>NC_059354.1:39648125-40346250 GCF_019703515.2 Myxocyprinus asiaticus
TACACAGATTTTTGTCAAATCAAATGCTGTCTAGAATGAGAATGTCCCTCCCCTTAATACTAGCAAGTAATAAGTTGTGGTTCAAGGCTGTGGCATAACTGAACTATTATTGACTGTTTAAAAAAAAAAAGAAAAAAAAAGAAAGAGAAGAGCAATTAGATATGATATGATATAATTGGTATTTCGTCAACACAGCACAGAAAGCTGTGCTCGTCATTTCATGGGGTCTTTCTAAATACACATGTTCCCCTCTCTTTTTCAGGTCGATGCTGTGTCTTTTGCCAGTAACGTTGGGTACCCCTGCCTCCTGCGCCCATCCTATGTTCTTAGATGAGTACATGGGGTATAGTGAATTAAGGAAATAAGCATAGTATGGCAGATCTGTTTTACAACTGATTCCCCATGTGGTGCTGTACATCTCACTGGCAGAGAATGCTGGGAAAATATGTTTTCATACAAAGTGCTTAACTTAATAGGTCTCCTCTATTCATTAGAAGATTCCACTAAACACAAATTAAATTGGACATGTAGACAACCACTGATTGTCAAGAGCAGAGAAATTCCACTCCAGGCTTCTCAAGCAGAGCCTGTAGAAACACTGGGTAAGATGCAATTCACCAGCACACTAAGAGGCTCAGATTTGCAGACTTGAAGAGCTAATTTGCACATAATCAGACAGCAGACGTCTGTTTTGAGAATTCTGATAGTGGGAAAATTAGGTCCGTTTTAAACCTTGTGCCCAGTTTGATTTGAACCAAGAGGCTACACTAAGATTCAGATTAAATTCTGCTATTCCACCATTACCCAGTGCACAGCTCAATCATAAAAGCACTTTCAGCAGATGGAGTATGTTTCTATTTCTTCTCATTAGATGTTGCCTTAATGGTTACTGTCTGTTTTGACACAATATAGAGCCAAAATTCAGAGACTTCACTAAGTGGGATGCTGTACAGTGAAACTTTTTAGTTATCAAGTGGAAAACAAATTTAATATGTTATGTTTGAAACCAGATTCATAACAAATGAAATACAGCTGAATGAAAGTAGAGTAAAGTGGTTTAGCACATCCATTTATTTCAGCTACATATTCGAGTTTGTTCTTACAGAGCTGAAAACTTCTTTATGGAATCACTTTTCATTATTCCTACATCTAATTTGTCATTTATCTGACACTTCTATCCAAAGTGAATAAGAGTACACTCATTACAGAAATGGTTGGAGCCATTGTGCCTGGCTTTATGACACAATGGTGACAGTTAATGTAATACCTCTTGTAGGTTTGAACCTATAAATAGGGATGCACCGATGTATTTGCTGCCGATATTTATCAGCCAATTATTGAACAAATCAAAATGTATGTATAATTATTTAGCTACAAACTTTGTAAAACTGAATTAAAATGCAAAATCCAGAAATAATAATAGCCACAATATGTAGAAGGATTGGCACTCCTAAGAACATGTAATATTTAATTTTTATTCTTTCTCATTCTCATGTTAATGTGGAAAAACTGCCATAAACAGATGTGACAGTTGTGAAAGCGGCACTTACCTATAGGCTACATGATGTGGGAAATCATCTCAAATGCTTTGAAACCAGCAGACCTTGACTTCTGAGACATCGGTAATTAATGCTTCATGACTGATTTAATTAAGACTGAAATCACAATATGGCCAAGTGTGATTACTAAACCTTAAAAGGCTATTTTTCAAATGTATAGTTTACATTCAGAGCTTCAGTCTATACTGTGTGAGCAAGCGGCGCCCTCTAGTGGTCTTGATAGTATTATCATTATCTGACATAAAATGTTCGGCAGCAAAAGTATACCAATATAATACAGAATTTAAATATGAAATGATACATAATATGCATTTTTAATGTTCTAATCTATCATACACAGTACATACAGTACTGTGCAAAAGTCTTAGGCACATACGATGTTTCACATTTGTCTTAAGATGGTTATTTATATCTTCAGCTTTAGTGTGTCAATAGGAAATATAAATGTTAGACTCCCAAACATTACTTTTGCAAATAGAAAAGATTAGAATAGAAGAACAGGGAGCACTGCAACAGATGTCATGGCCCCCACAAAGCCCCCCCCCCCCCCCCCCACTGAACATCGTGTCAGTCTGAGATTACATAAGGAGACAGAAGCAATTGAGACAGCCTAAATAAATAGAAGAACTGTGGCGAATTCTCCAAGAAGCTTGGAACATCCTATCTACCAACAACCAAGAAAAACTGTGTCCAGGTGTACCTAGGAGAATTGGTGCTGTTTTAAAGGCATAGGTGGTCACACCGAATATTGATTTAGCTTTTTTATGTTTACTGGGCTTTGTATGACATTAAGTGATAAATTAAAACTATTTATGTCATTTTCTTTTAAGACATTCACACTATGCAACATTTTTCACAAGTGCCTAAAACTTTTGCATAGTACTGTATGTGTAAAATGTGAGTTCTGTTGTTTTGAACTGCAAAAACAGAAGTACAAAGTTTTAGAAGTACAAAATAACCTTTTTTCTTATCAATAATCATGTTATCATATTTATTTATTTTATTGTATCTTTTTAAATGTATTTATCTTCTATTTATCTTTTATTGTGGTTAAAATATTTGTCTGTCATGTGTTCAATAGACCCAATCCATGTTCAATAGATAAAATGTATTGTTAGAACAGTAAAAAAAATAAAAAAAGCTTTTGTACATCTTTGTACATTTTTAAAGCATAATTCTTATGTTAAACAGTCATCTGATGACAAAATTTGGTGAGTTGCAAACTTTCGGTATCGACCTATAGTTTTTTGTTAAAATCGGTATCGGCCAAAAACGTTCATATCGGTGCATCTCTACCTATAAACTTTTAGTTACAAGACTAGATCTTTATCTGCTAGAGGTAGGAAGTATGACCTTCACATTGCTGTGAATTTTATATCACAGCAATGGTATGCCATATATCACAGTTTATTTTAGCTGGAAATTCATAAAATATTTTATATTTTGACAACCATATAGTTTCCATATTTTTGATGATGCAGTGAATTTAATACTTCACAAATGAAAGGTGCTTCATCTTTTTTGGAATTTGATGGATGCAAAACAAATGTAAATAAGTCTGTAAAACTGTAAAACTAATTTTATAAAATAGATAGTTCTGATTGGTTGAATATTAATGTGGTGAGTAATTAAGCACCTGTAAACAACTAAACTCAATGTCTTACAGTTCTTAATCAAAACTCCTCCTACAGTAGTCTTGACTTGTTTGTCACTGCTCACTATGTGTTTCTGCATGTTTTTCTTTGTTTTTACATTTAAATAGCGGAAAGCAGTCCTGCCCACTAATAACAGTGCAAATAAATCTACTGGTTGACACATCACAGTTGCATACATGAATAACATAATACTGCCCAACTCTGTACCCGCTCTACATTTCACTCTCAAGTGTTTACACTCAAGCTCCAGTTATATTGAAAGTGACTGTCAGATTTGCTTTTACAGTTTTCAGAAAATCTAATAGGTAAAAATGTATTCCTTTTGAACATTTGTGTATTTACTGCCTTGTATGTTTCAGCTGAGAGCTTGAGAGATGTTTTTTGATCTCTGCTCTGTGTTGCTGAGGGTTTTTGGTACCAGCTGTGGTTTGGCATCAGAAGTGTGGCAGGATCTCCACTGCCTGCAGAGCTGGTGCTTAAACTCGTGCCTCAGGCTCAGATTCTCAGGAACAGCTGCTCTGACAAAGAACCTGACAGAAACACTGCCAGTTCATCTGGACCGCAGAACACTTTATACTGCATAGATACAGAGAGCTGTTGCAGTATATTTCCCACTTGTCTCTCTGTGTTCACTCTGTTTTGATGTATTAGTGGAATGAAGAGATATTGCTGACTCTCGATTAAAGTAATTTTTTGTTTATGCTCTGCTGGCCAATACACACTAGAGTTTATGCTGCATCAGAGAACTGGTCACTGTCTGTGATATTTTAGTGTATTGTCAATATGTAGCACAACCGACCAGATGTGCTTTCAGTACCTTTACCATCTGGTGAATGCTTCAAATGATAGCTGTAGGGCAGAAGCCCGCAAAACCACCCAGAAATTCTCTGTTTGTCTCTTTGTTTTTTTCTCTCTCACTATGAAACATTGACTTCCAATAGCCTCGAGGAGAAGCTGACCTAAATATATTCCTCCAGTTTTATTTTTCTATCTCCTTTTTCTTCTGTTGTCTCTTAGCTTTGACTCTACAACCATCAAATCATGTTTTTTGTCCCATCTCATTTCCTGATGGGCTCATTTAAAAAAAATTCACACAATTGGATCATGTGTCAGAGTGATGAATGACTTCATGAGAATCTGTTTCTGTTTTCAGTGGCTCAGCCATGAATGTGGATACGGTGAAGATGATGAAACGATTCTTGGAGGAAGCTGTGCAGGTGTCACAGGTGAGGTCATTTAGGCTAGTCACGGCCACAAATGACTTCATGCGAAGCGTGTTTGTTTTGCCACATGAATCATGCAATGGCTCAATCATGAATTATGTAATATGTGACCTTTTTTAACCATAACAAAAATGAATGCTCCTCTTGATAATAGTATGACTTTATTCCACAACCTAGTGAGCTGCCTTGTCTTCTGCCTACATAGGCAGCATCCTTACGTAAATATAACCTTATAAGTGACCAATTTGAAATGCTCTATATATAGGTGGCGTCAAAAAAATAGACCACCTCACTCGAACTGCACAGATGACTCGACTTTTTTTTTACAGTTTGCAGAGTTTGGCGATAACATATTGCTAAGCTAAAGATGCAATACTGTAATATGCATAAAATACACTACCGGTCAAAAGTTCTGAAACACTTGACTGAAATGTTTCTCATGATCTTAAAAATCTTTTGATCTGAAGGTGTATGCTTAAATGTTTGAAATTAGTTTTGTAGACAAAAATATAATTGTGCCACCATATTAATTTATTTCATTATAAAACTAAAATGTAATAAAACAAATAAAAAATAAATAAAAAAAACATTTTGAAATTGATGACTTGGACCAAATAATAAAGAAAAGCAGCCAATAAGTGCCCAACATAGATGGGAACTCCTTCAATACTGTTTAAAAAGCATCCCAGGGTGATACCTCAAGAAGTTGGTTGAGAAAATGTCAAGAGTACATGTCTGCAAATTCTAGGCAAAGGGTGACTACTTTGAAGATGCTAAAATATAACACAGTTTTTATTTATTTTGGATTTTGTTTAGTCACAACATAATTCCCATAGTTCCATTTATGTTATTCCATAGTTTTGATGACTTTACTATTATTCTAAAATGTGAAGAAAAAAAAAATTATAATAAAGAATGAGTACGTGTTTCAAAACCTTTGACCGGTAGTATGTGTGTGTGTGTGTGTGTGTGTATATATATATATATATATATATATATATATATATATACATATACATACACATACACATACACACACACACACATATACACACACACACACACACACACACACACACACACACATATACAGTTGTGATCAAAAGTTTGCATACCCTGGCAGAAATTGTGAAATTTTGGCATTGATTTTGAAAATATGACTGATCATGCAAAAAAAAAAAAAAAAAAAATAAATAAAATTATTCTATTCTATAATCTTTTATTTAAAGATAGTGATCATATGAAGCCATTTATTATCACATAGTTGTTTGGCTCCTTTTTAAATCATAATGATAACAGAAATCACCCAAATGGCCCTGATCAAAAATGTACATACCCTTGAATGTTTGACCTTGTTACAGACACACAAGGTGACACACACATACAATCATGCAATGATTGGTCGATCATTTTTTTAGTCCTGTTCCTTCCACAGAAGTTGACATTATTAAATTATTTGAATCAAAATACCCTTTATTATTTTATTCCCGGTGGGTGTTTCTGTGTGTGTATGAAGGACCAGTGCATTATAATAAAAACAAGTATTGTGCTAGAGCGCAGAGATTAAAATATCCCTGTCCAAATATATTTTTACTTTTAAATCATTAATATTTGACCATAAGTCCAGGTTTGTTCAAATGCAGATGTTAAGCTACTGTCGTGTTATAAAACGGTGGATTCTTATAATATTAAGTTACAGACTTTGACTGTACTTTTACAGCAGATTTATTGAAAAACTTGTTTTTTCTGTATTTTACATGTATATTCTCTTATTATGAAAAAGACAGAAAACAATCTGTAATTATTTATGGTAAATGTCAGTAAAAAAAAATTGTTTTACAGTGTACTTTCCAATGTTATTTGGAGGGTTAATTCTCATTCTAGACAGAATTTTACTTCACACAATTTCTATACAATAGCCTTCAATATTTTTGGTCAATTGTCCATGAAGAGAAAGACAATTCAGATGTGTTTATCTGCTTAGAGTTAATTTTGTAAACTTTTTTATTTCATGGGGTCTTTACCTTTACATGCAAGTCACAGTTTTTATCAAGTATGTGTTTTTTAATCATTTTATGATATTTATTATTTCCATCGCTTTAAAAAAAATAACTACAATAATAGAGTAAAAAGCATATTTCACTTGGAACTTCTTGATGGCTTTAGCTATTATTTGTATTAGTCACTTTCTTTCCAGACCATTCGTCATCAAATCATTGGTAAACACTGCAGAGGACATGAATGTTACAGGCACAGAGGTACACCTTTAATTGCACCCAGCTGAGTGCTTGATCGATATATTTTTAGTTCATTTTTTATTCTGACATCACCAAAAGGGGTGATTGGTTCCGACTGCTTCCGGCACGCTCTACAAGTCTGTGTTTGTAGCTTGCTAGCCTGCTTAGCATTGCTTATTCTTGCTTATTCACGTTCATTGTTTTTATCCATTGCCATTTTATCCTTTTTATCCTTTGCCTTTGCCTTTGCCACATGCTTCAGGTTTTTCTGCTTTTCTACTGTTTCAACTGCGTGTATTTTATGGTGCGTACCCATTTCTCTCTTTTTTCTTTTCTTTTTTCCGCTTGTCTACATCTCGTGTCTCGACTGCGTGCATTCATTTTTCCACTGTGTTTTCCACGGATTATTGCATCAATCTCAAACATCTGCTGATTAGAAACCACATCAAACCACATCAATCTCAAACCCTCGCTGCCCATGAACAACAACAACAACAACAACAACAACAACAACAACAACAATGAATTGTGGTAAGTTCTGGCATGTGCTCATGTTATTTCTTCCTGCACTGTATGCCACATGTTTACTATAGTTTCTTCCATCAGCAGTGTGGGATTCACATGTGATAAATGTAAGGAATTAGTCAGGCTTACGTAGTGATTTGGTGGTCAGTGAGAAAGAAAAGCCGGTAGATACTGTTTCGGATGCGAGCAGAACAGTGAGCAACACACACACTTTGGTTCTGGCTGTAGAGCCCCCGCAACAGGGCGTTTAGGTGGCGTCTCGGTCGCTTACTCGCTCAGCAAAGTGACACCACTCTTCTGTTCCTGTTAGGGTTTCCAAACGATTCTCCGCACTAAGTGATGCACCCACTGAGAATCATTTTGAAAGAGCCTTAATAATTGGTGATTCTGCTGTAAGCACGTGGAAATAGAGACTCCAGCCACCATTGTTAAATGCATTTCCAGGGCTCAAGCATCTGACATCAGATCAAATTTTCAAGTGCTGGCTAATGCTAAATGTAGATTTTCTAAAATTGTTATTCATGTCAGCACTAACGATGTTTGGCTTCGCCAGTTGGAGATCACTACAGATAATGTTAAAGAGGTGTGTGAACTTGCAAAAATGATGTCAGACACTATAATATGCTCTGGCCCCCTCCCTGCTCATCGTGGTGATGAGGTTAATAGTAGATTAGTGTCACTGAATGTCTGAGTGGTGTCCAGAGAATAGCATAGGATTTATAGACAATTTCTGGGGTGGACCTGACCTACTAAAGAGAGATTGACTCCATCCCTCCAGGGAAGGTGCCGCTCTCCTCTCTAGTAATATGGCTCACAGTCTTAATAGTGATAGTATTTGACTAACTGGAGCCCAGGTCAGGAAGCGGACAAACTGGTTAATCTGAATGTCTGCTAGCTGCCTTGAGACGTCACACAGGTCACATAAACTACAACACATAGATCAAATCAAATCAAATCCCTTATCGCCATAAACACAAGTGGAACAGTGGGTGAAAGTCTTGGGTGCGGTTCCAAGCAACATAGCAGTATGACAATTACAATAAGCATCTGATTTACACATAACACAGTTTACACATCTTGTTACACAACACAATATACAACACACACCTAATAATATACAATATACAGTATACACAAAATAAGATACATAGAGACTGTATCACCTAGATATCATATAGAGACTGTGTCTGTTCCCCGAACTACCAAACACAAAACTCACTAAATAATTTAGAAAAAATTTAATTAAGGTCAAACTTGAAAAAAAAAATTATAATAATTTTAAGATAAACATCATATAAAGGTAGGGCTATTAAACATTAGATCTCTTTCTACCAAAGCACTAATTGTAAATGAAATGATTAGATAGAGCTTTAATTGTTGGTGATTTCAACATTCATATAGATAATTAAAATGACACATTGGGATTAGCATTTATCAATATTCTCAACTCTCTTGGAGCCAGACAAAATGTGACAGGACCAACTCATCACCATAATCATACGCTAATGATTTAATTCTGTCATATGGAGTTGATGTTGATACTGTAGAAACTCTACAGCAGAGCGATGACATCTCAGATCATTACCTCATCTCTTGTTTGCTGCGATTAGCTAATGCCACTCAATCTACACCACACTATCGTTCAGGTAGAACTATTCTTTCGACCACTAAAGATAGCTTCACTAATAATCTTGCAGAATTGTCTCACATACTTAGTAAGCCAAAAAGTCTAGAAGAACTTGATGTAATAACAGAAAATATAAATATAGTCTTCTCTAGCACTCTTGATAGTGTCGCCCCCCTTCGATTAAAGAATATTAAAGAAAAAAGCCCCACACTATGGTACAATGATTACACTCATGCTTTCAAGAGAGCAGCTTGGAAAATGGAGCACAAGTGGAAGAATAAAGAATTTGAGGTATTTCACTGTACATGGAAGGATAGTGTCTGTAGCTACAGACAGGCACTAAAAGCTGCCAGGTCAGCATATTTTAGCAAACTCATAGAAAATAATCACAACAATCCTAGGTTTTTATTCAGTATTGTGGCTAAGTTGGTTAGGAATAAAGTATCGACTGAACCAGATATTCCGTTGCAGCACAATAGTAATGACTTCATGAATTTCTTTACTGATAAAATTGAAATAATCAGAAATAAAATTGGAACTATTCAATAAGCTGTCACAGCAACTCAGAAAACAGTGTCTCATAATGTCCCTCACAAGCAAATTCAATCCTTCTCTGTCATACGTCATGAAGAGCTAACAAAAATAAAAAGCCACAACATGAATGTTAGAACCAACTAAGCTCTTAAAAGAGGTATTCCCTGTAATCTTAAAACCTCTTCTTAATATTATTAACTCCTCGCTATCCTTAGAAACTTTAAAATGGCAGTTATCATGATCCTGGAGAATCTTGTGGGGCAGTGGTAGCTTAGCGGTTAAGGCCTGTCTATCGCTCATCTCCCACAGCAATTCCATCTATCTGGACAAAAAGACAGTGCTGTAAGACTGATGTTGCATCAGCAAGATGCTCAAACTCACTTTCACTGAGGCATTTAAATAAAGATGATCACTACTCCACATTCGTCAGGATTTGGCACTATTGAACTGTTGCTCTCTAACGGACAAAGCGTCAATTCTCAATGAATTCATCACTGATAAAAAAACTGGACATGCTACTACTAACTGAAACCTGGCAAACACCTAATGACTTTCTACAACTAAATTTGCTTACTCCCCACGGATACAAATATTTGTCTAAACCCTGACCTCACAGAAAGGGGGGCAGACTAGCTGTTGTTTGTTAAGATGGCATGAGAGCAGTTTTGACTGAATTACATAATGTCACGTCTTTTGAATATCTGGCTCTCAAGATTGTTGGTGAAACTCCTCTCATTGTGTTATTGATTTATCAACCTCCAAAATATCAGCCTCACTTTTTCTCTGAACTTAGTGAAATACTCACTCTTGCCTGTGCTATATCTTCCTATGTTATACTGCTTGGTGATTTCAATATCCATGTTGATACTGACTGTTCAAATACAACTGAACTCATGAATGTTCTTGAATGCTTCAATGTGAATTTTTCATATGCTTGACTTAATGTCTCTACAACTGGTACACAAATTGGCATCTCGGATCAAAACTTTTAGAATTTTCATTTTATTTTCCTCACTGTAAGTCATACAAGAAAACTGTGGTATCTTATCGCAACCTAAAAGCAGTCGACCCCTCATCATTCTCCACCTCTGTCTGTGCACCCTTACTTTCTGACTCTTCAAAACTGTCCTGTCCTTCAAACATCCTATCAAATTATAATTCAGCTATCTCAGCTGCTCTTGAAGAGCACGCCCCCATTAAGACAAAGCTGGTGCCCTCTTCTCGCTCATCGCCTTGGTTTAATCCTGAACTGCGGGCATTGAAGAGAGCGGGGCGTTGTCTTGAAACAGGCCTCACTGTTCATTCCTTAACTGTTTCAGAACATCAGCTAAAGTACAGAGCAGCACTCAACACTGCACGTTCAATGTACTTCTCCTCTATCATCCAAAAAGCAAGTGATGAACTTTGTGACTAATTTCTGCACTTCTTTCAAGATAAAATTGTTTCCATTTACCAAACATTCACTTCAGCCATTTCGGATGATCCTCTGCATGAATGTCTGTCTGAACACCCTATCCACCCTTTCTCCTCCTTCATTCCCACTAGCCCATCATCAGTCAGTGATCTAATTTTACATTCCAACTCATCATCCTGTCAGTTGGACCCTGCCCCATCCTCCCTTCTTAAACACTGTGAGTCAGTCATTTCGGCACCTATTTTGCATATGATAAACACATCTTTGCATCTGCCATTGCTCCTAATGATCTTAAAATTGCCGCTGTTACACCAGTCCTTAAAGGTCCCAACTTAGATCCATCTCCCCTCTGCAACTATTGTCCTATTTCTAAACTGCCTTTTATATCTAAACTTCTGGAAAAAGTTGTAGCCTCCCAGTTACAATCACATCTTGCAGGTAATAATCTCTATGACCCTTTCCAATCTGGTTTTCGCCTATTCCACAGCACTGAAACTGCTCTCTTGCAGGTTATTAATGATCTCCTCCTCTCTGCTGACTCTGGATTTCTCAGTATTCTGATCTTGCTTGACCTGAGCTCTGCTTTTGACACTGTATGCCACAAAACACTCCTTTCCCGACTTTCAGATATTGGTATTACTGGCACTGCTCTATCCTGGTTTTCTTCCTACCTCACTAACAGACAATATTTCATCTCGATTAAGAAAAACAAATCCCCTACTGCTCCTCTCACTCAGGGTATCCCCCAGGGTTCTGTACTGGGTCCACTACTGTTCATAATTTATGTTCTCCCACTTATAAGAAATATTTACATTTGTGTCAATATTGATGGAAATCTGACCAAACCCTCTAAAACCATTAAGAATCTGGGAATCACTTTCGATCCATCTCTTACTTTTGAAGCCCACATCAGAACCATCACTAAAACTGCTTTCTTCCATCGACATCACATTGCACAACTTTGACCCATTCTCAGTTTGAAGGATGCAGAATCACTAGTTCATACTTTCATACACTATATTGCCAAAAGTATTCGCTCATCTGCCTTTAGACGCATATGAACTTAAGTGACATCCATTCTTAATCCATAGGGTTTAATATGACGTCGGCCCACCCTTTGCAGCTATAACAGCTTCAACTCTTCTGGGAAGGCTTTCCACAAGGTTTAGGAGTGTGTTTATGGGAATTTTTGACCATTCTTTCAGAAGCGCATTTGTGAGGTCAGACACTAAGGGGCCAAGCCCAGCTCCTGAAAAACAACCCCACACCATAATCCCCCCTCCACCAAACTTCACAGTTGGCACAATGCAGTCAGACAAGTACCGTTCTCCTGGCAACCGCCAAACCCAGACTCATCCATCAGATTGCCAGATGAAGAAGCGTGATTCGTCACTCCAGAGAACGCGTCTCCACTGCTCTAGAGTCCAGTGGCGGCGTGCTTTACACCACTGCATCCGACGCTTTGCATTGCACTTGGTGATGTATGGCTTGGATGCAGCTGCTCGGCCATGGAAACCCATTCCATGAAGCTCTCTACGCACTGTTCTTGAGCTAAACTGAAGGCCACATGAACTTTGGAGGTCTGTAGCAATTGACTCTGCAGAAAGTTGGCGACCTCTGCGCACTATGCGCCTCAGCATCCGCTGACCCCACTCTGTCATTTTACGTGGCCTACCACTTTGTGGCTGAGTTGCTGTCACTCCCAATCGCTTCCACTTTGTTATAATACCACTGACAGTTGACTGTGGAATATTTAGTAGCGAGGAAATTTCACGACTGGACTTGTTGCACAGGTGGCATCCTATCACAGTACCACGCTGGAATTCACTGAGCTCCTGAGAGCGGCCCATTCTTTCACAAATGTTTGTAGAAGCAGTCTGCATGCCTAGGTGCTTCATTTTATACACCTGTGGCCATGGAAGTGATTGGAACACCTGAATTCAATTATTTGGATGGGTGAGCAAATACTTTTGGCAATATAGTGTATCATCACGTCTTGACAACTGTAACTGCCTCTTTATTGGCCTACCAGCTAAAACTATTGCCCGATTACAATACATACAAAACTCTGCAGCTAAAGTTCTCACTAACACCAAGCGTTCTGCACACATTACTCCCATCTTGTTTTGTCTTCACTGGCTGCATGTCTCATGCCATATTAAGTTTAAAATTCTTCTCCTGACATACAATGCTCTCAATGATCTGGCACTTCATTATTTGTGTGATCTGCTACATCAATACACACCAGCATGCACTCTTCATTCTTCTGATTCCAAATTGTTATCTATCCCCAGATTTCCTCTATCCACTTTTGGTGGGAGATCCTTCAGTGTAATTGCACCTAAACTGTGGAACACTCTACCTCAGAGCCTCCGTGACATCTCCTCTATTTCTGTCTTTAAATCTCAGCTTAAAACACATCTTTTCTCAGTGCATTATCTATCTATTACTGATTGATGTTTTCTTTCCCCTTTTGTAATTGAGATTGTAACTTATGTTGAAATGTATATTAATGTACTTTGTCCTGTTAAATGTATATGGAGTGTAATGTGTCCTTGAGCTTGTGGAAAGGCGCTATATAAATAAAACGTATTATTATTTTTAGTATCATGATCTATAACTCTGCATAAAATAGAATGGCATCTACGTTAATATTATTCTAATTGTTTCCATGTCTCATATTTCATATCCCGAGGTTACCAGAGCCGGCCAGATCCAGCTCCGTTCCTGCTTGGTGTCGGACTCCACTGCTACATGTCGCTGAGTGATGACGATAAACTACAGCCAGTGCTAGCCAGACATCACTTCAGTCTTTTGACTTCAGAGGATGAACTTATGCCAACATCAACTGTAAGACATCGGATACTTTATATGCCACTGCCTGAACCTTGGATTTAGGATGGACCCCACCGAACCTCAACGAAATGACCTGCCGGTTGAACTGCGATGCACCTCATTGATCTCTGCCTGCATCACCTTTGTCTAATGATGGACTACACATTTGAAATGGAATCATAGACTATCAATTAATTTCCATTAAAAGCCTTCATCAGCCAACTAACAAAGGACAATGCATCTATGTAAACTTTTGCAGTTAATCCAGGATGGACTTCAAAGACATTAGTCATTAATCTTAAAGTTTTTTTTTTTTTTTTTAAACATGACCTTAACGCTTACTTAATTTACAAATGTTAAACCATGATTTGCACTGCACGCAAATAACTAATATTGCCATTATATTCATGTTGGAACTGGCCCCCACAGCCTGGTTTCTCCCAAAGTTATTTTTCTCCATTAACCAACATCTTATGGAGTTTTGTGTTCCTTGCCACAGTCGCCTTCAGCTTGATCACAGGTATTTTAAATACAATTATTATTTAATTATTTAATATTTATACATAATTTACAGTCATATTTAATCAAACTACACAATGATCACTCTAAGACTTTATAGATATTACAGTTAAATTTTTTCTATTTTTTCTTTTTTTGTTAATGTATGATTTCCTGTAAAGCTGCTTTGAAATGATATGTACTGTGGAAAGCGCTATACAAATAAAAATGACTTGACTTGATTTTCGAGTGAGTGAAGTTGTTTACGCTGTAATTGCTCCATTCATTTCCAATAGTGTGATGCATTTAGGCAAATAGAGAGCAACAGTCTGATTCCAGAAGTAAAAATACCATACATTTTTCATAGGGAAGTTGATTATTAAAGACCCTGTGAAATCTGAAGCTCTCACAGTGGAGGCTAATTGTCTTTGAAGAGAATAGGGCACAGGGATGATCACTGCTGAATGGGATGAGCCAACTCGGGAACTGGATGTGAGGAAACTCACTCGAGTTTCTTCATATGTTTAATGCAGTTGTTTTTCTGAGTTTTCTTGGGACATACAGCGCAAGTGAGTGTTTTTTTTTTTTTAATTTATTCTTTATGTTTTGTGTATCGTGATTTAAAACAAGGATATATTTCAACGTTTTACTCGCTTGTTTCTCATTCATCTGCATTGACGTGCAAAACAGCTTGAGCCTCATCGTTAGCAAATACCATGATGCGTTGTTTGTTTGTAGCCTGGTTTTGTAGAAACAGATCAGTTTGATCCTCAAGTCAGTGGACAAGAGGTCAGACTTCAGGCAGATTGTAAAAAATGTAAAGCATGAAGTCTTCTACCTTTGTCTTTTTGTCTGAATTTTCTAAACTTTTGTTTGTAATGCTATGATTTTGTAATGCTATGATTCACCTCAGAGCTGGTTGATTTGGTTCATGGCTTAGAACTCTTTGACAAACTATGAAAGACCATGAAATCCCTATGGAAAAAAAGAAAATTATGGGAAAAGTACTTCTGGAACCAAGATGGCTGAAAAAGTGGGTGGGTGATGTTGTGCAAAAATAATAAAACCACTGATGGGGGTAATTAGCCAATCAATAAGAGATGCTGCCTCCCTCCAAAATGTTATCTGCTGGTGGCGCTGTTGGACAGTGTTACTTTGCTTTGCACACTATTTGATCTAATATTTTATAGTAATGTTTTGCTTTATTTCTGTACATCCAATTACTTTCTCATCCAAATATTTTCGAGGAGGCATTCCTCCCTTGTCTGTCACAGTGCCCTGTCACAGCCTCCGGAGCTATACACACAGAACAGGGTCATCCTGTTACTTATATGATTGCAAGCATCATAACACAAGTTATCTGTGTACATTGTAAAGATAAAAGGCTGAAATGTAAGATACACGTTAACAGCTGGGAGGGTTAACGTGAGCCAAATTCAACAACAATCTACCAACTTAAAATTTGTTTAACTTCCCCACCCAAATTATTAATTTCAGAAGTGTCTGTCATGCTGTCTCAGATAGCCAGTCAACTAATGGAAATTGGATTGAAATAGAGACACAGTTGTTGTTGGGTGGAAAGGTTTCATTCTACATGGCATGGCGCTTGCATTCACGCAAGTAACAGGATGACCCTTTGCTGTGTGCGACTCAGAGTGGGGTGGATTTGAGAGATTGTTAGCCATTCTGGGAAGCATTTCACAAACACATGTTCCTTGTAAATGTACCGCTATAGCCTTGAAAGACCTTTTGAATCAGCTTTTCAATTTGGAACATTTGGTTACCTTGTGCCATTTCCTGTATTCTTTGAAAGGTTTTAAGCAATGCTATTATTTAATTTCGTGGAAACAGGATCATCCCGTGGTCATCACCAAGTTCATCCGAGGTGCCAGAGAGGTCGAGGTGGATGTTGTGGCCAAGATGGTCAAGGTGAGAGATCTGCAACATTTGAAGGGATCATATCATATTGTAACATGTTCACAAAACAAGCCACACTGAAGTGTGGCACACAAAAGGCCCTATTTTAACAGCGCTTGAGGGTTTTGGTTAATAGGCTGGGTTAAGTGCAATTTAATACTGAGGTTCTTCTCCGGTTAATGCACCATCTGCGTCCTATTATATAGTCCATTCCCTGTCATTCACCAGTGCTATAAACAAAGACAGTACATTCTTAATAAGTTGGTAGTGTAAATGGACTGTATGCAATGAATTAGAAGAACTTTTGTCTGTTATCTGCATCCTTGTTAAATGTTTGGCATAGTTCTATGACAGTTGCATGCTCCTTTTATATGCATGGAAAATGTGGTTCTCATCAGAATTTGGATGTAGGCCTACGCTCTATTAAATTATAGAGAATGTAATTTTTATTAATAATTTTCATCTACTGAAACACATGGCTAGTATTAACAGTGATTTTATTAGCACACAGTTCGCTTCTACTGGTTGATTATTAAAAAATGAATTCATTTAAAATTAAACCAAAAATATTTCTAAATTCAAATAACACTTCAAAAGAAAAAATAGATCAAAATAACGAAATGGCCAAAAAAATCTTACCAAATCCAAACATTTTACCCTCTTCATCTTCTTCCAATGGTTACTTTTGCAGTGACTTAAAAACCACTCTTTGATAACAGGTGGAAAAATACCAGTACGGATTGTATCATAAAAACAATTGTAGATATAAACATAATAATAATAGTAATAATAATTGAAAAATAATCCATAACCTATAGATAGAATAAAGTTCTGAAAATGAACTACATGTTTTCAAGTATAATGAACTCTTTTATCTCAGAAGACCAAGGAAAATGTTTGTGAAAAATGATCAGTAAAAATAAATTATCAGGCATTAAATTGTAATCTGCCTAAAATGTGAAAAGCAAAATGTGGAACACTGATTTTGATTAAACGGTCTTGCCGAATCAAGGATCCACAGTGGTTACAAGCTTATATTTGTTGTGCAGTACTTTTTAGGACAATATGCTATCCCACAACTAAGAACACCTCAAAACTCAAAGCAGCAAGAATCAAATGTTCGTCTTGTTGACTCACAGTCAACTAGTGTTATCAGATGGCTTGTATTTTGCATCGAAGTGAGTAAATTATTCTCTGCTAAGTTGTAGGCTGTTTAGTTTTAAAGCAATATGTCAAAATATGTTATATATGTTTTATCACATTAAAGTGAGTGAAATATGTATTTTCAAATATGTGAAAGTCTTCTCTTTGGAGTCTGCCTCAGTTTATCATAGAGTTGAAAACAAACTTTCTGTGCATCTAAAAAACTGCTTTATGTTGAACATTTGATTTGTGTATATTTGACAGGACATGCATAACCTAGACTGTGATTGATGTATTACCAGTATCCTGTGCAAATGTAAAGACTTTAAGTGAGTTATTGCTAGTATTTATATATTTTTAAATACATATATATTTTCCCTTAGGTGAAGACAGCTACCCAGAAAATTGCAAAGGCGTTTGAGATTTCAGGGCCATTTAACACTCAATATTTGGTGAAAGGCAACAACATCATGGTAAGTTATTGGTGCTCGATTCTTGATGGAAAAATATGTCAATGACTTCAGAAGATAAAAAGAGTTTTTATGGCCAGTGGACCGACAACATTTAGAAACATATTTTGATATAGAATGCAGTATTTACTATTTTTTCTTTATTTACTCTAAATTATGTTTTTCATTACATGATTGATCATAGAAGGGAAGAAATGAATCATGTTAAGCTGTTTGGTTTTTATTCAGGTTTACACTTTTGAGTATAAACTTAAAAGGCTAGTTCACCCAAAAAACTAAATTCTGTCATTATTTACTCACCCTTATGTCGTTTCCACAAAAGTAGAACATTTTAAAGAATAATTATGCAGTTTTTACCATACAATGGCAGTTTGCTGTGATCAGGTGCTGTCAAGCAATAAAAAGAACAAAAAGCACCATAAAAGCACCATAGTAGTCCATACAACTCATTTGCTGTATTCCAAGCCATTCAATAGTTTTGAATGAGAAACAGAATTTAATTTAAATTGTTATCCACTGTTAACACATCTGGATGTTAACATCTTTATGTCCACTGATAATCTTTAATGAAGCTTTCACTGAGTCCGTGTCCAGATTAATTTTAAGATGTGAGCTTCAGGGGAGGGCAAGATTAGATTTCGTTCTGTTCATCACACCAACCGATCCTATGTCTTTCATGGTGCTTTTTTTTTTTTTTTTTTCATTCTTTTTGACAGCCATTGTCACTATGAACTGTTATTGTATGGCAAGGGCTGCGTAAGTATAATTAAAAAGTTTCTCTCTTTTTTTAATTTTCATTTTTGAGTGAATTATTCCTGTAAGAATTGTAAAAAATGGTTGATGGTTTCTCAGGATAGTATCTTTCTCTCTCAGGTAATAGAGTGTAACCTGTGTGCCTCTCGATCCTTCCCTTTCGTCTCTAAAACTATTGGTGTGGACTTCATCGATGTGGCCACCAGAGTCATGGTGGGTGAGCCAATGGATGAGTCCAGCCTGCCCTCCCTAGAAAACCCAATCATTCCACGTTGGCATCAAGGTGTGTGTATGTTAAATTTGAAGTGTGTAATTTTTGCAGCACTAGCATCACCAAAGGTAATTGCAAAAATAATTGTAACTGTTTTCAAACAGCATTTCCAAACACTCCCCCATTAATCAGACATACTGATAGTCCTCACCCAAACTCATGCCATTAATTGAAACAGTGTCAGGATAAGTGGGGTGCTCAAACAAGCAGAGCAATGTTTTGATAGTTCGACACAGCCACAGTGTTTAAACTTATCAGGGAAATCAAACTACTATCGGTTTACTTGTTGTTGAATATGCAAATTAAGCTGGGATAGGAGTAAATATTTTAACATAGAAAAAACTGCATCAACTGTAGTGTGTCATAAACTTCCCAGGTAATTAACTACTCACTATGTGGTGTCCTGTTGTTATGTGCTATTCTTACTGAGACCGCTAGATGGGAGTATGACTTAACTGCATAGAGTAAGAAAGAAAGTAGAGTAGAAGAATGTGTTGTGTATTAAGACGTTTTATTAAAAGTATCACATTAATTTTACCTGGCCTTGCTTCCTCTTGATCTCCTGAAAACATAACAAATTGGCAACGAGGCAAACCACTTACTATTGCTGCAAGGATGGCTTCATCGGCTCCGTTTCCGAACTTTTTCTTACCTGCTCCGGGTGAACCTGTGATTCCCTTCAAAAGTGGGAGCTTTCGATGTTGAAGGGAAGACATGGTCGGAGGCCAGAAAAAGAGCTCTTCTGTTGCATTGTCTGGGCATTGAGGGTCAGAGGATATTTTACATGTTACCACAGACAGGTGATACGATGGCTACTGCTGTTACTGCTTTACATACTCATTTTTCGCCCAAGCTGAACGTGGTTATGGAACAACACACGTTTCGGAAAAGGGTATAATAGGCTGGTGAGCCTATAATTCAGTACATTGCCGCATTAAGGGAACTCTCGACTACTTGTGAGTTTTTAAATGCAGAAGACATGATTTGTGACCAGCTAGTGGAAAATGTCACTAATCTGCACATCCGAGAGAGACTGTTGCTACAAGAAAAGTTAACATCGGTGGATGCCGTTACAATTGTGCAGCAAATTGAGTCCATGGGACAAAATACTAAATTGATGACGAATACTCAGAACTTACCTGTGCAGATGGTGCGACTTCAGAGAGATTTCAAGGAGCATAGACGTGAGGCCGTGGGAGCTAGAACGAGACCGGCTGGCTCGCACTCGGCTGCTCTGTCAGTGACTTCTGCTGCACGCAACTGCTTTCGCTGTGGCTCAGATAAGCATCTAGCGAATGCTCCGGAATGCCCGGCAGCCAAGGCGATCTGCAAAAACTGTAAGAAAAAAGGACATTTTGCATGGGTTTGTAGAACAATGCAAACACACACAATACGTGAAGTAGTAATGCCTGAATATACACTACTGTTACTCCAAGATACTGATTTAACTGCTAAAATCCAGTGTACTGTTGATGTTCAAGTTGGTGAAATTCAGCGACCTGTGAAACTGATAGTAGACACAGGCACTTCAGTTTAAGTTCTGCCTAAGAGCACGCATGATGAATACTTCAAGGAAGTGCCCTTACAGTCACCTGCAGCGAGATTAGTCACATACTCTCGTACTCCGATTAGTGTGCTCGGCTGCATGCATGCAACAGTAGTAAAAGGTGATCGCAACTGTTCCGTGAACTTCTACATAGTGGAAAAAGGAACTGCATTAATGGGCATGGATCTCATAGTAGCCCTCAAATTGCAAATTGAAGGAGATACAATTCTGCCTGAATCTTGCCCTTCTGAACCTGTGCTACAGCTTTCAGCCCAAGATGATCCACCCTCAGTAGGGTGCATTACAAACTTTATGCATAAGGTTAAAGTTGCAGAGGCTGCTGTACCAGTGTGACAGAAATGAAAGCGCCTACCATTCTCAGTCAGAACAGCTATGTCTGCTGAACTGGACAGATTACTCTCTGCTGGAGTTATAGAACGGATTTATGCATCTCCCTGGGTTTCACCTATAGTGGTGACTGTAAAAAAGACAGGTGGCATAAGAATGTGCGTAGACCTGAGAGAGCCGAATAAAGCTGTGATAATAGACAGCTACCCCTTGCCTCAAATGGAGGAATTACTGACTACTTTTGTGGGGTCGACAGTCTTCTCTATGATTGATCTCGAGAGTGCATATCATCAGGTGCCTTTGCACCCAGAGAGCCGTGATCTAATAGCATAACAACTGAAAGAGGTTGGCCTACGGTTGAATAAACAAAAGTGTCAATTAAGGCAAAAGAGCTTACACTTCCTTGGACACTTAATTACAGCACAAGGTGTTTAGCCTGATATGGAACACTTACAGGCTATTGAACAAGCCCCAGCACCTAAAGATGCAGCAACCCTGCGATCCTTTCTGGGCATGCTCTCTTGATATAGCAAATTTATACCCAATTATGCTACTGTGGTCGAGCCCTTATGTGCAAGCCTTCACCAAGATGTGCCATTTCAGTGGACTGCTGAGGCAGAGAACTGTTTTGCTGCTGTGAAGCGATTGTTGGTTGCAAGTCCAGCATTAGCTTTGTACAACCCTGCTTTACCATCCATTATCTCGACTGATGCTTCGGATTATGTGCTAGGTGCTGTATTCAACCAAATTCATCCAGATAATACTGAACACACAGTCACTTTTGCCTCCAGATCCTTAACCCCAACTGAAAGAAAGTATGCGACAGTGGAGAAAGAGGCTCTAGCTTGTGTATGGGCAGTGGAGAAGTGGATGACGTACTTGTGGAGGTGCCGGTTTACACTCAGAACCGATCATCAAGCTCTAACCACATTGCTCTGTACAAAGGGTTGAGACAGGTTCAGAATGCGCATAACCAGATGGGCTACACGTCTGTTGTGCTTCAATTATGATGTTGTCTATTATGCAGGTTCTTTGAATAATACAGCTGATTGTCTTTCGAGACTGCTCTTGCCAACTGCTTTGGAATCGGACATCGAACCTGAGCTTGTTCACTACTTTCAGCTGCTCAGACCGCCGTTACTCCTGCTGAGTAGGAGTCTGCTTCCCTGGCATGCTCTGAGCTTTCTGCTTTGCATACTCAGATTAAAACTGGTTGGCCTGCTGTTGCAAAATCACTGAGTCCTATGCTGCAACCGTACTTCAAATTGCGACATAAACTGTGCATGACAGACAATTTACTGTTCCGGGGGTCGTGCCTACTGGTGCCAGTGTTGCTGCATAAAACCATGGTCACACTTGCACATGAGAATCATCTAGGCATAGTGAGGACAAAACAGCACTTATGGGAGTTGTATTGGTTCCTTGGGATGGATGCCATTGTGCAGGCTCAGATAGCAGCTTGTTCATTGTGCCAAGAGTCTGATAGAACTACAAAAATTACTGCTTCCCCATTACAGCCAGTACCTCTTCCTAATGCCCAATGGCTTAAGTTAGGTTTGGACATAGTAGGACCATTTAAGACTGCTGCATATGATTGTAGATATGCTATTAAGCTCATGGACTACTACTCAAAATGGCCTGAGGTTGGATTTACCCCTTCCATCACAACTTCTGGAGTGACTGGATTTTTGAACATTGTTTTTAGCAGGCATGGAATCCCAGAATGCCTGGTAACAGATAATGGACCACAAGTTACCTCCTCAGTCTTTAGTGCATTCTTGGTAGAACGCAATATCATCCACACGAGAAATGTATAATTCTGAGGCCAGTGGAGCTGTGGAAAGATTCAACAATGTTCTTAAGGACTGTGTACAAATGGCCATGGTGCAAAACAAACTTTGGAAGATGTCTGTTTTGGACTTGCTGCAAACTTAACACTCTACTCCACACACAATGACTGGTGTTTCACCATTTGAACTGTTCCACAGCAGAACGATGAGAACCAAGCTCACTGTTCTTACATCTCCTTTCAGCACCTCACGAGATGAGGAGGTTAGACAGTGTGTGTCAAGCCACACTAGTTAATACTTATTGATTAAATTAGTACTCAGCTTTAAAAGTGATGTTTATAGGCTTCAATTAAATTATCAGGTCTAAATGAGGGTGCTGGTTTGTACCACAAGTTCAGGAGTCAGAGTTGTTACTTGAGTCTAAGACACTTGATGTCTAAATCGTGTCTCTCTTCTCCCAAAGTCATTTCCTGTGAAATTATCAAGGAGTTACAGCACAATAGCTGCAATGAGAAGCCAATCACAATGGAATAATCCCTTTCCCCTGCCAATCTCAAAGTTTTAAATACTTTGTTTGGTCCTGAGAGGAATTTTAAACAGCTAACTGGATGTTTCCATTATATAGGGGTTTACGTTCTCTCTCAAGATTAAGGATTCATTCTCTCTGTCCCTTAAATGCATCTCTTGTTCTTTCATATTTTCTTCCAGTTTTTCAGTTGCATGCCTTTGTATGAAAATATTTCTACTGTTTCTCTTAGACAGCATCAAGATTAAATGGAAAGCAAATGGTGACTTTTTCAGGGTCTCTGATTTCATGATGACATGCATCAGTCACTATGTATTTGTGTTACTGCATGATAATAAAATGCAAAAAAGGCAGAAAAGATAAGGAAAACGAGCACAAAAATAGCACGCTGTTTTTCCCAGATGCAGTTGAAATTTAATCTAAATACAAATAGAGAATTATCAGTTGTGGAGTGCCTGTGTTAGATGAGCTTCCAATGTTTGTGTTTCTGATCCGTGTCCCAGCATGTTGATATCAGACACACTGAAGAAGATCTGTGAAGTTCTCACTTGTGTATGTATCTGCCTTTTTTTATTTTTTTTATTTATTTTTTTATTGGACATTTTTTCTTTTAAAGCAGCACGTAACTGGCAAAGTTTAAAACTCTCGTTGTGATGCAGTGGTTAATTGACAGGTGAGGGTTGGTGCTTTACTGCTGTCTGGGACACACACAGGACGGATTAGCGTTTAAAACCTCAATTGCGATGTGATCACATACGTTTTTGACTACCTCCGTATGTGGTTTTTGTGATCCGACCACAAAACTTTTTGGACCCCATTTAGACCTGTATTTAGAGCTGACCATTTGTGATCAGATCACCAAAACTGCATCTTAAAGGGATAGTTCCCCCAAAAATGAAAATTTCATCATTTATTCTTTTTTTTTCTTTTTTTCTGCAGAGCACAAATGAAGATTTTTAGAATACAGTTTTAGCTCTGTAGATCCATTCAATGCACGTGAATGGTGGCCAGTTATCTGAAGGTCCAAATATCATATAAAGGCATCATAAAAGTAATCTATATGACTCCAGTGGTTTAATCAATGTCTTCTGAAGCGATCCAATCAGTTTTGGGTGAGAACAAATCAAAATAGAACTCCTTTTTCACTGTACACCATGCCATTGCAATCTCTAGGCACGATCATGATTTTGAGCTCGATTACACTTCCTGAAAATCCCTCTACCTTAGCTCTCAAATCTCTTTCGAACACGAACACATATTCAAAGTTGTAGCCTCGCGGCACATCCTGCCAGCTTCAAAGTCTCTGACGCCATTGGTTCTCCCTCATTTCATGACCAATTTGTCATGTGTATTTTGTTGATTCATGTCTTTTATTTTGAAAAGTTTAGTCCCTGTTCCCTTGTCATGTGATTTCATGTTTTCCCTCCATGTTCATGTGTCATGTTTTCATTAGGTTGTTTAATTATCTTGTTAGAGGTCTGTTTGTTCATTGGTTTATGTTCTCCCATGTCTTGTATTTAAGCCCTCATGTTTTCCTTTGTCAAGTATTGATTGAATGTATGTGAATGTGTTTCTTTCTAGCCAAGTCATGTTATGTTTATGTCAAGTCAAGTTTTAAGTCTAGTCAAGTTCATGTTTCACGTTTATAGTTAGGGTTTTGGATTCACTTTTGTAAATAAACTGCACTTGGGTTCTCATCTCCATCATCGTCTTCGTCTTCGTCATTGACAGCAGCCAGCAGCAACGTTACAGAATACTTGACAAAACTATGAACCCAGCAGTTCGACTCATACGGCTACGTCAGGGGAATCGTCCCCTGGACTATTATGTTGAGGAATTCTGCGATTTGGCCAGCCAGGTGAATTTTAATGAGGTCTCCCTCAAAGACATTTTTTGCTTTGGTCTGAGTGAGCCGATCTCCTCCTTTATGCCTGGCAGTCACAGTTCCCTCAGCCTGGCTCAATATATCGACCTCGCCCTACAGATCATTGGTTCCACATTCACTGTGGGGGAGGCGGATGCCAAGCCAGAGTTCCACGACATGGCTGCCACCGAGCCAGAGTTCCACGACATGGCTGCCACCGCCGCCGCCGCAGAGCCAGAGTTCCACGTCATGGCCGCAAAACCAGAGTTCCTAGTCATGGTCGCTGAGCTAGCACCATCTTTTGCTCCATGCCACGTCACAGCAACGCCTCAGCCTGCTCCATGCCACGTTACAGCAACGCCTCAGCCTGCTCCATGTCACGTCACAGCAACGCCTCAGCCTGCTCCATGCCAAGTCACAGCAACGCCTCAGCCTGCTCCATGCCACGCCACAGCAACACCTCAGCCTGCTCCATGCCACGTCACAGCAACGCCTCAGCCTGCTCCATGCCACGTCACGGCAACGCCTCAGCCTGCTCCATGCCACGTCACAGCCACACCTGAGCAGTTGGACCCAGAGATGGTTCCCACACTTATACCCACCCTTAGTTCTCCTGAGCAGGCAAGGGGAACTTTTGGCCCTCTGACCCCACCTGGACCCTCCGAGCCCTGGACTTCGCCTTGGCCTGTCGGTCCCTCGACATTGCCTCAGCTCGGCATTCCCTTGGCTCTGCTGCGGTCCTTCAGCCTGTCGGCTTTGCCGGGGTCCCTCGTCCCTCTGGCTCCTCCTTGGTCTGTCGGTCACCTGGCTCCGCTTTGGCTCCCCGATCCTCTGACTGCGCCTCATCCCTCCGATCTGTCAGCTCCACTGGGGACCTCCTTCCCTACGGGTCCACCTTGGTCCTTAGTCCCACCAGCTCCACCTCAGTCTTCCGATCCCCCAGCTCTGCCTTGCTCCTCCGAGCCTCCAGCACCGCCTTGATCCTCCTTGCCATCGGCTCCATCCTGGCCCCTCGAGCCTCTCACGGCTCCACCTTCCATGGCTCCGCCCCTTGAGCCTCTCATGGCTCCACCCCCCACGGACTTTGCCCTGGTCACACATCCCACACCTCAAGACACACACCCCCAGCTCCCTACAGAACTTTGAATTTATGTCATGTGTTACGTGTTTTGTTATGTGTTGGGGCATCAGGAGCCGCCCCTTAGTGGGGGGATATATCATGTGTATTTTGTTGATTTTGATTTTGTCATGTGTATATCTTTTATTTTGAAAAGTTTAGTTCCTGTTCCCTTGTCATGTGATTTCATGTTTTCCCTCCATGTTCATGTGTCATGTTTTCATTGGTTTGTTTAATTATCTTGTTAGAGGTCTGTTTGTTCATTGGCTTATGTTCTCCCATGTTTTGTATTTAACCCCTCATGTTTTCCTTTGTCAAGTATTGATTGAATGTATGTGGATGTGTTTCTTTCTAGCCAAGTCAAGTCATGCTATGTTTATGTCAAGTCAAGTTTTAAGTCTAGTCAAGTTCACGTTTCATGTTTATAGTTAGGGTTTTGGATTCACTTTTGTAAATTAACTGCACTTGGGTTCTCATCTTCATCATCGTCTTCGTCATTGACAGCAGCCAGCAACTACGTTACACAATTGCAGCATGCCAGGTTTGAATGTGTGCATGTTCTGTCTTTCTCTCTCTCTCTGCCTGCTGTCTTTTATACAGACTGTAAACAGTGCTAATATGGCAATGTCTAAGGAGTCCACCTCGGCACATTGTCAATGTTTTATGTTTCCCCTGCTTTGCCCTGCTTGGGTAACATCTCAGAATGCTCTCACTCTCTCAGCCTAACAAGTCCCCAATGTGAAATCTTTACAGTTTTCCTCAGCTTCATGGATGCAGCTGAATACTTGTTATCATTATTTGTGAAGCTCTGCTCCTCAAATTAGCCAGAAGCACAATGGGTTTTTGAGGAAATATGTCCACTAAGCCCATCCCGATATCTCTCAAAAGGTCCAATATAAATTTGCTCACTGACATTTCTTCAGCTTTCTACTGACATTATGTGATTTGTTGGCGAACAAAAAGTATTTACAACTTTCATCTTGTAATGTATTCAGTGACCCATTGGGACAGAGAAGGCCTGGTTTCCATAGCAACCACCGACCTTTCAAGGAAGCTCTATAAATTGGTAATAGGGAAGTCCTTTCTTTGCTTCTTCCCCTAAGATGTACTGGGATTCTCCTCAGTGGACAGTGTGAATTCTCAGGGAAATCAATGGTAAATTATATATCTGGTATCATGGTGAGCTTGAAAACATTTCTCAGGAATGGTGCCCAGTTTGGAACAGTAGTAGAACTTAGTAGTGTCCTTCACCTCCACAGTTGAGCTTGGCGTCTCCAGCGGGATTTCTCCCACATTTATGGCCAACAATGCATCAATAACAGAACAAATCAAAGCTGCTTGTGTTTGTTACCGGCTGTGCGGCCTTCTCTCACATTTACATGCGTAAGTGAGGCTGGCTTATCCAGGGCTGATTAGATAGCTTCAAGGATGAGTTTCCCCCTTGTGGCCCGCTACAGTGAAGGCCGAGGTGGTGTGCTAATCTGTGTCCCATTTCCCCTGTGCAGGTAATGGGAGTTGTCTGCCTCTAATTGGAGAGATAAGGACATCACTTCCCAGGAGCAATCAGCTTGCCCCTTCACTTGAGAACAGCTTGAATAGAATAAAAGTCAAACTGCTCCCCTTTTGGACCAATCCAAAAACATTCTGCTTTAAGCACTCACCCATTAATTCAGCATGTGCTGCGAGATGATTTCTAGGTTCCTTCCTGCTTATATTGAGGTTTCATAACCTCACCTTTGTTCAAATTATCTCATTGTGGTTTTGTGTCTTTGTGAGTTTGATGTGTCTCCTCCATGAACTGATGTTTTTTAATTTAGCTTATGTGGACACAGGCAGTTTTGCCCATGTTTTGGCCTGTGGGTGGCAGTGATGCTGCAGTTTTCTCGTTTTGCTTTGCAGAAGTTCTCATATAGTAGAGGTTACTTGCTGTTTCACCCTAAGACATCAAATGCACTTGAAACCATAGACCTTGCACATGTATTTGTATTTCTTGTGCTAAGGATTCTTTGTAAATTTAGCAATGCTTCTGCACCGATAAGTGTGACTAAGTAAAAAAAACGTTTGTATCAGATGGCTTGGCTAAATGAACAGATCCTTATGAAAATCTGTCTTCTGAGGTGCTCAAATGTTGCAAACCATTTCTCTTGCAGTATAGGCCTACATGATAATCGAAATTGTTCTAGATTGAATTTAGAGATGGAAAGATACTGTAGAAACAGTATGTGTGTTAGGAATTAATTTAAACTGTCCTTATTCTATGTCATTATTAGGTAAGGAATTTTATAATGGAATAAGTTGCGTTCGACAACCATTATAAGAAAGATAAATGACAATGAATAAAATTCTCCACAATTAAAATCATAATACAATGTCTTGTTGTATCCGCTCACAATTTCTATTGTAAGGTATTAGCTTTAATTAGGGAATTATGATTAATTCACTTATTGGAGTAATATTGTTCTCATGGCTTATTGAAAATAATATCACACATATTTTAGGTATAGCTTTGAGGCAAGATTTTTTAAAATCAATTGACGAGATTATGTATCAAAAAAATACCACAGTCAAATTATATTTGAATACAAACAAACTTTATTGCTATTCTAAACAAAAACTAATCTAACACATACAACATGAAACAGGTTGGTGAGTAAAGTGACAGAATGATCAATACAGAGAAAATGAACTTTATGGAGTCTGTTGACAATGCCTTAAGAACCATTTATCCATCTTTGAGTCTAAATCGATTTGCAATCGGATTACCCAAAGTATTTAAATAATACACCAGCACTTTCAGCAAAAGTCTGGAGATGTACTTGCGTGTCGTTGCGTTTCTTTGCATTGCTTTTCCTTGCATGGCTTGGTTCTTTGGCTCTTTGTAGAAAGTTTGTTCTGTCGATGTCTTGGGCCTCTGTTAGATCGGGATATCTGTTGTGTCAATGGATGATGAGGTGGGCTTTGGAGCGAGGCCTTCTGCAAGGAAGACTTGCGACTCCCAATGGGTGTGTGAACCGTAGAGCAGAGAGTGAGAGGCTTCTTCGGGACTTCGGGTCCAGAGTTTCCTTGGACTCTACATGGCAAGGAGGCTGCAAGCCACGAGGGCAAGAGCGCAGAGGATGAGGAGCTGCAGAGGAAGTGAAGAGCAAGAGAGCCGAAGAAGAGAGGAGACCGCCACCAAAGACTTCTTCCTTGGTAGGAAACTTTTGAGCTGAAATTGGCCGCACCCCAAAGGTTTCCTGAGCCAATCAGAAGTGGATTCTCAGAGTCACATGGTCAGCTGGTCTGTCCTTTTCAAAGTTGATTTACAATCCTTTGTGTGGAGGATTCTTACAAACTTCCTGCTCATAATAGTGCATGTTTAATCATGAACTTTTATATCTTGAAAACGGTGCAAGAGACATGACATTCGTTGTCATCAACATTCTCTACGAGCAAGCATTTACAAGCATTTACATACTAAATATGACATACTTTCAAGTAACAAAACATGAAAACCCCTGATTACAAATCATACTGGTTAATTCATTGGTTTTACAACAAGGATAATACATTACACGTTATGAGAAACCTAATTGTCAGGGTATATTATCAGGTTAAGCCTTGAATAGTTAACATTCTTAGTAGAATGAGATGAATAATACAAGATTAAAGATTATACTTATCAATTTGTCAGTTATAAGTGATTACAAATCACTACACATATTTTAAAAGGTACATCAGGCTATAACCATTAATTTGTCAGTTATAAAAGTGATCACAGGTCATAAAGTCATTTTTGAATTATCTAGCAAGGCTAGGTATTTTGTACATTTTGGGTCCAAATGCATTCTGCACATTTTAGAGGGTTAAATCACAAGTACTGGTACTTTGTGTGAAATGTTCTTGGATTCCTTTTTAGCTGAGCACGATGTCTCATGATCTGACGAGTCTAGTTTAAGTGTAGCAAATTGGTTTAAATCGAAGCACAAACACAGAGTGTGTTTTAAGCCTTTCCCAGGGTTTCCAGGGAGTGTGTTCTCTGTCTTATATTGCCCTTAACCTCTGCCGTTAGGGTCTCTTTGCAGAGATGGTCTTGATGGCAGTGTCAGGTGAAAACCATTAAAAGAGGGGTATTTCCTCAGAAGCATGAAGTTCTCAAGTCATGTGTTATCTGGACAAGTCCCTTTTGTTAGTTTTATTGGCCAGATGTGAGCTTCAGCTAGACTTCTTGGCACCTAGTCGAGCAGAATCCTTTAATTTATGACGCTGAGGAATTCCAGGATTAAAAGGTTGGGTTTTATATATTCAAGTCATATTGCCGCAATTGTTCACTCTACATATCACAATACATATCAGGTGGGCTAACTTCTTTAAAGGAATATTTTGGGTTCAATACAAGTTAAGCAAAATCAGCAGCATTTTTGGAATAATACTGATTACCACAAAAATTTATTTTGACTCGTCCCTCCTTTTCTTATGCCACAAATGCTTTCAAATGAGCTTAACTTGTATTGAACCCAGAATATTCATTTAATGTCTCAACTGCTTCTCCTAGACAGCAATGAGATTAAATGAAGAGCAAATGGTAGACTTGTTTTCAATGTTTTTAGTGAATTTTGAGTCAATATTGTGTAAAAGAAGTGTTTGTTTAATGTCAGCAATTGTGTGTACTTGTAATGTGTATATATCAGCACCGGCCATTAAAAAGAACATATAATGGCATCAGTCATAAAATAAATAAATAAATAATAAAAAAATTAACACTACTCGACCACTACTGAATATTTTCAGTATTTTCAGTACTGCCTTACTTGAATATTTTGACTCTTTGCTAGGCTCCCATGTTTTCCTGGCCACAGCTGAGAGATGCTGACCCAGTCCTTCATTGTGAGATGGCCTCCATTGGAGAGGTATGAAGCTTCTTCAGCCACACTGATAAACGTTACATCAGTTACAGAATATAGGGAGGCCCCAGCTCATATATTCATCACAGCTTGCAGGGAAACAGCCCCATTATTAGGGATAAGTGCCTACATATTGTCCCATTAGTCCAGAGACACTCATGGACATACAGTACATCGAATCCACATCCAAATGTTCTGTCCTCTCTCCAAATTCAGAGAAAATATTTATTTTTCCACATGGTCCGTTCCATCTGCTCTCCCTGGTAATGAGAAAATCATAGAAATCTGCCTGGAGGACAGTGTAGCAGACAAAGTTTACCGCTCAGTGCTGTTCAGATTCACTGACTGATTTTCAGAATTAGAAATATTCAAGTACAATATTCCACTCCAGTTGATGATGGCCCCATTCTGTCTGTTATTTTCATAATTGCAATATCACACCATTCTACCTCCATTAAGGAACATCTTTAATATGTTTGATTTATTTCTCTTTGGCTTTAAATATTGAACTAATGGAGACAAATGAATAATTTATCGAGGAGAATCTGCAACCTGCAATGAATATTCGTAGATGTGCTCACAATCTTGAAGATCAAGATTTTTCTTTCTGTCTCCTGATTTTCAGTGTTCTCTTTTGCCGTCTGCAGGTGGCTTGCTTTGGACCAAACATCTACTCTGCCTTCCTGAAGGCCATGTTCTCCACGGGATTCAAGCTCCCCCGGAAAGGAATTCTCATTGGAATACAAGTGAGGGTGATTTTTTTTCTTCCGTTTCCTAAAGGATGAACCTCAAAAGATGAAGCTCTCACAAACAAACATAACCCTTCCTGTTCAAATTTACTCTGTAGTTTTTATCTGAAATTTTTGCTAATTGGATTTCTGCAGTTAATTTGAATCCTTGAAGGACAGTGGTCATGAAGTGATGTAAATGTGAGGTCTTCAGGTAGGAACATTAAGACATGTCTTGAAAATATTTGTTGCATATTTATGAGAGCTAAGAGGTTAAAAACCTAGTTCCCCCAAAATGAAAATTTTGTCATCATTTACTCACAATCATGCCATTTCAAACCTGTATGATTTTCTCTCTTCCTCTGAACACAAAAGGAGTTGTTTTGCAGAATGCCCTGGTTGCTCTTTTCCAATTTACTGTCAGTTGGCCCTCCATTTAATGTTGTCTGGCATAATAGTTTGGGAGACCACAAGGGGGTGATGCTGGTGGCAGGTTGGACAAGGCACAGGCATCACACACTGGAAGTGTCAATGTGGTGCAGGTGGCAGTCCAAAGTCACCATACACACAACAGTTACAAAGGTTTTTGCACTTCTTCAGTAATGAACAATGTGACATTGATGAGTTTGCAGGTTAGTGTATGAAACTTGTGTAACTGCACAAACTGAATGGTTAGAAATGGTGATGTTTATTATGTTCTCTGTATGTAGCCTTGAATAGTTTTAATTCAATTTGTCAAACAACAAAATGACATGTAACTGAAAATACATTGTGTAGGCCAGTGGTTCTCAATTTTTTTCAGTTTTTCCTTTGAAACAAGAACAACTTAGCGCCTTTAAAAGGCTTTTAAAAGATTAAACTACATTTTATGTAATTTTAATTTGACAAAATTGTTTTTATTTAAAAATACAATGAAACTGAATGAAGGGGGGCTCAGCGAGTATTGACGCTGACTACCACCCCTAGAGCCACCCCTGAGAGACTCCAGCCAGGACACAGAGGCAACTGAGATTCGTCCTCCGCCACCCGGATTGAGGCAAGTCATTACGCCACCATGATTAATGATTCTGAAACTTTAATAAAGACAGACTATTCCATCATCATTTACTCACCCTCGTCGTTCAAAATCATTATTACTTTTTCATCCGTGAAACGCCATTAAAGTCGTCCATAACACTCGTGCCTTGGATTTAAATTTTTCTGAAGCCATATGATAATGTTGTGTGAGGAACAGACCGAAAGGTAATTGTTAATTCATCTCGTCACTCATTTGAAACTGGCACGCACATCTTGTTTACATGAGCGCACCTGACATCAACGCTTTGGGCTGTCAAGAGCTGCGTGCGCAGGATACACTGCAGTGCCAGGCGAAAGTTTAAACAAGGCAGGGGAAAAGGCAGGGAAAAGAAATTGCACACATTGGTTCTTATGTGTATTTTCACTATTTTTATTGAATGTGTGAAAGTGAATGAGATTTGAGGACAGGTCAGTCTTCCACGCCCCCCTTGCAATATATCCGCATGATTTGATACGTTGCACTGCTACCACACGATTGGCTGATTAGATTGCATGAATAAGTAGGTGTACAGGTGTTCCCAATAAAGTGCTAGGTGAGTGTACATATATGAAAATATCTTTGTTTGTGTTCTGCAGTAGAAAGTAAGTCATATGAGTTTGAGATGGCAAAAGGGTGAGAATATGATGAGAGAATTATCATTTTTGGGTGAACTATTCCTTTAAAGCAAGTTCTTATAGCAATAAGTTAAAGATACACAGACACTAACAGCAAATAGCTAGTCAGTTCACTTCTTGCTATTGTGGACAGAAACAGAAACATAAAAGAATTCCTAAATGTCTTGATATTTTCCCTCACATGGTTCTATGTAGGCAAAGTGTGTTTTTGTGTTGTAGTTTCCTTGTGTATAACTATGTTACGTTCACATATCATATTGAGCCTTAACTATGACAGTGAAATTCAGAGCTTTTGTTTTATGTTGAGATGTAGCCTAATATCATCATTGACGTGCCGTTTTTCATTTCCTTCTGCGCTCTCTCAGTTGTTTACCATTCATGCTCACTCTCAGTGTGGAATCAAATATCTTGGCATAGGGTCATTGGTGGTATTCAAGTAGCATTGTGTTCTAATGGAGACTTGGGTACGAATGAGAGCATGAAATTCCCATTCAAAACAAACCTGATTTCTTTGTAAACTACCTGCCTGATGGCCATACCCAGGGACTGCAGATCTGACATGCTTTTTAAAGTCTGATTACTAGCCTGTGGTTAGGTTTCCATGAACACAGAGCTGTGCTATTGATCTGAAAGTGCTTAGAGGAAGTATTTTCCTCAAGAAATAGAAATATTCTGTGTCCATCAACACACTGTCTGAGCTGAGGCTTTGATCTTTTTTCTGTCGATCTGTCTTTTTCTTCTTGTCCCTCCTCAGACCACTTTCGGTAGGTACTCACCACTGGTGACTGGGAGCACCCCACAAGCCTTGCCGTTTCAGAGATGCTCTGACCCAGTCTTTGTCGAAGTCGCTCAGGTCTGTACTGCTGCCCATTTCTCCTGCATCCAGCAAGTTGACTACTTATATTTTGCATGAATAAAGAACAAAGTCTGCTTGGCTCAATGCTAATGATGTTCCAACAATCTCTGTTACCTGGCCAAGCCATGAAGGCAACAACATGTCCTTACCCAACATCAGCAGGTGAAAACGTCGTGGTTACTGGTGTAACCTCCGTTCCCTGATGGAGGGAACGAGACGTTGGTGTCGATGTAGTGACACTAGGGGTCACTCTTGGGAGCCCGAGACACCTCTGGTCTTTGATAAAAGGCCAATGAAAATTGGCGAGTGGTATTTGCATGCCACTCCCCCAAACATACGGGTACAAAAGGAGCTGGTATGCAACCACTCATTCAGGTTTTACGCTGAGGAGCCGATATAAGGTCCGGCCATTTCAGCGGGTAGTTCAGCGTTGTGGCAGGAGGGACCAACGTCTCGTTCCCTCCATCAGGGAACGGAGGTTACACCAGTAACCATGACGTTCCCTATCTGTCACTCACTCGACGTTGGTGTCGATGTAGTGACACTAGGGGTCCCTATACAAAACGTCACAAGCTGAACTGTGTTGCGTGAACTGGCGGTGTGTGGTGGGCAGACTTGCTGTGTGCCTCATAGCCAGCACACCAGGTCAACACGTAACCTCCCCCAACACAGTTATGAGTGTCGAAAACCCCTTTTTGGGGACAAGTCGACTACCCAAAGATAGAGACAGGCTTAACCCAGCCGTGGCCTCTTTTCCCCTTCTCTTTTTCCACTCCCTAAAAAAGAAGGGGGATTATCCGACTGGGCCACCAGGTCACCGTGGAGACCACACCTCGCCCCAAGAGAGGGGGGGATATTTAAGTGGAAGAATACGTCACATGGTCTTTCCAATCATGTGGAGAGCCTTCAAGGTAGATCCTGCCCAATGGGGGAGGAGTTACTACAACATGGAGACAGGGGCAGAGGGGCTCTGCCCAAGGAAGATGCAGTTTGCCAGCAGGGAAACGAATTAGTTGAAGATATAGATCACATGGGGTTAGCCTTACAGGGAACCGCCACATGCGGAGCACCTACCCCAGAACCGGTCTCTTAGTTAGCGCATGTACTGGGCCGGCAGCTAGTCTCTCCGAAAACTTGACTGCCACAGGGCTCGGAGGAAGTCAACCAGGGAACAAATTTTGTGAACACTACTGGGAATTAACAGCGCACATCTTCAGCTCAAAAGGAGGTGGAAGGCGCTATGTGCAAGCGATACACCCGGCCGGCTATCCCGGGCTTATCCGCTTGTTGCGTGCCACTACCTGGGATGAAACTGGTTCCACCAGGAGGTTGTAGAACCTTGCAAAGGTGTTGGGTGTTGCCCAGCCCGCTGCTCTGCAAATGTTTGTTAGAGAGGCACCTCTGGCCAAGGTCCAAGAAGCCGCTACACCACGGGTAGAATGGGCTCGTAGCCCTACCGGGGGTGGCATGTTTTGGGCAAGATATGCCATAGTTATGGCGTCAATGAGCCAGTGGGCGATCCTCTGCTTGGAGACAGTGCTTCCTTTCCGCTGTGCACCAAAAGCAGACAAAGAGCTGCTCAGAGATTCTAAAGCTCTGCGTGCGATCCAAATAGATGCGTAAAGCATGCACTGGACACAGCAACAACAGGGCTGGGTCTGCCTCCTCCTGGGGCAGCACTTGCAGGTTCACCACCTAGTTCCTAAAGGGGTGGTGGGAACCTTGGGCACATAGCCCGGTCAGGGTCTCAGGATCACATGAGAGTAACCTGGACCAAACTCCAGGCACGTTTCACTGACAGAGAACGCTTGCAGGTCACCTACCCTCTTGATGGAAGTGAGCGGGGTCAGGAGGGCAGTCTTCAAGGAGAGTGCCTTAAGCTCGGCTGACTGCAAAGCTCAAAGGGGGCTCTCTGTAGACCCTGAAGAACTACAGAGGTCTGATGAGGGAACGAGATGCGTCGTGGTGTGCTGCTATGACAGCAATGTACACCTTCAAGGTGGAAGGGGACAGCCTCCCTTCCAACCTCTCTTGCAGGAAGGAAAGCACTGGTCTGACTGCGCATCTCTGGGGTCTTCCCGACGGGAAGAACACCACTTAGTGAACAGACGCCACCTAAAAGGCATACAGGCGCCTCGTAGAGGGAGCCCTAGCCTGAGTGAACATGTCTACCATCGCAGGTGGGAGACAGCTTAGGTCTTCCGCGTCCCGTCCAGGGGCCAGACATGGAGATTCCAGAGGTCTGGGCGCGGGTGCCGGATGGTGCCCCTTCCCTGAGAAAGAAGGTCCTTCCTCAGGGGAATTGCCCGGGGGGAGCTGTCGCGAGGAGCGTGAGGTCCGAGCACCACGTCTGGGTGGGCCAGTAGGGTGCTTACCAGGACGATCTTCTCCTCGTCCTCCCTGACCCTGTTAAGGGAGGTGGGCATTCGCATTCTCAACTATCTCGACGACTGGCTAATCTTAGCTCATTCTCGAGACATGTTATGCGCACACAGGGACCTGGTGCTCTCACACCTCAGCCGACTAGGGCTTCAGGTCAACTGGGAAAAGAGCAAGCTCCTCCCGGTTCAGAGCATCTCTTTTCTCGGTTTGGAGTTGGACTCAGTCTCCTTGACGGCGCGCCTTACGAACGAGCGCACCCAGTCGGTGCTGGCCTGTTTGAAGCCGTTCAAACAGAAAACAGCGGTTCCACTGAAACTTTTTCAGAGGCTCCTGGGGCATATGGCATCCTTGGCGGTGGCCACCCTGCTCGGGTTGATGCATATGAGGCCGCTTCAGCACTGGCTCCAGACTCGAGTCCCAAGACAGGCATGGCACCACGGGACACACCGCATGGCCATTACGTCGGTCTGTCACCGTCTTTTCAGCCCTTGGACCAACCTCTCATTTCTACGAGCAGGTGTTCCCCTAGAACTGGTCCCCAGGCACGTCGTGGTCACGACAGACGCCTCAAATGGGCTGTGGTGCTGTTTGCAACGGGCACGCAGCCGCCAGCCTCTGGACGGGTCCGCGACTGCATTGGCACATCAACTGCCTCGAGTTACTGGCAATTCTGCTCACCCTGCGGAGGTTTTGGCTGTTGATCCAGGGCAAGCATGTGTTAGTTCAGACAGACAACATGACAATGGTAGCATATGTCAACCGCCAAGGTGGGTTGCGCTCTCGTTGTATGTCACAACTCACCCGCCATCTCCTCCTCTGGAGTCAGCAGCACCTCAAGTCGCTGCAAGCCACTTGCATCCTGGGCAACCTCAACACTACGGCGGACATGCCGTCACAACAGGTTACCCTCAAGGGAGAGTGGAGACTCCACCTTCAGGTGGTCCAGCTGATTTGGAGTCGATTTGACAGGCACAGGTGCACCTGTTTGCCTCCCAAGAATCCTCCCCACTGCCCGCTCTGGTACGCCCTGACCGAGGCCTTCCTCAGCATAGACGCGTTGGCACACAGCTGGTCCCCCCTGGCATTCGCAAATATGCGTTTTCCTCCAGTGAGCCTGCTTGCACAGACCCTGTGCAAGGCAAGGGCAGCCTCTGCGATCTTCGTAAAGACATGAGGAGACAGGAACAGGCTGAAAGGGAGGACTTTGTACTGATACGCCTGACCCTCGAACGCGAACCGCAGGAAGGGTCTGTGTCGAAAAGGATCGAGATGTGAAAAGTACGCATCCTTCAGGTCTACCGCCGCGAACCAATATTGATGCTGGACGCTCGCTAGAATGCGTCTTTGCGTCAGCATCTTGAACGGGAGTCTGTGTAAGGCCCGGTTCAGTACTCACAGGTCCAAGATTGGCCGCAACCCACCACCTTTTTCGGTACGATGAAGTAGGGGCTGTAAAACCCTTTCTTCATCTCGGCTGGAGGGACAGGTTCTATCACGTCCTTCCGTGGAGGGTAGCGATCTCCGCTCACGGTAGCAGCGTTTTTGTCTTTCACCAAGGTGAAGTGGACACCGCTAAACCTGGGCGGATGCCCGGCAAAGTGAATCGTGCAGCCGAGTCGGACGGTCCGGACCAGCCCTCGTGACGGATTGGAAGGCGCAAGCCATGCGTCCAAGTTCCGTGCAAGGGAGACCAAAGGGACAACGTCATCAGATGTACCGGCAGGTGGGGCCTCGCGGCGGGGTGGAGCTCGAGGTGCCACACCACGTCGTGGCCGTGCTGAGTCTAAGGACATCGAAGCACTTACCTGGCTCCTTGTGACCACCCCCGGAACAGCCTGGGACGGGGGAGGAAGAGGCCTATCCTTGTGACCTGTGGAGACTGTCACATCAGGGGCGGATTTGTGCCACAGCTGGGCGCTCAGGGGCGGGAGACCGCCGCTGGAGCGCCAACTTGCCAAATGGAGTGGTGGACGGTGGTCGTAATGCCAGCCGTACACACTGGATACGTGACCCAGGGAACAAGGAAACCACTCTTGCTGAGCTCTTGAGTACTGCAGCCACTTGGGCATGCAGCGCAATTAAATGCAAAAGGTAACAAAAAGATGAAGATCTGCTTACCAGCTCCAGAGCAGCGGGTTTCGTTGTCCCTGGGTCGCCCATCTCAAGGGTGCTTTGAAGCCTTTCATGGGTTCTGGGCGGCCGTGAGACGGGTGGCGTCTGCTTCCTGCGGTGGGCTCCACGCTGGGGCTGGGCCGAAGGGGCGGGCTGCGGCTGAGCCGGTGCAGTCACCGCAGGGGGACGCCCTTGGCGATGAGTAGACGGGGTGCGGGATCTTGAGCCGCGCCAGGGCAGGATATGCCGGCTAGCATCCATCTACTGCTCTACCATCGAGAACTGCTGGGCAAAGTCCTCGACGGTGTCACCGAATTGGCCCACCTGGGAAATGGGGGCAGCAAGGAATCGTGTCTTGTCGGCCTCACCCATCTCGACCAGGTTGAGCCAAAGGTGGCGCTCCTGGACCACTAGTGTGGCCATCGTCCGCCCGAGAGACCGCGCCGTATAAGAGGTCGAACTTGCCGTGAGACGAGCCGGCGGACTCACCCGGAAGCCCAATCGGGGCAGACGAGCGTGCTGGGGAATGGGAGGTCCGCGGGGGGATACCCGGCGGAGGCGGTCCCATTGTGGTCCCCAAATCACCCCCAGTGCTAGCCGCGCTGGCCTCAAACCCGTGGGTAAAAGGACCGAGGCAGGAGCCTCTGGGGTGGCTCGCTTTCTTACGAAGGCGAGCCGCGACCGCAACGTTGCCATGGACGTATTCTCGCAATGAGAACATGACCATCCACGAACGCTGTCTCCGCGTGAGCAGTGCCCAGACACGAAAGACAGTGATCGTGACCGTTAGAAGGCGAGAGATAACGAGCACAACCAGGAATAACACACAATCGGAAAAGCATCTTTAAAAAGACGCGTCTTTAAAAAGACGTTCCGTGTGTGCGCTCTTTTAGAGAAATATATACTCTTTTAGAGGGGAAAAATGCTCTTTTAGAAAATATACTCTCTAGTTTTTCTGCCGAAGCGCCCAGGGGCGTTCTCTGCAGTGCACCAATGCAGAGGAAGGAGAAGCCGCTGAAATGCGCCGTCAGATCCAGCAGAGGTGAATGAACAGTAGTATTCAGGTCAGTGAGCATGACCGTTCGGCTCCGAAGAGAAAATCTGAATGAGTGGTTGCATACCAGCTCCTTTCATACCCGTATGTTCGGGGGAGTGGCATGCAAATACCACTCGCCAATTTTCATTGGCCTTTTATCAAAGACCAGAGGTGTCTCGGGCTCCCAAGAGTGACCCCTAGTGTCACTACATCGACACCAACGTCGAGCGAGTGACAGATAGGGAACTTCATTAATCATTGCATGTCTATTTTTTTAATGGATATTTCTGTTGTAGGTGCCACAATGTTAGAAGTTTTCAAGTTTATAACACATTCTATACACTACTCACAGTAACAGTGTTGAGAAGCTACATTAAAGCTACTCATAATTTAAAGTTAAACTACAGTTAAGCACTAACCTTGAAAAAAGTTAGCTACACCACAAGCTAATTACAAAATTATCTCACTAATATATATCACAGTTTGACAAAATATAGCAATGTAGAGTTTTTTTTTATGCTACACCACTACTTTTTGGAAATATAGCTATATTTGGAAAAGCTATACTATTTTGAAAACAGCTGAGCTATGGTCAAGCTTCTGAATAATGCAGTTAGTAGCCTAACTACTTAGATATTTCCCAAATTGTCATGGTCCTGTCACTCTTTCATTCTGGGTTTTTGCGTGATAGGACCGTGACATCATTGTCCTATGTCTGTCTTGTGTTTTGTTGTCTGTCTATGTTTGTGCGCACGGCTTCGGTTTTGATTTCCCTGCCGTACGCTCTTCGGCCTGTCTTGTGTTTCATGTCCGGTGCATGGTGTCTGGGTCTGTCTTCCCTGTCTGATTCAGTTTCGGTCTGTGTCGGGATCCAGACACTCATGCTCCATGTTCTGTCTGATATTGACATGAGTGCATTACGCTTATGTCATCTCGGCGGCATGCACTTGCATCAACAGTATATGTCTGTCTCTCATGAACATGGGTACGCCTCGCGTTGAGCTCACGTTGTACAGTGCGCCTGGGTCGCGAGCTGTCTTCATGTTGTGCTGAGGTTCTGTCACTTTGGTCTGAGGTGTCGGGTTTGTGTGTGGCTGAACTCTCACACAGGTGTCCTGTCTCGTTTTGTCGCCTGTTGCATGTTGTTTGCCTCTTGATGTATGCTCAGGATTTGTCTAGTGTGGGAATGTGTGGCATTGCTTTGTTTGCCTTTGCAACGCATTCTCTCATCTTGTCTGTCAGTTGGCATGAACATATATTGCCTTATTGTCTTGGCTATGTGCACTCATGCCATTCGGGTGTTTGTGTCTTATGAGAGCACGTGGCTTTGTTTTGTTTCTGTATTGCCGCGTGTCTCTCAGTCTTGTGTCATACCACGCCTCCTTGTTTGCCTATTATTAGTTCATTAGTCACACCTGCCCTGTCGGTTAACCTGTTTGATTTCTCTCCCTATTTTAGTCTCCTTGTGTGTGCTGTCCAGTGCCAGTTTGTCTTGTTTCATGTTCATGTTGGTCTCGTCTGTAGTTCTCATCCCTACTCGGTCTGGTCAGGCCTGTGTCCAGTTATGTCTGCCCCACCCAGCTTCAGTAGGCTGCCAGCCTGGATTATATTTTTCCGTAACGTAGTCCCCTACGTAGTTTAAGCGTAGTTTACGTTTGTTTTTGCATTTTGGTTTAATAAATCCTTTTAGGTTCTTTCACTCTGTGTTTGGGTCCTGATTCTCTGTAACCCTGACACAAATGCACAGTGATATTGCATAATACTCAAAATAACTTCAGTGCCCAGATTATTTAAAGTCACTCTCTGTATTAATGTTGGCTGAGACAAGGGAAGTCAAGCCTGTCAAAGAGCATTTTGCTCTTGATGCACAGTGTCGTAGCAAAAGGCTTTCATTGATCAAGCACTTTAGAGTCATGCTGAGTTACTTGAAGCGTGTAAACATCCCCTTACAAGGGATGTTAACTGAAATATGATCTCAGATTTAGCTTGATTATATTTATATATTTATCCTCCCCTACATTATTTGAGACTTGGCTCCACAATTTAATCTATATGGTATCTGGTTTTAGTATTTGAATTGCTAATTAATATTTTGCATATTTGTTTAAAGTTAAAAAAACACAAGTTTGAAAATGAACGCAAACACTTCTAGGCACGCAAGTTTGGTTTCATGCATTTTGAATTCAGAAATGTGTAAAACCATAATTACAATAAGTGCACATCCATGCACATTAAGAATGTTCATCGTGTCAGCATGCATGCAATGCAGTGGCCAGTCATACATATCTGTATTTGCGTACTTACAAAAAAGTATGTTTGTGGTCTAATTTAAATATACTATATTTAAATTTATAGTATATGCTGTATCTTTGCATCTCCAAGTAGACTTATCAGTGAACGACAGATTGACCTAGTGGTCAATTTGCCTAATAACAACTAGCAAACTTGCAACCAATAAAGCAGGGACTCAAAATCAGGTCCATGAGCAATGTGCTGTTCTTCATCAGGGGCCAGCTGAACAGTTACAACAAATAAGTGTTGTTGTTTGTTTTTTTTACAACCATGAGTTTTAACTATACGGTTATTGGCACAGTAATACAGTTATTGATCGATGCTTGTCCACTTATCATGACTGTCCGTATTCCGGTGTACGTACCTTTCTTTTATGTTTCAAAAGAGACTTTTGAATTTTAGACAAAATAATTTTTATAGGCTTGTTTGATGTCATCACCTAGGCTACTATTTCTTACATTTGTTTACATTTGTGTACGTCACAGTAGGTCTGTGTTTTCAAAGGTTTCTACGCTATAGTTAAAACACAAATTTCCCTATGGAGAAAATAAATGAGATTTTTACTTCTGTAACCTTACTGCTGTGCTCTTTTTACGCATGAGAGGCAACATGAAACTATCTAGCTAGTCAGCAGTTTTAGATCCATGCTTTAAAGGCCCAGTTAAATTGTGCGAAGTGCTTCTCTGTCTAACTATTACAGAGTAAAGCATTCCAGCTGTTTTTAACACTCAGCACTATCTGTTCAATGTACCAAATAGTAAGATATTGCTGCTCTCAGCACACAATAGCAGAAATGTGTTTGATTACACCAAAAGAAAATTGTCTATGAATGTGTCCAGTTTTCTGTGTGCATCTTCCAGATTTAAGAGTGAAATAAATGCCTTGACCTTATTCTTAAATAAAAATGAACAAACATTTTAAAATAATGTTGCAAAAAAAACTTTATTTTATGCTTAAACAGGTAATCTGTAATTAACATGTTTAGTGAGATGGGGTAGGCTATCCAATAAAAGACCCAAAATATTTACACATCATTTTTCCTTTTATACTCTGTTGAAAAAATCAAGTTAAATCTAAGCAGGTTTGCTGGTCTTTGCTGGTTTAAGTTGGTCTAGCTGATCTAAAAGCCTGGCCAAGACTGTATTCAGCTGGCTGGCTTGCTGGTCTCCCAGCTTGACCAGCTGACAAGTGCCCCAAACCCCTCTGGATCAGGCTGCGAGACTTGGATTAGGCTGGTTTAAGCAGTTTTTTTTTCACTAGGGTTTGCTGCCTTTGAAATGTTTTCTCTTAGTGGAAACTCGCAAGCAATAGTGATATTGGGTTCAAATTACCATAATAAATGGAGGGATTTCAAGGTTGTTATTTTATAGCAGCCCCCTTATCGATGGAATGAAGACAAAATGTCATCATTCATCCATTCACATTGGCCTTTGAGTGATCAGACTAATGTCATTTGCTCATTTAGCTGCTTGGGAGATTCCTCATTCAGCTTTATTAGTCTGCTAGTAATATGAATATCAAGCACTTGGCCACCTATTAGCATTAGACTGCTTGCCTGCATTGTTTTTTGCTTAAGCATTACTTATAAATGAACTCTAATTGGAAAAAGCTAATATTATGACCAAACAGCCCACTAGAGTGTTGCCCATTATCTAGTGGTCTAGATATTGATGCCACAATGAAACCTCAACACATTAATTAAACCCAGAGTCTGTGTGGGAGCTAAGTAGGCTACATGTCACAGCTCATAATGAAGAGAGATTGCAGAAAGGGAGAAGCAGAACTGAAATAGGACAAAACAGTGCTGAAGAACAGTGTAAAATTTTACACAGATTTTTGCTTTAGTTGTAATTTTAATCTTTTGAATTGTATTCATTTTTACTCTTACTACAGTGGCATAGAATTTGAGTGAGCCAAAATAACGTTAAAGTAGGCTAATATTTAATAATGTGCAGTATGCTAATATATATATATATATAAAACTGTAACAGTCGAATCCTAAACCAAATGTTCAAATATTTTTTGTGGACATTTTAAACATGTATCAGCTTTAGCCGATAAGATTTTGTGAAAACCTGAAATAAGTCCCCAATAGCATATGAGTATAGTGAAGTTTTAGCTACTTAATGTTTTGTGAATTCTTCATGCTTTTAGAGACAACATTTTCTGTATTATTCATTTTCAGTGTTTTAGAGACTGTTTTGGATTTTGTGCTGCATATAGTGTATTGTTACAACAATGGCTTCACATCCCAAGAAAAGCATTCTGACCAGGGTTGGTGCCACAGGGAGGCACCAGGGGCCAGTTCCCCCTCAGCCAGACCACTGTACCCCCTCTGTCAAAATTTTGTATTTGAACCAATTTTAAAAATTTAGTTAATATCTTTTAAATTAGTTTTACTTTTTTTTGGCAGCCTGAATGTTCAACTCAGTTGTAAAAAAAAATTATATAAATAAAGCAAATGTATTCTTAAACTATTTGTGGTGAGTATTTGAACATTTCAGGTGAAAGGTGACTCAATTGACTGCTCTCTTCATAATTAGAAAAATGTTGTCTGCCATATAATTCAGTAAGAGTCTGAGCTCAGAGGCTCAAAGGCTAAAAGAAGGAAATGGATTTAAGAATTTAACTAGGATAAGGATTTAACTAAATGATGTAACAAAAAAGTGCAAGCATGGAGAGATGCGATCCTCAAGACAAGAGGTTTAACACCAGCACCTGGCGCGTTCAGTTGTTCTTATTGTGAGTCCAGTGGTTTACTATACCAATTGTTGTGTTTTTGTTTATGAATATAAGTGAAGTTGTCTTGTTTTATTTATGTTGATAACGGATAGAATTTCATGCACTCAAACAAACAAAATCATAACAAAATTCCATCAAATTGAATTAAGTTTAAAAAAATGAAATTATTAAACTGTAAGTATATTGAGTTTTATTCATTTCATTTTGTTTAGAAACTGAAATGTGTAAATCTTAAATATAGGGAATTATGTGGAGTGTGCTCCAGAGGATCATTTCATTGGACATTTATTAGCTTTTTGTTTATTTTGTATATTTTTGCCATATTTTAAAGTGCTGACATGCCACAATTTCAGACACATTTATAAATAAGCGTCTTCTGGCTGTAGCCTCTGCTTCACAACACCAGGAAGTGAACATATATCATGCGCTCTGCTTTATGTGGTGTTTATGTTAGTGTGGTTTGCAAGCCTCAATCCAGTTTTTATTCGATGGAATGTTATAGTTCTCTAATTAGTGATTTTAGTTACTGTTAATTTTTTAATTAACATTTGCCTTGTGCTTATTAATAGTTCATTATTAGGAAAGTGAGAAAATGAACATAGAAATCGTAACTGTCAAAGTTTTTCAATTTAACAGATTTTATTTATTTTGAATGTTTGGTGATGTTTCAGTTGAACTTATGCATGTGCATAGCTATCAAAGCCATGACTCACGCTGCCTTTCAGATGACAACGAAGGTATTGGGGGGGGGAACTTCCTGGTTTCTTTCGTAACCTCCGAGACGTTGTGTCAATGTAGAGACACTAGGGGTCACTCTTGGGAGCCCCGAACACCTCTGCTTTTGAAAAAAGGCCAATGGGAATTGGCGAGTGGAATTTGCATGCCACTCCCCCGGACATACGGGTATAAAAGGAGCTGGTATGCAACCACTCATTCAGGTTTTGTGCTGAAGAGCCGAGACAAGGTCCTGGCCATTTCAGCGGGTAGTTCAGCATTGTGGCAAGAGGGACACAACATCTCGTTCCCCAGTACAGGGCTTAGTTAGCACATGTACTGGGCTGGCAGCGAATTTCTCCGCAAACTCGTCTGCCACAGGGCTAAGGAGGAAAGTCATCCAGGGATCACAACTTATGAACACGACCGGGAGTCAAAGGCACATGTCTTCACCTCATAGGAGGGGAAAGGCGCTATACGCAAGCGGTACTTACCTGTTCGGACCTGACAACACATGGGACGAAACCGGCTCAACCCGGAGATTATAGAACCTCGCAAAGGTGTTGGGTGTCACCCAGTAGAGTACCCTAGTAGAGTGGGCTCGTAGCACCACAGGGGGGCGGCACGTCCTGAGCGTGTTATACCATCACGATGGCGTCAATGACCCAGTGGGCGATCCTCTGTTTGGAGACAGCGCTTCCTTTCCGATGTCCATCAAAGAAGACAAAAAGCTGCTCAGAGCTTCTAAAGCTCTGCGTGCGATCCAAATAGATGCATAAAGCACACACGGGACACAGCAATGCCAAAGCTGGGTCTGCCTCCTCCTGGGGCAGTGCTTGCAAGTTCACCACCTGATCCCTAAACAGGGTCATGGGAACCTTGGGCACATAGCCCGGTCGGGGTCTCAGGATCACGTGAGAGTAGCCGGACCGAACTCCAGGCACGTTTCGCTGACAGACCCCTACCCTCTTGATGGAAGTGAGCACAGTCAGGAGGGCAGTCTTCAACGAGAGTTCCTTAAGCTCAGCTGACACCAGGGGCTTGATGGGGGCTCCCCATAGACCCCGAAGGACTACAGAGTGGCTCCGTGAGGGGATGAGACGCGGTCTGGAGGGATTCAACCTCCTAGCGCCTCTCAGGAACCTGATGATCAGGTCGTGCTTCCCTAAGGACTTACCGTCCACTGTGTCGTGGTGTGCCGCTATAGCGGCTACATACACCTTCAAGGTGGAGGGGGGCATCCACCCCTCCTGCCTCTCCTGCAGGAAGGAAAGCTGTGTGCCAGCGTGTCTATAACGAGGGGTGCCTCAGTCAGGGCGTACCAAAGCGGGCAGTGGGAGGATTCCCGGGAAGCAAACAGGTCTACCTGTGCTCGACCGAACCGACTCCAAATCAGCTGGACCACCTGGGGGTGGAGTCTCCACTCTCCCCTGAGCATAACCTGTCGTGACAGCACGTCCGCTGCAGTGTTGAGGTCGCCTGGGATGTGAATGGCTCGTAGCAACTTGAGGCGCTGCTGACTCCAGAGGAGACGGCTGGTGAGTTGTGACATGCAACGGGAGCGTAAACCACCTTGATGGTTGATGTACGCTACCTTCGCCGTGTTGTTCGTCCGGACCAACATGTGCTTGCCCTAGACAGCTGAGGTGCCTGAGGACCAGGTCCCTGTGTGCGCACAGTAACTCTCGAGAGTGAGCTAGGATCAGCCAGTCGTCGAGGTAGTTGAGTATGCGGACGCCCACTTCCCTTAGCAGGGCAAGGGCTGCCTCTGCGACCTTCGTGAGGACGAGAGGAGACAAGGACAGGCTGAAGGGGAGGACCTTGTACTGGTACGCCCGGCCCTCGAAAGCAAACCACAGGAAGGGTCTGTGTTGAGGTAAAACCGAGACGTGGAAGTACGCGTCCTTCAGATATACTGCCGCAAACCAATCTTGATGCCGAATGTCCAAACTCCGGGTGAGGGGGACCAAGGGGATAATCGTGTCAGATGTACCGGTGGGTGGGGCTTCGCGGCAGGGCGGAGCCTGAGGCACCACATCGTGGGGGCTCGAGCCCTGAGGCCGTGCTGAGTCCAGGGACATCGAAGCACTTACCTGGCTCCTGATACCCACCATTAGATTGGTTGAGGAGGGGGGAGGAGGAATATCGTCCCCGCAGTCCGTCAGAGCCAACCCGGTGTGGCCATGTTTGTGCCACAGCTGGGCACATAGGGGCGGGGGGGTCCACCGCTGGAGCGCCAAACCTGCCGAAATGGGACGGTGGACGGCGGTCGTGACGACAGACGTACGCACCTGACATGTGACCAAGAGAACAAGGAAACCACTCTTTTGTTGAAGTTTTGGGTACCGCAGCCTCTTGAGCATGCGGCGAAAAATGAAACAAAAGATTCTCCTCCCGGCCCTCCACCGGGAGATGGAGTGGTCTGTCTACCAGCTCCGTAGAAGCGGATCTCCTCGTCCCTGGGTAGCCCGTCTCAGGGGCGCTTCGAAGCCTTCCTAGGGTTCTTGGCGGCCGGCCGTGTGACGGGTGGCATCTGCTTCCTGGGGTGGGCTCCACGCTGGGGCCAGGCTGCAGGGGTGGGCTGTGGTGGAGCCGGTGCTGTTGCTGCAGGAGGATGCCCTTGGCGATGAGCAGATGGGGTGCGGGGTCTTGAGCCGCACCGGGGCAGGATGTGTTGAATGGCCTCCATCTGCTGCTTCACCGCGGAGAACTGCTGGGAAAAGTCCTCAAAGGTGTCGCCGAATAGGCCAACCTGGGAGATGGGGGCGTCATGGAACTGTGCCTTGTCGGCCTCTCTCATCTTGACCAGATTGAGCCAAAGGTGGCGCTCCTGGACCACCAGGGTGGACATCGCCTGCCCGAGAGACCGCGCCGTGACCTTCATCGCCTGGAGAGCGAGTTCAGTCGCCGAGCGCAGTTCCTGCATCAATCCTGGGTCATAACTACCCTCGTGCAGCTCTTTTAGCGCCTTGGCTTGGTGAACTTGCAGGAGAGCCATGGCGTGCAGGGCGGAGGAGGCTTGTCCAGTAGCACCGTAGGCCTTAGCTGTCAGGGACGACGTAAACCTATGGGCCCTGGACGGGAGCTTCGCCTTATCCACCTGGGGGATCACTGAATACCCCTTGGCCGCCCCACCAGCAAGGGTAGTGAGAGCGGGGGAGCTGAAAGATCGGGATCGGGCAGTAAAAGGTCCCCCCACGATCATGTCAGCTCCTCATGCACTTCCGGGAATAAAGGGACCGGGGCGGGGCACGGCCGTGAGCGGCGCTCTGGGCCCAGGAACCAATCATCGAGCCACGAGGATTCAGGGGAGAGCGGAGGGTTCCACTCTAGCCCAATGCTCGCGGCTGCCCTGGAAAGCATGTCCGTCATCTCCGCATCGCCCTGAGACTGGGCGACCACACCCGAAGGAGGGAGCCCAGCTGAGGCGTCTGCATCAGAGTGGACGAGCCCGCTCTCCAATGCTGCGCTCGATAACTCGTCATCTTCCAGGGCTCCGAATAAGAGGTCGAACTCGCCGTGAGACGAGCTGGCGGTCTCATCCGAGAGCCCGACCGGGGAAAGCGAGAGTGCTGGGGAATGGGAGGTCCGTGGGGGTTTACCTGGCAGAGGTGCTCCCATTGAGGTCCCCAAATCACCTCCAGTGCTAACTGGCATGGCCTCATACCTGTAGGTAGAAGGACCGAGGCGGGGAGCCACTGGGGTGGCTTGCTTTCTTACGAATGCAAGCCGCGACCGCAACGTTGCAATGGTAATGTTCTCGCAATGAGGACAAGACCCAACCACGAACGATGTCTCCGCGTGGGCAATGCCCAGACATGTAAGACAGCGATCGTGGCCGTCAGATGCGGAGAGATAACGACCGCAACCAGGAATAACACACAAACAGAAAGGCATCATTAAAAAGACGTTTCCGTGTGTGCCGCTCTTTTAGAAAGAAAATATACTCTTTTAGAATATACTCTTTTGCTCTGCCGAAGCGCCCAGGGGCGTTCTCTGCACTCCACGGGTGCAGAGGGGGAAAAGCCGCTGAAATGCACCATAAATCCAGCAGTTTTAGGTGAACGGTCGGCTCCGAAGATAAAATCTGAATGAGTGGTTGCCTACCAGCTCCTTTTATACCCGTATGTCCGTGGAGTGGCATGCAAATTCCACTTGCCAATTCCCATTGTCCTATTTTCAAAAAGCAGAGGTGTTCGGGGCTCGGATTTGCCTGTGCAGATGTAAGTTACAATAATATATGTTGTGGATATAGCTGATTAATCTCATAAAAAACCTATATAGTACAGTATGTGTTTGAGTAAGGTGATTAACCCGCTAGTAAAGAAGTAGCTCAAGTGGGGAAATACCCAAAATGCTATGACTGAATCATCTGAATCAACAATAAAAAATAAAAAAAATGTATTTTTATTTTTTATTCTAAAACCAATGTTAGTGCATTGTAATATCTTGCTGTGTTGTTTGGGCCTATTTCTTCATGTCGTCAACAGTATGTTTTAATCAGAAAGTAAAATTATTGCATTGATGGGTATTTTTTGGCTCTTCGTTATCGTTAACAAAATAAAAAACAAAACTGAAAATTCAATGAAAATTTTCATTAGTTATTTCATTGACGAGAGTAAAACTGCTATGGAAGAAAAGAAACCAAATGCAGGTATCCCAACTGATGTTATATATGTTCAGTTGGGAATGAGGGCTGACATATCACATTTATTTAATTATGAATTTATTTGAATTATTTAATTGGTGGGTTCTGTCACTTTTACAAGCAACAATGTTTTACATTTCAGTAACAATATTTTACTGTATTTTTGGACTGTATTTAGTTTAAAGCTAGCCAAACACACATGACTTCCATAGACTTCCATATGACTTAGTTAGTCTAATACTATGCCTACAGTTGCCAAAGGTAGGGTTGGTCAGTTAAATTTTTAAGGTGGGGTTTAGTGAAGAGTCAACTGACTTCCTAGCATTCTTATGCACCTCACACATTCACTTAATGCACATTCCTATGGTTCTGGTATCTCTGTTTAGACAGTCACAATTGTACATTTGAGTCCATTCGATTGAAGGCAATCACAGATCTGGCACATGGGCATTAGAAGCACCAGGAGGCAGATGGCACCTTATGCCATCCAGATGAGGGGGCACCCATGTGGCAGTGATAGAGTTCATATATAAGCCATTTCATATTGGCTAATGGACATTCATTTACAGCAGGGCATGTTAAAGCATTATGCTGAATATGCCCTATTGACCCTCTGCTATTTTGCAGCTGTTGGATCAAAACAGCTCTGTGCTGTACATCCGCTAAAATACATGACAAATGGTAATTTTACCATGAATGAGTTATTTTACCATGCAGTGGAATATATTGATGAAACGACCTGTCTAATATGTTGGCTATATAATGTAAATGCAGTTTAAATATGGAGGAGTGAGAACAAGTGCTTTTTTGTATTTATTGTTCTTGATCAGGCCCAAAAAGAATCTGTGGGGGGAGGTCAGTAAAATAGATTTAAATACATGTTCAACAGAACTGAGAGTACCCCACTCATCAGTTGCTGAAAACATAATCAAATTTAATAAATGAGCATACAAGAGGCGTGAGATGTGTAGAACTTTGTTAATGATGGTTGTTCCAAATCTGCAGAGTTCTGCATGCACAGATTCCTTTGTGTGCCTGCTCATTATAGACCGGATAGTTCCACCTCTCAAATCTAATAGGATAAGCCATGTTCCAGCCAGTAAAATAGATAAAATACACATGCCTGTTACTGCTTATCAATATATAATTGTAATATATATATATATATATATATATAATATATAATCTATATTAATGCACTAAGTTGCCTGGCATCCATAAACAGCTTGCAGTTTGGCAAATGATCCTGCTTTTCAATGTTTGTGATTATTATTATTAATTAATTGAATTATTTATTGAACAGCTGTATTTTTTGTCATATGGCTGTTGCCAGCATTTTGCACCATGCCTAACAATACCCCTTAATTGCAGTAAAAATACTGTAAGGCATGGCCTCTTGTAGTTTATAGCATTAACATACTGTACAATAGGGTTCAAAAATGCTTCTATTTCCCTTTTTTATTCTAATTGAATTTTCTAGAAATAGATACAAATTAGCAGCCTAGATATTTGAGGGAAAAGTTAACTGAAAAAATTAACAAAGGATTTAACATATAATTAACAAAAATTTAACATGGCCAATATCACAAATGTATTGTTGATTAGACCAATAAATTATAATCTAAAATATTTCTTATTTATAATGTTTCTTGGCTTTAATCTTTTCAAAATCCTAAAACTTTGTACATTTCCAGGTTTAAATTAAATTGAATTTCAGATTTTCAATGTGGACTCAGTCTTATGAACCTCACTATATGTTTTATTTGTTATATACATTTATTAGGCCTACATGTATGAGTTTTGCATTTTCACTCTTGTTGATGGATCTGTGTGATTGACTCGTGACGAGCAGGGGTGGGTTTATGATTTCTGAGGCCCCAAGCAACCAACCAACCTGAGGCCACATTTTGAAAAATGCTGCTTAAAAAATTACATAAAATTGATTATAAATCATAATTTTAAATTCATCCTCTCAGCCGTTGTAGCCAAGCACATTCAAAATGTTTAATAAAATAAAAATAAAAATAATTAATGCATGTTTTCCAGTTTTTCCACAACACAGTGATAAAAAAAGCAATATTACATATATTTTTACAATGCTACATATATTTTTACAAAACACTTTTTTATTTTAATGAACAGGGTGTGCAAAATCTACATGTACTACTTCACTCAATAACATAGTGTTATTTATTAGTATTATAAACCAACAACTATTTATTGTTGTCCAGTTTGTCATTATAATACAGTATGATACAGTATTATTATTACTTTGAGGATTTGTTGTATACAGTAGTAATACATTTCTGTCTTATTTACTTTACTTTCACCTGGAGCTTATATTGTGATGCTGCAGTGTATTTTTCATCATGTTGCACAAGCCTGTATCTTGTGTAGGCTAAGCATCATGGCAACATTTGTAACAGTATTGTAACAGTTAATATACAAGGCACGGTGGCCCCTCAGCATATTAGAGCAGAAGAAAAAAAAACATTGCCATTTATCAAGCGCTGAAACTTTGCTTGGTGTAGAACAATCTGGAATAATGTTAAAAATTGTAACAGCCACCTCTTTGCAACCTGAACATGTTCAGAACGTTAAATCTTTGTTTCACTTCGCTAAAAACAATCTAGACACAGCATAACAAATGAAACAGGCCGCATGTGTCTTGACATGTGACTAAAGTTCTTTTTAACTTGACACAGTGTCTGAAAATGTGCCGGTCCTGCGTGAGACGCTGAAGAAACAGCAAGACACGGTGCAACAGTCAAGGACGTTCGACCAGCAAGTGTTTACATAGGAAAAGAATGGAAAAACAGAACAGATGCACGCAACGGCCCTAACTCATCAGTTTGTGCGTGTCTGTGATTGAGAGTGTGTGGGTGAAACAATTTAGGAAGGCCTGTATATTTTTAAATTACAAACCTGAACCCAAAGTCCTACTTGATAAACTCATCGGACCTCTAACATGAACAGTTCTGAGAGCACTGACAACAGCGTATTCAAGTGTGTAAGCAGAACAACATGTCAGCCCTCTAGTGGTTTTTGCACAGCTTTCCTACCGGGGTGGGGGGACCCCCCGACATCCAGGGCCCCATGCAATTTTGTAGTTTGCATGGTGGTTAAAACCGCTACTGGCGACGAGTGCTCGGAACATGAAGTACATTTGCTGTTCAATCATTAATGCAGGTTTAGACTTCCTCAAGACCTCCCTCAGGCTAATTCCTTACATGCTCTGGGTTCGAGAACAGAGCAGCCACACTGCAATTCTCCAGTGAACCAAATTATTTAAATTTGCCTAAACTCAATTTCTTCACTCTGTTTATCTTGTGAAGAGTTTGAAGTGTCTGGCTGTGTTCTTTAAGCAGCTGGAGGTTAATTTGTTTTAGCCACTGGCTCTGATTAAGGGCTGTACAGATGGCAGGACTGCACTGATAGCATCCCTTTTTCACAGATCCCTTTGTCTACTTCCATTAAGACTAAAGAACAGAACCAAGTGTCTTGTCATTAGGGCCCGTGAGGAATGGACTACACACTTCAAAACAACTGGAACTTTCACTACCTCAGCCTTAACTTAATAGACCTATCCACTTTCAACACAACCTAGGGAGAACTCTCAACATTAGTCAAAATTGGCCTATAAACAGAGCCCAGGAGAGGATAGTATACTAATTTCTCGCATTTGCCAGATTCAGGTCATAGCCAGTACTTTTAGGAGTTTAAGAAATGTGCTATCGAATAATCAGTTTCTGTGTATCAACTCTATTCTAAATACTAGCTCTAAAACCCAGTGAGCTGCCTTGCTCCCTACAGCAAGGATCTAGAGGTCTGCACAGGCCTTAAATTGAAGCCCGTTCATGGCACATACCCGTGTGATCCGACCCAACCAGTAGTCAAATTTTAATCCCAAACCCCAAATCGCTCACTCTTTTTACACTTTCTTCTCCAAGCAAGTAAATTTGTTGCAAAAGGCTTAAATTTTATTTAAGAATGGAAGGCAAGATACTTATTATAGTGACAGTATACATACACAGTATTAACAAGGCACAGCGACCCCTCAGCACAGAAGAGCAAAATAAAAAAATCAAGTGCTGAAACTTTGCTGGGTAAAAAACTATCTGGAACCATTTGTAACAGTCACATAAATTCATCTTTGCAACCTGAACTTCTTCAAAACATAGAATCTTTGCGACAATTGTGCTAAAGAAAGCATGATACAGTGAAACGGCTGAAACAGAATGCAAGTGTCTCGAGATATGTTTTAAAAAATGTATTTAAAAAGTTATTTTTTAAGTTGACATGGTGTCAAAAAAATTTGGTGATCCCGCATGAGATGCTGAAAAAACAGTGAGACATAACGGTTAAAGATGTCTGTGTGTTTACACACCAAATCTATTGAAAAGCAGCACAGGCATAAGCAAGCGCACATTCGGTGTGAACAGCCCCTTACTTGTCTGTTGGTGTGCGTCATCATTAATTGCAAACCCAAACCCTATCCAAAGTTATACTTGAAAAAACTGACAGTTTGTCAGTTTCCGTCAAGCTCGGGTGGGGTAGCAGGCCTCCATTAGGATCGTAAGTGTCATAAAACCTGATAAAAATGTTTTTAAAAAATCATATAAATCATTAAAAAAAAAATTACTGATTTAAAATTCTCTATAAAGGCAGCATATCCGCATGCCACACAAAAAGCACTCCACACAGGAGTCTCAACTCTCAATTGATTGCAACTGAGTTTAGCGTTAACATGATGCTAAGCTAAGGATGTGATACTCTCAATAGCATAAATATACACAGAAAACACAAATGTAGAATGAAATAATATTTTTGTTTAAATGACAACTATTTTGACATTTAATGAAGTACAAGTAGGCCTATATTTATTATCAATATTACTCTCATTTAATCTTGGATTGGACACATAGGAAGCTACCATAGAATCTGTCCAACATTAGGTATCATAGGAGGCAGCATAAGTAAGTTGCCTACCTTTGTGAACAGCCTTTGCGTTGTAAACGCACCTTTGATGCCTTAAAAAAGCTCACTTGGTTTTAGAACAGAGCAGCTGTGTACCTTTTTTTCTAGTAAATATATAGAAAAAAGGTACACAGTGTGTGCCTATGGCTGTTGTTCAGCAGCTAAACTGCTGCAGAATGGTTGTATAGAGTAATAACTTGTGGACCCTTGGAGGCACTTGGCACATCGTTGTTGACAACAGTGTCAAAACAGATCCTTAACCCTCTTCATATAATTACCACTCGAAAATGAAAAGAGAACAGAGGCGAGAAATATTGCAGAACATAATTACCATGAAACATTAAGGGGTGCGTGATATTCTCCTAGTCATGTGAGCCCTCTCAGAGGATTCCAGTGTGCCTTGATATTCTGTGTTCAGTGAGAACTTTTAATTATACATGAATGAGTTTTACTGCTGCCTCTCAGTGAAGACCTCCGAGATTAGTGCGCTGTATGCCGAGCTACCAGGGGTCATGATTAGCTGGTCACACAAGACTGAATGTTTGATTGAATTTAGCTGGTAAAATTAAATGTTGAAATGTGATAGGATAGAGATTACTGCATAAGAAACTTATATAAACCCTTTGGTAGATTGGAATGGAATCAGAGCTGCTTCTAACCCTCTGCAGGTCGGCAGTATTTTATATACTCTTATAAAAGCAGAGTAACAATGATTAAATAACATAAAAGTAAACGTCATAAAAGAAGCATAGACACGTCTGTGTAAGTAAAATAAAATGGCATGAGCAAATGGCTTACTTTGGTTCCAGTGTGTTTATAATTACACAAATCCCTTACAGTTTAGCTAAGGATCTGGTTACAGAGGATTTGTGAAATATGTGACAAAAAAATTGATTGTTGTCAGAATATCAATACTGTATTGTGAGGTAAAATATTGTGATATACTTGATTTTTTTTCTCCTACCTGTAATTTTTATGTTTAAAAGGAATGAAACACATCATGTAACGTGTGTTAGTATGGCATTCAGTGGCACCCCTAGATATTACTGGCTAAGGCCACAGATTACAAAGAGACTGCCTCTGTGACTCTGTTATAAAAAAACTATGTGTGTGATTAAATGTGGTCCAAATGAACAAGGAGATGTAGACTTCACCTCAGGAAGGAGATTGCACTGCCACTCATCTGCAATTGCCAGAGGCAAGGAATACATTTTCAACTCTATTTGACATTCTAGTGTACTGCAGTTTAGATCATTTGGATCATACATGGACAACGTAACTGTGATATTTCCATATAATCTGAAGTACTATCACTTCACATTCATTCATTTCGTAATTCATTCACTTTATTCATTTTGAGGCTTTTCCTTTTTTCCATCATCTTGAATGGCAGCCATTTTCAATAGAATGTCCTGGTTTACAATCCATGAGGTTTTCTGTGTCATTGTGCATTTCTATTATCAGTATCTGTGTGTTCAACATCTCTATGACTAAATCAGACTTTAGTTACAACGATTTTAAAACTAAACCAATGTGATGTGACTGAGATGGTGACTGAAGACAGTCCCAAAATGGCTCTTTTCCTGCCTACAGTACAGTACAGTACAGTGACCAATCTTGAATGCTCAACATAGATGCTCTACTGTACGTCTATACAAAACAAATAGGATACTTGACTCACAATTGATTCTAAGTTTGTTTGCAGGTAGCATGTATTGTAGCTAAGCTAATGACGCAATTTATATGCATAAAAATACATAGCACAAACAATCATTGCATAAAATAGTCCTTTGTAATTTTATTGAACTGTTTTATCAATACTGTTCAGTATTATATTTCCAATTGAAATTTCTCTCAGCTGGTTTATGTTGGTTATTATTTGTTGGTATTCCAAGTCTTCTGAACCACTGAGGTTTGATGTTATTGACTTGTCACATATTTGATTTTCATTGTTTATTCATTTAATTTGAAAGTGAAGAATTACTTAAATGTAGGTCTGTTCATCACACAAAGGGATTACATGCCTTCAGAAGACTTGGAATATGATGTACAAGTCGGATGGACTATTTTTGGGTCTTTTGGGTGCTTTTTTAAACTTTAAAGGGAGGTACTATGCACTGCTGTTATATAGAAATCAGTGTTACAACATTTTTTCTGCATAAAAAAAAAAAAAAAAAAATCATATGGGTTTGGAACAACATGAGGGTCAGTAAATGATGATAGAATTTTCATACTTGGTTGAACTATCCCTTTAAGTAGTCTGTTGAGGAAAATCAGCTATGCTATTTTTTTCAACAGAGAAATAGTAATGTAGGGATAAAGGATAGATGAAGAGAGATTAGAACATGGCATCATGGCACTGCTTGAGAAGGACTGCCGAAAAAGAAATCAAGAAGTCTGTAATAGCCATTTCTAACTCTCCTCTAGCATGGATGAGTGACGTTTGCAATGCCCCTCTCGCTGCCTCACCGCAGGTGGGAACAAATTGAGCTGAAGCTCATTAAAGAAAGTGTAGTGACTCTGACTATCTAACCTTCAACAGTCTCGTGGTGGGTCTCAGAGGCCGGTCGGCTGCAGTCATTGCCATCTTTGTGCTGATGGAGTGTGCAGACTCAGCCATCCTGAATAAAGAGTTGAAGTAGGCCTGCTGTTTGTTGAAGAAAGTAAAAAAAGGCCCACTAATTGACATTGGTTTCTCATGCTGTGCTAATGAATTATCCATTTGGCAGGGCGAGGCGCAGAGCATGCCATCCTGTGAGGTGTGCTCAGGAGTGGCTATCAGATAAATAATATTTGTTTTAAAGTGCCATTAGATTTGTTTGTCGATTATGTTCCTGAATTTCTCATGTCAGCTAGAATGGAGATGTCTAAGAAGGTAGATGTCAAATTTCATAAGGGAAATTAAAGAGTACGTCTTACATGTTGAACACATGACAGAACCATGATGGTCCATGTGTGGAACTGTTGAGCTGTCGTGTCTATCAATACAAAATTTCAGAGGACTGAGTACCAATTAATATCATATACACTGCACCAGAAACTGTGTACTGTCACAGTATGTACTGTATTTGATGAAGGACATACAGTACTTACCTGTCAGAAAAACAGTATGTTATTTTAGGAATGCATGAGAGTAGTATGAACAGATTTCAGACATACTTCATCCGGGGACGTTGGCATTGTCTCGTGACCTGAATTTCCAAATAATAATAATAGAAAAAAACTATGTTAACAATGACGTGCTTCCTGACTCCTCCACGTGATGTGTGACCTTACCAACGAGCTTACGTCATCCCTCTCATGAGTGCACGTCACAGAGATGTACAGAAGCGAACATTTGTAGTTGTTTCTCAAAATAATCAGTCATTTGGGTTCAGAAGAACTTTATTTGTGGACTGGAGTCATGTGGATTATTTTGATGCACCCTAAATATGCATTTTGGACCGTCAAAAAATGGAGGACATTCACTTGCATTGTTTAGAGGAGGAGGCCTGAAATGAAATCTTAAAAGTCTTAAATTCTGTTTTGATGAAGAAAGAAACTCAGATACATCTTGGATGGCCTGAGGGTGAGTAAATTATCAGCAAATTCTCATTTTTGGGTGAATATTCCTTTAATTTTGTCATAATAGTTCTAATTCAAAAGTTTTTCAAATTTTGAATCCCAGATTTTCAGTGTGGTATCAGACTTTTGGACCCCACTATATATATATATATTGGCAATGGAACATTATCTTTGGTTTAAGTAGGAACCACTATCATACTTGGATTAAACAAAATTGGCCACCTCCTCACAAGAAGTTTCTCTTTTTGATCTGGCTAGATTTCCATCCAACAGAGTGCAGAGGGATAGTAAATTCCCTTTCTACACTGCGCTGCATCATATGTAAAGGAAAAGATCTGACAGTTTCCTTTAAATACATGGGTATGAATGGACTAATAGTGAGATCCTTTAATAATTTTGAAAGATTTTTATTTCCTTTGCTTGGCCCAATTAAGCATCTCTTATTTCACAGAAAGTAGTAGTAGCTCTAGGGTAGATCTCAAGTACTTCACATGCAGAATTATTCCACTGTAATCAAATGCTCATAAAGTAAATTATACTGCTATAAATGTAATAAAAAGGTGATCTTTAAAAAAAAATTTTTTTTTTAATTTCCATTCAAAGCACCATATATATATATATATATATATATATATATATATATATATATATATATATATATACATACACTACCGGTCAAAAGTTTTGAAACACTTACTCATTCTTTATTATAATTGATTTTTTATTTATTTTTTTTTTTCACATTTTAGAATAATAGTAAAGCCATCAAAACTATGGAATACCATAAATGGAACTATGGGAATTATGTTGTGACTAAACAAAATCCAAAATAAATCAAAACTGTGTTATATTTTAGCATCTTCAAAGTAGTCACCCTTTGCCTAGAATTTGCAGACATGTACTCTTGACATTTTCTCAACCAACTTCTTGAGGTATCACCCTGGGATTCTTTTTAAACAGTACTGAAGGAGTTCCCATCTATGTTGGGCACATATTGGCTGCTTTTCTTTATTTGGTCCAAGTCATCAATTTCAAAAACTTTTTTAAAATTTTTTTATTAAATTTTAGTTTTATAATGAAATAAATTAATATGGTGGCACAATTTTATTTTTGTCTACAAAACTAATTTCAAACATTTAAGCATGCGCCTTTTAAGATCGTGAGAAACATTGTTTCAAAACCTTTGACCAGTTGTGTGCATGTTTGTGTGTGTGTATATATATATATATATTTTTTTTTTAGATGAATTACAGGCAATGTGTTTATAATGTGTCTTCAATATGAGCAATCAGTGTGGAAAATGGACATCAAACACACTTTTTATCCTGCACATTTATTACCCACAATAGGTGCTTATGTAGACTAACAAGGAAGGAACAGCTGCATACAAGCATGTTCAAATCACTTGAGAAGCCAATGTGTTGCATATAAAGACAAGCCACTATGTCTGTAACTGTAAGTTGATGTCGCTCACACCTTAGTTTCATACTTGTCTAATTTCTAATTCACTTTCTTTTCTGTCAGTGCTCTTATCTGAAATTATTGCTCACAATTAGTCTTTTTTTTTTGAAGAAGAAGAAGAATTTAAAACCCCAATTAGTTATACCTTGTCTAAGAAAACCAGAAACTTCCGCTGTTTCCTTGTCATAGTTTCTATGAAGGCTTAACAAACCCAAAATGAGCCACTCTGCATTGCATATAATAAAACTGTCTGTAGTATTACTTGTCTTGTGAAAAGTTAAGTAATTCGATTTTACTGAGAGAAGTGATTAGTATTTTTGCGACAGGAAGATATTTTGTAACTCTGTTAAACTTAAATTTGTGCTTTAAAGTAAAATTTTACAATACACCGGGCTCTGCGTTAAATATAGCTTTACTGTATGGATTGAAAGTATCGGAAATGATTGTGGAACAATAAGCTCCAATGCTAGTAGCCAAACCCAGTGCCATTTATAATGATTTTATTAAGGGTTTTTATCAAGCCTTTTGAGTGCCCCATCACCCCTTAACCTTTTAAACACTGTGGATTGAGAAGACGCTATATGGCGAGCCATATTAACACTTAAAACACTGAAGTCCATGGATACACAAGTTAGGCATATGTGGTATTAATTGAAAGCTTAGAATCTGACTTTTCAGAGATCCCAAACACTTTTGCATTTAGTTACATAAAATAACAAAATAATTTTTTATATTATTTAATATTTTGTGTCGCAAATTGGCCCCATCTAGAGTTTACATTGTAGAAATTTAAAATGAATAGAAAAGTCCTTCACATAGCACTTGAATAGACAAGTCATAGATCAAATGAAAGCTCTCATTCTCCAGAAGGTGACTGTACAGTTTATTTATTCACAATACCGCAGTTTGAATTATTTTCAAAAATATCAGAAAGTTAAATTTTAATTCGGTAAGGCATAAAATGCAAACATCTCTTTTCTGTGCTGACCACTGATCTGTAAGCCCCAAATAGCCTCAAACTTTATATCAAATCTTACCTTGTGTTATTAGCTTTAAAATTAAACAAATGACTTGTTTGTTAGCTTGCTTGGATGAATAATCCAATGTTGTGTCAAAACATTTTTGAACATATTATGAAGTCCGGTACAAAAAGTATGAGAAACAAATCATCAGCAAAATTGGTTCCCATCTATATAAGATGTTACACATCATTGTAAAGCTGGGATTCTCTGCTTTCCAATGACAACTAAGAATCCAAGATATTCAACAAAACAGTACTTAAAAAAATACAATAAATAAAAATACTAAATAAAAAATTTTGTCTGTGGGTGAGGGCTAAAATGCATTAGAGCACCACCTACATTTCAGATTAGTATAATGTGATGGAAGGCGATAGAGGAACAATAATTTTTTGTAGTACTTGCTGCCATCCAGTGGAATAAAATAAGACTTTTTGCTTGAAAACAAAGGACATAGAACTGAAATGGTATGCTTTTGAACTTTAGACATACATATATATAAATGTTTATGGTAAAATTGTAAAAATATACAATGTTATTTATTATTGCAATAATTTCTTAAACTATAGGTGTCACATTTAGTATAGCTGAGGCGAGAGAGTAGGATATAAGTGCAGCAATCCTTTAATTCACAATGACAAGAAGGCGAGGATACACAGAAGATGATGACTAAGGTTACTAAACAAGACAGTCATTTGGGTAAACAAACTATGGAACAACGAACAAAAAACAAGAACTGACAATGATGGAACTGAACTAGAGGGTATTTATACACAAGGTGCTGATGAGGGAATGGAGAACAGGTGGCTGTGATGAGGGCAGTCAATCCTGGGAGATGTAGTTTGGGGACAAGACAAAAACTATTTAAAAAGTCCTTGGAACAATGGTGACTGTGACAATAGGGGGTTATGTGTAAAATTAGAAACATTTTATGAAATTAGTCCACTGTATGTGTGAACAGGGAGCTTTTAAATTTGAGTATGAAAAATTTCAGGTGGCAGCCCAAAAATCCTAGGATCATAGGACAGGGGTAGAGTCAGGAGGCCTGGGAGGCGGCCTCAAGGCAGGGACAGGGTCAGGAGGCCTGGGAGGCGGCCTCAAGGCAGGGACAGGGTCGGGAGGCCTGGGAACACAGGGCAGGGACAGGGTCGGGAGGCCTGGGAGGCGGCCACAGGGCAGGGACTGGGTCGGGAGGTCTGGGAGGCAGCCACAGGGCAGGGACTGGGTCAGGAGGTGGAGTTTCAGGGGGTGAGGGCGGGGCCATGGAAGGCGGAGCCGTGGGAGGCTTGAGGGGCAAAGCATGGAAGGCTCGAGGGGCGAAGCCTTGGATGGCTCGGGACTAAGAGCCGTGGATGACTGGGAACTGACTCCAATGGTTGAGGGCACAGGCAGAGACTGGGGATTGACATTCGTGGTCGTGAGCACCGGCAGATACTGGGGATCGACCTCCGTGGTCTTGAGCACTGGCAGCGACTGGGGAGAAGGCGTCCTTTTCCTTCTCCTTTTCTGGACAGCTGGGAGCGTTGTTATGGGAACGGTTGAGGCTGCAGGCTTTGGCTCTGGGATGGTTGAGGCTACAGGCATTGGCGCTGGCTCATTAACCGTGGCAGGCATTGGCGCTGGCTCGTTAACCCTGGCAGGCATGGGCGCTGGCTCGTTAACCGTGGCAGGCATGGGTGCTGGCTCGTTAACCGTGGCAGGCATGGGTGCTGGTTGTGGCCCGGGGTTCCCGCCATAATTAACAGCGTACGAGGGAAATGCTTCCTCCGTGGTCGCTACTGCTGACTCGGGGTGAGCCCCCCCTCCCCCCTCCAAAAAATTTATTTAGGAGGAATGTATGGAGAGGAGTTACCTTGGCGACAGGGGCCGTGGAAGGCTTGGAGCAAGGAGCCGTGGAAGGCTTGGAGCAGTTGTCCTCATCCTCCCTTCCCACAGTGAAGGGTGAGCCACAGAGTTGCAGAGCCACCTCCACGTAGTCGGCCAGTGTCCAATGAGGATCCGCCAGAGGCATCAGTTCCTTCAGTGCACTATTCAGACCAGCTCCGAAGCCACCAGAGAGCAGTCTTCATAGTGCACAAAATTCACCAGTTGGAGAAATTCACGGACATGATCCTCAACTGGACGGTTCCCTTGCTCGAGGAGGATAATTGTAACTGCAGGTATTTTTGGTCAGTTGTTCTGTCACGTTTAGTATAGATGAGGCGAGAGAGCAGGATAGTGCAGCAGTCCTTTAATTCACAATGACAAGAAGGCGAGTATACACAGAAGACGATGACTAAGGTTACTAAACAAGACAGTCATTTGGGTTAACATAAACTATGCAATAACAAACAAGAACTGACAATTATGGAACTGAACTAGAGGGTATTTATACACAAAGTGCTGATGAGGGAATGGAGAACAGGTGGCTGTGATGAGGGCAGTGAATCCTGGGAGATGTAGTTTGGGGACAAGACAAAAACGATTTCAAAATAAGAGTCCTTGGAAATATGGTGATTGTGACGATAGGGGGTTATGTGTAAAATTAGAAACATTTTATGAAATTAGTCCACTGTATGTGTGAACAGGGAGCTTTTAAATTTGAGTATGAAAAATTTCAGGTGGCAGCCCAAAAATCCTGCAGAGTATTAAGGCGTGCATGGTTGCTTTTCAACTGAAAGAGCAGAGCACTAGCAGTGATAATGTCATGGATTCGATTCAGAGAGAACACATAAACTGATAACAATGTATATCTTAAATGCACAGTGGGTCGCTTTGTAGAAAAGCATCTGCCAAATGCATAAATGTAAATGTGTCGCTATGTTTCTGTATTATGCAAATATCACTCTATTACTGGCAGCAAAGAACAGTGCCAGCAAGAGCTGTTGTGTTTCTCCTGGGAGAGAACATGAGGCTTACACTATGTGTAGGAAGAGCAGAAGGGTTCTGTTCTTCCTCCTCTCACCTGTTCCTCTCTGCAGGCTGTTTTCCTGCAACTGTGGCACTTGATGAACTGTGCCAGCTAACAGACCAGGGTGGATAATCAATATCTGAGAAATTACATTCTCAAGAGCCATTTCCTAATACCAGTCAGGTGAGAGAAACCCCTGCCTCCAGACCCTTGTGCTCTGTAGCCTTCTGATAATTTTTTATAACTGTCTTATACACATAGATGTTTTTGTTTCTTACACTTGCAATACCTTGTAACTGGGGGCCCCCAATTTTAAAACATATCACTGAAATCCCCATGTTGTGTCACTCTCAATTTCTATGGTGGTGACAGCCCTGAAATTGTAAAATAAAAGCTCTGTTCCAAAACGTAGTGCCCTGCCTACCTAGACAACATTTTAAGGCATCATAGGCATGCATAATTATGCATTATCTTTTGGCCAAATTCTAAGGCAGCATCACATTTATTTTTTATTGTGGAAGCTAAATGCCTTCCGAAATCATCATATATGGCTGACGGATGAGAGAAAATATGATTAGAAATTAATTCCAATGAATAATGAAAAGTATCAGTCATTTTTTTTTTTTACCCATATTTATGTATTCTGAGTATTTTTATGCTTAATAGTATTGCACCATTCTCTAAGCAACATTCTACTGTCAAACTCTATTTTGAAACAATTGATTTTCGAGTCTCTTATGTGCTTCATGAGGAGAATTGAGGGCCGATTAATTATATTAAAAAATAATGCATAAAAAAATTAACACAATAAACCATATCCCTGGACAGTAATAAGGAATAGTCCTACCATCAGAGCAATTCATGCTTGAAGTACCACCTTCATGTTTTCAGCAGGAGGCAGTAACGCAAATCCAGTTGTACAGATGCGCAGCTGTACGGGCAACAAACCACAGTTACTGACAGCAGACAGCACAAGATGTGGATGCATTCTTGCATTCAAACACAGCTGGATGAAGCGTAACTCCAAATGAAGCGATCTTGAGAATTATTTTTCAAGTTTTAAACTACATTTAACTTGACACATTGTCAAAAATTGTGTTAACGATGCAACGCATCCATAGGCTCCCAAAGCGTGAGTCGGATGCATATGAACATACACATGTCCTAGAAAAGCCCTTATAATATGTCCACCTCAGACAGATTGACAAATTCAATTGCATGATGGATTGCTGTGGATTGTCAATGATAAGCTTATGTTCAATGATATGGAAATAAACAATATATTGCCATTTTAGTCACTTTTTGTAATTACTCAGTGCATTACCTGTCTGCCACATTAATGTATTTTAATTATCAGAAGTATTATATTTATTGTATATCATATATTTATCATTATTTAAATATGATCATTTATATTTAATCATGTATTTGAATCAAATCAAATGTTGACATGCGATTAATTGCAATTAATTAAATTAATTAATCAGCATATCATGTTATTATCTCGATTAACATTTTTAATTGATTGACAGCTCTAAAATATATATGTACTATATATACTGTATATACATACCAGAGTTGATTGTTGGCTAATAATGTAAATATATCCATGACTGCTGTCTTCCAAGCACCACAAGTTAAATTGTTTCCTTTCTCATAATCCAAATTTATCTAATGTACATCTTATTCTGCTCATTTCTCATGATTAGGAAATAATTGACTTGATATTTCATATTGCTCATGTTCTAAAATATTTTCGACAAACTACAGCGTGCATACGCTAATGTCATAATTTGCATGTATTCATTTTCCTTGACACTTTCAGAGTGACAGGGAATCAAGATGCTTGCAGGCTGATTACTTCTCTGTGATTTTTAATTAAAACACCAGCCCACATCAAATTCTCTTTGCTTTGCCATATTTTTCTCTGCTACTGTCCTTTTTAGTCAATTTCACGTATTTTCTATGTTCCTTCCAAAAAAAGTATTTGCATCTCTTTTAAATAAACACATACTGCCCTTCACATCTTAATTTGAAATGCAATTTAAAATCTTAATTCTGCAAAGTCCAAGAGATGTGAAATAGTTATGTGCTGTCTTTTCTCTGAACTAATAATAGGGTCATATGACCAATGTGCACTAGCCTCACTTTCATTGTAGAGTTGATCAGAGTCTTTTCTTTGTGTCATATTCATAATGATTTTGCTGCTGAAATCAAATTAAGCAATACTGTGAATATTGTGATGGTTTTTAATGCACATTTTTGGTCATTAAGTTTCCTAAAGACTGTGTCATTAGACTAATTCCGCAAACCTTCCTTGCATGGCGATTTGTGAGTTAGAGAGCATTAAGACAAATGTTTTACTATAATATCTCTGATGTAAACTTCAGAACATAAAAAAATAAAATAAAATAAATAATAATAGATTCCAAATTTTACGATTCATTTGCGTCAATCAAAAATGTTTCCACAGGTCCTCACTTCACATTTTTCATGCATTAAAATGTAAAAAAAAAAAAAAAAAAAAAGAAAAGAAAAAAAGAAAAGAAAATGCAGTATGTAGTTAAATACTGAAGTTCATGTTTATTTATTGTTATATTGATGCATGCTTTCTTGCATTCTTTTAGTGTAAAATTGTGGAAAACATGCCTTGATTTTTAAAAACTAGATTCTTACTGTGATTCTTAAATATAAATTCAGCAAAAAAAAGAAATGTCCCTTTTTCAGGACACTGTATTTTAAAGATAATTTTGTAAAAATCCAAATAACTTTACAGATCTTTATTGTAAAGGGTTTAAACAATGTTTTCCATGCTTGTTCAATGAACCATAAACAATTAATGAACATGCACCTGTGGAATGGTCATTAAGACACTAACAGCTTACAGACGGTAGGCAATTAAGGACACTAAAGAGACCTTTCTACTGACTCTGAAAAACACCAAAAGAAAGATGCACAGGGTCCCTGCTCATCTGCGTGAACGTGCCTTAGGCATGCTGAATGGAGGCATGAGGACTGCAGATGTGGCCAGGGCAATAAATTGCAATGTCCGTACTGTGAGATGCCTAAGACAGTGCGACAGGGAGACGAGAAGGACAACTGACCGTACTCGCAGTGGCAGACCACCTGTAACAACACCTGCACAGGATCGATACATCCGAATATCACACCTGCGGGACAGGTACAGGATGGCAACAATAACTGCCCGAGTTACACCAGGAACACACAATCCCTCCATCAGTGCTCAGACTGTCCGCAATAGGCTGAGAGAGGCTGGACTGAGGGCTTGTAGGCCTGTTGTAAGGCAGGTCTTACCAGACATCACTGGCAACAATGTCACCTATGGGCACAAACCCACCTTCGCTGGACCAGACGGGATTGGCAAAAAGTGCTCTTCACTGACGAGTCATGGTTTTGTCTCATGAGGGGTGATGGTTGGACTCGCGTTTATCGTTGAAGGAATGAGCATTACACCGAGGCCTGTACTCTGGAGCAGGATCGATTTGGAGGTGGAGTGTCCGTCATGGTCTGGGGTGGTGTCACATCATCATTGGACTGAGTTTGTCATCATTGCAGGCAATCTCAACGCTGTGCGTTACAGGGAAGACATCCTCCTCGCTCATGTGGTACCCTTCCTGCAGGCTCATCCTGACATGACCCTCCAGCATGACAATGCCACCAGCCATACTGCTCGTTCTGTGCATGATTTCCTGCAAAACAGGAACGTCAGTGTTCTGCCATGGCCAGCGAAGTGCCCGGATCTCAATCCCATTGAGCACGTCTGGGACCTGTTGGATCGGAGGGTGAGGGCTAAGGCCATTCTCCCCAGGAATGTCTGGGAACTTGCAAGTGCCTTGGTGGAAGAGTGGGGTAACATCTCACAGCAAGAACTGGCAAATCTGGTGCAGTCCATGAGGAGGAGATGCACTGCAGTACTTAATGCAGCTGGTGACCACACCAGATACTGACTGTTACTTTTGATTTTGACCTCCACTTTGTTCAGGGACACATTATTCCATTTCTGTTAGTCACATGTCTGTGAAACTTGTTCAGTTTATGTCTTAGTTGTTGAATCTTTTTATGTTCATACAAATATTTACACATGTTAAGTTTGCTGAAAATAAAAGGAGTTGAAATTGAGAGGACAATTCTTTTTTTTTTTTTTTTTTGCTGAGTTTATATATATAACACACACAAACACACATATGCTATATACTTTCCACCCCTTTTTGCAACTGCATCACAGTCTCAAGATGTAAGTATTTCAAAGATGCCACAAACTCCTGTTCTCATGTGGTGTGCTTTACAATCATATTATATTTTTTTTTATCTTCCTCTCTTTACTTTATACCACCTTTAACCTTAATAAACTAATGTAGTCGTGGTAAGCAAAAAAGTTTCTTAGCGCAGAAAAATATTCAGATGTACTGGCACACAATTGTGAGGTGAGCTTTTGTAATCTGTTGAGTGAAGCTTAATAAAATGCGTGAGTGAAGAAGGGTGCTTGCGCCGGGCCTGTTGTTGATGGTTTTGTATATCCCTCTAAAGCTACTCAAGCAGGGCTGAGGTTGGGATCACTTTCAATATTTATGAAATTGTCTCTGTGTGAAATTGTTTTTTGCCTAATGGATGCTTGCATGACTGCCCTCTTTAAAAGACACTGGAGTCACAAGAAAGAAGAGATGACGAGAGCAACACAGTTGAAGAGAGGGATGATAGAAGAGGAATGGAGTCATGGAGAAACAATATGGCCCTCAAACCTGAGCCTAGAAATATTAAGAGGGCGTTCACACATACAGTAATCTGCAGCGAAAAAGTTACCGGAAGTCATTTATTTTGGTGATTTCTGTTGAGATGACTGACAGCAACCGTTGTCAAAGCAATGTAGGCTGAAAAAACAAAACAAAACAATAAAATAAATAAATACTGTAACACAGCTTCACAAACAGAAGAGAAGGAAAACACAGGGAAGCAGGTTTTTCCAGGCTCAGGTAGGACATTTATTTGGCCACTTCAATGCTTTACAACTTCACAAACTCATCAGCTTCACAGGCACGTAGTCACTTCAACTCATTAGCTTCACAGACATAACAGATTAAACGTAAAAGCTTCAGGAGCACCGTGGCCTTCCTTGTGCCAGACTCTCTCTCCCCTCTGCTGGTGGTGAGGCTGCTTATATGCCGCTCTCCCCATGCTCACTGGAATTAGAAACAGGTGTTAAACATAATCTAGCTCAGGTGCAAGCACCCTTACCGCTTTCTCTCTCTCCGGACGGATGCTTGACCATGCCCCCACTGCCACAAATACATACTTTTCTTAATTTGTATTTTTTTCTATTTTTTACAGTAATAATATTTAATGATTTTTGAAACATGATAAATGAACTTGAGAATTAAAATTGCATCAGATATTAAGACTTGTTTTCATAATAAAGTGAAGTTTATGCTTGAAATAATAATTTAAAAAAATCATATTATCTTGATTCTGGAGTCAATTTATACTTTAATAATGTTTATATACAGTATATGCTAGAACACAAGACAAAAATACAGAAAAAAAAAAATTACTTTAGTTGTGTGTTTAGCAATGCAACAAAGTTGAAAGAAGCTTATGCAATGACACAATGCTACCAATGGGAGTGAAGACATTAGAACAAAGGTGATCCATTACCTATGAGAAGCTGAATGTGGGCAAGATAGAGAAGTTAATGTTCAGTTTCACTGTTCTATAGGACCTGATTTTTCTCTGCCTAAATTCCAGGGATATATAAAAAAGAGGAAAAAGTTTGAATCATGTATTGATAATTGTTCATTTTGTTCATGAAGGGCCCGGGGTGAGAGGGGGCCTGCAGCGGTTGACTAAAAGAAACTATAAAAATGACAGCAGGCCTGAGGGGTGATGAAAAATGACCAAGGCCCCCCAAGAAGGGGGTCCAACAGTTTCTTTGCACTGGGGCCCGCAAGATCCAAGTTATGCCACTGTCCCTTCCAGAATGTACATTTTTAGCAGCAAGAAAAAAAAAACCTTTCCAAATTACAATGGCATCTTATTTTTACCAGCTATACATCCCATTTGTGACTAAATCTTCAAAAGCCAGTTTCACAGCAAGTCAGGGCATCCAGCAGTAAGAACGCCTATTAATGATCACTGTAAATTGCTGTGAACGGGGGATTAATACTGTAAATTACAAGAGAAAAAAATAAATTAATAGGTGAGCAAACAAATCAGGAATTTGCTAAATACAAATATATTGAAGCCATGTAAGAATACTGGCACTTATATGAGCCCTGAATTGTTTCACCCATGTGTACAATCTGCAAATCTGTCAGCTTTCAAAAATGTCCCTAGACTTTTTCAGGCAAATCTGTATGTTGTATGATGAAGTCACCAAGAACACTGACAATAATTTCCTTTGCAGGGGACAGTTTTGAGATGAAGGGCAGTGTTCCTGCACAGAGGGAGGCAGAGGTTTTCCAGAGAGCTCTTAACACTGGTTTTATCATCTGGGACCCAACCAGCCGGCTAGCTCACTGTAACAGTGAAATTAATATGTAAAAGCTGCCTGGACAGAATGGCATGCACTGTAATACCGTGGTACATTAAGCAATAATTGGAAGGACCTCCTGATTATGAAGTCGGGCCATTTGGCTGGGATGCCACATCTCCCCTCTTTCACAGATGGTTAGGTTAGATTAAGTGGGGGAAATCAAATGTACGGGCCCTATCTCATCAGGCAATTCTGGAGCATCTTACTCAGCAGCCTTAGTAATTTAAGAGGAGGACGGGGCTCCATGGATCCATATGTCTGCCTGTGACATTTACCAGACTATCTAGACTAATTAGTTTTCATGGCCCATAAGCACAGGGTATGTTCGGCAAGCATTCCCATGGTTCGTTGTGCTTCCAATCGCACCAAGACATCAACCTATCCCATGAGCCTTTTAAAGTGAAGTCTAGTAAAAAATATAGAATGTGTTCAAGGAAACCTTTTTAGTCAGGAAATTGTGTCTGTCAAGGAGGTAAATGGTTTCATGTACGGTGTAAAATCTCTCACCATAGCTTTCGTCTCATGAACAATTAAATTGCGCCACTAGTGTCACTAAATGGCATCAACCAGCAAGGGCTAACTAAACCATGCCAACCATCCAAACCTTGATCCCTTGGGCCTGCCATTGGTCGTACAAACATATAGTCCCACCCCAAACCTCCGCTATTGGTTAATCCAATGTTGCTACGTCAGGCTGGTCAAGACGCTTAAACACACCAATATTCTGATAGAGAAACAGTACTTTTAGAGTTTTTTAGAGCAGTGAATTTAAGAATGGCTTGCTTAGTTGTGTCATGTTCAGGTTGTGGTGGTTGTAGATTGGTTGCTTGCTTGTGACATGATAGCTAAAAAAAAACTTTTTATAATGAGTTGTTATGAATTGTTGTTCCAAAGTGTCATACGGCTGCCAAGTACCAAAGACTGAAGATAAAATGCTGTAATGCAATATGTGGTCTACCCAAGAGTCAGTGGCCCACAATGTCTGCTCCGGTGCTCCATGTTCAATGGGAAGAACAGCAGGAGGAATCTCTTCATTATACAATCGCTTAAAGGAGAGAAATGCCTCCAGAGAACGAGTGGAGGGAGTGAGGGAGGGAAACTGACAGACTCATCCCTCTCTGTCTCTCTCCATCCATCCTGACGGCTCATGACAGCTGTCATCCAAGCAGAACGCCTACTTCCAGTCAGGTAATTCATATTCCCAGCCTGCAACCCTGTTGAGGTTGAGGAAGAGAGTATGTTGGATGGGGAAAAGTGAAGGATTGAAAAGGTGATGTTACTTGATTTTGCTTTTTTTTTTTTATTATTTATTTATTTTTTTATAGGAATTAATAAGATGACCAGGGAGAACATGAAGGTTTGTTATAGAGGGAATTTAAAAGATGGGACTGAAAGACATTAAGTGCATTAACCTGGTTGCCATCACCAAATTAAGCCAATATTCAGATTTCTAGAAATCTGAATAAAAGTTTAATATGCTTGTATTAATCAGAATTTTGGGTCATGTAAATATCTTATTTGGAACTCAAGTAAGTGAATATTCCTTTATGTCTGTGCATGTCCAAACAAAGGTAATTCTGGGTGATATTAGATACAGTAGTGAAAAGTCAACTACTGAGTGAGGAGGAGACTCGTTTTTGTAAAAATTTTAAAAGTATTCATAAAAGTTGTCATTGGTAAAAAGCCTCATGACATACAATTTGCAATTCATTGCACTCTTGTGTGGTATAGTTAAGGATGTGAATGAGAAATAATGAGCTTATTAAATTGAAGTCCAAAGAGTGGCAAGAGTGAGCAGTTCTTGTATTTCTTGAAGTGTATAGCAGGACAAGAATGTGAATGTCTTAGTTTATTCAGATTATGCTCGTTACATGTATACAGGAATATTCCAATAGCTGTGGAGTTTTTAAGCATCTTTTACAGAATCAAGGCTTAAAGGGATATTTCACCCAAAAATGAATGAATAAATAAATAAATAAATAAATACCATCACTTGGTAACCCTCATGTTGTTTTAAACCTGCATCACTATCTTTCTTCAGTGGGACACAAATGGAAATGTTATGCAAATGTTAGCCGCATTCAGTTTCATTGCATTTTTTATCCCTTACCATGAAAGTGACTGAGGCAAACATTCAGCTTTATATCTCCTTTTTGTTCCACAAGAGAAAGAAAGTCATACGGTTTTGGAAAAACTTGAGTGTGAGGAAATGACAGAATTTTTGGGCGAACTATCCCTTTTACTAGGATATGGACCTTTTTTGGAAAATGATGTGCATGTAAACATGGTCCCTGAAAGAGATGAAGAATAATGCTTTCCTAAAGTCTTTCCTAAAAATGTCCAGTAACACTTTACAACAAGTTTCCATTTGTTAACATTAGTTAACAACATTAGTTAACATGAACTAACCACAAACAAATAATTTTGGTAAATGTTAATTTACACATATACTAAAACATTTTTAGAATCAACAGTATTTGTTAACACAAGTGAATGCACTATGATCTAACATTAACTTACAATTAACAATTGCATTTTTATTAACTAACATTAGCTAAGATTAATAAATGCTGTAAAAACATATATACTGAATATATAGTTAATGGTTTGTGATACCTTAATGCATTAATGTTAATGAATGGAACATTATTGTAAAGTGTTACCAAATTTCCTTTGCTGAGTACCAAACTGTACATCATACAAAAACACCAATCGCATCTCGTCAGAACAATCCAATCATACACTGATAGTTTTACAATCCAATCATACACTGATGGGGGGGGGGGGGGGGGTGTATCCCCATCCCCACTTGAGATCTAGGCAGCAAAAGTGGGTCTGCCTTGCATGACCAATAGTTGATACAATTGTGCGTAATTCTCCATAATGGGAAGGCAGGCTCAAGGCTGTTAGCAGTAATGAGAACACGGTATGTGCTCCAGGGCAGCACTCTCTGATATCCCCTTCTTTTTCAGCACACACACTCCACTTCAGAAAAAAGCCTGAAAAATAGCTGATGGATACAATTGGCGACCGCACCTAGCTTATAATTTCCATCATCCTCTCAACACCAAACTGTAAGAGCAGTTTTTTTTTATTAAATGGGCGATTCATAAGCTACACTGTAGAACAGTGACGTGCACAGACCTTAACAGGGACAGGGGTGGAAGGATAAAAAATGGCACTATTGTATATACAATATATACTGTACATCATTTTTTTTTTTTTTTTTTATCACAAATAATAGCCTATTCTGTTATATTTCTCACAAAAAGCACCATGGTAATACACTATTTATTTTCAGACATGGTCTATAAATAACCCCATGTTTATGACATGTGTCATTGTAAAACCATGGTATTTTTTTAAAGTACCTTGGAGTACCATTACAGTATCATGAAATATGAACATGGTCAATCATTCAGTACCATGGCATTACCCTGGTAACGTAGTGCACGGTGCGAATGCGCGATGAAAAAGTGGGAGTGCGAGGCGATCGACTGTATTCCGCGAATGCTACATGGTGCTTGCATAACGTATAACTGGTGGAGTTTCTGGTGCCCCACTAGGGTATGATGGTGGCGAATTCAAAACTGCATTTGTTTCTTCCTTGAAGGGCACTCCTGCGGGAGGGGATGCCACTCGAGCTCGTTCAATACAAAAGTGAGAAAATGAATCTTTTCTTGGAGGGCCCTTCCACTAGACTGTTAGCGAAGAGTACGTTCATTCAGTAATGCCATGTTTCCTTCAGAGTACTTCACCCACTTCAAGAGATCTGCAGTTCGGAGTGAGTATAGAGCATAGGGAGGATCACTTGCGATTGGGATCCGCCCCCGATCTGCTGTAGCGTGCGCTCTTAAAGGCACCTCCACTTAATTTTCTTCAATACACCCGCGATTTACAAAGAAATCTCATATAACACATCATTACTGTTATTGTGAGATTATGACGAGATTTTAATTTAGTTTTATTTAACTATTTTAATTTAATTATAAAAATGTGCGCCCTTGCTGCCCCCGTTCTGTGCACGTGCTGTAGAATGTGTTACTGTAAAATGTTGTTTTGTTCTACAAAGAAACACATAATAAGCATGATCTCTTCCTCAAGGTAGAACTCACTATGAGACATGTGAATGGTGCCCTTTATTTGCTGAAGACTCACCCATTTGTCATAACACAAATTAGATTTTCAAGGTTGCTTACAGCATCTGAACTGAAAAGCTGTCCTGTTGATGTGTCCCTTTTTAGTACATGCTTTAGAGAACTGGAGTTTGCTGAAGGCTTTTAGTGAAAATGTAATGTCCTCTGTCTTTCTGAGACAGTAAATGGCAATGGAAAATGTTGTTCTCAACCAATTTTAATTCCATAAACGTACGCATTTACGAGTGAAGCAGGATATTCAGCATGATATTCAGAATGTAGGATGTTGTTTGATTTCATCTATCTGGAATTGATTGGATGGTAAAAGTGGGCGGGTATATAGCAGAATAAAACCAGGTGGTTAGAGAAAAGGGGATGAAACGTACGAGGGGTTCAAGATGTCATCTGAAAAGGACTCATTTCAGAGGCAGCACAAGTAGTACTTTGATAAAACATTACAAAGATAAACATAATTTTTGCTTGGAATAACATGCACCAATGATCATGCACAAAATTACATATTTTCAACAACAAACAACTGGTTAACTAAAAGTTTTTAAGGATTCCCTGTATATTAAGGCTAGTTAAGGCTCATCTGACCCTGACATAAGACACAAGACACAAGGGCTGTTCACAACAAAAGAGTTTTTGCAGCCATCCGGACTGTTTTTTTTTTTTATTATTATTATTTTTATGCAAACAGGCACTAGATGCACGTCTTTGACCGTTGCACCACATCTGACAAAATATTTTGCATCTTCAGAACTATGCAGAGTACTGGAGCACCGCATTGTTTTAGATGTGTCAGGTTAAAAAAAAAAACTTAGTTTTTAAAAACACGTCACGAGAGACCTGTGTTCTGTTCTGTTCTTGGTGCTGTGTTCAGCTTTTAGTGCAAGGGCGCTTTTGGTGTGGGATTCCTTCCATTCTGTCTAGCTGTTTTTGAACACAACCAGGGGCTGTCCCTTATTGTGTTCAAAAACAGCTAGATGGAATGGAATGAATCACAATGCAGGGGGCTCGAATGTTGGGACTTTTTTTTTTACTTGACACAACGACTTAAATACACTTTGCTCATGGCGGGATGCTCAAAAACAGCATGAGTTGTGATGCAATGGCTGCATGTATATAGTATGGCTGTAGGGGAGGTGCTTTAAAGGGGATGATTTAAATGCACGTACAGCTTTTTAGGAGCAAAGGGTTTTACCATGCAAGCAGTCAAACAGCTTAAGCATAGTACACTATCAACAGCGCAAAAAAAAAAAAAAAATACAAACAATAAATAAATACATCCTACATAAACTAGTCAACATAATCACCTAGTTTGTAGTTGGGCATCAAAAGGAGATGTTAGGCAGAATGTTAGTTTCAGTCACCATTGACTTTCATTGTATGGACAAAAGATGAAATTAAAGTGAATGGTGACTGAGACTAACATACTGCATAACATCTCCTTTTGTGCTCTACTGTAAAAAGAAAGCCCTACAAGTATGGAAGAACACAGGTAAGTGATGACATTTTCATTTTTGGGTGAAATGTCCCTTTAAGAAAGTAAATAGGGTCAATTTTGATTTCATGTTTATTATTTTTTTTCCAAGACGAATATATTGATTGTCCCACTTTGTCCTCCAGACCTGTACCTTGCTCGTGGAAAGACTGGTTGGCATATGCGGTGCTGCCTGCGGTCCTCTGCCTGGCACATATTAGCACTGGGATGTGCGGCGCAGACCCCCTCCTGTCCGTCACATGTCACAAGAATGTTGCCAGTGATGAGCTTCCGCAACCCTGCTGAGCACAGCAAGTGCGATCACATCACCCCCCTGCTTGAATCTCTCTCGTTCCTTACACATACCTGCAGACAGCCAGTCCGTGAGCATGACAGCCACCACAACAAACAAAATTGCCCATACACACACCCGCCCACGCACGCACGCACCCATTCACTCACACACACACACGCGATCACACCTTCATTTAGCGTGCATTCAGAGAAGAACAAGCACAGAGATTTGTGGTTTCTCACAGCTTGTTTTTACAATGATTACTTTAAAAGTAACTTTTGCAGTTCAATGCATTTGAATGGCTACATTGGAATAATACATCATACTCTCTCTGATTGGATGGTTGATGGATAATTTGTTGTAATTACCAGGCACAATGAGCGACTGTGAAACAGCCGCATAGAAAGGGATTTTATGACAACCAGATGCTTTATTTATTGCTCTCTTTTAAATCGCTGATCAGAGTTACTGGAGAGAAATGGATCTGCTACAAAAATACAAAGTGCTGGGCAGAGTCTGATCTCCCTCTGATTTGGATTCTGATCCATAAATCCCAAGCCAGTTTGAATGTTCCAGAAGCTAAGATCCTAAATTGTTCTAGAGCAGTGGTTCTCAACCTTATTGAACCCCACCCGTCCAAGACAATATTTGAAGGCCCCCTCGCCTGAAACTAGACGTGTCTGATTAAAATAATTAATCATGGAAAAATTTTGATTCTAGAAGTTTCAGAAAGAGTTTGTAATTTGTAGGCACACATCTTAAATTTTTTTTTTTTTTTTTTTTACATTTTAAGTTGTATTATTTTAATATTTATTATTTTTAATTATTTTTAAGTCATCTTGAGACCCTCTAGTGGGTCCCGGCCCCCTGGTTGAGAACCACTGATCTAGACGATACGAGGATATGGATATGAAGATACGAGTCTTTATGCTCATTTACACAAAAAAAATATTTCTATTCCACAGAACACAAAAGACATTTAGTCCACCCAAATCACAATTTTGTCATCATTTACTTACTATTTTTCTGTTCCATAGAACACACAAGACACTCAATTTAAATGAATAGTTCACCCAAAACACTTTTTTACTTCATAATTTAGTGACTATTTTTATTCCATACAACACACAAGACACTCAATTTTAAAGGAATAGTACACCTAGATCACAATTTTGTCATAATTTCCTCACCCTCAAGTCATTCTGACTCAGTATTATTTTCTTTTCTTTTTCCGTAAAACACACAAGGAGATGCCAGGCTGAATATGAAAGCTGCTCTTTTCCATTCAGCTAAAATGGATGATGTATACAGCCAAGCTCCGATTATGACAGAAAAGCACTGTAAAAGTATCACAAAAGTGGTCCAGGTGACTCATGCTCTATTTTCCAAGTCTTCTTAATCCATACGATAGCTTTGATAGCTTTATTGAAATGTAAGCCTTTATTCACTGATAACTTACTGAACAACCTGGATATAGTGCATATATAGAGTACTATGAACTACTATATGGTACGTTTTTATTAATTTTTTCCTGTTTTAAGCTTGGCATTATAACCATCTAAGAAAATAATACTGGGTTTGAACAACATTTCATTTTAGGGAGAACTGTTACTTCAATGAGAATGCTTTATGTGTGTGATAGAGGCTTTGCCTATTTCTTTTGCTATAACTTAGTTATTTCAGTTCTTGTGAAATGAGAAATCATCGCTGTGCTCGCAGTGTGACTATTGCAGCAGCAGAGGGGGCTGTTGGTGCTTGTAGGTCTGAAAAATTGCTCTTGTCATCCCTGTCAACCTTCCTCAGTCACCTTTTCAAAAGCATCCACATGATATCATGCGAGTCACTTAGGGTGTTGTTAGTCATGTACCCCTTTGGCTCTCTTAAAACTTTTAAAAGCTCTGGATAAAAGCAGTGCAGCTGCAACATTAGGATGTTTTAATGCCTAGACTTCAAAGCTTTGAACAGTTAATGAGAAATGTATGTCAACAACAATTTAAAGCAAAATGACGACTAGATCTCCTAGCATTTTTTTCTGAGAATTCTTGTATAAGTGCATGTAAAAGTCTGTCGTCATTCATATTTACTGGTACAGATGCATACCAAATGACACATCACGTGTTTTTGATTTCATGCAACAAAGAAGAGGACTGAAGCTACAGTTTTACCCTTGTTAGATGATGTTATTGTGCACAAATTCCCTTTGTGAATAATTACATAATTTTTATATTTGGGTGAACTATTCCACTAAGACTTCGTCCAGAGTATGTGCAAACATAAATGTGCATACAGTATGATTCATGACTTTATTATTGCTTTATTGAATGCTAAGACTCATTTGGAGAGGAGAAACACAGATGTCAGGCTCTTTAGTACAGCTTCTGTTGAGATTTTTATGACTTTCTTCTGGCTCAGCAAGACTGGCCTTTGACATACTTCAGGGATCTCCCTGCCATTAGTGTAAATAACATTTAAAATACAAATACATTTTTCCCATCTGAATCAATACATTAATTTCAAGATTTTCAAATTACAGGTTCTGCCTACTGTATACAAAACACTCCAAATGAATAAATTGTTGATTATTGTTATTTGCACAGACACCAGTATTCATATTGATAATTATACATCTCAAATTGATGCCTATCAATCCATCATTCTTTATATAACACGTAATATGCATGGGCATGACGTCATCGTTTTCACAAATTCGCGTTTTTGTATGTTTACACGAAGACGATAATGGCATCATTTTCAAAAACTTGCACTTTGAAATCGGTTTTCAAAAGTTTGCATTTTCAGGCCCCAAAACACCGTTGTCGTGTAAACGAACAGCCAAAACGCATAAAACGTTTTCCGTTTTTAGTTGAAAATGTTGTCGTGTAAACAGCCCCTACATTTTATTTAGGGGCTGTTTATTAGCTCTGAAACATTATTAGCTCTGAAACATTAATTACTGATCCAGACGGGAGGAGGTATGGCCAATTAAATGCTCCTGGATCTGGGCAGAGATGTTGGGAACATGGGATGACATGGTAAGAGATTTGTTCAGATATGTTCATGATGAATCCACATAACATTATCTTTGTTAATACAGAGCACATTTGTATGTGTTTTTTTTTTTTTTTTTTTTTTTTGGGCTAAACTCATTCATGTTTGGAGGGTGCACATAGGCCCAAGTAAGAGGGTAATCTTGTTCACAGGATTGTTGATCTCTAAATTATAAATAGTTAATTAAATACAAATTGGACTTCAGATGATAATACAAGAAACAATTCCTGTAACACATAAAAGTTACCTTCTGGAATTGAAGGAATAAAATTAAAATTATTTACTCAACCTAATGACGTTTCAAACCTGTATTCTGCTATTTTTTCAGTGTTGGGGGCAGGGTGGCATGATTTGGGGCACCTTTCTCCCATTGCGATCGAGCCAGGGGCGGGGATGCACAATTCGGGGCACCTTTCTCTCATTGCGATCTTGCGAGCCCTGTGCGTGGCGGCCGAGCAGGTAACCTGTCGTGCTGCTCCAGAGAGCGTTGCCGCACTAGGCACATTGCCTATGCCAGGATCCGCTACTGCGCAGAACACAAGAGAAATTTTGAAGAATCTTTAAGCAGATCTTTTCCATGCAACAATAGCTTGCCTTTGGATTCAGATAAAAAAGGCACGCTGACCTCTCTTTGACATCCAGTGCCATTGGTTCTTGAGTATCGTAACCAAACACGACAAGTCCGTTGGAATATGCCAAATGAAGAATGAGATTTGAGAGTTCTTTGAACAGTGACTTAAATTTGAGTTTGCTGTCCAACTGCTCTTGACTACTTCAGTGGTGACATTTTTATGATAAATTGGTGAATCTGTTTTTGAACCGGTTCATGCAAACGAATCTAAACTAACCAATTTGCTGAAATGATTTTTTTTAACGCTTTTCAGATCAAGACTTTCTTTTTTGACCTTGACAGCTGTAGTCACTATAAACTGTTGTTCTTCAAAAGTTATCCTTCTAAAGTAAGTCATTCAGGTTTGGAGTGAGATGTGGTGGGCTGAGCAACATGCAGACAGTCAGCACTTGTATGGGACAGCCCATGTTGGAAGGCATCAGCCGTTATCAAAGCCATAACAGTCAATTGAGTTGAAGATCTTGACACTGATGAGTCTTTATCAATATGAAACCTTGCATGTTAACATGGCCACACATTGAGAATCCTGTGACATGCCTCTCCCACACAGGGCAACATCTGATAAGATAAATCATCTTGGATCACACTTCATCAATCACAAACAATGGCCTTTATTAAATCTGGCTCTTACTCTCTGATCTCCCCTTCCCCTCTTACACACAGGTATGTCAGGGGGTGGAGAGCATTGTCTTTGAGTGTTGTTGTGCTATCAATGCCAGCATGCATCACTCACGGTAATGACAACAATAATGATTGAATCAGTTTGTAATTATGGATATGCGCCGCTTGTCTTCATACTTCAACACGGATAAATGCTTGAAGGAACAGCGTGAGCAAGGACGTGCTGTGCCTTATCGTCTCCAAAAAAAGGCTCCAAGCAGAACAAATAGTCTTAATTAGTGGAAGGTGACAGCGGCAAGCATCTTTCTATGGAACCTCATTTGGGATCACGGTGCTTTACTCGTGTTTGCTCATTTAGACTAACCTGATAAAAAGAGCTCTCAGGTATTTCGCTCAAATAAAATGCTTCTGTCCCCAAATGCACAAAAAACTCAATCGAGCAGAACAGCAAGTACTGCGATGACTTCAGCTATTTCTGTTTTGGTTTATTTATCTATTTTTCAGGGTTCTAACTCGGTTAGGGCTTTGCAGTAAAATCTACACATTCTGAACTCTTCAGGTCAGGTTTTGAGTTAAGCCAATGTGATGCCCATAACTAAATGCAATCAGCAAACAAGTGTTTAAACTAAATGCTAGACAATAGCATTGTTACAAAACCTAGTGGGCTGCCAACCAAGACAGCATTTTAAGTCATCCTGCCTTGAAGTCTGTTTTAAAAAGTCACATCCTCACTAATACGTTTTCATTAAAAAAAAAACAAAACAAAAAAAAAAACATTGATTTTACAACATTTTTACCTCTCATCCACACTGGAACGTTGTTTTCCTCCACCGAAAACAGAGACTTTCAGAAACATATTTACATAGCATTTACAAGGCCATACCTACACTAATCAGTTTTGATTTGAAAACTCAGTTTTCAATTTCCTAAGGTCATCATTTTAAGATTTTATTTGATTCTAGGCCTGAAAATCACAATTTTAAAATTGTCTGATATTTCTTAATTTCCCATGACTGTGGGAAACCAGAGTAATACAGAGACATCATCAAGATTAAAGTTAAGAAAAATAAATGAATAAGCTGCACACATTAGGCTGAAATAATCTACAAAACAATGCTTAAATGGAGACTGTATTTTAAGTGGTGTGGGCTAAATTAATTGAAAAAGTAAATTAATTTAGAACAAACATCTAACCAGAATGTTAATCAATACAATGCTGCCTTGCAAGCACTGAAATAAAGTCAGCAAGAGTTTGCTATGCCACAAAGTAATGAATGTTTCCAGTCTTGTCCAATAGGTCAAATATGACCCACCCTGAATTAAGAGTTCACAAAGGTCACCAATTCTGTGACCTCCGGTAGACATAATTGATTTGCATTTTGATTTATTTCTTCCTATTCTTTTCTCTTCAATTCATTCAATTACTTTTCTGATCAGGCTAACTTGTCTTTCCAAACACGCAGCACATAAGCAACATCTCACTCTGTTGCTGGGAGCAACACATTAAAAGCGCACCACAATAGATATTTACTCACAGACAGCCAAGATGACTTTTATTCACAACAACAGTTGCTGGCCGTGACTGCTCCAGAAGGGATTTCATCCTCATGGAGTTATGGTGAGTGTGAAATCAAAGTGAGAGCATCTGTTGCTTAAACATCTGCACCTATAGAGAAACTACAGTGATACTAAACTTTGAACACTGTAGTTGAACCCTCATATCACACTACACTCAACATACAAAACATTTAGAACGCTTAATTATAATAAACAGAGCTCTCTGAAGACTCTGCGTCAGAAGAGAGAAGCAGATTAGATTAAGGGAAATCTTTACACTGTGTCAACACAATGTAAGGTGCTGTATGCGATTTTTTAAATTTTTATGGAATGGCACACTGCATTTGGTCACTTTCTCAAACTCTTGCATTTTTCTTTTATGTCCTTGAAATGCACTATACACACTGAAATCAAATCGACAAGGCAGAGGTCAACATTGCATTCAAAAACAGGTACAGTATGGTGCGTAAAGTTTGAACTCACAGCAGTCTTGACATGTTTTCGACATGTCATCTTTTAAATTGTATTTTTGAACGCAACACTCGTGGTGCGAGAAGCTAAAAAATCTGTGCGATGCGACAACGGCCAAAGACACTTGTCTGACGGATGTGTACATACAGTAGATCAAGAGTTAAAATATCATAGATGCAAGTATGCATTCTTTGTGAACGGCCCTTAAAGGGTTAGTTCACCCAAAAATGAAAAATTCTCTAATTTACTCGACCTCATGCCATCCCAGATGTGTATGACTTACTTTCTTCTGCTGAACACAATCAAAGACTTTAGAAGAATATCTCAGCTCTGTAGGTCCATATAATGCAAGTGAATGGTGGTCAGGCCTTTGAAGCTCCAAAAAGCAGATAAAGTCAAAATAAGCAATCCATAAGACTCAAGTGGTTTAATCAATGTCTTCTGAAGCGATCCAGTTGGTTTTGGTTGAGAACAGACCAAAATAAAACTCCTTTTTCACTGTACATCTTGACAGCTGTCTCCTTGGTGATTGTGATTTCAACCTCGATTACATTTCCTATAGCACCATCTAGCGCTCTGCACATGCGCCAATCACTAGGAAGCGTAATCGAGCTTGAAATCATGTTCGTGCCTAGAGACTGCAATGGCAAGATGTAAAGTGAAAAAGGAGTTTTATATTTTGGTCTGTTCTCACTCAAAACCAACTGGATTGCTTCAGAAGGCATTGATTAAACCACTGGAGTCTAATGGATTATGTTTATGCTGACCTTATCTGCTTTTTGGAGCTTCAAAGGCCTGATCGCCATTCACTTGTATTGTATGGACCTACAGAGCTAAGATATTCTTCTAACAAATCTTCAATTATGTTCAGCAGAATAAACAAGGTCATATACATCTTAGGTGGCATCGGGGTAAGTAAATGAGGAGAACATTTTCATATTTGGGTTAACTATCCCTTTAAGAGTGTTCAGTGCAGCGAAGTAGGTACCAGTCTCTAAATGAGCATGTCAAAACAAGCACAGGCAGCATATACTATATGTGACTGTCTAATTTCTGAGATTTTCATTAACTTAAAAAACAAAAAACAAACAAACTCTATAATATTTTTTTATGTGAATGTTTTGGAGGAACAAGGGGGAAAGAAGTTCAGATAACCAGCACTGTTGTCTCCCGCAGTACAATATGTATTCATAACACGTTTTCTGTCCAGTCTGTTGAATTTGGCAAAATAACACATTCACATCTTTCTCAAACTCATTTTGCTATAGGGTGTACAAACCTATATTCTCAGGTGTGAAAACAGTACAAGTGTGGATAGCACTTTCAAAGGTGTTCATAGAGGGAAAAACATTAATGTGAGACAGTTCAAACTTTTAATAATCTGCCAACAATGCAAGAGAAATTCAGGGAAAATGGGAAAAGTGAACAAAAACCTTTCTGGAACTTTGAATAGTAAGAAAAAACAAGAAAATGTCTAGCTAATACCTGCTTACATCAAACTTGTTTAGTTTCCCCCACCGTCCGTAAATATTCCATGGCTGCGCTTGTCTCCAAAGATTTGTAACTTGTTTCTAGCACATTAAAGCCACTCTCACCTCTACAACAGGCAGACACTAACGCTTTCATCTCCAATGCAAAGCTGTTCATTTTTTACATGAGAGGTTCAATGAGTTACATGGGTGACATCAGATTGTATATCTCAGAGATGGATGTCACAGGTTAGAGAAGGCTCTGAAAGTGGAGTAAATACTATAATTTCTGGAGGAGTCAGCAGGGAAAGAGAAATGAACATTAGAAGAGTGCCTGATTTAGGGCCAGTCCTGTAAAGTTGAGGACACCAGCTCTGCAACTCTGCAGATGTTTTTGGTCTAATATCGGAATCTTGAGCTTGATCAAAATAATTTTTTATGGTGCTTATATGTTTTGATCTTAAAATACAGTTTATAAAATATCCATTCCTCTTTACTGTATTACAGCCTATACAGCTGAAAACAACTCACATCGCAACTCTCTTTTGGCGCTTACACACGGAGCTCACACGTGCCCTTAAAGGAAGAGTTCACCCAAAAAGGAAAATTTGCTGATAATTTACTCAAACTCAGGCCATCCAAGATGTATCTGAGTTTCTTTCTTCATCAAAACAGAATTTAAGATTTTTAGGATTTCATTTAAACCTCCTTTAAACAATGCAAGTGAATGCACTCCATTTGTTTTGACGGTCCAAAATGCATATTTAGGGTGCATCAAAATAATCCACACGACTCCAATCGACAAATAAAGTTCTTCTGGACCCAAACGATTGATTATTTTTAGAAACAAAACAATACTTATATACTTTTTAACTACAAATGTTCGCTTCCGTACATCTCTGTGATGCGCACTCATGAAAGGGATGATGTAAGCTCGTTGGTAAGGTCACGCGTCACATGGAGGAGGAGGCATGCCGATCCGTGCCAGTTAGCATGGTTATGGTTCATTTTTCCACTGTGATTTTGTGAAAATAAGAGAATGTACTGTATGTAACAGACCCTTCTATTGGCGACGGTGTAAGAGGCAAATATTAGAGTGAGTGCGCTATGGGGAATGACCACATGTTGGGGAATCAACCCACTGAAGCTGAATATTAATTGTTTTAGCCGCTTCAGGACTCCGGTTAGAGAGAGGATGAATCTACCACTGCTTTTCACAGGCACTCGTGTGTTTTTATTCCCACACAGATGTCATACACCATCAATAACAACAACAGTTTCTGTAACAAATAAAGGAATACATGATCATAAGTATTTGTATTCTTACACTAAACACTTAAATAATCAACATATATACAATAATAAACAAGTATGTTTCTTGAGGACTGCATTTAAATGATTATGAAATAATCTTAATATGCTATTAACGTAAAAAAAACAAAAAACAACTAGCGATCACAGTGCTCATATTAACGTGCCTGAGCAGATGTAGCTGATTAGTTAGCCACCTGAAAGGATATGGAGTCTTAAATAATACCGATCTAAGCATGTATAAGTTTCAAGGCATGTACTACTAACATTAACTCAAATGATAAAGTTAAAGTATACTGTAGAAAAACTGTATACTTGTGAAATGGAATGAATGCGTATCAACAGTTTTCCTAAGCAGCCACTGGGCGGCGTCATGATGATTCTAGTTGCCTGTTTTCTGTTTCTGGTTTCGAGACGCACTTTAAAAACTATCAAAACGAGCGATCCAGACATAGAATAGATTTTTTTATTTTTTTATTTTTTTTATTATTATTATAATTTTATTTTATTTTATTATAAAAATGTATTTGTGCTGTAGTTGGTTGTCATTACAACTCAAAGTAGTTAATGATATCAACGTAACTAACCTCGGACCATCGCTTTATGACATCTGCACACTCAGGTGAGGCACTGTCATTAAAAAATGGTTATCTCGACTCTGTAAAGTATCGGCACTATACTGCCACATGTTTTTTTTTTTTTTTTTGGATAATTTTTTACAAATATAATACCTTAAACATTACATTACCACTAAGAATATACGCGATGCCAGTGATAACACTGGAGACCGGAAATTGAAAACAGTCGAATCGTGGAATACTTCCGCGTTCAGGAAAAAGGTGGATAACCAGAGAACATTTATCAGAGATGGGCCACTTCTATTAAAATGAATGGGAAAAATTGGAACGCTCAACCAAGAAGATCTGAGCGCCCAACGGTCAACAGATGTAGAAAGTAAGTCCCGCCTTACAGTTAAAAGAGCTAATCACCTTTTAGATAAAGACATCACCTGTCAATCAACTCTAGAATGCGCATGCGCAATAGCTATACAAGCTGGGAAAATTGCGTTTTTTTTTTTTTTTTTAGCCTAATATGAGGTAAAGAATCACAATAAATGAAATCAGTATTGTCAGATTTTATTGCTGATTTGAAATATGTTCTTTGACCGTAATCTTGACCAACTGTTTTTGAGATTTTGGTCTTTCTCCATTCAAGTAGATAGGAGCTGCACTGGCATGACTGGAAATAGCATCCCGAGAGCGTTCCAAAGATGACCGACAGTGGACTGACTTGCTAGAAAGACTTTGGTATAACTAAACCCAGACTGAACTAATTGTGAACGCGCGCGTCTTGCGCTAGAATATACGCATTTTACGTAACTGGCTCAGATTCAGATACCCGGCTACGTTACGTATTGTAGCTTGGCAACCTCCATAACGGGAAGAATTCACAACACCACATATTCCAGTATTTAGGACCTGGATTATTAACAAAATAGTATATAAGTATTATACTGTATGAAAAAAGTATATGACAATATATAAATATATTTTGAGCTTTAATGAGCTGGTAATGTAGGCTACTATACTAGTTAAATTATCATCATAAAACGAATGAAGATGCACTAAACATATACTATCTTTTATTAACGTCACCCAAATGTTATTAAACTTGGCAAGCTAGAAACTATAAGTGCTCAAGTTACCCTGCCATTGGCAAATTGACAATCGTAAGTTGCCACATACTAAAGCCATTCCGGTTGAGCAAGGTTAGCGAACCGTGTCAAGAATTACCGGCCGAGAACGGTTTATAATCGTACCGTGCTGAATCATGTTCATGTGGAAATGCTACTGTAACCATTCCTCACCGTACTCAGAACCGAGGAATGAATGGAATGTAAGAGGAAAAGGCCACTTCATGCGAAATAAAATAGCAGAATGAAATTGGATATGCATTAAGCTAGTGTGAATACATTAATATGTAATGAATGAGTACAAACCTACAAAATCATTCAATAGTACCTGTAGTCTACAATTGGAGCAAACACTCTAAGAGCATGTAAAACCCTATATTTAACTGTGCCCAACTGACCTCAACTGTATATAGTAATGCACAAATTATGCATAATAAGATATTTATTTTATAATGCAACCTTTGAACAGGTCATTGATAAACATGGATTCTACAGTGGTAAGTCTGGCCAATAAGCTTTTTCCCTTGAGAACGGAGGGTCATGTGCTTGGCGGAAGAACAGAGAGGGTTGCATTCATAGCCTTCCAATTAATTTAGCCAATATTTCAGTTGAAAACCATAGGAAGCTACTCAGTATCTGTGTGCTTTTAGGAAAGGAATGTGCCCTGAAGAAACCCAACTAAAGAGCTTCCTAATTAGTTTTTGAAGTCCACAATTGAAGTCCATTGAAATTAAGCATTCTATAAACTTTGCTGCAGAATTTCTACTTTTCAGTCTTTTCAATGTATGTATGGAGGCTCTAAATTAAGTGCTTTTGATCTTTTTAATCGTTTTAGTCTTATTTTCTTCTTTTCTTTTTTTTTTTTTTTTTTTTTTGTACATTTGTACTACTAGCTGAATCATTCAGACTGTTTCAGAGTCCTGGATTGATGTTCAGCCACCAACAATTGAGACAATTAGTCAAAAAAACCCTCTCTAAGCAAAGTATATAAACAGAGATGGACCATTAGTCTCCAAAAGCTAAAACTAAGTCTCCACGGATACACAAACCTGAAAATTAACAGGTAATGTGTTGCCATGGCACTGTTTACAGTTGATTTGCAGTGATGAGAGGTTTGTAATTATACAGTGTGCGGTTTAGCACAGCAACACCGATGTCGATATTAGTTCCAAATGCCTCTGAAATTTGCCTGAGGAATACTCTCTCCACCTCCAAATAGTTTTGTAGGTCTGAATATCAGATTTTAATTCGTTGTTACCATGGTAATAAGGTAAGACATGGACAAAGGCCACTAAAATGCACACAAACTCAATAATACAATTTTATTTTAATGTGATTATTGTTACAGAAGTTGCATAGTTGTTTTTGTTAATGAGAGAAAATAATGTTTAAAAAAAGCCAATATATATATATATATATATATATATATATATATATATATATATATATATATATATATATATATATATATAAGTTTTTTGAAGCAGAATTTTACAAAATGAGTCCCATACAAAATCAAAGCCAGTGTTGGGCCTCATGTACTCAGATAGGAGGCAAAGTCAGGCCTACATACAGTCATAAACTACTGACTGTACTGAGACTGATAGCCACAACAATGGCGCCAAAATCAAACAAAGGGAGTCCAAAACAGACTACAGATCCCATCAAACCTTGCTCACTTTACACCTATGTGTAAAATTCTGAAGGATCGAACTCTCAACTCCTATTGGATGAAACGCATGACAGAACGCGTCCCTCAACCATGACGTAATAGAGAGTATAAAAACCTTGCAGATCTTTCTAAGCTTTGCTTCCAATGACAGTATGTGCCTTGTCTAGTTGCAGCCCTGCTGCTCCCAGGTGTAGCCTCGTTACCCAAGGAAGTAACATACGTTCCTGAACTTTGGCCATACAATCTCCATCTCGCTGGACAAGCCGAGATTTCTCCGTGTTCCACCAAGCACACTAACGGATCCGAAGGAGACCTCTGAGCAATCCGCGTCTCACCCATTTGCCTGCAGAAGTGAAGAAAGAAGATTTCTCTTCCTTACTCAACCGAGTCGATTTCGCTGATATCTCCGCCAATCTGCCAAGAATCAGCTGCCATACCACCTGCCGACAGAGCGAGGAAACGGCCTCCCATCATCACCCGAGCATCGAGGAACCGAGTCGGAGTCAAACGACGGATGAACACACTCAAGTAAGAGGTTTACATCTGGGCAGAGATAGATTATTATAGTGTGTTATTCTTGTGTATCAAGGCTATTGCTTGTACAGTTTACGGACCGCCGAGTCTGCTCATTGCTGCTAATAATACTTAAGGTATTAATGTAATTTACTGTTACCACAAATGTGATTTGCTGTGTTGTCGTCCAACCACTTTGGACTGTTTGTGCATTTCCGCCATCAGGGGTGAGACCGGCACACTGAGTTTATCCATTAAAGAACCAATGACAGCGGCAGACGGATTACGAGCCGTTCACCGTGTCTCTGAATGATAAAACTAACAGTTGCCTTCTCTCCCGCAATCACTAAAACTGGCTTCGGTGCTAACCGCACATCCATTCGGTACTAACCGCACACACACACACACGACCCCTCACAAACATACCCACTCACACAATTGGCGAGCAGATAACTTGGTGATAGTGTCCAGCTTTGTCCCCAAGTTATCGTACCAGCAGAGACGCATTAAATCGGCAGACGCCATTAATCAGTCTCTCCGCCCACATTCGCAGCCACATTCTCTGGTCGGAAACCTTGTGTGACGTACTCTCCAAGAGAGCCACATCTGCCATTTTGTGCCCTCCTTCTCTCCTTACATGAATGGCACCTCAGCAGCAAGTTTGAATTCATTACCTACTTTAAGGTTATGACAGTAAGTCTCACTCTAACTTATGATGTCAGCCTCTCCTGGGCAGAGCCAGGGACAATGTTTTATTCATATCCATGTAGCATTCAGCCACATTGTAGGAGTTCTCTAGTAAACACAGATTTAATGGGCCAGGCTCGTTTTTTTCGCTGTCTGGCAGAAGCAGCAGCACTAGAGAAAACCATGTATAAGAAATGAGGAACAATGCTAGTCTGGGCTTGAGAAGCAGAGACAGGTAACAAGAGGTGACTACAGGAATGTGCTGAAAGAGCTTTGCAGTGTAATACTATGTTCTCTTTCTGCAGACAGAGCAATGGTGCTGCTTCTAAATGCAGTCTGATTAAACTGCAGACTACTGTTGAGCAGATGTGGAAAGTAACATTTAAAGAGATTTTTTTATGGGTAGTTGACAGTATGCAATGTGATATGCTATACTCCATCTAAAATCATTTTTAACAGCATTTCTTTTATGATTATTATGCTTGCAGTTTTGTTTTTGTGACCTCATACTAATTGAGAGACTACACAGAATATTTGTATTTTGAAAAATTAATCTGCTGCATGGCAGGAGTATTTAAAATGCACTAGTGAACTAGTGATGACAAAAGGTGATCGAGTGATCATCTGCCCACGACTCCACTAAATTTATGGTAAACAGAGTTCAAAGTCAAAATTCTGGTCCACACAGCCATGTTTAGGAAAAATCATGTAAGCGTGAAATAAAAGTGCTAGAGCAAACATGAATAGACTATATATGTGGAAAATATCAAACAGAGTACAACACAATTACAGAAATGTGAACATGATGCTGAGGGAGAGAAAGGAGAATAAGACAGGAAACTACCAAAATAACAGTATCAGCTAAAAGTCATAAAAAGCAGTACACAGATCAACACTGAATGTATGACATTCATTAAACACATACTGCGCAGTGGCCCCAAACGTAGGCTATTTGGACATTTAATCCACACTTAAACATTTATGAATGTCATAAGATAAAAAGTAAATATCACATGAAGTGGCAGTTCTTTTAAGAAATATAACAAGCACACTTTTTAACAAAACATTTCACACACAAAACACAGGTTATTAGGTTTTACATGACACAACATGAAACAATATACTTTACAGTTCAAAATTAAGATAAAGTACTTGTACACTCTCTGGATGTAATGCAGTGGAAAATGTCAATTTACATAGTTAATGTGACCTGCTAGGGCACCTGTGTTAACTCGAAATAAACTGACTTAATACATCCACTTAAATTGAGACCTTGTGGTTGAAAAGTAAAAATGGCTAAGAAAAGTGAACTTAGTTCTGAAAAAGGTCTAGCGTCATTTGTTTCCAGATGTCACTTGGTTTGATTTTTATCTGTAATTTATTGACATTCAATCCAAATACATTTGGGGCCATGGTAACCAACTTAAAATTTGATTCCCAAGAGGGTATAAACTTTAAAATTACTTCAGAAACTTATAATCATTGTATTATCAACATTTAACATTAATATTGTAGAGCAAAGCATTCTCTTTTTCACCGATGACATATTTTCCACGCTGAGAGGTAAACGGTCTGCACTACGTGCTCCTCATTTTTCAAGAGACTAAAGTAAATCACATTGACTCATGGAACTCAGCGTTCATGAGGTCTGACAAATAAACAGTTGAGGATATGCATTCAGTGAGTGAAATCTGAATAAATGGCACCAGTAAAGGAGGAAAATGTTGATTACAATGAGGTATTACTCTGAACAAGTGATCCAAACACATTTCTCCCTTTTGCCCTCATAAGTGTAGAAAGTGCGCTATTAAACACCAGTGCTTTCACTCTCCCCACCGGCAGACGCAAACTGCTAAAGGGGCGAGTAGGCCGAGGGTTGAGCAGTGCATCACCGGGAGCAGGCACCATACATCAGAGGAGCATAACCTGTCAAGGCGTGAATGGGTTTTGTCATGAATGAATAACTACTGCAAATGTAGCGGCAAGGAGGAGAGCTTTACGCTACTAAGCCTTTTCATCTTCTCTGATCCTGACTTCAGGCCAGACGGAAAATAAAAAGAATCCTCCACAAACACAGAATCTCTTTTCCAAATGGAAATGCGCCAAGCAGAGAGATTTTTTTCTCTCATTTTCTTTCTGTTCATCTGAGACAAGGGACAACTGACAGAGAGCCTGTGAAAGTGTGAAGTATATTTTAACCTGCAGTATGGTTGTCTGCGTGTGTATGAGTGAGAGATCGTGATTTTGTGTGCTTGGATGTGTGCGTTGCAGTGTGACAGCCATCCCCTCTGGGCAAGTATCTAACTACAATCATGATCGTAACAGAAACATTCATTGGGTGTTGGTCCATTGTAGAGCTTGTATTATTATGGTTTTATACCATGGTCTGTTTGAATATCGATTCTGATTGGTTGGAATACATGCGTTAAAACCGTTTAATGCACAGGTAGTTCCAATCAGTTTTAATCACTGTTGTATATTAATGCTCATACTCTGCTGTCCTCCATAATGAGACATTGCGAGAGTTTTTTGCCTCTGTTCAAACGACCTCCGGACGTGAATACAGTCTCAGAGCTGGGATCAACCGTCACATCACAAAACAACATATTCAAGTCATGCAGTGCCATCTTTAAATCAACTGTGAAGTACTGCAGGAATCACAGAAAAGACAACAGTGTTGATCAGCCCCCGTATTACTCACCTAAAGCGCTTATGAAGAATGTATGGTTTGACATTCAGCTGTTTTGCTGGGGACAGAAGGTAACTGGGACCCATCAAATGCATCTTTTTCTGTCCGGCAAGATGAGACAATTCGATTTAAATTGTATTATGAAAAACATCATCTAAAATTGCTGCACTGCTCAACATGTGCCAGAAGAGCTAAAAGCTAGAGGGCACCCTGCAATTAAACATCGCTTACTGAAGCTCTAAATGGAGACTGTTTCATAACATGCAGCATTTTTCTGTTTTGTAATCATGTAAGTTCACATTGCAATTTCATTCTTAATTCAATCGTGCAGCCTTAATGAATACCATATGGATGACTCAGAGGTCTACAGGTTTGGAGTGTTTTGGATGATTTTATCCTCATCATGAACAGTAAGTGCTACTTTTACAACTGTAAAGACAGCAATGCCAATTTCCCCCCCATCAATATGAAAATGACAAAGAATAGGAATTAAATATTACAAGTTCTGAGGATTGCCAACCCTTCTACATTACTGTATGTGCCTATTATTATTTCAGGATTGAGTATTTAAATTCACAGCTTTTAAAGATTGTTTGGCCTCCAAAAAAAATAAATAAAAAAAAATGTAAAGTTATAGCACTTTATCTCTGTGCCTGATTTTGAACAGGAAGAAAACTAGATCTAACAACTGTAGATAAAGTTAACCTTTATTGTAATCAATGCTGAAAAGTGACCACGGTATAAGCGGGATGATCCACAGCTAGGTGTGCGTTAAACTAATTTAATGTATGACGTGAAGGCGAAGAACCAGCCGACGTGAAGCACAGGCTGAAGCTGAGGCTGCAGTGGGCACAGGCTCACCAAAACTAGACTGGAAAAACATAGCCTGGTCTGATTAGTCTCGATTTCTGCCGAGGTACACAGATGGTAGGCCCACTGCAGCCTCAGCTTTCTGTTCTTGGCTGACAGAAGTGGAACCCGACGTAGTCTTCTGCTTTTGTAGCCCATCCACCTCAAGGTTTGACATGTTGTGCATTCTGAGATGCTATTCTGCTCATTTCAATTGTACATAGTGGTTATCTGAGTTACCGTAGACTTTCTGTCAGCTTGAACCAGTCTGGCCATTCTTTGTTGACCTCTATCATCAACAAAGCGTTTTCATCCGCAGAACTGCCACTCACTGGATGTTTTTTGGTTTTGGCACCCTTCTGAGTAAACTCTAGAGCAGTGTTTCCCAACCTTTTTTCTGCCATGGCACACTTTTTACAACTAAAAAATTCTACGGCACACCACTATCCCACATAGGCTAACCATCGTCAATATTTTTCCTTTTCAAGAACTTGTCCATGTTTTCTGTCCGTCTTAGTAGTGTGTTTACTTGTAATGTTTGAAATTCAGCAATGCAAAAAAAAAAAAAAAAAACAAGTCACATAGGTAGGCTACGCTGTGTGAGGTCACAGGTGGCAAGAGCGCTAAATGGGTAATGAAAAAACAACAAATTTGCTTCTTTTCTAATTTGTAGATTTGTTCTTGCAATGCCACAACAAATTACAGGGATGCAAACTCATGAGGGGCGAAAAAGGTAAGACAATTACTAGTCCACGAAATTTTTTTCTGGGGATATTTTAAAAAAAAAAAGAATAAGCTAAAAGCACCAATTCCAGCTATTTTAGTGATTCAAATTTACAATTGTGCAGAATTAGCTGCAAAATAAAGAGTATTTTGGTGAGGCTTTCTTCTGTTTCACAAATTTGTTCAATTTTATTAATGATTGGTTCAGTGACCTCTTCTGGGAATGTCACTAGGTGGTGACAAATGAGCATCTTATGTGCTATGAGTGAGTCAGTGAATCATTTTGAGTCATTCATGACCGAAATCTACCAAGAGACTTTATAGTGTTTAAGCATTAAAAGAAGAAAGCAGATCTATAGTCTTCCTTCAGTCTGAGCATTATTTTTCATCCAAAAGACAACAATAATAGTCTAATAATAGTGAGTTTCGGTAACGCCCTTACCTTCTCCTTTATTAAAACTTGCATGACAACAAATCTACTGACTTCAGTATAAGAATTATAAACACAAAGCAGATCTATGGTACCATTTTCCTACAGTAGCCTATTTAAACTGCTGAGCATGGCTTTTATCAGAAAAGACCACAATAATAGTCAAATAATAATAATTTTGAGTTTCAGTAACGTTCTTTCGTTATTGTAAAGCGCATTTCACATGAGTTGAGTCGAGGCGTCAATGCTTCGTTCAATGCCAGCGTCAAACGCCGCATTGCCCTCCACATGACAAGAATTGCAGAAAGCATCATAGAGGGCCGATTTTACGAGTTTGCCACGTAAAAAAGCAGGAGGTGTGCACAATAAACACTGAAATGTATTTGGAAGAGAGAAAAAAAGCTTGCAGTTGCTTTGATTGCAGAAAGTAATAAAAGGACTTGTTTATGTTTAGGTCTAAGCGTTTTCTTAGTGAATTTAAATTAGTTCAATAACTGGGGTCTCTGATATTCGTAAACGATAAGGTAATATTTAATTAAAAGAAATTATGAGACATTCAATGTCTCTTCACAAATTTGGACAGTTTTTAAATATTTCTTGTTGCTTAGTACTCTCAAAGTCTTTATTGGTGAAGCAAAAACGTGTGTGTGAAAAACACTTTGGTGTAAAGTGGCGTCACTTCATAGACTTCAAAGTATTCTGCAGCGCTGACACGAATCGTGTGAAAGACCCTTAACGCGTATAAATATCAGTCACTTTTGCACATTAATCATTGCTCTTCACAATCACAAAAGTGACTGATTATGGTTTCAAAACGGCGAATTTCTCTGAAAGGTGAGGAGTTTGGATCCCTGAAGAAAACATTTTTTTTATGCATTTATTTATTTTGTGGAATTTGATAATTTTCCACGGCACACCTGACAATCTTTCACGGCACACTAGTGTGCCACGGCACAGTGGTTGGGAAACACTGCTCTAGAGACTGTTGTGCATGAAAATCACAGGAGATCAGCAGTTACAGAAATACTCAAACCAGCCTGTCTGGCACCAAAAATCATGCCACGGTCAAAATCACTGAAGTTACATTTTATGCATAGCACTGCTGCCATACGATTGGATGATTAAGTAATTACATGAATAAGGTGTACCTAATAAAGTGGTCACTGAGTATATCTATCTATATAATATATATCTATATCTCTCTCTCTCTCTCTCTATATATATATATATATATATATATATATATATATATATATATATATATATATAAGCACAACCCATCTATCCATCACAGCCTAATTTTCATCCCCGTCAAGAAAAAAAAAATGTTAGCCCTACTATGCTAATGTGGTGAATAAGGTCAGTTAAATGAATAATGGTCAATTAAACAGTTTAATGGTCCTTACACATACATATCTGACCACAGAATGCTGTGACTGACCAATCATTGTAGTTAAAGATAAAGGATTTACTTTCCATATTAAAGAAAAATGGGTGCTTTACTAATGAATACAGCAGTGTTCTCCTCACAGTGGCCAGGTAGGGAAGCAGTGGATTAAACAGCCCTTACTGTGAGAGAAGGAGAAAGAGAGAGAGAGGAAGGACAGATTCCTCACCACATTGAGTGTATTTTCCTCACTCCCAAAATATCTCCTGCTGCTACACCATCTGCCTTGGCACTCCTCAACATGGCAGCTGGCACGCAATACCCACCAATATCAAAATGGCAACAATGGATACAAAATTTCCATAAATTTTCAATACAAAAATGTAGTCGAATTATAACAGGTTAGAGGGATTTTTAACTTAAGGACTGTTTGATGTCCATCACAGGCCTTCAAGCCAACCCGCTATTTCCACACAAAACATGATGTGTGGTTGTTTGATTCTGGCGAGGGGGAAAACAATAGCTTTGTAGGCTGATGCTCAAGGAGGGAATTCTAACTTTGAATTGTGTCTGCTGTAGAGGTTCGGCTGTCCTCTTTGAACACTTCATGTTTCCAGTAGAGGTCAATTTATAAAGTACACTTATTGATCTGTGTGAGTGCGTACATGACCTAACCTTTGAAAATCCTTTTGCACTGTTATGGAGTGTGGAAATACAACCCTGCTGAAACAAACATCTTAACTAGTTTAAGCTGGTCTAGCTGGTCTTCAGCTGGTCTCCAAGCCAGGCCAAGCTGTTGTTCAGCTGTTTTAGCTGTTCAGTTAGATGGTCTCCAAGCTGACCAAAAGCCTAAAACCCTTTTAAAACAAGAAAAACAGACCAGATAACACAAGAAGTCCTAAACTGTCATTTTCAGCAGTATAATAGCCATTCTGGCCCACACACCTGCCAAAGGGGACATTCACATAAAATCTGCACTGTTTTATTTCTTCTTTTTTCTAGGTAAATGTGCTAGATGCACATTTTTAAATGTTGCATTGCATCTCCCTGTTTTCCAACATCTCGTGCATGAGCATGAGCATTTAAAACTGTGTCAAGTTAAACGAACACCTGCATTCTGTTCCATGCGATGGGCTCCATCTAGTTTTTTTAAAGCAAAAATGTCTTCGGTCTGACTCTGAATGGCCCTGGAATCCAGGACAGAGCTGTAACTGCCTACTTTGGAGACCCACCATCCCTTCTTTAAGACCTAGTTAACAAATAACGGGGCTCTTGTCTGTCTCTTAACTAGATGCTCAATTATTCCTTCATAAACTTCATATGTTCCCAAGTAAATTTTTATGAGAGCCATAATTCATGTACCTACAAACCCTTCCACTGCCAGCAGCACAAGTTAAACCAGCAGCAACAGGGATCCATAAAAGCGCTTCGGGCTTGTGTGATTACTGTTGTAAATGTAAGTTTCATTGGATTTAATGGCCATTTCCCTGGAGTGTTAATTTCAGCCTATACATAAATCTCCCAGATGACCTGCTCGTGGAAAGCTCCGGAGGACCCTGCAAGATTGTTATTTTGATGCAAAAGTATGACAATATGACAACATACTGTAACAACATTATGGTGTGTTGTATTTATCACTGCAAGACTTAAATGATACAACCTGCATTACGTCAGTGAAAGTGAGAGATAAGCAGAACACAGCAAAGGGGTCTGAACATCATTGAAATGTCTGTTTATATGTGTGCCCGTATTTTAGTTTTACAACCATGCTTTCACATCCACATGCGTATGCACGGCTCACCTCTTGTTTCCCATCTCTCGGCAGAATTTAACAACGGTAATTAGTTCATTAATCACATTAATGGAACGGCCCAAATAAATAAATAAATAAATGTATCCTTTACCAGCTTCACTCATGCCCTTCTGTGCACAGAAGGGGGTGGCATTCTACAGCTCAGTGGAGGGGAGGTGGGACACTCAATCTATCAATTACCTTATCGAGGCTTCTTGTTCCACCAGCACTGCACCAGGGACATTTCCCACAGGACAAGTTTTCTGAAAGTATTTCATTAAACAAAAATCAGACAGCACTCTGCAACAAGGAACTGAAAATAAATTGCTGAAATTAACAAAAGTGATTTGTTAGAACATATTACAAATGTATAAGCATTCTTCTGCCTGAGAAATTTACAGACTGAACAGGAAACTGCTTGTCAAGAATTAGATGTAAATTAGTTAAATAAACTTCTCTCTCTTTATAAACTGCTATTTTTATTAGTATCTTTTGGATTCTTGGCTCTATCATTTGAGCAAGAACTACCAAAATTTGTTTCCAAACACTCAGTCTCTAGCACATAAATGTCTTTGCACCACCTGAACACATGATGGCTCTGTTCCAAAACCCAGTGAGCTGCCTATGTAGACAGGATTATAAAGGTTAATTCACCCCAAAATGAAAATTTTGTCATTTACTTACCTTTATATTGTTCCAAAACCATATGACTTATAATATGAAGATGAGTAAATGACTGAACTATCAATTTAACACACAAAGCTAAAAGTTCAAAAAGTAGGCAGCTTTAGTATGCAGCACTCTAAGATACCGAGGGCAGCATTGCCAGAATCCTTCATGGAGAAGGCAACACCAGAAGAATTGCGACTAGCTCCGTGAAAAAATCATTCATGATGCTGCTATCACAAACTGAGAACAATGGTGACTACAAATAAACATATTTCATTCAATACTGAAAAATAGCTATTTTTAACATTATCATCTAATTAAAAATGGACGGTTTCACCCAATATTATTTTATGCGTATTAGAGTTTCAATCGATTGCTTAACAACATGCTATGGCAAACTCTATTGAAATCAATTGAGTGTCAACCCATGTGCAAAGGCGCGGGAATGAATTTTTGGCAAGGGGTGCTGCAGTTTAGGCAGATGATATACACATCATGTACATGCAACAAGGGCATGTCTCCCTGGGGATCATGTCTATTACCGCACACACACACACACACACACACACACACACATAAAATGCAATGGAACATTTTAACCAGCAATTAAGACATTCAATTAGCCAGCCAGTGCATTTACATTCTACCATGTTCAAAACTATTGTTGTGTCAGAGTGAATGAGAAATAACCATAAAAAACAATATAATTGTTCGGACAAAATAGCTGTTAAATTAACCCATATTCTAAAATATTAAGCTATTAAGAAATGTCCTACCTGTTACTTGAAGACCCCAAATGTGGCCTTGCACTCAGGAGAGTTGCTAATAAATGTCTTAATGAGATTTTCAATATCCAAGGTGTCAGTAATCTCCGTGTGTATGTGCATTAATGTAACGTGTGAGTCTTTGCTGGCTCATGCCGGTAAATTTGTAAATGACTATAATTTCAAAGGATGAGCTAACACATGAGTAAAGCACAATATTCTTCTGAAGCAAAAAACTTAAGATTGAGGATTCATTTGTTTTTATTCATACAAACTGTAATATTACACTACAATATTTATTATTAAACACAGTAATTATACAATAACACAAATTAATCCTAATTTATTGTCAAATTACTGTTTCATTGTTAAGAATCACTTTAGTTTTTTTTTTTATTTTATTTTTTTTTTATTTTTTATTTTTTTTTGCTTTTGTGGAAATAAAATAAAATAGGGAAAATAAAAAGTTCACTATCCATCACAAGGCCTCTCTTCAGTTTGACAGGGCCCTGCCCACAAGCATGACAAATCTCTCTGAATCTAAATAGTGTAATCTACCTCCCTGATGAAAAGTTGTGTAGAAAAATAATGTATTGGGCTTCTAGTTAAACCATCATCATAAAAACTAGATACTAAACATATACAATATTTTTTATTAATTTCACTCAAATATTAGCGAACTTTGCCACCTACATAAAAACAACCAAGTTAGCACGTACTAAAATCATTTCACTAGCATGGTTGAGCACGGTTAGCGTGCAGTGCTCAATTGAAAATGCTACTGATCCTCACTGTGCTCAGAACCGTTTGGCCTAGTGGTAGAATAGCGCTTTTATATTTATGAAATTTCCATTTCAGTTAGGATACTGCCTTTGAAAGCATCTGCTTATATCATCAGTAGACAGCAAGCCAGCTCTTTTGATTTTGGAACAGATCACATGTGTACAGCCTCTGAGGCTTGTCATCATGTTATGCAAAAAGGTATGTTGCTCAGGCACTTTTTGTGCGTGAGGGAAAATCAGATGAGCAGCAGAATGAGGAAATGGGCAGCACTTATCAATGGGTGCGCTACTCTCTTTCCACCTCATTTCCCATAACTAGCATGCTAGGGATGGTCATGCAGAAAGAAAGGACCCAACAGAATCTTCAGTCTGGAGGATTCCACCCTCGCAGATGATTTGAGCATTAACAGGTGTGTTGTTAAACTAGCATTCTGCCTAGCAAATGCAACACTCTCACTCCAAACATAGCGCCAAAAACCATTTAAAGGAATAGTTCACCCTAATATGAAAATACTATCATCATTTACGTACTCTCATGGGGCAGTCAAGCTCCAAAAAAAATAAATAAATAAATAAATAAACTAAAAAAAAAAAAAAAAAAAATATATATATATATATATATATATATATATATATATATATATATATATATATATATATATAATAATAATAATAATAATAAATAAATAAAAAAACACCATAAAAGATTAATATAGTAATCCATATGAAATATTTGCTATATTTAAATTCTTCTGAAGCCATATGTTAGCTTTGTGTGATGAACAGACCAAAATTTAAGTGACAATCTTTCCTTCAGAAGACTTGAAACATAGTGCATGAGTCGTATAGACTACTTATTTTTTCTTCTCATTTTGGAGATTTACAATCGGGATCCCCATTCAGTTTCATTAAATGAGAAAAGTGGCCAGTTACACTATTGAACATTTCACCATTTGTGGAAGAAAGACAGTCTAGAAAGTCATGCAGGGTTGGAATAACATGAGGATGACTAAATACTTACAGAATTTTTATGTTTGGGTAACCTATTCTGTTAAAGGGAACAGATATCTTCCTTATTGACAGTTTACCTTGATTGCATTTTCTTCATGTATTGAAATGCAGACAAATACAATTCATCTCCCTGTCAGTATGCACTGAACTGTTGCGCACATTGATTCTTGCAGAATGTCCGTGTCTGTTTTTGTGCCGTCTCTGGTCTGTGGTTCTCTGTGCTGTGTCCGTCACCTGTACACTACACAAAGAAGAGTAATTGCTTGTCAGGGCTGTCAGCTCAGCTCTTGGTGAATCTACGCTTATTGACACCAAACAGATATTTAAACGAAGTGAATTTATTCCCTTTTCAGTGCACTGCTCCTGAGAGACTTTACTCACAGACCTGTCAAGCACACTGAATCTGTTTGTGGCAAATTGTTTATCTAATCTGAAGAAAAATGTAAAATTGTTAAGAGTGAATTTACTTAAAATGCATAGAGTCTTCACCTTCATTGTCTGCATTCTTGTGAAAACAAAGCTAAAGCAAATAAATCCCAGCAGCTGCCCTGCATTATTTGTTCAGTTTCATAGTTTAGTTTTTTTCTGTTACATACATAGACATAAAAACCAAGTCCCATGAGAAGTCCTAGTCCCAGAGTTTCTGTATCAGATTAAATATTCTTACTGGTGAGGTTACATTCAGCCTCTGGTTAAATCTCTATTGTACCCCTGTGTTGTTTAGTAAGACAGGCCTCGTGCTCCCCATGGTAAATAACATAGAGACTGACCATTCTCAAGGTGTAGATCATAAGTTGTGATTTTGCAATGTGCCGAAACTAAGACAAGTGTGTTACTATGTCCTTCTAATAAAGGTTCTCTTTGCACTAATTGTAGGGTGAGTCTTACGAAAACCTGTCCAGGTCTCATTTCACCTAAAAAAAAAAATAAATAAAAAAAAAAAAACTCTTCACAATAGTAATGCATGAACTAACAATGAACAATATATTTTTACAGTGTTTATTAATCTTGGTTAATGTAAATTTATATAAAAATAATCATTTAATTAACTAATGTTAACATTTTAATGTTTACAATGTATTAACATTAACCAAGAATAATTAGTGCTGAAAAGTATTGTTCATTATTAGTTCATGTTAACGAATGTGGTTAACTAATGTTAATGACTACAACCTTGTTGTAAACTGTTCCTAAAACTCATATATTTAAAATAAAGAAATTAAATTTTATTTTGCAGAAAGACAATGAAAACATTTTAGGACCATTAAGATGTTTTTCATTGCAACATTATTTTCATGTAAATTAACCTTATTCTCCTCCCTATATTATCTTTACCTAAATTCTAAATGTATCAATCCTATAATGTGTCTGGATGTTTTATTTTTGTTGTAATATATTAAATTACAGTAGAATATTACTGTAATACAATTATATTTGAATAAAAATAAATAAATAAAAACCTTACAACAAATACCATGAGTATAAATAATTGAATAATTTTTTTTTCTTCCACATTGCAGTGATGAGAACTGGTGTGCGTAAATGTAAAAAAAAAAAAAAAAATTGTTTAAAAATAACACAGTACAGTATATATATATATATATATATATATATATATATATATATATATATATATATATATATATGTACACTACCGTTCAAAAGTTTAGGGTCACTTACAAATTCTTAAATTTTATTTTATTTTATTTATTTTCACATTTTAGAATAATAGTAAAGTCATCAGAACTATGGAATAATAGAAATGGAACTATGGGAATTATGTTGTGACAATAAAAATCCAAAATAAATCAAAACTATGTTATATTTTAGCATCTGTGCCCACACTTTGCCTAGATTTTGCAGAAATGTACTCTTGACATTTTCTCAACCAACTTCTTGAGGTATCATCCTGGGATGCTTTTTAAACAGTATTGAAGGAGTTCCCATCTATATGCTGGGCACTTAGTGGCTGCTTTTCTTAATTATTCGGTCCAAGTCATCCATTTAAAAAACAAAACAAAAAAAAGTTTATTTTATTTTTTTATTTTTTATAAAATTTTAGTTTTGTAATTAAATAAATATGTTGCCACAATTATATTTTTGTCTACAAAACTAATTTCAAACATTTAAGCATACGCCTTCAGATCAAAAGGTTTTTAAGATCATGAGAAACATTTCAAGCAAGTGATCCCAAACTTTTGAACAGTAGTGTGTATGTATATATATATATATATATATAGATACACACACACACACACACACACACACACACGATATCTAAAGGCTTTATTTATGCTAAATATTATTTCTTTCTTTTTATTTGGGGAGTGAAATATGATACATGTCTTGACAGGTTTTTTGAGATTCACCCTATATGAGCAACAAAAGAAACAAAGGAACATATTTCAATACAAACGGGGAGATGTCAAGTGCAGATGAAAGGAAAAAAAATGAATATTACATCTTATTTTAGATGTTTTATTAAACGTATTATTTCAGAAACTTTGCTGTAAAGGCCCTCTTTTCCAGATACACGAGAATAGTGTCTTATATAACAAGGTCAGTTAGATGGTTATAGCTCTGAAATGTAAAAACAGCAGCCAATATTTGCAATGCTCTTTTTACTGACTAACAGCAATATTGAAGTCAATTTCACCACCACCTCGGGCATATCATAGTCACACTGTGCTTAACTTTTAAATGGCTGCTTCTCTGAAGAAATCCACATAGTTAAGATACTACTTTTATTTTAAGAGAGATATCAGGTTTATTTGACATCATCATTCAGCAGACCAGACACAAACTTTGGTCAACAGACCAATAACTCCTTATTTTCATGGATCCAATTCTTTCTGCTCTTGTTGTTCATACAATGAAAGTTAATGGTGATTGAAGCTGTCAGTACACAACATTCACCTACATGTCAAGCCTTAGTCACCATTCACTTTCATTGTATGGACAACAAGACCCCTTCCAGACCCCACGCACACCTCTATCATCATCTATAGCCTCTTGAGTGCCACCACTATGCTGTCTCCCCACTCCATTAAAATTGGGCTTAATAACTATCTGTGCATGATGGGGGAGCAGAGACAATGTCAGTAGCATGAATGAATGCACATGCACGGCTTCCTTTAATTCTTGAGGTTTAATAGGTTGATAGAGCTCAGATGAGACAATCAAGTGAAATTGAGCAGAGGGAGAAAGTGGGAAGGTGTCCACATAGACCCAGTGTGAGCAGTGATTCCTATAGGTGAGAAAACAGCACAGTAGTGCAGATTGAAACAGTGAAGAAGATCAGTCACACAGTGAATTCCTGTTCTCATCCCTCACAGATGTAATGTGCATGAATATTTTTGAACTGGATTCACCGTAAAATAGAGGTGAATGTACTGTATTAACATTGGGGTCATTAGCAGATGACGGGGAAGACGAGAGGATTTTAAAGAAAGAGGGCATTATATGACTCAATCATGAAGAATGAGTGGGACATGATGAGGAGGCCCACAATGAATATGTGTGCACAGAACTCCACAGTAATCTCACCAGATTACTGTGGAATTTGAATGCCCCACCCCTTGCATGTTTGTTTATAAAATATTTTTGCTATGTAGTACTCTTTGCTACATGTAACCCATTTTGCTGTTTAAATGTATTCCACAGAAACAGTAAAAAAAAAAAAAAAAAAAAAAAAAAGTCCACATATTCCCATCTGGAGTCTCACCATAAGATGCTTTATGGCTTTTGGAAAGTTTTTTTATTTTTATTTTTTTAATTCATTTATTTATTTATTTTTTAAAAACAGTCTGTTTTTACTACAATGGCCCTGTTCCAATGCTACCCTTAGCCCGTGTGGTCCTCCACAGTGTCCACAAAATAAATAAAGAAATAAAAAAATAATATTCTGTGTTAATGGAAATCATAATGTAAATGCTGTCAATACAAGCTTAAAGGAATAGTTCACCCTAAAATTTAAATTTTCTCATGCCATCAAAGATGCGTATGACTTTCTTTCTTCTACTTTTCAGATCTCCATGTCCATTAGCTCAACTGTAGCTCAGCTGGTACAGCATGGCGCTGGTCATGCCAGGTTCTTGAGGTTTTAAAGATTTGAGACGAATTGTACATAAATTGTCCATAATACTTCCACGCTGTGGTCATTGAAACAGACTGCAGCGGAAGTTGTTTTATGCTACTAAGCGAAGCTACCACTCTGCTCATTTGAAAACGTATCTTTTTCTCTAAGTTTTGGCCTTCCGTCCACACTGAGAGGCGTTTTTAAATTTAAAACGCCATCTTCACATTGTATTGAGGACTGGGAAAACGTATATATCAGTAAGTCCACCTCAAGTTCACCATTTGGGACTGGGTCAAACAATGTACCTTCTTTTCCCATTTTGCCACTTATGTTAAAGGTTGCAGAGGAAATTTGGGTGGAAACGCTGCAATGACAGACAGCTTAACTGAAGCTTTCTTCCTGTCTACCAACTTACCAGAGCAGTAACCATGGTTCCCCCTTCTGAACCGAGGGCAAACATTTGTAGAGTAATAGATTTGCTTGAAAAAACTAAAAAAGAGATAAAATTGAACACAGATTTTACAGAGGGAGGCCAGCATAGCAAAGAAAAAAGCAATCAAGAGTTTCTTAGAAATTACTTTTTTGAGTTAATATGGAACTAAGGATGTTTGTTAATTTGGCGTCTCTTACATTTTCTTTCTCTTTTGGCTTTGTTGTATGAGAGTGACCGCCTGCTTCCATAATTACAACATTATGAAGGATTTGTTATTTCTCCGAGCACTGCCTGGGTTTCTCTTTATTTCTGGTGGTGAGTGTGCAGCGATAATGTAGCGTCATTGAAGTCTGCAGCAATAGGGGGGCATGTGACACCATAACTCTCTCTCAGAGCAGCACAGATGAAAACCTGGAGGTGAGCTATCATTACCCCAGGAAGAAAGACAGCCTTTTTTGCAGTCTACTGAGAGAGAAAGAGAATTAGAATTTTAAGTTCATCTTTATTATAACAATTAATTCACAAAAATAACCAGAAATAGTTTACAAAATTCTCAATTATCTTACACTTTTTTTTTCCTTTTTCTTTTTTAAAATTAAAAGTCAACACCAATTCATTGTTTGCATAAAGTGTAGCCTACATAATAGTTTACCTCATTAATCCTCCAAATCTCCATACATTTAGGTAAACACTCCACCAGTTTATAGTAAGCATACTCCACTTTCAGTCTAGAAGCTACAAACCCCCAAAACAATTGTACAACTTTGGTGCCATGACGATGTAATATCAACAAACCCTAAAATGACCATAAAAAAATTACAATTTAAAAACTTTACAGCTCAAATAATACATGAGTTACCTATCTGTCACTCACTCGACGTTGTGTCGATGTAGTGACACTAGGGGTCACTCTTGGGAGCCCGAGACACCTCTGGTCTTTGATAGAAAGCCAATGAAAATTGGCGAGTGGTATTTGCATGCCACTCCCCCGGACATACGGGTATAAAAGGAGCTGGTTTTTAACCACTCATTCAGATTTTCTCTTCGGAGCCGAACGGTCATGCTCACTGAGCTGAATTCCCATGACTGTTCATTCACCTCTGCTGGATCTGACGGCGCATTTCAGCAGCTTCTCCCCCCTCTGCACTGGAGCAATGCAGAGAATGCCCCTGGGCGCTTCGGCAGAAATAAGAGTATATTTCTCCTAAAAAGTATATTTCTCTAAAAGAGCGGCACACATGGAACGTCTTTTTAAAGACGCATCTTTCTAAAGATGCTTTTCCGATTGTGTGTTATTCCTGTTTGCGCTCGTTATCTCTCGCCTTCTGATGGTCAAAATCACTGTTTTTCGTGTCTGGGCACTGCTCACGCGGAGACAGCATTCGTGGATGGTCATGTTCTCATTGCGAGGACATGTCCATGGCAAAGATGCGGTCGTGGCTCGCCTTCATAAGAAAGCAAGCCACCCCAGAGGCTCCCCGCCTCGGTCCTTTTACCCACGGGTATGAGGCCAGTGCGGCTAGCACTGGGGGCAATTTGGGGACCCCAATGGGACCGCCTCTGCCGGGTATCCCCCCATGGACCTCCCATTCCCCAGCACGCTCTTCTGCCCCGATCAGGCTTCCGAATGAGTCCGCCAGCTCATCTCATGGCGAGTTCGACCTCTTATTCGGAGCCTGCGAAAGTGATGAGCTCTCGAGCGCAGCATCGGAGAGCGGGCTCGTCCAATCGGAAGTCTCAGCTGGGCTCCTCCCTTCGGGGATGATTGCCCAGTCACAGGCTGACGCGGAGATGACAACATGCTTTCCAGGGCAGCTGCGAGTGTTGGCTAGAGTGGAAACCTCTGCTCTTCCCTGAACCCTCGCGACTCGATGATTGGTTTCTGGGCTCGAGGCGCCGCTCAAAGCCACGCCCCGCCCCCGTTCCTTTCTTCCCGGAAGTGCAGGAAGAGCTGACAAGGTCGTGGGAGGCAATTTTTGCTGCCCGGTCCCGATCTTTTCAGCTTCCCCGCCCTCACTACCCTCGATGGTGGGGCGGCCAAGGGCTATTCAGCAATCCCCCGGTGGATAAAGGCGCTCGCGGTGCACCTATGCCCGCAGAGCGCTGCCACCTGGCGCGGGTGCCCAAAGCCCCCGTCCAAGGCCTGTAGGTTTACGTCGTCTCTGATGGCCAAGGCCTACGGTGCCACTGGACAAGCCGTCTCCGCCCTGCACACCATGGCTCTCCTGCAAGTCCACCAAGGTGCTAAAGGAACTGCGCGAGGGTAGTTCCGCCCCCGGGATTGATGCAGAAACTGCGCTCGGCGACCGACCTTGCTCTCTGAGCGACGGATGTCACGGCGGACGATGTCCACATTAGTGGTCCAGGAATGCCACCTTTGGCTCAACCTGGTCGAGATGGGTGAGGCCAACAGGACACGATTCCTTGCTGCCCCCATTACCCAGGCTGGCCTATTCGGCGACACCGTCAAGGACTTTGCCCAGCAGTTCTCAACGGTGGAGCAGTAGATGGATGCTAGCCGGCACATCCTGCCCTGGCGCGGCTCAAGATCCCTAACCCCGTCTACTCATTGCCAAGGGTGTCCCCCTGCGGTGACTGCACCGGCTCCGCCGCAGCCCGCCCCTTCGGCCCAGCCCCTTTGTGGAGCCCACCACAGGATGCAGACGCCACCCGTCTCGCGGCCGCCCAGAACCCGTGAAAGGCTTCAAGGCGCCCTTGAGACGGGCAACCCAGGGATGACGAAACCTGCTGCTCTGGAGCCGGTAAGCAGATCTCTCCATCTTTTTGTTACCTTTTGCATTTAATTGCGCTGCATGCCCAAGTGGCTGCAGTACTCAAGAGTTCAGCAAGAGTGGTTTCCTTGTTCCCTGGGTCATGTATCCGGTGTGCACGGCCATCATCACGACCACCGTCCACCACTCTATTTGGCAGGCTTGGCGCTCCAGCGGCGGTCTCCCGCCCCTGAGTGCCCAGCTGTGGCACAAATTCGCCCCCGATGTGACAGTCTCCACGGGTCACAAGGACGCCTCTTCCTCCCCCGTCCCAGGCTGTTCTGGGGGTGTTCACAAGGAGCCAGGTAAGTGCTTCAATGTCCTTAGACTCAGCACGGCCACGACGTGGTGTGGCACCTCGAGCTCCACCCCGCCGCGAGGCCCCACCTGCCGGTACGTCCGATGATGTTGTCCCTTTGGTCCCACTTGCGTGGAACTTGGACGCGTGGCTTGCACTTTCCAATCCGTCGCGATGGCTGGTCCGGACCGTCTGACTCGGCTACACGATTCACTTCGCCGGGCGTCCGCCCAGGTTCAGCGGTGTCCACTTCACCTTGGTAAAGACGAAAACGCTGCTACCTTGCGCGGAGATCACTACCCTCCTACGGAAGGGCGCGATAGAACCTGTCCCTCCAGCCAAGATGAAGAAGGAGTTTTACAGCCCCTACTTCATCGTACCAAAAAGAGGCGGTGGGTTGCGGCCAATCTTGGACCTCACATTCTGGCGAGCATCTGGCATCAAGATTGGTTCGCGGCGGTAGACCTGAAGGATGAGTCCTCCCTTTGGGCCTGTCCCTGTCTCCTCAAGTCTTTACGAAGGTCGCAGAGGCTGCCCTTGCCCCGTTAAGGGAGGTTGGCATTCGCATTCTCAACTATCTCGACGACTGGCTAATCCTAGCTCATTCTCAAGACATGTTGTGCGTACACAGGGACTTGGTGCTCTCACACCTCAGCCGACTAGGGCTTCGGGTCAACTGGGAAAAAAGCAAGCTCCTCCCGGTTCAGAGCATCTCTTTTCTCGGTTTGGAGTTAGACTCAGTCCCCTTGACGGCGCACCTTATGAACGAGCGCGCCCAGTCAGTGCTGGCCTGTTTGAAGGCGTTCAAACAGAAAACAGTGGTTCCACAGAAACTTTTTCAGAGGCTCCTGGGGCATATGGCATCCTCAGCGGTGGCCACCCCGCTCGAGTTGATGCATACGAGGCCACTTCAGCACTGGCTCCAGACTCCAGTCCCGAGATGGGCATGGCGCCACGGGACATATCGCGTGGTCATCACGCCGGTCTGTCACCGTCTTTTCAGCCCTTGGACTGACCTCTCGTTTCTACGGGCAGGCGTTCCTCTAGAACTGGTCTCCAGGCATTTCGTGGTCACGACAGACGCCTCCAAAACGGGCTGGGGCGCTGTTTGCAACGGGCACGCAGCCGCCGGCCTCTGGAAGGGTCCGCGACTGCATTGGCACATCAACTGCCTCGAGTTGTTGGCAATTCTGTTCACCCTGCGGAGGTTTCGGCCGTTGATCCAGGGCAAGCACGTGTTAGTTCAGACAGACAACACGACAACGATAGCATATGTCAACCACCAAGGCGGTCTGTGTTCTTGTTGTATGTCACAACTCGCCCACCGTCTCCTCCTCTGGAGTCAGCAGCACTTCAAGTTGCTGCAAGCCACTCACATCCCGGGCAACCTCAACACTACAGCGGACGCGCTGTCATGACAGGTTACCCTCAGGGGAGAGTGGAGACTCCACCCTCAGGTGGATTCGACAGGCACAGGTGCACCAGTTCGCCTCCCAAGAACCCTCCCCACTGCCCGCTCTGGTACACCCTGACCGAGGCCCCCCTCGGCATAGACGTGCTGGCACACAGCTGGCCCCCTGGCCTGCGTAAATATGCATTTCCCCCAGTGAGCCTGCTTGCACAGACCCTGTGCAAGGTCAGGGAGGATGAGGAGCAGGTCGTCCTGGTAGCACCCTACTGGCCCACCCAGACGTGGTGCTCGGACCTCACGATCCTCGCGACAGCTCCCTGTGGTGGTAGACATGATCACTCAGTCTAGGGCCCCCTCTACGAGGCACCTGTATGCCTTTTAAGTGGCGTCTGTTCGCTAAGTGGTATTCTTCCCGATGCGAAGACCCCCAGGGATGCGCAGTCAGATCAGTGCTTTCCTTCCTGCAGAAGAGGTTGGAAGGGAGGCTGTCCCCTTCCACCTTGAAGGTGTACATTGCTGCCATAGCAGCACACCACGACACAGTCGACGGTAAGTCCTTAGGGAAGCACGACCTGATCATCAGGTTCCTAAGAGGCGCCAGGATGCTGAATCCCTCCAGACCGTGCCTCGTTCCCTCATGGGACCTCTCTGTAGTTCTTCAGGGTCTACAGAGAGCCCCCTTTGAGCCTTTTCAGTCAGCAGAGCTTAAGGCACTCTCCTTGAAGACTGCCCTCCTGACTGCGCTCACTTCCATCAAGAGGGTAGGTGATCTGCAAGTGTTCTTGTCAGTGAAATGTGCCTGCAGTTCGGTCCAGGGTACTCTCACATGATCCTGAGACCCTGACCAGGCTATGTGCCCAAGGTTCCCACCACCCCTTTTAGGGACCAGGTGGTGAACCTGCAAGCGCTGCCCAGGAGGAGGCAGACCCAGCCCTGTCGTTGCTGTGTCCGGTGCGCGCTTTACGCATCTATTTGGATCGCACGCAGAGCTTTAAATCTTTGAGCAGCTCTTTGTCTGCTTTGATGCACAGCGGAAAGGAAGCGCTGTCTCCAAGCAGAGGATCACCCACTGGCTTATTGACGCCATAACTATGGCATATCACGCCCAGGACATGCCGCCCCCAGTAGGGCTATGAGCCCATTTTACCAGGGGTGTAGCGGCTTCCTGGGACCTGGCCAGAGGTGCCTCTCTAACAGACATTTGCAGAGCAGCGGGCTGGGCAACATCCAACACCTTTGCAAGGTTCTACAACCTCCGGGTGGAACCGGTTTCATCCCAGGTAGTGGCACGCAACACAAGCGGATAAGCCCGGGATAACCAGCCGGGTGTATCACTTGCACATAGTGCCTTCCACCTCCTTTTGAGCTGAAGACGTGCTGCATTAATTCCCAGTAGTGTTCACAAGTTTGATCCCTGGTTAACTTCCTCTGAGCTCTGTGGCAGTCGAGTTTTCGGAGAGATTTGCTGCCAGCCCAGTACACGTGCTAACTAAGAGCCCTGTTCTGGGGTAGGTGCTCTGCATGTGGCGGTTCCCTGTAAGGCTAACCCCATGCGATATATATCTTCCACTAATTCGTTTCCCTGTTGGCAAACTGCGTCTTCCTTGGGTAGAGCCCTTCTGCCCCAGTCTCCATGTTTGTAGTAACTCCTCCCCCATTGGGCAGGATCTACCTTGAAGGCTCTCCACATGGTTGGAAAAACCATGTGACATATTTTTCCACTTAAATATCCCCCCCTCTCTTTGGGCGAGGTGTGGTCTCCGCTGTGTCTTCCCCTTGGGAGGGACACCCCCCGACTAGACATGGCGGCCCAGTCGGATAATCCCCCTTCTTTTTTAGGGAGTGGGAATAAAAGAAGGGGAAAAGAGGCCATGACTGGGTTAAGCCTGTCTCTGTCTTTTGGGTAGTCGACTTGTCCCCAAAAAGGGCCATTCGACACTCAAAACTATGTTGGGGGAGGTTACGTGTCGACCTGGTGTGCTGGCTATGAGGTACACAGTAGTCTGCCCACCACACACCGCCAGTTCACGTAACACAGTTCAGCCAACTGTGGCGTTTCGTATAGGGACCCCTAGTGTCACTACATCGACACAACATCGAGTGAGTGACAGATAGGGAACGTCATGGTTACTTGTGTAACCTCCGTTCCCTGATGGAGGGAATGAGACGTTGTGTCCCTCCTGCCACAACGCTGAACTACCCGCTGAAATGGCCGGACTTTATATCGGCTTCTCAGCATAAAACCTGAATGAGTGGTTGCATACCAGCTCCTTTTATACCTGTATGTCCGGGGGAGTGGCATGCAAATACCACTCGCCAATTTTCATTGGCCTTTTATCAAAGACCAGAGGTGTCTCGGGCTCCCAAGGGTGACCCCTAGTGTCACTACATCGACACAACATCTCGTTCCCTTCATCAGGGAATGGAGGTTACACAAGTAACCATGACGTTTTAACAGTAGAATGTAAGTGCTTTTATAAAATAGGCTAATAAGCTTCACACTTCAGCCTCAAAACCCTCCAAAAATTGGCCACATTCACGTCCATTGTAAGTGCCTTACTGTAATCTCGAATTTTGCTTTATTTAAAGAAAAGCTAGGACAAGTCAAAATTAATTTTTGTGGTTATCAATAAATGCCACAAAATCTGCCGATTGAGCTTAACTTCCATTGAACACAGAATATTCCTTTAAGCACTGACTTGGTTACAAACTAATTTACTAAGCCCTTAGTGTGAACTTTATGTCCCAAAAGTGAGACTCACAGCTCAGTCCTCAAATCAAACCAAAATCAAATCACTTTTATTGTCACACAACCATATACACAAGTGCAATAGTGTGTGAAATTCTTGGGTGCAGAAACGAGCAGCATAGTAGTCATGACAGTGATGAGACATATACCAATTTACAATAAACATCAGATTAACACAACACAATTTAAAATCTAATATACACAATTACACAACACAATATACAAATAATAACACACAATGTAAAGTATACAATACACACAACAGAATACACATTATACAATAAAAAAGTATATATAGCATATAAAAAATGTACAGTAGGTTGTATTGTACTGTATTGACATTCAGGCTGTCATTTGATAGTAAGTTGTCAGTGTGTTGTTAAGAGAGTATATAATATAATAATAATATAATTTATGACAGTCCGGTGTGAGATATAGGAGTAATAAAGTGCAGTGCTGATGTATTTTGATCGTGGGAGATCATGAGTTCAAAAGTCTGATTGCTTGTGGGAAGAAGCTGTCATGTAGTCGGCTGGTGCGGGTCCTGATGCTGTGATACCGCCTACCTGATGGTAGCAGTGAGAACAGCCCATGGCCCGGGTGGCAGGAGTCTCTGATGATCCTCCGAGCATTTTTCACACACCGCCTGGTATATATGTCCTGGAGGGAGGAAAGCTCACCTCCGATGATGTGTCTGGCAGTTCGCATTACCCTTTGCAGGGCTTTGCGGTTGTGGGCGGTGCTATTGCTGCACGAGGCGGAGATGCAGCCAGTCAGGATGCTCTCTACAGTGCTGGTGTAGAACCGTGTGAGGATGTGGCGGTTCATTCCAAGCTTCCTCAGCCATCTCAGGAAGAAGAGCCTTCTTCACAACGGCTTCAGTGTGGATGGACCATGTGAGTTCCTCAGTGATGTGGACACCCAGGAACTTGAAGATGCTGACTCTCTCCACTGGTGCTCCATTGATGGTGATGGGACTGTGTTCTCTATCTCTTCTCCTGAAGTCCACCACAAGCTCCTTTTTCTTACTGACGTTGAGGGAGAGGTTGTGCTCCTGACACCAGTGTGTCAGTGTGCGCACCTCCTCTCTGTAGGCTGTTTCATCATTGTCAGTGATCAGACCTACCACCGTCGTATCATCAGCAAACTTAATGAAGGCATTGGAGCTGTGTGTTGCCACACAGTCATGTGTGTACAGGGAATACAGGAGTGGGCTGAGAACACAGCCCTGCAGGGCTCCAGTGTTGAGGGTCAGTGATGAGGAGATGTTGCTGCCCATTCTAACCACCTGGCGTCTGCTTGACAGGAAGTCCAGGATCCAGCTGCACAGTGAGCTGTTTAAGCCCAGAGCCCAGAGTTTCTCATCAAGCTTGGAGGGCACTATGGTGTTGAATGCTGAGCTGTAGTCTACAAACAACATTCTCACATAAGTGTTCCTTTTTTCCAGGTGGGAGAGAGCAGTGTGTATTGTAGAAGCAATGGCATCATCAGTGGAGCTGTTGTTGCGGTAAGCAAACTGCAATGGGTCTAGTGATGGAGGCAGCACAGAGCAGATGTAATCTCTGATTAGTCTCTCAAAGCATTTGCTGATGATGGGGGTCAGAGCAACAGGACGCCAGTCATTTAAGCAAGTGATTTTTGATTGCTTTGGAACAGGCACAATGGTGGACGTTTTAAAGCATGTGGGGACTACAGACAAAGAGAGGGAAAGGTTGAAAATGTCCGTAAAAAAAACAGCCAGTTGGTTCAAGCATGCTCCGATGACGCGGCCCGGAATGCCGTCTGGACCCGCGGCTTTGCGGATATTCACCTGTCGGAAGGATCAGTTACATCCGCTACAGAGATGGAGAGTGAACTAACCTCTGTAGCTTCGGCCGCGAGAGCTCTCTCTGCCAAGGCGGTGTTATTTCCCTCGAAACGAGCATAAAAAGTATTTAGCTCATCCGGGAGAGAGGCAGCGGTGTTCACGGTGGAGTTTTTATTCCCTTTAAAGTCCGTGATGATATTAATCCCCTGCCACATGCTTCTAGAGTTGGTGGTGTTGAACTGTCCTTCAATCTTGTTCCTGTTCTGATGTTTTGCTGTTCTGATCACACAACACACTGTTCTGAGCATAACTGGCTTGTTTATGCTTCTCCGCATTCCCTGAATTAAAAGCGGAGGTCCACGCATCAAGTGCCGCACGAACATTGCTATTAATCCAAGGTTTCTGGTTCGGGTAGATCCGTATTGTTCTGGTCAGAACAACATCCATCTACGCACTTTCTGATGAAACACGTTACGCTATCAGTGTAAAGCTCGATGTAGTCATCAGAGATGGACCGGAACATCTCCCAGTCCGTGTGATCATAACAGTCTTGCAGCATAGAGTCTGATTGGTCCGACCAGCACTGGATCGCTCTGAGGGTGGGTGCTTCCTGTTTCAGTTTCTGCCTGTAAGCAGGCAGAAGCAGAATGGAAGAGTGGTCCGATTTGCCAAATGGTGGGCAGGGGAGGGATTTGTAGCCATCCCGGAAGGGAGAGTAGCAATAGTCCAAAACCCGGTCCCCTCGAGTGTTAAACTAATGTGTTGGTGGTATTTTGATGCAACTGATTTGAAACTGGCTTTGTTAAAGTCCCTGGGCACAATGAACGCGGCCTCAGGGTGCGCGGTTTCCTGCTTGCTTATAATCCTATACAGTTCCTTGAGTGCCCGGTCTGTGGCGGCTTGTGGCGGGATGTACACAGCAGTGATAATGACTCCTGTGAATTCCCTCAGTAGCCAGAATGGTCGACACAGAAGCATGAGAAATTCCAGATCAGGAGAGCAGAAAGACTTGATAGAATGTACGTTCCTCTGATCACACCAGGATTTGTTGATCATAAAACATACACCACCACCTCTGCTTTTATCTGAGAGGTCTTTCGCTCTGTCTGCTCGGTGCACGGAGAACCCCGCAGGGTCAATGGCTGAGTCTGGAATCTCAGCAGACATCCAAGTTTCTGTAAGGCGGATAATGCAGCAGTCCCTCATCTCTCTTTGGAAAGAGATCCGTGCTCTCAGCTCGCAGAGCTTGTTGTCCAGAGACTGAATATTTGCCAGTAGAATATTGGGTAGCGGGGGTCGATTTGCACAACGCCTTACTCTGTTGAGAACACCGGCTCTGTTTCCCCTTTTCCTTTTGCGTTTCTGCAGCTGGGCAGCCCAGACATAGGGCTCCGCAGGTGTGTTTGTAAACAGCGGGTCGGCATTGAGGAATTTGAAGTCCAGTTTACGGTGTGTAATTGCAGAACCAATGTCCAAAAGTGTTTGTCTGTCGTTGACAATAAGGCAGACAACATCCAAGACAAAAAAAACATAAGAATTGTAAACAAAACAAACAAAACACTACAATGTTGTATCGGAGCTCGCAACGCAGCAGCCATACTCGGCGCCATCTTGAGTCCTTACTAGAGATCTGCAATCCCACGGGACCCGATTAGACTTCTTGTGATGTGGGATTACATTTCCGAGTTGAAGGTGGGAGCAGATGGTACCAGAGATTCTTTTAATTACTGAAATAACAACCTCCACAGTTCTGTCATAGGTGAGAGCGTAACCAAAGTTCCCTTTCTGACACTCACTTGACGTTGTGTCGATGTAGTGACACTAGGGGTCACTCTTGGGAGCCCGAGACACCTCTGGTCTTTGATAAAAGGCCAATGAAAATTGGCGAGTGGTATTTGCATGCCAATCCCCCGGACATACGGGTATAAAAGGAGCTGGTATACAACCACTCATTTAGATTTTCTCTTCGGAGCTGAAAGGTCTTGCTCACTGAGCTGAATTCTCACAACTGTTCATTCACCTCTGCTGGATCTGACGGTGCATTTCAGTGGCTTCTCCCTCCTCTGCACTGGTGCACTGCAGAGAATGCCCCTGGGCGCTTCGGCAGAAATACAAGAGTAAATTTTTCTAAAAGAATATATTTCTCTAAAAGAGCGGCACACACGGAACATCTTTTTAAAGACGCGTCTTTTTAAAGATGCCTTTCCTTTGTGTGTTATTCCTGGTTGCGCTCGTTATCTCTCACCTTCTGACGGTCACGATCACTGTCTTTCGTGTCTGGGCACCGCTCACGCGGAGACAGCATTCGCTCATTGCGAGAACATGTCCATGGCAACGATGCGGTCGTGGCTTACCTTCATGAGAAAGCAAGCCACCCCAGAGGCTCCCCGCCTCGTTCCTTCTACCCACGGGTATGAGGCCAGTGCGACTAGCACTGGGGGCGATTTGTGGACCCCAATGGGACCACCTCCGCTGGGTATCCCCCCATGGAGCTTCCCTTCTCCAGCACACTCGTCTGCCCCGATCGGGATTCCAGATGAGTCCACCGGCTCATCTCACGGCGAGTTCGACCTCTTATTCGGAGCCTGCAAAAGTGATGAGCTCTCGAGTGCAGCATTGGAGAGCGGGCTCATCCAGTCGGACGCGTAAGCCTCAGCTGGGCTCCACCCTTCAGGTGCGGTCACCCATTCACAGGCTGACGAGGAGATGACAACATGCTTTCCCGGGCAGCCACGAGCGTCGGGCTAGAGTGAAACCCTCCGCTCTCCCCTGAACCCTCGCGGCTCGATGATTGGTTCCTGGGCTCACGGCGCTGCTCAAAGCCACACCCCACCCCCGTTCCTTTCTTCCCGGAAGTGCATGAAGAGCTGACAAGTTCGTGGGAGGCACTTTTTACTACTCGGTCCTGATATTTCAGCTTCCCTGCCCTCACTACCCTCGATGGTTTGGCGGCCATAGGCTATTCGGCCCCCCCGGTGGATAAAGGCACTTGCGGTGCACCTATGCCCGCAGAGCGCCACCACCTGGATGGGCGCCCAAAGCTCCTGTCCAAGGCCTGTTTACATAGTCTCTGACGGCCAAGGCCTACAGTGCCGCTGGACAAGCCACCTCCGCCCTGCACGCCATGGCTCTCCTGCAAGTCCACCAAGGTGCTAAAGGAACTGCACGAGGGTAGTTCCGCCCCAGGATTGATGCAGGAGCTGCGCTCAGCGACCGACCTCGCTCTCCGAGTGATGAAGGTCACGGCGCGGTCTCTCGGGCGGGTGATGTCCACCTTGGTGGTCCAGGAGCACCACCTTTGGCTCAACCTGGTCGAGATGAGAGAGGCCGACAAGGCACGGTTCCTTGCTGCCCCTATTTCCCTAGTTGGCCAGTCCGGTGACACAATGGACTTTGCCCAGCAGTTCTCAGCGGTGAAGCAGCAGACGGAGATTATCCGGCACACCCTGCCCCGGCACGGCTCAAAATCCCACACCCCATCTGCTCGTCACCAAGGGCATCCCCCTGCGGTCACTGCACCGGTGTGGAGCCCACCGCAGGAAGCAGACACCACCCGTCTCGCGGCCGCCAAGAACCCGCGAAAGGCTTCGAAGCGCCCCTGAGACGGGCGACCCAGGGATGACTAAACCCACTGCTCTGGAGCTGGTAAGCAGACCACTCCATCCCCCGGTCGAGGGCCGGGAGGAGAATCTTTTGTTACCTTTGCATTTAATTGCGCTGCATGCCCAAGTGGCTGCAGTACCCAAAAGTTCAGAAAGAGTGGTTTCCTTGTTCCCTGGGTTACGTATCCGGTGTGCACGGCCATCATCACGACCACCGTCCACCACTCTATTTGGCAGGATTGGTGCTCCAGCGCTGGTCTCCCCACCCCTGAGCGCCGAGCTGTGGCACAAATCCACCCACAATGTGACGGTATCCACGGGTCACGAGGACAGGCCTCTTCCTCCCCCATCCCAGGCTGTTCCGGGGGTGGTCACAAGGAGCCAGGTAAGTACTTCGATGTCCCTGAACTCAGCACGGCCACGACACGGTGTGGCACCTCAAGATCCGCCTCGCCACGAGGCCCCACCCACCAGCACGTCTGACAAGATTGTCCCTCTGGCCGAGATGAAGAAGGGGTTTTACAGCCATGTAAATTCTCTCTTCGAAGGCTGCATCCTCCGGAGGTCGCATTTGTCGGCCGCATATGTTATCAAGGCTCTCACGTTTCAGAGAAGCGAGTAGGACACTCCGAATGCAGCCTTTGAATGCGACCTTCTTTCACGGGAGTTCGGAAGATGCATGAGGTGGATACATCGTAGGCACTCACAACCCATGATTCTTTGCTTCAACGGAAATGTCTACACCAGTTTGCCCAAAAATATGATGTTCAAATGCAAGTAATGTTAATTCCCAAGTTGACGTACCTCAGTAGACAGATGCAGAGTATATAATATGTACACTGGCAGCCAAAAGTTTGGAATAATGTACAGATTTTGCCCTTATGGAAAGACATTGGTACTTTGATTCACCAAAGTGGCATTCAGCTGATCACAATGTATAGCCAGGACATTAATAACATGAAAAATGACTGTTACAATTTGAAAAAAATAAACTACTTAAACTACTTCAAAGAGTTCTCATCAAAAAATCCTGCATGTGCAGCAATGACAGCTTTGCAGATCCTTGGCATTCTAGCTGTCAGTTTGTCCAGATACTCAGGTGACATTTCTCCCCATGCTTCTTGAAGCACTTGTCATAGATGTGGCTGTCTTGCCGGGCACTTCTCATGCACCTTACAGTTTAGCTGAACCTACAAATGCTCAATGGGGTAAAGATCCATAATGCTCTTTTCCAATTATCTGTTGTCTAATGTCTGTGTTTCTTTGCCCACTCGAAACACACGAAAGAGACATTAGTCTGTCTATGTCTATCTTTCTGTGGAGCAGTCATTAGTATGGAGTCAAGATACGTTACACACCTTACATTACATCTGTAAAATGATGCAGCTCATCAGAGCTAATTCCATTAATGAGTATTCTAATTCATGATTGTATCACACATACTCTGACTAATGAGTGTAATTGCTTGCAGAGGAAGACAATCAAAGTGGAGCAAAGGTTTGCACAGCACCACTTCAATTGCACAATACAGCAGAAATTAATTCACAGTACAAAAGCAACGGCTACCATCTATTGATGCTGCCCTGCACCAATCGAAATGCATGATATCTGTGCTTCCATCTGCCTACCTTGTGCCATGACAAATATGGGTTCTTGTGCTGAACCATGTCACATGATTTTTTCCTTTGTGAGGGCTCTGAGACTGAAATATCCATCCCTGGAGCAAACTGTGGTATAGTTTTCTCAACATATAGCAGCGTGCACCATGCAACAAGCTTCTAGCGACAAGCAATTTGTCTGTCCACACTAAATGCGAAACTGCTACACTACGTGACACAGTCAAAGCCTATCAAAACATATTTGATTTATATACTGTAATTTTGTTATGAGGAGTGGGACTTTAGACAATTGAGATTCCTAAGTGGGTGGGGCTACCAAGTGCAATGCTGGAAAAATAGAAAACAAGAGGTCGACATAATATCTCGGCACTTGTTTCTCATCGCCGCCATGGCTTGCAAAAAAATAACATTTTCATTTTTTTGGGGCCTTTTTTTCTTTATTAGACAGATTACACTGAGAGGTGACAGGAAATGAAAGGGGAGAAGAGAGCAAATTGGATCAGGAAAGGACCTCACAAGCTGGGAATTGAACTTGGGTCACCCACAAAGAATCCACATCACATGTCATGAGCACCGCCCGCTAGGCTACACTCTGACACTTTTTCATTTTTTAATGCAAAGATGACTGGGAGATGGTGCTTGTCAATGATTCGGTTAAAAGGGCTCAATGTCAGGGTACCAGAACATTCGGTAGCAACGTGTTGGCTTCCTGTGTGATCATGTTCGACTAATATGTAGTTAACAACTAAATAAGACCAGGTGTTCTTCAAGAAAGGATTACTGTAAGGGGTCATTTGGCATGCACATTGATATATATATATGTATATATAGTATATACAGTTGTGCTCAAAAGTTGTGAAATTTTGGCATTGATTTTGAAAATATGACTGATCATGCAAAAACACTGTCTTTTATTTAAGAATAGTGATCATATGAAGCCATTTATTAACACATAGTTTTTTGGCTACTTTTTAAATCATAATGAAAACAGAAATCACCCAAATGGCCCTGATCAAAAGTTTACATACCCTTGAATGTTTGGCCTTGTTACAGACACACAAGGTGACACACACAGGTTTAAATGGCAATTAAAGGTTAATTTCCCACACCTGTGGCTTTTAAAATTGCAATTAGTGTCTGTGTATAAATAGTCAATGAGTTTGTTAGCTCTCATGTGGATGCACTGAGCAGGCTAGATACTGAGCAGAAAAGAACTGTCAAAAGACCTGCGTAACAAGGTAATGGAACTTTATAAAGATGGAAAAGGATATAATAAGATATCCAAAGCCTTGAAAATGCCAGTCAGAACTGTCCAATCACTTATTATGAAGTGAAAAATTTGGGGATCTCTTGATACCAAGCCAAGGTCAGGTAGACTAAGACAGATTTCAGCCACAACTGCCAGAAGAATTGTTTAGGATACAAAGAAAAACCCACAGGTAACCTCAGGAGAAATACAGGCTGCTCTGGAAAAATGACAGTGTGTTTGTTTCAAGGAGCACAATACGACGATACTTGAACAAAAACGAGCTGCTTTATGACTGTGCCATTCTGTTATAACCTACAGTTGAATATGAATCCCATAAGAAATAAAAGAAATGTGTTTTGCCTGCTCACTCATGTTTTCTTTAAAAATGGTATATATATTACCAATTCTCCAAGGGTATGCAAACTTTTGTGCACAACTCTATATATATATATTATACACACTACCGGTCAAAAGTTTTGAAACACTTACTCATTCTTTATTATAATTTTTTTTCTTCACATTTTAGAATAATAGTAAAGTCATTAAAACTATGGAATAACATAAATGGAACTATGAGAATTATATTGTGACTAAACAAAATCCAAAATAAATCAAAACTGTGTTATATTTTAGCATCTGCAAAGTACTCACCCTTTGCCTAGAATTTTCAGAAATGTACTCTTGACATTTTCTCAACCAACTTCTTGAGGTATCACACTGGGATACTTTTTAAACAGTATTGGAGTTCACATCTATATGCTGGGCACTTATTGGCTGCTTTACTATTTGGTCCAAGTCATCAATTTAAAAAAACTTTAATTTTTTTTATTTATTTATTTTTTTTTTATAAAATTTTAGATTTATAATGAAATAAATTAATATGATGGCAAAATCATATTTTTGTCTACAAAACTAATTTCAAACATTTAAACATACGCCTTCATGAGAAACATTTCGGTCAAGTGTTTCAAAACTTTTGACCAGTAGTGTGTGTGTGTGTGTGTATATATATATATATATATATATATATATATATATATATATATATATATATAAAATATACACACACATACTACTACTAAATAAAATAAACACACTGTATATTATTCATTATACAGTTTGTAGTAGGCCTACTATTGAAAAAGTGGTGAAGTTCCCTATCTGTCACTCACTCGACGTTGGTGTCGATGTAGTGACACTAGGGGTCACTCTTGGGAGCCCGAGACACCTCTGGTCTTTGATAAAAGGCCAATGAAAATTGGCGAGTGGTATTTGCATGCCACTCCCCCGAACATACGGGTATAAAAGGAGCTGGTATGCAACCACTCATTCAGATTTTCTCTTCGGAGCCGAACGGTCATGCTCATTGAGCTGAATACTACTGTTCATTCACCTGCTGGATCTGACGGCGCATTTCAGCGGCTTCTCCCTCCTCTGCACTGGTGCACTGCAGAGAATGCCCCTGGGCGCTTCGCCAGAAAAACTAGAGAGTATATTTTCTGAAAGAGCATTTTTCCCCTCTAAAAGAGTATATATTTCTCTAAAAGAGCGCACACACGGAACGTCTTTTTAAAGACGCGTCTTTTTAAAGATGCTTTTCCGATTGTGTGTTATTCCTGGTTGTGCTCATTATCTCTCGCCTTCTAACGGTCACGATCACTGTCTTTCGTGTCTGGGCACTGCTCACGCGGAGACAGCGTTCGTGGATGGTCACATTCTCATTGCGAGAATGTGTCCATGGCAACGTTGCGGTCGCGGCTCACCTTCGTAAGGAAGCGAGCCACCCCAGAGGCTCCCGCCTCGGTCCTTTTACCCACGGGTTTGAGGCCAGCGCGGCTAGCACTGGGGGCGATTTGGGGACCCCAATGGGACCGCCTCCGCCGGGTATCCCCCCGCGGACCTCCCATTCCCCAGCACGCTCGTCTGCCCCGATCGGGCTTCCGGGTGAGTCCGCCGGCTCATCTTACAGCGAGTTCGACCTCTTATTCGGAGCCCGCGAAAGTGATGAGCTCTCGAGCGCAGCATCGGAGAGCGGGCTCGTCCAGTCGGAAGCCTCGGCTGGGCTCCTCCCTTCAGGGCCAGTCACAGGCTGACGCGTGATTGGTTCCTGGGCTCGCGGCGCCACTCAAAGCCACGCCCCGCCCCGTTCCTTTCTTCCCGGAAGTGCATGAAGAGCTGACAAGGTCGCGGGAGGCACCTTTTACTGCCCGGTCCCGATCTTTTCAGCTTCCCCGCTCTCACTACCCTCGATGGTGGGGCGGCCAAGGGTTATTCGGCAATCCCCCGGTGGATAAAGGCGCTCGCGGTGCACCTATGCCCACAGAGTGCCCAAAGCCCCCGTCCAAGGCCTGTAGGATTACGTTGTCTCTGACGGTCAAAGCCTACGGCGCTGCTGGACAAGCCGCCTCCGCCCTGCACACCATGGCTCTCCTGCAAGTCCACCAAGGCGCTAAAGGAACTGCACGAGGGTAGTTCCGCCCCGAGATTGATGCAGGAACTGCGCTCGGCGACCAACCTCGCTCTCCAAGCGACGGAGGTCACGGCGCGGTCTCCCGGGCGGACGATGGCCACACTAGTGGTCCAGGAGCGCCACCTTTGGCTCAACCTGGTCGAGATGGGTGAGGCCGACAGGACACGATTCCTTGCTGCCTCCATTTTCCAGGCGGGCCTATTCGGCGACACCGTCGAGGCTTGTCCTGCCCCGGCGTGGCTCAAGATCCCGCACCCCATCTACTCATCGCCGAGGGCATCCCCCTGCGGTGACTGCACCGGCTCCGCCACAGCCCGCCCCTCCGGCCCGGCCCCGGTGTGGAGCCCACCGCAGGAAGCCAAAGCCACCTGTCTCACAGCCGGCACCGAAGAATCCACGGAGGTCTTCGAAGCGCCCCTGAGACGGGCGACCCAGGGACAACGAAACCCGCTGCTCTGGAGCTGGTAAGCAGATCTTCTTTTTGTTACCTTTTACATTTAATTGCGCTGCATGCCCAAGTGGCTGCAGTACTCAAGAGCTCTGCAAGAGTGGTTTCCTTGTTCCCTGGGTCACATATTCAGTGTGTACGGCTGGCATCACGACCACCGTCCACCACTCCATTTGGCAGGTTGGCGCTCCAGCGGCGGTCTCCCGCCCTGAGCGCCCAGCTGTGGCACAAATCCGCCCCCGATGTGACAGTCTCCACGGGTCATGAGGACAGGCCTCTTCCTCCCCCGTCCCAGGCTGTTCCGGGGGTGGTCACAAGGAGCCAGGTAAGTGCTTCGATGTCCTCGGACTCAGCATGGCCACGATGTGGTGTGGCACCTCAAGCTCCGCCCCGCCGCGAGGCCCCACCCGCCGGTACAGTACCGAAAAAAGGCGGTGGGTTGCGGCCAATCTTGGACCTGCGAGTACTGAACCGGGCCTTACACAGACTCCCGTTCAAGATGCTGACGCAAAGACGCATTCTAGCGAGCGTCCGGCATCAAGATTGGTTCGCGGCGGTAGACCCGAAGGATGCGTACTTTCACGTCTCGATCCTTCCTCGACACAGACCCTTCCTGCGGTTTGCGTTCGAGGGTCAGGCGTATCCGTACAAGTCCTCCCTTTCGGCCTGTCCCTGTCTCCTCGCATCTTTACGAAGATCGCAGAGGCTGCCCTTGCCCCGTTAAGGGAGGTGGGCATTCGCATTCTCAACTATCTCGACGACTGGCTAATCCTAGCTCACTCTCGAGATGGGTTATGCACACACAGGGACCTGGTGCTTTCACACCTCAGCCGACTAGGGCTTCGGGTCAGCTGGGAAAAGAGCAAGCTCCTCCCGGTTCAGAGCATCTCTTTTCTCGGTTTGGAGTTGGACTCAGTCTCCTTGACGGCGCACCTTACGAACGAGCGCGCCCAGTCGGTGCTGGCCTGTTTGAAGGCGTTCAAAAACAGCGGTTCCACTGAAACATTTTCAGAGGCTCCTGGGGCATATGGCATCCTCGGCGGTGGCCACCCCGCTCGGGTTGATGCATTTGAGGCCGCTTCAGCACTGGCTCCAGACTCGAGTCCCGAGACGGGCATGGCGCCACGGGACACACCGCGTGGCCATTACGTCGGTCTGTCACCGTCTTTTCAGCCCTTGGACCGACCTCTCGTTTCCACGAGCAGGTGTTCCGCTAGAACTGGTCTCCAGGCACGTCGTGGTCACGACAGACGCCTCCAAAATGGGCTGGGGCGCTGTTGGCAACGGGCACGCAGCCGCCGGCCTCTAGACGGGTCCGCAGCTGCGTTGGCACATCAACTGCCTCGAGTTACTGGCAATTCTGCTCGCCCTGCGGAGGTTCCAGCCGTTGATCCAGGACAAGCACGTGCTAGTTCGGACAGACAGCACGGCAGCGGTAGCATATGTCAACCGCCAAGGCGGTCTACGCTCCCGCTGTATGTCATAACTCGCCCACCATCTCCTCCAACGGAGTTAGCAGCACCAAGTCGCTGCAAGCCACTCACATCCCGGGCAACCTCAACACTTCGGCGGACGCACCATAACAACAGGATATCCTCAAGGGAGAGTGGAGACTCCACCTTCAGGTGGTCCAGCTGATTTGGAGTCGATTCAGTCAGGCACAGGTGCACCTGTTCGCCTCCCAAGAATCCTCCCCCTGCCCGCTCTGGTACGCCCTCACCGAGGCCTTCCTCGGCATAAACGCGCTGGCACACAGCTGGTCCCCTGGCATTCGCAAATATGCGTTTTCCCCAGTGAGCCTGCTCACACAGACCCTGTGCAAGGTCAGGGAGGACGAGGAGAAGGTCGTCCTGGTAAGCACCCTACTGGCCCGCCCAGACGTGGCGCTCGGACCTCACGCTCCTCGTGACAGCTCCCCCCGGGCAAATTCCCCTGAGGAAGGCCCTTCTTTCTCAGGGAAGGGGCACCATCCGGCACCCGCGCCCAGACCTCTGGAATATCCATGTCTGGCCCCTGGATGGGACGCGGAAGACCTAATCTGTCTCCCACCTGCAGGTGGTAGACGCGTTCACTCAGGCTAGGGCTCCCTCTACGAGGCGCCTGTATGCCTTTAAGTGGTGTCTGTTCGCTAAGTGGTGTTCTTCCCATCAGGAAGACCCCCAGAGGTGCACAGTCAGATCAGTGCTTTCCTTCCTGCAAGAGAGGTTGGAAGGGAGGCTGTCCCCTTCCACCTTGAAGGTGTACGTTGCTGCCATAGCAGCACACCATGACGCAGTCGACGGTAAGTCCTTAGGGAAGCATGATCTGATCATCAGCTTCCTAAGAGGCACCAGGAGGCTGAATCCCTCCAGGCCACGCCTTGTTCCCTCATCGGACCTCTGTAGTTTTTCAGGGTCTACAGAGAGCCCCCTTTGAGTTTTGCAGTCAGCCGGGCTTAAGGCACTCTCCTTGAAGACTGCCCTCCTGACTGCGCTCACTTCCATCAAGAGGGTAGGTGACCTGCAAGCGTTCTCTGTCAGCGAAACGTGCCTGGAGTTCGGTCCGGGCTATTCTCACGTGATCCTGAGACCCCCGACCGGGCTATGTGCCCAAGGTTCCCACCACTCCTTTTAGGGACCAGGTGGTGAACCTGCAAGTGCTGCCCCAGGATGAGGCAGACCCAGCCCTGTCGTTGCTGTGTCCGGTGCGCGCTTTACGCATCTATTTGGATCGCACGCAGAGCTTTAGAATCTCTGAGCAGCTCTTTGTCTGCTTTGGTGCACAGCGGAAAGGAAGCGCTGTCTCCAAGCAGAGGATCACCCACTGGCTCATTGACGCCATAACTATGGCATGTCTCGCCCAAAACATGCCGCCCCCGGTAGGGCTACGAGCCCATTTTACCAGGGGTGTAGCAGCTTCTTGGGCCGTGGCCAGAGGTGCCTCTCTAACAGACATTGCAGAGCAGCGGGCTGGGCAACACCCAACACCTTTGCAAGGTTCTACAACCTCCGGGTGGAACCGGTTTCATCCCAGGTAGTGGCACGCAATACAAGCGGATAAGCCCGGGATAGCCGGCCGGGTGTATCGCTTGCACATAGCGCCTTCCACCTCCTTTTGAGCTGAAGACGTGCGCTGTTAATTCCCAGTAGTGTTCACAAAAGTTGTTCCCTGGTTGACTTCCTCCGAGCCCTGTGGCAGTCGAGTTTTCGGAGAGACTCGCTGCCGGCCCAGTACACGCGCTGACTAAGAGCCCGGTTCTGGGGTAGGTGCTCCGTATGTGGCGGTTCCCTGTAAGGCTAACCCCATGCGATCTATATCTTCCGCTAGTTCGTTTCCCTACTGGCAAACTACATCTTCCTTGGGCAGAGCCCCTCAGTCTCCATGTTGTAGTAACTCCTCCCCCATTGGGTAGGATCTACCTTGAAGGCTCTCCACATGGTTGGAAAGACCATGTGATGTATTCTTCCACTTAAATATCCCCCCCTCTCTTGGGGCGAGGTGTGGTCTCCGCGGTGTCCTCCCCTTGGGAGGGACACCCCCCGACTAGACCTGGCGGCCCAGTCGGATAATCCCCCTTCTTTTTTAGGGAGTGGAAAAAGAGAAGGGGAAAGAGGCCACGACTGGGTTAAGCCTGTCTCTATCTCTGGGTAGTCGACTTGTCCCCAAAAAGGGCCGTTCGACACTCATAACTGTGTTGGGGGAGGTTACGTGTCGACCTGGTGTGCTGGCTATGAGGCACACAGCAAGTCTGCCCACCACACACCGCCAGTTCACGTAACACAGTTCAGCCTTGTGGCGTTTTGTATAGGGACCCCTAGTGTCACTACATCGACACCAACGTCGAGTGAGTGACAGATAGGGAACGTCATGGTTACTGGTGTAACCTCCGTTCCCTGATGGAGGGAACGAGACGTTGGTCCCTCCTGCCACAACGCTGAACTACCCGCTGAAATGGCCGGACCTTATATCGGCTCCTCAGCGTAAAACCTGAATGAGTGGATGCATACCAGCTCCTTTTATACCCGTATGTTCGGGGGAGTGGCATGCAAATACCACTCGCCAATTTTCATTGGCCTTTTATCAAAGACCAGAGGTGTCTCGGGCTCCCAAGAGTGACCCCTAGTGTCACTACATCGACACCAACGTCTCGTTCCCTCCATCAGGGAACGGAGGTTACACCAGTAACCATGACGTTTTTTATTTGCTGCTTGGGTTGAGGTACATGTATATAGAAAGAAATATTGGAATGGAGGGTGGAGGAGTGCTGATGATTATTGCATCTAGGCAAGATGTTTTATTTCATGCAAACTGGTATATCTCACACCACTTTGTTTGGTTTTCTAAAGAGTGCTTTGAAGAGTAAGATATGATATAAGGATGCTTCCAATACAAGGACAAATCCGGAGTGTTCTTTCCCTCTCTCAGAGACCGACTTTGTCCATAACGAAGCACGCAGCATCAATGATTGATGTTAGGATAAATGAAAGTGCAATGAAAGGACGTAACACTCTTCAGGATGACATCCCTCAAATTAACCCTAAAAATGTTTAAATATCAATTACAGAATCCAAGAGTGTTTAGCCTGCAGAACCTAGAAGGAAAAGAGTGAGTGGTGCAAACTGTAAAGTAGCCATTTGTTAGATGGCACTATGTCCCGAAGACATGTCATCAGTCTATCAGCTTGGATTAACATGTCATCACCTTTGATTTATCTGCAGATGAGAAAACCAATAACATTTCATACCCCTCATTTGTGTGGGATCATATTGTGTTTCTTTGACATTTTAACATATCCAGCATTATCACAATATGCTTGGAAATAACAAATGAAACTCGGGGATGAAACCTGGCTGAGATTATGTGTTATAATATCACACCTTTTTCAGACAAAAAGAAAGTATGAAGCCTGAGGGAGCCTTACTTTGGTTGGATTGGTATTTCTGTGAGTGTCTGGAATACTTCCTGGCTCAACCAGCTGAAAGTTTGTCATTTCAGACAGCAATACTAAGAGGGTACAGACATTCTACAAAGAGCAAATGTCACAATATTATCTGCTTTCCCAGCTGCTCAAAACACCTAAACTAAACAAATGCTAATAGATCATAAAATGCTGAACTGTGGGCCTCATCTGATCTTTCTATTCATGGAGTTCTGACGAGAGTCCATGTACATCAAGGCACTGGTAACATGCTAATTGACTTATTTTGGAGAGATCATTTGATACTCTTACTATGAGGAGCGCTCAAAATTAAACAGGACGGCATACCAATGCCCAGGATTAATTTAGTTCAGAAATCAGGCAGCAAAAACAGAGAATTATGAAATAAATAAATAAATAAATATATATATATATATATATATATATATATATATATATATATATATATATACACACACACACACACACACAGTATATATATATATATATATATATATATATATATATATATATATATATATATATATATATATATATCCTCTTGTTCCTTGTCCCAGTGTCAGTTTGTGTTTGTATGTAGTGTGTTAAGTAGCCAGCATACTGCTGTTGTGTTTGTGTTACCTTCTTCATATGATTCCTTCATTGCTGTATCCCCTTATTTTGTTTATAATTAAAGTTCTGCATTTGGATCCTCACTCTCTCGCCTCTTCCCTACACAAATCTTGACAGTATGTTAAACACTCAAACTGTTGGAAAAACAATCTACCCATGGCTACAGTTTACTGTAAATGCAGGAAAACTGCAGACTTGGTAAGTCTGAATGTATACTTTAAGTCCTCCATTAAAAAGTTTCAGCAGGCCTGTCTGATACCCAGAGACTTTATAAGTGAGAGCTGAGACCCACATGGCATGTTCAACAAATGCTTTTGAAAATGTGTAGTATAAGGATGAATGTGTAGTTGAACTATGAATAAACAAACTGGATTTAATATTAAATTTAATAAACTAATGTTTAAGACCCTTTTGTCAACAAATACAAATATAATAGTTTTGACCATTGTACTGTAAATGTATTAACAGTGCAGTATGCAGCAGATCATTTCTGTAGAACAGTTAATTGAACTCTGTGGTAAATTAATTGCAAAGTGTGGAGCTAAGCCTGTCTTCAACTGCACTATTTAGCTGCAGGGCTCCTGCTCGCAGTGAGATGCATGATTGTGTGTTTATGCTGTCAGCAGGCATATTTATGTTAAAATGCTGTGTGTATGTACAGTATGTGTGAAACACTGTTAGAGCTACCGGCTTTACTGAAAAAGGGGCAATTGCAAATTACGGAAATAAAAATAATGGGTCCGTTTACTGGAGTCTGCCTGTAGAATGGAAGTGAGCAAAAGGAATGGAGAATATATGATGATATCATAATCATTGGCATACAGGGTTCCCATGTCTTTTGACCACTGAATTTCCATTATTTTGTATGACTTATTCTAGTCGTTTACAATTACTGTATGATAATTTTTACAATACCTGTCAGCTGGCCTGCTAAGCATAGGTGTTTATCCCTGTGTTGAAACATTTCCCAATGTTAAAGGGATAGTTCACCCAAAAATGAAATTTCTGAAGGTGGTATTAGGGGGAGGGACATTCTCATTCTAGAAAGCATTTTATTGGACAAAATGAGTGAGTGCAGTGTAGGTCATTAAAATAGTTGGTCTGTAACGAAAGAGACTGCAAATTTTAAATGTGTATATCTGCGATAAGTTGATTTTTGTTAACTTTTGAGTAGAGAGGATTTAAATGGCTTCAAATCTAACAGAAAATAACTAAAAACCACAATTCACCAATTTTGATATCTTGCGGTCTTTAAAAATCATTTTTTAAAGATTGCGCTCACAAAGAGCTTTTTTGTTTGTTTGTTATCAGATTTGTTCATGTATATTAATTGTATGGTGTAGAAGTCCTGATTGATTTGCTGAAAGGCATGTACGTACCGTGAGTGGGGTTGTATCTACAGTAGTTGCTAAACCATGTTTGCCAAGCATCTTTTCACATAAGAGTCACATTGAGTCGCTGCTACCAAGGTTAAGGATAGGGACAAGGTCGCAGAAGGACTCCAAATAAACAAAGTCTTGAAAAATGGCATTTAGACACAATGGTGAGGAGGTGCTAACCACTTCTGTGTCCACTGATGTTGCAGTGTTTGCAGAGGCTTTGCTTGGTTGTTGTTTTTAATGGTGGCTACAATGTTTTCTTCACCGTGGATGAGCAAAATGAAACTAAATGTATGATCTCCTAAAAACACATATATGTCTTATATTTGCAAAGTGATAATATCCGGAATATGTCATGAACGGAAAGTTTGGTTCGTTTAACTTAAGCAACAAAGGTGACACAAACCCTCCGTTTCCAGGTTATAAAAAAAGTTGCACAATATGTGATGATAATATGCAGGGAAATTAATTAACTGATGTCATGCTTGAATTCTTTTTCAGATTTTGGGCTAATTTGTCACTGAGTGCCTGACAGGGCATATAGGCTGAGCAGAATGGAATTTAATTAGTCACTGACATCACACATCCAATGGCGAAGTTACATGAACACACATGCAAACATGAAGTCAACACAGTGGTCGAATGGTCGAATGTTTATGAGTGGGAGAGACATGCTAATGATGTGCTTTAGCAGCTTGCTTTGGTTCTAGGCCTCATCATAATGGCTCTGGTCCTGAGCACAGCTGCAATTATTGCATATAAGCCTTTGTTATGAAATTACTAGTGGCCACTTTGTTTTGCTGAAAGGCCATAGGCAGAGGAATGTTGACTTGAAACCTGCACTAAAATGGTTATTACTGTGTTAAAATGCAATAACACTGTCAGAGGACATTCACATATATCCTGCAGGGATTCTATTGCTTTCAGGGTACTCCCCAAGAGTTTGCTTTTTGCCAATGGCAGAGGAAGATGGGACCAAATCGGCATGGAAAGAGTGGCCGGCCCTTCCTCAGCACCAGCCGCCAAGCTGTGAGTAGAGATTTCTCCATCTCTGACATTACATGTTCCTGTTGCATTAATTGACCTGACTGTATAACGAGTATGTTTAAATCAGGGATTTAAAAAAAGAAGCTTTCATTTCGGTTCGTTCTGAGCAAAAACTGTATGTTTTCGTTCTGGTTCAAAAGTTCCACAGCCTCCTTTCCAAATGGCAACCGGTTAGAACAAAATAAAAAAAATGGTTAATAACATTCTTTTTAAAATGACTGTACTCTGCGCTAAGGGGTGGGTGAAATACAAATGGCCTACCTTCAAACTCAGTGCCTCTTTGTTTGACATCATGGGAAAATCAAAAGAAATCAGCCAAGACCTCAGAAAAATATTTGTGGACCTCCACAAGTCTGGTTCATCCTTGGAAGCAATTTCCAAACACCTGAAGGCACCATGTACATCTGTACAAACAATAGTATGCAAGTATAAACACCATGGGACCACACAGCCATCATACCACTCAGGAAAGAGACGCATTCTGTCTCCAAGGGATAAAAGTAGTTTGGTGCGAAAAGTGCAAATCAATCCCAGAACAACAGCAAAGGACCTTGTGAAAATGCTGGAGGAAACAGGTAGACAAGTATCTATATCCACAGTAAAATGTGTCCTATATCGACATAACCTGAAAGGCTGCCCAGCAAGGAAGATGCCACAGCTCAAAAACCACCATAAAAAAGCCAGACTACAGTTTGCAAGTGCACATGGGGACAAAGATCTTTTTGGAGAATTGTCCTCTATTCTAATGAAACAAAAATTGAACTGTTTGGCCATAATGACCATAGTTATGTTTGGAGGAAAAAAGGTGAGGCTTGAAAGCCGAAGAACACCATACCAACCGTGAAGCATGGGGGTGGCAGCATCATGTTGTGGGGGTGCTTTGCTGCAGGAGGGACTGGTGCACTTCACAAAATAGATGGCATCATGAGGAAGGAAAACGTACGGAAATATTGAAGCATCATTTCAAGACATCAGCCAAGAAGTTAAAGCTTGTCGCAAATGGGCCTTCCAAATGGACAATGACCCCAAGCATACCTCCAAAGTTGTGGCAAAATGGCTTAAGGACAACAAAGTCAAGGTATTGGAGTGGCCATCACAAACCCTGATCTCAATCCGATAGAAAATTTGTGGGCAGAACTGAAAAAGCGTGTGCGAGCAAGAAGGCCTACAAACCTGACTCAGTTACACCAGTTCTGTCTGGAGGAATAGGCCAAAATTCCAGCAACTTATTGTGAGAAGCTTGTGGAAGGCTACCCAAAATGTTTGACCCAAGCTAAACAATTTAAAGCAATGCTACCAAATATTAACAAAGTGTATGTAAACATCTGATCCACTGGGAATGTGATGAAAGAAATAAAAGCTGAAATAAATCATTCTCTCTACTATTATTCTGACATTTCATATTCTTAAAATAAAGTAGTGATCCTAAATGACCTAAGACAGGGAATGTTTTCTATGATTAAATGTCAGGAATTGTGAAAAGTTTAAATGTATTTGGCTAAGGTGTATGTAAACTTCTGACTTCAACTATATATGTAGTAATTACACATAGTTGTTAAAAAGGTCTTCATTCAAAAAATGCAACATTTACAATGGGCAATTAGGCAAAGAAATGTGTGATGCAGAAGTTTCCTTCAGGTTCAAAGCACATTTTATTTTTTCGGGCAACATGAAGTGGTGTAGTTGAAGAAATTTACTGTGATAAACCCTTTGGATTTTAGTTTCATGAAAAAAATGATCGGAACAAAATTAACCAATTATAACCGGTTTCCAGCATTTAAAAATAAGGTTTTCACTCCGGAACAACTGAAAATCACCTTGTTCTGGTTTTTGGTTACATTTTGCTAAAAATGTTTCATTTTTGGTTTTCGTTTTCATTTCTTGAACCGTTTTTAGTCCCTGGTTTAAATGTACAGTTAGGGCTGGCCATTTTTTCAGAATAATTCGAATTTGCGTTTTGACACAATTAAAAAAAAAAAAAAAATAAAAAAATGTAAATCGAGAAATCAAGATTTTGCAAAAAATATTGCAAACGCTGAAGTTAGATACGCTATAAATCCACCAAAGGATGAATAAAGAAGAGAAAAAGAATTCATAGCGCTTGTCTTAATGCCACTCTCGATCTGATCAGCTGCACATGTGTGGCGCGCTCCAAATTAACGTGACGGGTTAACAACACGGAGACTGATATTAAAGACATTCCCAGTATGATTGTACATTGTCCAGCATGCAGATATACACCGGTTAATATCATAACTGGCCTTGGCATGTTTATGATAATGAACGGTCTCCTTTCTTTTCTTTTTACCCATAAAAAAGCGCTAGTTATGTGACAGTTATTGTGCTTCATTTCAAATCATGGAGAGGCTATATATGGGAGAATCAAACATATGCCGCTCCTTTTGCCATGATGTTTCAGATAGATTGCTTTGTTCTGTGACGTGTTTCAAGTGTACTGCATCTATAGCCAACATTTGGCAAGCGATCATTTTGACAAACTTTGCTAGTTGAATTGTAATGATAAATTATTTCTTTTTGCTGCGCTGCTCAGCGTGAACCGCTAGAGGGCGCATCTCTATATGCAGGGGTTTATGAATATACACACAAATTGTTTGATATACAATGAGTACTTTCTAGATAAACTCGATTATTTATAGATATTGATTTCTAGATAACTTTCTAGATAGACGTGGTTTAGATAAAATGAATACCTACACTGGCTAAGAATTATTTAGCAGTTTTCTTATTTTATTATTTCTGAACATCTTGGTATATTAGATTTTAATTTATTTTACATTTACACTCTGTTGACAACTTCCCGCTGTGGTGCATTTGATGCATTTGTAAATTTTTCTTGCACACCTTTGTTTCCTATAATGAAAAGAACTTGGATTTCTCTAACCAGGTTGCCTTGCATTCTAACATTTAAAAGTTGAAAAAAATGGAACTGTGAATCATCCATAAGTTTTATTTTTTTGCCATATCGCCCAGCCCTATGTGCAGCTATAATTGAACTACCTCGGGTTTTTGCATTGTCGAGCTACAGACTTCATCTCTCTATTCAAGTAGCCCATACATGACTCCATGCACAATCGAGTAGGTGAAGAAAGGACGTCAGCTGAAAAAGTGACAGATGTTTTCTGATTGAACTTTTGATTCATAGTAGTACATCAAAAAGTCAGCTACAGCAAGACCAACACAACAACAACATGGACAACTTTACAGCCATGTGCGTTTCTTACATTCTTGACGTGTTGATTCTTGACGTGTCATTTTTGTTGTCTGTACTGTATACTTACAACACTTCCGTTTCTGTAGCCTACCTGTCATTAGCTTCAGGCTGCATATTCTATAAAAATCATGCGTTCTGCCTCATTCTATGAATGGAATCCACATAAGATCAGTAAAAGAAGCTGTTATAACCACTCTATGATAATTGAAATATATGTACAGTAGATAATGTGTAATTTGTAATTTTTACATTCTGGATTCATAGCGCTAATGCTAGCATGCTAACCTTGGCCATAGTATGCATCTGTTACCCTATTTTATTGTATTTTATGATTGAATGTGTGAAAATAGTCCATGTAAGATAATGAAAAAGTATTGTTGTATTTGTGTTTTATTTAAAATAAATAAAATAATAATAATAATAATAATAATAATAATAATAAAACATTTATTGTTAGTGCAAAGATGTTGAGTGATACACATTTACATATATGAGTGTTTACTATGGCAGACAGATAAAAGGATTAGTCAATGGACAAAAGAACAGTAATTAGAGGCACATCAGTGCGTCACCAGTTTAAGATAAATCAGCCTCCGAAGAGCACATTGAAGGGAGAAAAATCATGGTTGCCAGTTGCCATGCTGTATGATCGCTACAAACAGAATTTCCAATAAAAATGTATTAAATAGGTGAGATCCGAATAAACATTATATTTTGAGCCTCACACCTTTCAGCTCTCCAAAGCTCTCACAGTTGGATGGAAAAGTCTTTGAAGGGAAAAGGGCATAGGGATAATCACTTCTGAAACAAACTCACACGTGTCGCTGTTGTTGCTCTTCTTCTCTGCTCTGTGTTGCGTTCGACTTCCGGGCTAAATACATGTTGCTCTGCACCTCTGTTCTTCGGAGCATGCGCATAATGCCGAGGCCTATTGATGTGTATACATGCTAGATGGAACCGATCTTCAATTGCATTATCTAGGTCTGTTAGTTAGATTTTGCAAAAACCAGACTGGTACAATTTCAGTTAGACTAACGCATTTACATGACATTTTTAAAAGACAAACTATTGCTTTAGTTCGACTGAAATCAGACTTTTAAAGTGCATGTAAATGCATTCAGTGTATCACATATCTGTGTGGAGGAGTGTATTTCCAAGTGTTGGGGGAAACTACTTAAAAACTGTAGCTTGCATAGCTACAAGCAACTCATAATTATAGTAGTTCAACTACAAAGTTACCATTTAGAAAAAAGTATTTAGCTACACTACAATATACTAACAAAAATGTTGCAACTTAAATTGAGGCTAAATGGGGCAAATATATGTTCTTTGATTCAATGTTCAAATGTTTCATTTAAAAAGAGTTGTATAATCTGGCACAAAAAATCAATAAGGATATCAAATAATTTGACAAAACCAAACTTTAATACATATACATTTACAAAAACAAATTTTGCTAGGAAACCTGAAAACTACTAAATGAGGTATCAAAAATATTATTTTGTATTAATCAACATGAATACATTAGGTTAAAACAACAAAAGTCCTTAAAAAAAAAAAGTGCATTTTACAGTGTGAAGACTGAACTAATAAAACTAAACACCCTATTTTATACAACTGCATCGAAAGCACAGTACTGAATTACTACAGATTTAATATTTAGACATAAAAAGCTGTTAAAGGAATTGTTCACAAGAATGACAATTCTCATGGCCTTCCAAACCCATATGACTTTCGTTCTTATGTTCACTTCACACCATTCACTGTTATAGGATCTTTTTTTTTTTTCATACAGTGAAAGTGAATGATCTACTTTTGTGTTCCACAGAAAAAAAATAGTCATAGTCATACAGGGTTTGGAACAACATGATGGTGAGAAAATGGAACGAATTTAAATTTTGTGGGTGAACTATTCCTTTGACATTATTAGTGTTGCTACTTTTAGTTATTTTTTATTTTTTTCCCAAGAACGGTATTTGCAGTCAACATGATCACACGAGAAGTCACCTACTGACAAGCACCATCTACTATCAGACATGTTTGCATTGGTTCCAGGATGTTTACTTTCCTCTGTGATGCGACCAGAAGCGTGTTGCATCAACAGCTTAGGAGACTCAGGTTCAGATCCTGTGTTGAAACCAGGAAATAATCGCGTACGCATGATCAGTGATGAGTGTGATTCAGAGTTTGCATTTTTACTCCACTGATGGTTAGGTTTGGCGTTTGGGTTGGGGGGAACAGTCAGAGAATATTTAGCAGAAACGGGCCACTTCTGTTAAAATGAATGGGAGAAATTGGAACGCCCAGCCATGGAGGTCTAAGCACCCAATGGTCAACGGATGTAGAAAGGAAGTCCCGCCTTACAGGTAAAAGAGCCAATCACATTTTAGATACAGACATCGCCTGTTCTTTGATCGTAATCTTGACCAACCGTTTTTGAGATTTTAATCTTTCCCCATTCAAGTAGATAGGACCTGCACTGTCATGACTGGAAATAGCCTCCTGAGAGTGTTCCAAAGATGGCCGACAGTGGACTGCAAGAAAGACTTCGGTACAGCTTATAAAATATGCATTCCTCCTTACTGTATTACAGCCTGTACAGCTGAAAACAACTTGCTTCACAACTCGCTTTTAGTGCCCCTCAGTGGACATTTCACCTGGAAAATGGATCTCACACGTGCCCATATGCCCAACAACACTTATCGCATTGGCTACTGGGAGAAGTGTTTCACATTTCGCTAAGCACAGACCAATTTTAGCTAAAGAAAAGTCAACCTACTGTTTCCGATTTCACTGTGAGATCAGTATTTGCAGCACATATGTGTGGAAGAGAAGGTGTGTTGGAGTGAGAAAGGAAGTGTTTTGAACTGAAGGGTATTTCTTTTGTCTTCTGCATGTGCCATTTTGGCTTTTTTGTTCGGGCATTTATCAATAGCATTAAAAGGCATTATTAGTGGAGTTCCTCACTGAATATATTTCCCCATGCCTTGCATTTTTCATTGTATACATTTCCATTCATTGCTTGTTCTCATGGGATATCTGTCAAAAGAACACATTCTCTGGACTGACAACTACATTCAAAACCAACACCAATCTCAGCAGATGATCTCTATGTGGAAGTGTGGAACGATGATGAAGAGGAAGATGACATTGACCCAGGATGACTGCAGGACCACTGAGCTTCTCTTTTGGATCTCGGAGTGTCTCATCACCCACCTACAGCATGAAAGGTGTGACTTATGCCCTATGAGAAATATGTTTGTTGGCACTAGTGTTCAGGAAGGCCATGTTCTGAGTTGTTTGCATGCCAAGAACCAAGGGAGCTGTTTGGCTTTACACTAGAGATGGATGTGGGAGCCATTATTCTACATACAAATTGGATGAGGGCAGAGAATTCTTTACTGAAGAAATGAAAAGCATGAGTGTTTTTTTTTTTTAATCACTGAACTTAATCTTTGCAATCAGAGAACATGCTGACTTTAAAACTATACATTGAAGTTCTGTTTGATAATAATTTAGTTTTCACAAAGTGTGTGCTTGGTCCACAGTTTAATTCCACCCAGTTCTCCTGCAAGTCTCTTTTCTTACATTATTTTTGTTATGAATCAAGGGACATTCGCATCATTAGTGTATGTACCACAGTAAATACTAGCAGTAGCTGTTTACCACTGTAGCTTGGAAAGAACTCAGGAGGTGACGATGCAAGCTTCACAGTGTTTTGAAATGTTTGTCCCTTTGAAGTGTTTTGTTACACAAAAATTTTACACATCACATTCTAGACATTTTTTCTTGGTCTTTCATCTCAGCCCTTCTAAACTACATTACAATATATCTGATGTACCTTTAATGACAAACAGCAATTTTATACATGCTGTATACAAATATATATATATATATATATATATATATATATATAATGTGTGTGTGTGTGTATGTATATATATATATTAGTAGTTCAAGATGGTGCCGAGTATGGCTGCTGCGTTGTGAGCTCCGACCCAGTATTGCAGTTTTTTTGTCTTGGATGTTGTCTGCCTTATTGTCTATGATAGACAAACACTTTTGGACATTGGTTCTGTAATAGCACACCGAAAACGTCATGGTTACTTGTGTAACCTCCATTCCCTGATGGAAGGAATGAGACGTTGTGTCGATGTAGTGACACTAGGGTCACTCTTGGGAGCCCGAGACACCTCTGGTCTTTGATAAAAGGCCAATGAAAATTGGCGAGTGGTATTTGCATGCCACTCCCCCAGACATACGGGTATAAAAGGAGCTGGTATGCAACCACTCATTCAGGTTTTATGCCGAGGAGCCGATATATGGTCCGGCCATTTCAGTGGGTAGTACAGCATTGTGGCAGGAGGGACACAACGTCTCGTTCCCTCCATCAGGGAACAGAGGTTACACAAGTAACCATGATGTTCTCTATCTGTCACTCACTCGACGTTGTGTCGATGTAGTGACACTAGGGGTCCCTATACGAAACGCCACAGTTGGCTGAACTGTGTTACGTGAACTGGCGGTGTGTGGTGGGCAGACTACTGAGTGCCTCATAGCCAGCACACCAGGTTGACACGTAACCTCCCCCAACATAGTTATGAGTGTCAAACAGCCCTTTTTGGGGACAAGTCGACTACCCAAGAGATAGAGACAGGCTTAACCCAGTTGTGGCCTCTTTTCCCCTTCTCTTTTTTCCACTCCCTAAAAAAGAAGGGGGATCATCCGACTGGGCCGCCGGGTCTAGTCGGGGGGTGTCCCTTCCAAGTGGAAGACACAGCAGAGACCACACCTCGTCCAAAGAGAGGGGGGAATATTTAAGTGGAAGGATACATCACATGGTCTTTCCAACCATGTGGAGATTCTTCAAGGTAGATCCTACCTATCGGGGGAGGAGTTACTACAAACAGAGACTGGGGCAGAGGGGCTCTGCCCAAGGAAGATGCAGTTTGCCAACAGGGAAACAAATTAGCGGAAGATATATATCGCATGGGGTTAACCTTACAGGGAACCGCCACATGCGGAGCACATACCCCAGAACAGGACTCTTAGTTAGCACGTGTACTGGGCTGGCAGCGAATCTCTCCGAAAACTCGACTGCCACAGGGCTCGGAGAAAGTCAACCAGGGAACAAACTTGTGAACACTACTGGGAATTAATGGCGCACGTCTTCAGCTCAAAAGGAGGTAGAAGGCGCTGTGTGCAAGCGATATACCCAGCTGGCTATCCGCTTGTATTGCGTGCCACTACCTGGGACAAAACTGGTTCCACCCGGAGGTTGTAGAACCTTGCAAAGGTGTTGGGTGTTGCCCAGCCCGCTGCTCTGCAAATGTCTGTTAGAGAGGCACCCCTGGCCAGGGCCCAGGAAGCCGCTACACCCCTGGTAAAATGGGCTCATAGCCCTACCGGGGGCGGCATGTCCTGGGCATGATATGCCATAGTTATGGCTTCAATGAGCCAGTGGGCGATCCTCTGCTTGGAGACAGCGCTTCCTTTCCGCTGTGCACCAAAGCAGACAAAGAGCTGCTCAGAGATTCTAAAGCTCTGCGTGCGATCCAAATAGATGCGTAAAGGTGCACCGCAAGCATCGCCGTATAGCCCCTGGCCACCCCACCAGAGGGTAGTGAGAGCGGGGGAACTGCGGAATCGGGGCCAAGCAGTAAAAGGTGCCTCCCATGATTTCATCAGCTCCTCGTGCACTTCCGGGAAGAATGGCACTGGAGCGGGGCGTGGCTGCTTTGAGCGGTACCGTGAGCCCAGGAACCAATCATCAAGCCGCGAGGGTTCAGGGGAGAGCGGAGGGTTCCACTCTAACCCGACGCTCGTGGCTGCCCGGGAAAGCATGTCTGTCATTTCGGCATTGGCCTGTGACTGGGCAATCGTCCCCAAAGGGGGAAGCCCAGCTGAGGCTTCTGCGTCTGACTGGACAAGCCCGCTCTCCGATGCTGCGCTCGAGAGCTCATCATCTTTGCGGGCTCCGAACAAGAGGCCAGACTCGCCGTGAGACGAGCCTGCGAACTCATCTGGAAGCCCAATTGGGGCAGACGAGCATGCTGGGGAATGGGAGGTCCGCGGGGGATACCCGGCAGAGACGATCCCATTGGGGTCCCCAAATCACCCCCGGTGCTTGCCGCGCTGGCCTCATACCCATTGGTAGAAGGACCGAGGTGGGGAGCCTTGCTTTCTTACAAAAGCAAGCCGTGACCACAACGTTGCCATGGTCATGTTCTCGCAATGAGAACATGAACCATCCACAAACGCTGCCTCCGTGTGGGTCGTGCCCAGACACGAAAGACAGTGATCATGACCATCCAAAGTTGAGAGATAACGACCGCAATCAGGAATAACACACAACCGGAAAGGCATCTTTAAAAAGACGCATCTTTAAAAAGACATTCCGTGTGTGCTGCTCTTTTAGAGAAATATATACTCTGAGGAAAAAAGCTCTTTCAGAAAATATACTCTCGTTTTCTGCCAAAGCGCCCAGGGGCGTTCTCTGCAGTGCACCAGTGCAGAGGAGGGAGAAGCCGCTGAAATGCGCCGTCAGATCCAGCAGAGGTGAATGAACAGTAGAATTCAGCTCAATGAGCATGACCGTTCGGCTCCGAAGAGAAAATCCGAATGAGTGGTTGCATACCAGCTCCTTTTATACCCGTATGACCGGGGGAGTGGCATGCAAATACCACTCGCCAATTTTCATCAAAGACCAGAGGTGTCTCGGGCTCCCAAGAGTGACCCCTAGTGTTACTACATCGACACAACATCGAGTGAGTGACAGATAGGGAACCGGACTTTAAATACCTCAATGCTGACCAGCTGTTTACAAACACGACAGCGGAGCCCTTTGTCTGGGCATCCCGGCCGCGGAAACACAGCTGGAAAAGGGGAAGGAGAGCCGACGTTCTCATCAGACTAAGATGTTGCGCAAATTGACCCCTGCTACCCAGTATTCTACTGGCAAATGTTCAGTCTCTGGACAACAAGCTCTGCGAGCTGAGAGTGCGGATCTCTTCCAACGAGAGACTGCTGCATTATCTGCCTTACAGAAACTTGGATGTCTGCGGAGATTCCAGACTCAGTCATCGAACCCGTGGGGTTCTCCATGTACCGAGCGGACAGAGTGAAAGACCTCTCAGGTAAAAGCAGAGGTGGTGGTGTATGTTTTATGATCAACAAATCCTGGTGTGATGAGAGGAACGTACATTCTGTCAAGTCTTTCTGCTCTCCTGATCTGGAACTTCTCATGCTTCTGTGTCGACCATTTTGGCTACCGAGGGAATTCACAGCGGTCATTATCACTGCTGTGTACATCCCCCACAAGCCGACACAGACCAGGCACTCAAGGAACTGTATGGGAGTATAAGCAAACAGGAAACCGCGCACCCTGAGGCCGCATTCATTGTGACCGGGGAATTTAACAAAGCCAACCTCAAGTCAATAGCACCAAAATACTACCAACACATAAGTTTCAACACACAAGGGGACCGGGTTTTGGACCATTGCTACTCTCCCTTCCGGGATGGCTACAAATCCCTCCCCCGCCCACTATTTGGCAAATCAGACCACTCTTCTGTTCTGCTTCTGCCCGCTTACAGGCAGAAATTGAAACAAGAAGCACCCGCACTCAGAACGATCCAGTGCTGGTCGGACCAATCAGATTCTATGCTACAAGACTGTTATGATCACGTGGACTGGGAGATGTTCATCAGAGATGATCACGCCTCCGATGATGACATCAAGGTCTACGCTGATAGCGTAACCGGTTTCATCAGGAAGTGCATAGATGATGTTGTGCCAACCAAAAATATATGGATCTACCCTAACCAAAAACCATGGATTAATAACGATGTTCGTACGGCGCTTAATGCGCGGACCTCTGCTTTTAATTCCGGGGACACGGAGGGGACTCCGCAAAACTATCAGAGCAGCCAAATACCAGTACAGGGACAAGATTGAAGCACCGTTCAACACCACCGACTCTATAAGCATGTGGCAGGGAATTAATATCATCACAGACTTCAAAGGGAATAAAAACTCCGCCGTGAACACTGCTGCCTCTCTCCTGGATGAGCTAAATACTTTTTATGCTCGTTTCAAGGGAAATAACACCGTCCACCATTGTGCCTGTACCAAAGCAATCCAAAATCTCTTGTTTAAATGATTGGCGTCCTGTTGCACTGACCCCCATCATCAGCAAATGCTTTGAGAGACTAATCAGAGATTACATCTGCTCTGTGCTGCCTGCCTCACTGGACTCACTGCAGTTTGCATACTGCAACAACCGCTCCACTGATGATGCCATTGCTTCTACAATACACACTGCACTCTCCCACCTGGAAAAAAGAAAAACACATATGTGAGAATTCTGTTTGTAGACTACAGCTTAGCATTCAACACCATAGTGTCCTCCAGCTTAAACAGCTCGCTGTGCAGCTGGATCCTAGACCCTAGACTTCCTGTCAAGCAGACTCCAGGTGGTTAGAATGGCCAGCAACATCTCATCACTGACCCTCAACACTGGAGCCCCGCAGGGCTGTGTTCTCAGCCCACTCCTGTATTCCCTGTACACACATGACTGTGTGGCAACACACAGCTCCAATGTTATCATTAAGTTTGCTGATGATACAACGGTGGTATGTCTGATCACTGACAATGATGAAAGAGCCTACAGAGAGGAGGTGCACACTCTGACACGCTGGTGTCAGGAGCACAACCTCTCCCTCAATGTCAGTAAGACCAAGGAGCTTGTGGTGGACTTCAGGAGAAAAGGCAGAGACCACAGCCCCATCACCATCAATGGAGCACCAGTGGAGAGAGTCAGCAGCTTCAAGTTCCTCGGTGTTCACATCACAGGGGAAGTCACATGGTCCGTCCACAGTGAGGCCGTTGTGAAGAAGGTTCACCAGCGCCTCTTCTTCCTGAGACAGCTGAGGAAGTTTGGAATGAACTACCACATCCTCACACGGTTCTACACCAGCATTGTAGAGAGCATCCTGACTGGCTGCATCACTTCCTGGTATGGCAACAGCACTGCCCTCAACTGCAAAGCCCTGCAAAGCATGGTGCGAACTGCCAGACACATCATCGGAGGTGAGCTTCCCTCCCTCCAGGACATATATACCAGGTGGTGTGTGAAAAAAGCTCAGAGGATCAGAGACTCCAGCCACCCGAGCCATGGGCTGCTCTCACTGCTATCATCAGGCAGGCGGTATCGCAGCATTAGGACCCGCACCAGCCGACTTCATGACAGCTTCTTCCCCCAAGCAATCAGACATTTGAACTTTTGATCTCTCACGATCAATATACATCAGCACTGTACTTTATTAATCTTATTAATCTCACACTGGCCTGTCATAAATTATATTCTCTTAAAAGGAATAGTTCACCCAAAAATGAACATTTGCTGATAATTTACTGACCTCAGGCCATCCAAGATGTATCTGAGTTAATTTCTTCATCAAAACAGAATTTAATACCTTTAGGATTTCATTTCAGGCCTCCTCCTCTAAACAATGCAAGTGAATGTCCTCCATTTTTTGACGGTCCAAAATGCATATTTAGGGTGCATCAAAATAATCCACATGACTCCAGTCGACAAGTAAAGTTCTTACTTATATACAATTTACTTATATATTTTTTACTACAAATGTTCACTTCCGTACATCTCTGTGACGCGTGCTCATGAGAGGGATGATGTAAGCTCATTGGTAAGGTCACGCGGAGGAGGAGTCAGGAAGCGCGTCATTGTTTACAAGAGAAACTTGTGCCGTTCACAAACCAAAACAGTCCAAAACTAATATATATATATAAAAATCATTTCCAAATAATAATAATAATAAAAAAAATGATGTAAACAATGACTTGCTTCCTGACTCCTCCTCCACATGACGTGCTTCCTGACTCCTCCACATGACATGTGACCTTACCAACGAGCTTACATCATCCCTCTCATGAGCGCAGTCACAGAGATGTACGAAAGCAAACATTTGTAGTTAAAAAGTATATAAGTATTGTTTTGTTTCTAAAAATAATCAATTATTTGCATTCAGAAAAACTTTATTTGTCGATTGGAGTCGTGTGGATTATTTTGATGCTCCTTAAATATGCATTTTGGACCATCAAAAAATGGAGGACATTCACTTGCATTGTTTAGAGGAGGAGGCCTGAAATGAAATCCTAAAAGTCTTAAATTCTGTTTTGATGAAGAAAGAAACTCAGATACATCTTGGATGGTCTGAGGATGAGTAAATTATCAGCAAATGTTCATTTTTGGGTGAACTATTCCTTTAACAACACACTGGCAACTGACAATCAACTGACAATCAACTGACAGCCTGAATGTCAATACAGCACAATACAACCTACTGTATATTTTTATATATACTATTTTTATTGTATACTGTGTATTCTATATTGTGTGTATTGTATACTGTACATTGTATATTATTATTTGTATATTGTGATGTGTAATTATTTGTATATTAGATATGTAAATTGTGTTGTGTAAATCTGATGTTTATTGTAAATTGGTATGTCTCATCACTGTCATGACTGCTATGTTACTCGGAAGTGCACCCAAGACTTTCACCCACTGTTGCACTTGTGTATATGGTTGAGTGACAATAAAGTGATTCGATTTGATTTTGATATGTAAATATGTATGTATATGTATGCGTGTGTATATATATATATATATATATATATATATATATATAAAAAATGTATGTATGTATACAGGGTTGGGAGGGTTACTTTTGAAATATATTCCACTACAGATTACAGAATACATGCTGTAAAATGTCATTTGTATCGTATTCCATTAGATTACTCAAGGTCAGTAACGTATTCTAAATACTTTGGATTACTTCTTCAGCACTGGTAGATTTTTTCACTTGTTTTGACTATAAAAACTCTGCCAGTACAGTAAGACAAAATACACATGTTAAAACTACATTCTCTGAAAAACCTAAAAATCTTATAAAGTGTTGTTTCTAAAACAAGATCAATCAAATTGATCTTGTTTTAAGGATTTTTAGATATTTTTACAGGAAAACAATACAAAAATTATCATCAAGAATACATCCTAATATCAAAGGTCTTTGTAGAAAAAACTAAATTATGATCCAACGTGAATTTTCTTGATTAAAAATTATGATTGTGCCTGGAAACATGATGGCTAGAAATAGCATTTTAGCTTAGCGTAAAGCTGGCAGTTTACACAAGGTTTATTTCTATTTCTTCTGCTCCAAACTTACTTCAAACGTACTTCTCTGTCTGCTCGTATGAATGTAACACATCATAAGAAAGTGTTTCACCGCTGTTCAAATGCACTTTGGATCGCATCATTTATATGTATAAATGTTTTCCATCTGAAAGGACTAATATACACATACATATATATATATATATATACATATATATTATATATATATATATATATATATATATATATATATATATATATATATACACACACACACACACACACACACACACACTGGTGGCCAAAAGTTTGGAATAATGTACAGATTTTGCTGTTTTGGAAGGAAATTGGTACATTAATTCACCAAAGTGGCATTCAGATGATCACAAAGTATAGTCAGGACATTACTGATGTAAAAACAGCACAATCACTAATTGAATAAAGTCGTTTTTGATCAAATCTAGACAGGCTCCATTTCTAACAGCCATCACTCCAACACCTTATCCTTGAGTAATCATGTTAAATTGCTAATTTGCTACTAGAAAATCACTTATATAAAATGCAGTTGAAAGCTATTTGGTTCGTTAAATGAAGCTTAACATTGTCTTTGTGTTTATGAGTTGCCACAGTATGCAATAAACTGGCATGTCTTAAGGTCAATATTAGGTCAAAAATGGCAAAAAAGAAACAGCTTTCTCTAGAAACTCATCAGTCAATCATTGTTTTGAGGAATGAAGGCTACACATTGCTTGAAAAAAAAAAAAAAAACCCTGAATATTTCATACAAAAGGTGTACACTACAGTCTTCAAAGACAAAGGACAACTGGCTCTAACAAGGACTGAAAGAGATGTGGAAGGCCAAATGTACAACTAAAGAGGATAAGTACATCAGAGTCACTGGTCCGACTGTAAAAGCCTCAAGGAGTGATCATGGGGGTGATTCGTTGTTCTGCGCTCATGCACGGGGGCTCATGATACTCTGTTTTCATCTGCCTCAGAGCGGTTCACATGCATTATCAAGGCAAATTGCAGCAGGTTCACCCATTCACGCAATCAGGGCTGTAACCGGTCCCCTCCAATAATCAGATATGGCCATATTGTCCCCCCAATAATTGATATCCTTGTTGCTGTTCTGCTGCAGTCAATTATGCATCACTGTCTAGTTGTCATTAATTGTTGCAGGAATAACAATGGTTTAAAAAAGTAAATTGTTTACCGTGCTCAGTAGTTTAACACCGCTTGCCAATGTAATTTGAAATAGCCAATCAAATCGATGAAGGTGGGACTCAGGTTTAAGAAGCCGAGCAGAAACCTCGTGGATTATCCCAGCGCCATGCATCAGCAAGCAGTTCAGATCAAGAGTGTTTGTGTCATGTAAGATGTAAGTATCTAAATAACATGCAATATTTGACCACTGTTTTATGACTGAAATGTTGTACCAACTGACAGTAATTTCTAAAGGTGCAAACAATTCACCATTAGGCGAAATTTGTCGTTTTGAATTGAAAATATGTCATATACATTACGTGATTTTTATGTAATTCATAATTGTGAATGTGAAAATATTAACGGAGCAGTTTTCAGTGAATCATGATTAAGACAAAGAGTGAATGTGTGTATATTGTAAAGGAATTGAATGAATGTGGTATCTGGCAGACTTTTGTAGTTTTTTAGAAAATTCTCTTGACATTGTCTAAGAAAATTATCTATGTAAAAAAAACACAAAGTAGAGCATTATCACCCAGATCACAGGGGCCAGTTGCATAAACATAGCCATTAACTTAAGACTGTGTCTAACAATTAGTTTGACTTGCTAAAGATGCCATAGGAAGCCTGCTGCATAAAACAAGCTCACAGTTGTCTTTAGTAAGACAGTCTAATTTGTATTGTGGGAAATGTAAGACACTGAACAGCTTTAAAAAAAAAAAGAAAAAAAAAAAATGGCCGACAGCGGATGCTCAATTCAGTTTTCATTCGCTGAAAATATTTGCTTATTAGAGGACTACAGTGCTTCAAAATGGATTCTAATGAACAAATGTAGTGATTTTAACCCAAATAATAAAAACACATGACATTTTGTTATCATCGTTGAAGTCAAAGTCTTCAAAAAAGTCTCAATTCAAGCCCCTTTCAGCCCTCAACTGAAGCCACCACTGGCTCAGCTGACAGTTATTTTCCATGGCAACATGGAATGTAAACAAAAGTTAGCCTAGGGGTCTGCTGTCTTACAATTTGGTCTTAAATTAGACCGATATAAGATTTTTTGCAACTGACTGAAAAAATTAAGACCAACATTTACTAACTAGTAAGACTAGTCTAAAACAGTTTTATGCAACTGGCCCCAGAACTAGAACATGAAATGACCTGTGACTTGTGGCTTCCTTTGAGTTTTTAGGTTCTGGCAAGGACAGTGTCATATATTCTCAATGCAAATTTTATTTGATGTTCTAAATAATTTCTTTATGTCTTTAATTCATTCAGAATTTTGTACAGCATCCCCTAAGAGTCTACTTTTAAAAGAGAACATTTTATTTTGAGTATGTCTTGTCAGGTTTGTGTATTTACTCACACTTATGTTGTTCAAAACCCATATGCTGGGTTTTTTCTTGGAACATACAAATATATATTTTAAGCAGCTCTATTCCATAGAATAACAGTTTATAGTGAGCAGGAGTGGTCGAGCTTCAAAAAGGACAAATACTATAAAGCACTATTAAAGGTTCAGTATAAAGACATCATAACAGTAGACCAAATGACTTGTGCACTATGTTCAAAGCTTTCTGGGGCCACTTTTATGGTATTTTAACGATGTTTTTTTTTTTTCCCCTCTTTGAACATTGACAGCAGTGGTCAATATGAACTGTTTTTGTGTGGAAAAGAGCAGCGTTAGGATTCTTGAAGAAAATATCGTGTTAAGATTCTACTGGGAGGAAAAAATGAGGCATAACTTGAGCAGTAAATAATTGTGTATTTTCTTTTTGCTAGCCAGCTGACAGTCATGTAATTTTACAGATACATCAGCGATAAAAAGAAATTCAAATTATATTTGTCTTTTCTTTGATACAGCACACAAAAGAAAAAAGATGACTGAAACAGGCAAATTGCTAGCAATGCAGACACAGTGTTTGTCTTGTACTGTGAGAACTTAAAAAATACATATCTTTTAAAACCAAAAATTATCAAATTTTGATCGCATTTAAAAAACGTAAAATGCATTTAAAGCCTTTATTCAGAAAATTATAATTTTCTCACCTTTACTATTTTAAAGGACCGAGAACCATTATATGTGACCTCAACACCCACGACCACCCACCCCAGAATGTTTGGTCCCTCCAATGTTCAAGAAATGGTTACGGCCTTGCACTCAATTTCAAATATTTGAAGCCACTTAACGTTACTACTCAAATCTAAAAACATGACACTGCATCACAGAAATGCAGGAGGTGAAAGAGTTTAACCAGATTTTGAAATGAGAAACATGGTAAACCAACAAAAATACGCCGACACTGCAATGCTTTTTTAGTGTTCCATCAAAATAAAAGCTCCAGGTGAAAGTTAAATATGTCAGAAATGTATTACTATTGTATAAAACAAAGCTATTGTAATTCACTGTAATATTATTATAATACACTTGATTGCACAACAATAAATAATTCAACTGGGTTCCAAAATATAAGTGAGTGTAGTTGTAGTTTTTGCACACCCTATTCATATACAAAATATGTTTTGTAAAAATATACAGAATGTAGGCAAATATTGATTTTTTTCTATTGGTGGATATAGATTATATTCATTATATTATAAATTAAATATAATTCTTCTATTCATTTAGTGAAAATCATTGGAAGACACCCATTCATTATTTTTTATTTTTAATTAAACATTTTGAATCTAACTTGGCTACAATGGCTGTTAGGATGAATACAAAATTATGATTTAAAATCACCTTTAAAATAAATAAAAAACAAACAATGATCGAGATCTATTTTGAATCAACTGCCCAAAAAATAGTGCGAAAATATTTTTGGAATATTTTTTGGTGTAAGGCTGAATTCCTTTGAATTCAGGCTGAATTCACCAATGATACCAAAACCCAGCCAAACAAGCCACATTTTTACATCTGCACCAAAAGCTCTAGTATGTGGGCACTCTTTTTGAAGAATGGAACTATCAATCTAAAGCTCCTACTTACATGCCCATGGGAGAATCTCAGCTCATTTAGAAAGAGCCATGTGTGAGCGTCTTCGAAAAAGACATAGCACAATTACACAAATAAAAAAATATGGATGAGGACACAAACATGTGGAGATCAGTTCACTTCAGATTGGCAGAGCAGAGGCAGTAATTACCAAGACAAACATGCAAACGCATGTCCCGCCACGGCATTGCTTGACGGCTGTTTCCTGATTGCTAATTGTGATTATAAGCAGCACCTGAGGATGGAGCTGACCTGCAGAACGATCCTGTTGTGGGAGAGAAATAATTGGGGCAATTTTCCTCGCTTTAGCTGTTCCGCTTAAACGAGGCTATGTGATTACAAAAAAAAGGAGACAGGAACATTTCTAAGGATGTTTCCTTCTTTAAAGTTAAAGAATGGAGTCATAAGCAACTGTGTGAGTGAAGACAGCAAAAACAAAAAGCATCAGTTGCAAATTGACAGAGCGTTAATTGCCCAGTTTGCTGTTGCATCTTGCCATTTGTGTGATGAATAAATGAGATGACCATCATTCCCTATTCAGGCTAATGAGACATTGTGCTCATCAGAGTCTCTCTCTCCCTCTGCACTGATATCCCTCTTTTTTCTGCAGTCTCCTGAAAGTGTAAGTGTGTGTGCAGAAGGAAATTAGTGTCTCAAACCGAGTTCAAATATGCATACCTCCCTACTGTACAGTATGCCTAAAGTTGTATGTCATATGAGCTGACCGAATTCTCAGTATTCATGATACAATAGGCATGTTACTTTAGCTGAAGTCTGCTAGAACTCACAACTGATTGGTCTATGGTCAGTGAACATTCTGTGTAGACACAGTGCAAGTTTCCTGAATTGCAAATCACATTGAAATTTTATTCTCTGTGGTAATTAATGTTTCAGATAACAGTAGCAGATAACAGAATCATCACACTTTTTGAAGACTGCAGCTGGGGCATGTACGGCAGCTAGATAAAAAAGATGTCCTATGTATACTATAGAAATATAAGGTATGATAAATCAGTTCTATATTTGTGGAAATTGTAAGATTAGAACCTAGAGCAGAAATCTGAACACCTGAACACTGACTGAAGGGTGAACCAAAATGTATCTACAGAAATAAAATTATGCTCTGAAGTATGTGCTGATACTGAACAGGAAGAAAAACTTGAGGAGTGCAAGGAAACTTTAATCTGTTTAAAAAGGAAAGTTGTGTTTACTAGAACTTACTACAACAACTACTACAAAATAAAAGAAAGAAAGATAGAACTTCTATTCCTTTAAAAAAGCTAAATATGTTGCCCTGATGCTGACAAACTCATACAAAAAGACTTGTACATACAATATGAACACTGATTTCATAACAAGAAACCTGCAATTGTACTGTTTTCTCTCTGTCTATTTATAAAATCATCATCAAGATAGAAATCATGATTATCAATAGGTTTACATTTTGAATAATATTTAGAACCAACTAAAAAAAAGGCATTTAATATATTTATATATATATATATATATATATATATATATATATATATATATATATATATATATATATAATATACTTATTTCAGAGTAACACAAATGATGTGCATTACTGCTCAATCTGGGATAAGTTCTGCAGTCTGCAGAGCAATACAGCCTATCATGTGTAGTCTAGTCATAAAGGGTGTTTATTGTGTTTGAACTGATTTTGGAGAATGGCATAATTAGCTTTACTCAAAGATCTTGCTGCACGTGCTCTGTAGCAGTGCATTTTTAAATGCATAAGGATATGTTTGCATAGAGTAATGAATGGATGGTTAAGTCACAGGTGAGGTTGTATAAAAAGCACTTATGTGGTGATGGTTTAGCCATGTATTATGCTATCTAGCCTACAAACTGATGGAATATGCTCCCTCATTTGTGGAGTCACATTAGAAAAAATTAAAAACAAAGTATATGCATGCTCACCTGTTGTGAATCTGGCAAAACAATTGCGTGAGAAACTTTTCTGCAAAAACAAGTTAGAAAATATATGCAATTATTAGCGAATGATAATTAGTGACATTGTATTCTTTGACCGAGGCTCACCAGGATGCTGTACTTGCAGTATATCAGAAATGAATCCAGATAAACTCCTTCCTTAGCTGCGTTAGCCAGTTTTCAGTGTGTGATTATCAGCGTGCTTACATTATGGAGACAACAGAACATCTTGTGAGCATTTAATGTGAGCTTGTATTATATCAGCTCAAGTAATGAATGAGGTTTCATTCCATTTTTATAGATTAGCACAATACAGCATTGATCAAACCCACAGCAGGCATGAAAATATCCAACATGAAAGAATGCTAAAGTGTTTGGTGGCAATCATTCTGTTAGATTCTAAATTATATTTTGTATTTGGACTCAGTCAATGAGATTGCTTGGGAGATTGGCCCATAGGTTACCTGTAGGCTGAGGCATATCAATGGGCACATTGAGAGAAAATGAAAGACTCTTGCTGGGTGGCTTTTGCGCCTCATCTCTCCTCTGCAGGGGAATGTAATATGCGTCCTATAATGAAAGCTCTCAAGGGAACTCTTCCTCTGCTTAGTGGTCTATACCGGGCCCACTCAATCACGAAAGCAGTGCCATGCTGCTGTACTGGAAAATGTCTCTGCCGCCTTGCACCATACACTTTCCCTTTTCTTGACACATGATGAAGCACAACATTTTTCTCTGCTTGTAAAACAGATAGTTCCGACTCTGAATTTTGATTGGATAAGCTGCATTCAAAGCCATTGTATAACCGATGATATGAATGATTGTATTTGCACACCTGTGACTGCACATTAATGCAGCAAGTTGCTGCATTGCTTGGCAACCACAAAAAGCTTACTATTTCGATAATGCACCGTACTGCTTGGCACAAGAGTTAATAAAATAATAATTAATTTAAAAAAATTTTTTTTTTTTTTTTTTTTATCATCTTGTCAATCAAGCTTAGCGTTGTGCCTAAGAATACCATTACCTCCTGGTAAAATCATTGTAATAAATGGCTTGAGTGTGAGCAAATAATTCCTTTAAATATTGGGGTAAATGATTCCTTTTAGGCAGCAATTGCTGGAGTTGGTTCGCTGGTGTTGTGCAATATTGTAAGTGTCCCCAATGGAATCCTGTCCCCAGAGCAACCTTGAAGTGATTAGCTCAAAGGTTTTGGGTATTTGGGTTTTTTTTTGGGGGGGGGGGGGTTTGTTGGCTGAGCGATGAGGAGGGACGGCTGGGGGAGAATGATTGCAATCAGCCGGGAGAGGGATAAAGAGGAGCCTGAGCCGCAGTTCGAGAGAGAGATGCACAAAGCTTGTCTGTGTGTCTTATGTTTATATGTCGCTGGTTGAAATGCAGTGCATGTTTTAATGTGGTGCTGAAAAGCAACGTTTTTGTTACGCACTGTAAAATGTCCATTAAATGTCTTATGTGGATTGTTTACCTGGCTACTGCTTCCTCCTTCTTAAGTAAGGCAGAGGTTTGCCACAATCACTTATTATAATACTGATAACTGATAATACATCAGTTAACTGTTGTGTAAGCTACACTATATGGCCAAAAGTATGTGGACACCTGAACACCACACCCATAACCAATGTAATTGTTGAACATTTAATTTTGAAAACAAAGGCATAAATCCCCTGAAATAACAGCTTATACTGTTCTTGGAAAGCTAATTCCACTATATGGAACATGACTGATGGGATTTGCTCCCATTCAGACTCAAGTGCATCAGCGAGGTCAGGCACAAATGTTGGGTGGTGGGATCTGCCTCACAGTCAGTGTTCTAATTTATCCCAAAGATGTTCAGTGGTGTTTAGGACTGGACTTTATGTAGGCCAGTCAAGATCTTCCACACCAGACTCAGTAAATCATGTCTTTATGGACCTTGCTTTGTGCACAGGGGCATTGTTATGGTAATACAGAAAAGGATCCACCCCCAAACTGTTGCCACAAAGTTTGAAGTGCATGATTTCCAATAATTAGTAGGGGGGTGTCCACATACTTTTGGCCATTTAGTGTATGTACAGTATGAAATATAATATAACCACACTGGTCAAACTAAATATTTCTCTTTGTGTTTTCAATTAACTGCTAACTGATTAGCCTGCTAAGCTAAAATTCCATCATGTATTCCCTGCTTTAAGCAAGCTAACCAATTATCCAACTAGGCTAACATATTCATCACATGACTTCCTGTAATTAAATAAACACTTAAAAAAAAAATAAAAAAATCTAGAGTTCTGGCAAATCTGCCGCAAACTTGATGCAAACTCAAATGTTTGCCAGAAGTTTGCAGCTCTGCACCGGTAGAACCTACATCAAATCTTTGGCGACTAAGCTCATTTGCATATAAAAATTTATAAGTGGCAATTTGTGGCAAGTTTACTAGATATCTAGCTTAACTAGATATTTTGTAAAGGAAAACATTTAATTTCATGCTATATGATACATAGATATGGTAATACTGTATTTACCACCTGATTTTACTTGACCTACAATAGGAATTATTAACAGACACTTCAATTTAGGCATGACAAATAATACCCAAGGAGAACAGGAGCTGTGTCCCAAATTATGCATTTTGCACTCTGCCATCTTGTGTATACATTTCTGATGTGGAGTAAAGTCACAAATGGAACACTAAAGTTTTTTTTTTGTTGTTTGTTTTTTTAGTACATGGAGGCACTAGCAGTTTTACAATTGATGGTAGTGATGTTTCAAATGAATACTAGCTTTAGCACGTTAGCCAACTTAAGTCCAACACTTATATCTCAAAATATGTACATATTCACACAGTGTGGAGTTATGGTAAAGCATTAATTACAATTGTTTTGTCAGGCCAGTATTGCGGCCAGGTAACTGCCCCTTCCGCTATGTAGGGCCGCTACAGCTGAGACCATGAAGGCTTAATCTGAAAACGTGGAAGCTGACTTGCTGCCTAATCAGTTGGCTTAACTGACAGCGTTTTTGAATGAATGGAACTCTTAAGGAAACTTGTCTCTTTGAAAAGCACCTTATTTTCATTCTACCTCTGTACACAGCCCCAAAGGCAGCATTTTCCAGTTTTCAGAAGCAGCCGAACTTTCCAACATTCCACATTCCATTATTTTGGTAGAAAAATTACATCATCCGGTTACTCGTAGTACACTTCTTTTTGTTGCATTTTAAGTGTGAACAAACTATTGCACTGCTTACTCTACAAATGGCATAGAACAGTGCGATTTGGGACATAGCTGGATTCCATGGGGGGACTGAATATTGCATGATATGGGCATTTTACAGGTACTCTTTGCAGATGACCTCTAAATGTTAAAAATGCCATTAAACATCTGGCAAAGGCTTTTTGTGCGAAAACACACCAAATGGGTACAAAACATAGTGGCAGTCAATCATCACAGCTAGAAAAATCAGGTCATATTAAGATTTAGAGAGCCTGATCATCTCTCTTTAAGGGAAAATCCATACGGAATGCCATAAAAGAAAGGGGGAGGGTGGGACAATGATGGATTGCATCTATCACACTCAATTATGTGCTTACGCAAAGTGATTTGAAAACACAATACTGATCACACCAACTTACAATATTGGATTTCCAGTGACAATGCCGTAATATGTCATTGCAAGGAAAAGAACAAAATCAATCATACACAACCACCTGTCGGAAATAATCATACTTTATCATCTAGTATTGTGATTTTCAGGGATGTTTTTAATTTTGGACATGGTTGCAATGCAATTTGGGTAGTAGGATTGCAAGAATCTTCATCAAATGGTGGTCTAATTCAGAGTTAAATAAAATCAAACTAAGCTTTGAATGTTCAGAGCATGTGGCCTGGAGCTTCTACTAACAGTTCACTGTGACATTTTGATGCAATATCCCAGCTTTTTTGAGCTCCTGAAAAAGGTTGTAGTCTGTGATTTTGAAAATCTGAAAGCATTCGCAACCATTATATCTGATTATGAAAGAGTGGAATTCACATTCATTGCTTTTTGAAACTCTGTTATGGACTTGAAAGACTCGCTATCCATCAATATATTCAAAATCCTGTAAAACAAAGTGTCCGATTTTGACATTTAAAAAGCCGAAATTTCTGAGCCATCTTAATGTCATGTATAAAGTATTTGAAATGCATTTCCTGAAGAAAAAAAATTAAATACACAAAGACTCCCATATCCGGTGTTGTATTTATTTATATTAAATTAAAAATATAGATTCAGGTAACAAAACTGTGAAACAGTATTTAAATGTTTTAGCTTTGGGGAATGAGAAAGCTGTGGTGCAGAGGGTTACTGTGGCCAAAGCTGCCAGTGGCTGCTTAGGAAGATGGGCGACTCAACCAATGACTTCTTAACCCTCTCTGTACGCCTGAATCAAAAATGACAAGACTTGACTTTAGTTTTGACGAGCTGTCAATCAATAACAACGCAGCCAAATGAACTCTCCTGGCAATTAGTCCACTTGACAGTGTGAATAATACACACTGACACCATAGTGGGTAAATCGTTGAGGCGGAGTATAGGGATAGTGGCTTTTGCGCTCATTTTTCACCAGCCTGAGCTCTGAGGCTTACATAATTTTTATTTTTGGGTGAACTATCCCTTTAACAGTGTGGCCAGTAGCAGTTGTAAAATGGGATGGGGAATTGTAGTATGCACATGAATTCTATACTGAGCACTACTAGACACTATCGATATGACCAGGACTGAAGTCAGGATAGATCCTGGGAGAAACAAATGCTATACAAAGCTGCAGATTCCCCACGCTGAGTTCTGTACAAAAAGAGCAAATTGAGGATGTGAAATGGTGGGGGGTGGGGTAGAGAGGCTTTACCTGATGGAAAGAAAACACCTTCTACCTCTTGAACACGGGCAGAGGTTAAAGAACACAAAATGCATCAAGCTGGGCTACATACAGGCATGAAAAACACACCAAATTACTAAAAGAACCTGCAAGATCTACAAATCAAATATGTGCTGGTCAAATTACAGATATATACAGCCATTAAATAAGAAATAAGTGGTCACACACACACAGTATAGGTGAACAAAACCAAATGAAGAAGAAAAAAAACAAAAAAAGGTCAGTCCAAAAAGAGCATGAGTTTCCCAACTATTTACAAATACATATGGCCAGATCGACGGTCTATAAAAATACTTTTCACATTTTCTCATTGACATACAGTAGTAAAATCACGAGGAAAACCATTCCAAATGTCAATGTTGCAGGAACAGGATTCCTTCCCTCTCTTTGTCCCTGTGATAGAAAATGACTTTTAACAGTGCTTAGTCTACCAATACTTTCTGACTATATAGACACATGCAAAATAATTTCCAGTGAGCATTTTAAAAGACACAATAAAATAAAAACAGAAAAGACTATAAAGGGGCACAACAAAAAAGAAGGCCCAAAAAGCAAATCCTGTGCTTGTTTCCAGACATCTGTGACCCTGCAGATTGGATCAGCAAAGGCAGACAACTGAATATTCATAAATACAACAAAATTAATTTTATCTTGTGTATTAAGTAATAAGTGCCCTAACAAACTATAAGTACACTAGCAGTAATGTGATAACTGACTAAATAATGTAACTAAAAAAAAAAAGAAAAAGTTTTATATAAACTAATTGATTAACATATTATCTCTCAGTACTGTAAAATATATGATCACTGGGTCATTATAACCTGCTGTTTATTTGTGTTATTCTGTCTGCATTGCTTTAGTGCCCGATTCAATAAAGGTAATACTCAAATCAAGCAACAGAGCAGAAATGGCCATAAAATCCAGCCTAATTTCATGAAAATTACACAACAATTGGCAACATGTTTGCTAAATGACACTACGTGGTTCATGACATGTATCACTGCAGATTAAAGGTGAAATGTCCACTGTGTGACGCTAAATGTGAGTAAAATGTTCTACAAAACAGACCTCCCTACCCTAAACCTTAAACCTAAACTTAACCGATAGTGTCATAAAAAGCAAATGTGAAATGAAAAACAGATGCTCTATTAAGTTTTAAATTAACAAAACCGATTTAAATCATGCCATTTTGTGGTAATTTTGCCTCACGTGTCGACTCGCATGCTCTTTCAAGACTCATACCCAAGTCCTTTGCATTACGTGTGCAAGTGTAATGCTCTATCAGTTAAACTACTGCACAATTTGATCTAATTTGAACAAGCTTGTAAATATAGTTGGTTATATAATGCAAACGTTAAAAATGTATCGCCTTACAATTGCTATAGTAAAAGTGTTAGTTGTCATAAGATAGCATTGTGTGAGGAACAGGATGAAAAGTGTGAACTTATAAACTAATGTTTTATACGTGATGTGTTTGAAAGGTAATACAAGTTGTAGTTGTTATAGCGTCTCTAGTGTTTATTCTGCCAATAAACTGCCATGATACGTACAATGAGCCAGGTAAAAATAATTTAGCAAACATGTGGATATAGTAACGTGATGTTATAAGGTTTAAAAAAATCTGTGCTAAACACTGTGCACAACACAATTCCAGTTTTATGACATTGAAAAAAAAAAAAAAAACGATCAGTTCATTTGAGGCAATGTTAAAAAAGAAAGTGAACAAATAAAGTGAAGCCTTTACCAAACATATTAATTCCCCTTTACATAAAGCAACATATCTCCAAGCCCATTATAAAATAATGTATATTTACACATACAAGTTAATTTCCACGATGTTTGTCTCAACTGTTTTTCTAGATTCTGAAAGATTCTAAAAGTGAGTTACACAAATGAACAATGTGCAGTGAGACAAAATGTTTGTGCTCCATTCATACCTAATCTTGCAGTTTTCCTAGAAAGAGGAAATGTTCCTAGAGAGGCCATAATGAATGAGTCCAGTCTCCTGTAGGCAACTGTAAAAGCATTCACAAACGTAAGTTGTCCTCACACGTTTGGGATCCTTCTCTCTGTGTGTTTTGTTGTTCCTCATTTTGCAGCTTGATTTAGAAGGTCATCACCCACCCTGTATTCACAGCAGTTTTGCTACATATATAGATTCAGACAGGCCTCCCTGCAAAATGAGTGACACTAACAGTAGCTCAAGCACAATAGTAATGTCCTTGCCTTTAAGGAAAGGCTGGCTTTCCAGTCTCTATCCCTCATGTGGTAATTAAACACTCTTGCAACAGTAGGAAACCCTATTGTCATGGATAATGCAGGTAGTTCTTTGGGGTTTTTGTAAATCAGTCAAAAAACCTTTGTATCTAAGCATTTAATCACTTAGGCATGTCACAAATATAAACGAATGAATAGAAATATAATTTGGCCTTAGTTCTACACACTGTGCTTACTTTATACCTGTAAAAGCAAAATAACAAAAATGTTCCAAATTCTAAAGAAGCTAAATTTAATTATTTCAAGTATCAGTTTCATTCTGTAAATATGTCTTACATTACTGTTAAATGTGCATCTAAGAATATTCATATTCAAATATGTACCTTATATTAATATATTATTGAGGAATTTGTACAATCTGTGCATTTTTTTTTTTTACCTTAAATGCTGCCCTAATTGCCTTAAGAGAATTAATTTTTAAGCTAGTGATAAATACTTCAATTAGTAAACATCTGTGTTTGGCAAAGTCACTGCACTTCACTAAAATTCCCTGATTTCATTTTCAGTAGAGAGCCAAACATGTAATTTGTCTAATCTGTTATTACATGGGATCAGCAATTCCCACAATGAAAATATATAATATTTAAAGTGCTCCACGTAACCGTAAACCTTCATATTCAAAAGCGCGGAAAACAAATGCAAAAAATAACGCATTAAAACAAATGCATATGGCCGTGTTATGTATGTTATAGTCATGTGAACTATGATTAGAATGAATGAGTATTCAATCAGTGCTGTTGGTGTTTAAAATAAAACTCATGCGGCTGTGCCAGGCTGTTAAGTACTATGAAAACCATTTCACATTATTATTCCTCTTAGGAGAAAAGCATAGTGCCTGGCAGTGTTCAAAACTATACACAAATCTGGCTTTAGAAACTGGGATGGCATGGTTTGAAGATGTTGCAATGTTGCTTTCCAACATTTAAGGAGAATAGCAAGCTTTCTAACTTCTAAAAAGCTACATTATCTTCCTAAACTTGAATCACTGTAGTAACTTCCATGAGTATTTCAAAACTCTTCCATACTTCTTATAGAAAGTCATTTTGGGAGACAGTTCAAATGGAGATGATAGAATTGAGGCAGTCTCCTCTCTGACCTGGGGGCAAACATTCCATTCTTACTTTCTCATTTGTTCCTCATGGCATGATGGTATTCCGTCTTCTCTATTTCATATGTCCCCACTGCAACAGTTCCAGTGAACACAGCAAGAAATAACTGCCATCTTTATCATTTCATGCCACTGTGAGTTTTGAGCATCTCACAGACTTGTTGATTGGGCATTGACATTTGTCTTATTAACGTTTATTCAGTTAATAACAGTTTTCCGGCCATATTTCAAAACTGAAGCCAGGAATCATGTGCTGTCAAGTCTTCCCTGCAATCCTTGGCTTCTGTAGTTGTGTAAATATCCATTCGCCATATGTATGTCTGTCTACATTGATGCTCTTGGTCGCTAGTATTGATTTCAACTTCTAAAGTTCAAGATAGACCACGTTTTCAGTCTGGGGCTTTCTTCCACACATTATATGGCAAAATATTACAGAAGGCTACCTTAAGGTGACAACTCTGTGAGCACACAGATCAATGCTGGCTAGATCGACAATAAAAACGATATTACAGTAGACTGTTGCAGATCTGTTTTTATGAAGTTATTGATTTTGTGATTTTGTTTTATTGCGGTAAAACCAGGTTCCTGATATATATATATATATATATATATATATATATATATATATATATATATATATATATATATATATATACAGGTAGAAACAGAGTTGATGAGAATTACTGATAGCATTTATCAGCATGGAGTGCTTCTATTCATTAAGTTGCCTTTAGTCATTGTTTTACTTCACCGCTCAGGAGGACTTTTACCAGTGTCCAGTCTAGTGGGGAATTATTCCAGTCTTATTTAAAGTATGTATCAAAAAATGAGTAGTGAATGGCTCAAAAGAAGTGCAATGAAACATAAAAATGCCTTGTTTGAGTAATATGTTACATGTGCATATACTGTAGACCAGATGACTTATGAAAATGTTTTGAACTGAATATCACACAATGTGTTGGATGAGCCTAATGAGAAGGTTGGTCTTGATCTTCAAATATCTGTTCTGTAATCAACATAAAATATATGCATCCCAGGAGCCCAATTGTAGGATATACCACAGATGACCTTAGTGGGCCCTCTTGTCACAGGGCCTGGGACAATATTACCAGTTGCTGGGCTACAGCACTGCATACAACATATCTGCCTTTTCCTCTTTAATTATGTGTGGGCTGATAAAATAAACTATATTGCATGTAACAATAACAGCAACAATAACCAAAGTCATAAATGACAACAGACAGCAGGTAGCTTCAAATCCAAAAATAAACACAAGATAAACAGTCAAAATTGCTGTAATTGCACAAAAGAAAGATTCTTCTCTGCTGCTTTGTGTGGATCAACCCATGTTGCGTTTGTGTTTTCATGTCTGAATGTCCACACAGAATGGCATTGAGCTTATACTTAAAAACAGGTACCTCTTGTACTGAATCAATGCTTTTTCGAAGTCAGTACTTCCTACCAATGAGGTGAGTGTAACATCTACCATATGATGGGAAGAGTATCGCTTTAGAGCTTTCCAAAATGTTGGGGTGGCATAATGGTGCCCAGAGTGAGAAGAGACAAGCAGTTAAGAGCTTTGACTGTTGTGGTCATCTGTGACCAATGCCTCTGGAGGAGTAGCTCACTCGAGTGGATCAGCTCCAGGTCATTGGAGGTGTTAAATCCAGTTCAAAGAGAAGAGGAGAGACCGGGATGCTGGTGTGAGAGCCAGGGTGAGAACACAGTATGACTGAGAGGGCGTCTCTCTCTCTCTCTCTCTGTCTCTTTGTCTCTTGCTTCCATTGGCAGCTGTCGCTACACAACAGTGTTCCTCTGGCGGTAGGGAGGCGGTGGCAACACGGTGCCCGTTTTTAGCGCATACTCTGACAGGTACTCCTGGTTCTCAGCCACCGCCGGTCGGATCCGACCGTTCTGTCGATAGAAGAAGCGTGTGCTGCAGTCCTGCAGATATTCAGGGTTGTGGAGAGTGGCCTTGGGGGGAAGGCTGTGCTGCCAGTACTCAGGATTGTCAAATGTCTTTTTGGGCTTCTTGTCGGCCATGATGGTACCAGAGTGAGCCGGATAGAGGGTGTGGGTCGGGTGGAGGGTGTGTCCTGGATAGGCAGAGTGGAGGGTATGACCTGAGAGGGTGGAGATGCTTTGTTGGCCTTGGTATGGAGGCTGTGCTGTGATGTGGGCACTGGGTGCTGCTGGTTTCATGGTTTGGGCAAGGTTCTGGCTGTTGGAAGTTCCAGTATTGGCTGCTACTGCTGCTGCTGCTGCCGCTGCCGTGTGAGCCACGGGGACTCCATTCTTCCTCAGAAGATCATGACTCTTCTCCCCAGAGTTATGGAAGGTGTTGAGGTAAAGTGGATCATTAACATACTCATCCTCCACTTTGGGCTGGCCATTGGAGGCACTGTGGTAACCTCGTTCTAGAGTGTGGACCTCACCATTTCTGCGATGGGTGACGAAGGGATTCTCCTCAACAGGGTTGAGATAATCTGCAAGGGAGAAAACAAAAGGAGAAATGAGGAGTGGATTGTTGTAAGACTCAATGGGATGTTTGTGCTCTGGGCTTTACCTTCGATTAGTACATGAGTGACAAAGGGGACGTTCACATCAAGAACTATGATGTTTTTACATTGTTTTTCTATGTAAACATGCACTAGACATACTATGTCTTTGACCATTGCGACAAGTCTCGCTGTTTTTGTGTTTTGTGCAGGAGCGCCACGTTTCTTAGATGCTTCGTCAGGTTAAAAGGAATGTAAACTTTTAAAATAGCGTCTTGAGACCCCTGCGTTCTATTATTTGTTGCACTGTGCGAAAGCACTGCTTTTAACCCTGGGTTATGAAAATCTGCTCCAGAGCAATGTTATCACTGCTTTTACAGTGAAACAATGCAGTGCTATAATGTCACAAGGAGTTGTTTAGCAAGACAAATTATCATAATCTGCCTCAATGCTCCCCACATTAATTATACATGCACTTTTCATTCAGAAACTTTCATGCACTATATGTGATTTAAGCTTCTGAGGAAATCAGCAAGACAGTAAAAATTACTGAACTATAATGGTGAACATGTTTTTGTTTTTGTAAAATTTTACAGAAGACAACCAGAGTGGATTGGTGTAGTAACATTTACAAAGATAGACAAGCAGGTAAAACTGTGTGCTGTTCTTGTCCAATCAATGTCACTTAATATGCAACTCCAAGAATGTTAATCAAGGGTTTGCAAATGTACAGTGTAAAATCTCTAACTCTGCCTACCCAGGATGAAGTATTAACCTAGGGTAAATTATGAACAGTGTGAAATAGAACAAGTTAACCCAGGATTACATTAATCTAGGGATAAAATTTACTCTTGGTAAGCAATTGTGAAGTATGAAAAGCCTAATCGATCTCTATATGTGTTTTCTGAAATCAATCTCCTCTAACACTCCTACTCACTCCAGTTTATTCTTCAATACCTGAGGGCTTTTTGTCCTGCAGGGAGCTCATGTATCCATCTTGGTCAGTCTCTGCTCTGGCTCCACGTTCAGACAGTATCACAGTTGGATCTGCACTGTACCGCTGGCTACTACTGTCCTCTCCGGTGCTCACCCTGGGAGAAGCCTTCTTCCTAAGAGTACCATTACAGCGGCTGTCTTCAAATGCCTCTGAGGGCCCTGAGGCCCCGTGCTGGGCCAAAGATGGCTTCTGAGTGGAACAAGCCGGGCTGACTGCAGACACAGCTACGACCCGTGGGATAGTAGCCATCATCTCCTCCATACCAAAACTACCATCCTGGTAGGCAAACTGATTCTGCAGAAACACAATTTTGGCCTTAAAGTTACAGTTCACCCAATAATAAAAATTCTGTCATCATTTACTCACCCTCCTTTACTCACCTCATTGGAAAAAGTGAATGGTGATTGAGTCTGTCAGTCTCTAACATTCTGCCTAACGTTGTTTTTTGTGTTCCACGGAAGAAAGATCATATAGAAAGTCATATATCTTTGGAATTACAAGAGGGTGAGCAAACGATGACAGAATTTTCATTTTTTTTTTTTTTTTTGGTGAATTATCTCTTTAAGTTTCTCAAGTGCAATCTATTTCTGTATGTTTTATTAAACACTTCAAAAGAGGCAAATATTGTATGCTAGTGAGGCTCCAAATATTAATACAGTTAATGAGATTTAATGAAAACTTGGCAACAGTGAATGAACAGACAAGCGTGTAGCTCTCTTAATGCAATTATAAATCTCATTGCAATTAAACTTTGTTTTTCTCATTGCTAATCCTCAGTCTCTCCCTGTTTATTTCTTTTTGCTTCTCTTTCTCAGTCTTTCAATGAGTTTCCTTCCATAAAAGCACCATTGTGGTTACAGTAACAATATCAAATACAATAGTACTGATACAGTAATGATTACCACATTTATGTACCATGGGTTCACTATGGTACATGCCCACAAAACCATGGAATTACCAAGGTACATGTCCAAAAAGCATGGTATTACTATGGTGCTATGTCCAAAAAACATGGTAATACCATAGTACTTTTTGGTCGTATTTTGTTTGCGCTATGATCTTTCTGCAATATGCACTGGCAGTGCCCTGAATTTAATGTATATTTTCTTATTTTGCTATAACCCTGACATTTCCTTTTCTTTTCACTAACCACAAAACACCCATCTCATCTCATCTCATCTCATCTCTCTCAATTTCCATCATTTCCTCCCCAACACCCACCCACGATGCTCTTTGAGCAGTCTGAAGCTCCTTGCTGTGAATGAAGGGTGCTGCTGGGGAGAATATTAGTCTGTAGAAGAGGAAATATAAAACTGAAGACTGTTGCACTACATGTTAAAATATACTTGATGATTAAATGTATATCACGGTCACAGTATACATCACATTTTTTGCTGGAAATGTAATAAAATAAATAAATAAATAAATAAATAAATAATGAAATTCAATTATTTTTTTTTGGTTTGTTTATAATAATAATAATAATAATAGATTATACGAAACTATTTATGCCCTCATTTCTTTTTTTTTATTTCAGCTTATAATAAGACTTTATTTATTTACTTTATTTTTATTTATTAACCACTGACACCACTTTATGCCCCTGAAAAAAACATCAAAATGACTTCTTCATAGTAGAGGTGTGTTCAAGTAATTGTTTTGTGTGAATTGAATTTGTATTATATTTTTGAATAACTTAATAGATCTGGATTAAAAAAAAAAAAAAAAAAAAAAAGAAGACATTTACCAATATACATCGAACCACACAGCCCTTGCATAATTTGAGGCATTTACCAATCCATCATATTATTTATGAGTCTAATAGAGTAGTTTATGCCAAACCTGATAAATGAGCTGGAGAAAAAGTTTCATGTATACCATTAGGCATTTACATGTCAGTGACTAAGGACGAGCTGCAACACACATGCACACACAAATGTGCTTTTTCCATTAAACCCAAACTTAGATGAATAGAGACGATTTTGAGTTAATATTACGATCCGCAATTTGGGTTATTTGGCAGAGTTTTGTTTTCCCAAAGCTCAGTTTATATGGCAAACTGCAGGCGAAAGATTTCTGTAATGTTCTAAAAAGGCTCTGAAGGATTGATGTCCCTACTTGATATTCATACCATTTACTCGCTTTTCTCTCCCAGTTAGACAAAAACAAAATGCAAGTTAGAATGCAAAATGGCACACATGGTTAGCAAACATGGTCAAGGCGAAAAGAGGATGCATTTAAATCACACCCACACACCCACCCTCCTACACACTCTCACACCTCTACTAAAGCCATTCTGAGTCCCTGGCAAAGACTGATTCAGCCCTGAGATTGTGCCCCTCTATGTTACACTAAAGAGCTGTGAATTGCTGCCAGCTGCACCCTGATTGGTTGTCCTTTCATTCTGCCATCAGGCACAGAAACTATGTAAAATGTCAAACAATTCTTGCTTTTAGAAGTGTGCAGTATGACAAAAATGTTATTTCACAGTATGAGTAATTTTATATTCTCTAAGCTACAGTTAAAGGGATAATTCAACCAAAAATGAAAATTCTACAATCATTAAACCACCCTCATGTTGTTCCAAACCCATATGACTTACTTTCTTCTGTGGGACACAAAAGGAAATGTTAAGGGGTATGTTAGTCTCAACTTACTTTTATTGCATCTTTTTCCAATATAATGAAAGTGAAAGGTGACTGAAGCTGTCATTCTGCCTAAAATGTCAGTCATATAAGTTTGGAACAACATGAAGGTAAGTAAATGATGAATGAATAGTCATTTTTGGGTGAACTACCCCTTTAAAAGCCGTGAGTGCATGCTGAGCTGTATCCTGATTGGTTGTCCTTTCTTGGTCCCTCCATGCACACAAACAGTTAATATCACACTCATTGCTGATGAACGCAGAGCAAATACCCACTCTGGAGTTCCTGTCAATGGGCAAATATCAACTTCACTTGAGTGAGGACCTAGCTATTTACACTTTCATGCTTCTGTAATGAAAAGTCAGCCACAGTGCCCAATATAACCACACATATCTGGGGGTGACTTTTTCTTGCTCCACAAAAGAGCCTTCATACGCATCACACAAGTACAAGACTGCTGGTATTTGAAATGCTTCAAAAAATTTATACATTCTGAAATAAGAATGATTCTTACAAGTAAACAAGAATTAGTGTCTGCAAATAAGATTGTCAAAGTGTGTGAATTATCAGAACCTCAATGCCCTTAAAGGAATAGTTCACCCCTTCATTTACTCACCCTCATGACTATGACTTTCTTTTTTCCGTGGTACACAAAAGGAAGAATTGCACAAAATGTTAGGGACTGACAGCCTTAGTCATCATTCACTTTCACTGAATCTTGTTTCCATTCAATTAAAAATGTTGTGTTGTATGAGTTTAAACCAACATGAGGGAGAGTAAATGGTGACAGAATTTAAATTTTTGTGTGAACTATCCCTTTAATTAACAGGTGGGCATTATTTCATCTGTGAATGAGACTTTAGAAATTGATTTCATATTTTAAGGGCGGACAGGTTCATTTTAGGAGAGAAGGCTGAGCATCTGTCAGTGGAGGGCTGTGGGCTGCAGTTTTCAAACTGCTAGTGTGGGTGGCACTTAATTGGCCGAGGCCTGGGGGAGCATCTATCCACCCCAAGGTCAAAGTCAGTCAGATGACAGACTCATTTGAAATCTCAATTCAGCCCACAAGCAATAAATAGAGTTTATTCATAGAACGAGAACTGAAAGTGCATTAAAATGTAAAGGACTCCTAAAATATGGAAATATGTGCAAAATGCTCAAAATGGGAATGTTGAGTGTATGCACATGTATGTGTCAGTGCATCAATGTCTGTGCAACCTCTTGTCCTTTGGCTGATTTAGATCATAGACATATTTCAAAAGTTGACAAGACTCATTTGCCAAATTCTGTGATTTTGTTCTGAAGAGTAACACAAAAGATGATTGATTCTCTCCAAACTTTTTACCAAGTGAAACAAATCTCGTTTGAAAGACTCCATTATGACAAATATTCGGTTTAAGGGATTGATACACTCAAGAGTACAATGATGACTAACCAAAGATTTTTATGTTTTTTTAGAATTAAGAGAATAGTACAATTTTGTAATTATTTACACCCAATGTTGTTCTAACTTTGAAGTATTATCTTTCTTCCATGAATCACAGAAAAAAAAACTATGGCAGGATGTCAAAGCATCTGTTTTCTTTACAAGGAAAGAGGATGATGAGATTTTTTTATATTGTTAGTCCATTCAGTACAACTGAGAGGTGGCCTGAACTCTGAAGGTCCAAAAAGCATAACCACTACTGGTTGGGGCTGGTCAAAAGTATAGATTTATAGTAAAAAAAGGTCTTAAATATTGATCTGTTTCTCACCCACACCTATCATATCGCTTCTGAAGATATGGATTAAACCACTGGAGTCACATGGATTACTTTTATGCTGCCTTTATGTGCTTTTGGACCTTCAGAGTTCTGGTCACCATTCACTTGTATTGAATGGACCGACACAGCTAAAATATTCTTTAAAAATCTTCATTTGTGTTCTGCAGAAAAAAGAAAGTCTTCTTCTTCTGGATATTCTAACATCTACTTTCATGTTTTCGGAAGAAAAAAACACAGGGTTGGCCATGGTGGTGAGTAAATGATGACAAAATTTTAACTTTTGACTGTAAAGAATTTTAGAATCAGAATCAGAATCAGCTTTATTGCCAAGTATGCTTACACATACAAGGAATTTGTCTTGGTGACAGGAGCTTCCAGTGCACAACAATACAAAACAGCAACAAGACATAGATAATAATAAAAAAATAAAAAAAATAAAAAAATAAAAAAATAAAAACATTAAAATGGAATTGAATAAAAAAATAAAAATTGAAAAGAAAATAAAGTATACATAGAATACACAATAAGACAATATATATATATATATATATATATATATATATATATATATATATATATATATATATATATATATATATACATACACATACACACACACACACACACACACACACACACATACATACGTACACACATACTGTTATATACAATGTAAGGGAATGTAATGGCGGAAGAGGTTGGATGTGTTGGATAAATATAAAAAGACTGCATATAACTGCACAAAATACACACAGATTTAGCCATCAAACATTGATAGAGCATGGCACATCAAATTATTAAACCAAAGGTCTGTAAGGTGTAAGATTTAGAAGACTCACTCTGTTGGGGTCCATGCGTGATATGGTTGTGTATGCCAGAGGAGGAATACTGAAAGCCTGTGGCACCAGATACTCCTCAGCACCCATCAGATCTTCTAGCTCCTCCTCATCAAGCAGATTCTGAAAGAACTTACTGTCATTGGGGCTGGGCAGCTTCATGCGATCATCCCCCTGGCAAAGACAGGTATTATGCATTATTCAGTCCAATAAGACTTTCATGGCCCTTTATCACAATCATGGTAATTTAAGCCTAGTTCTCCAGCTCTTACCTGGATGACTAAGTAACGTTGTGGGTCTCTTGCCATTCGGCAGAACTCTGCTGCAAGCTCTTTAAACCTGGGCCTGCTGTCTGCATCTATCATCCAGCCTGAAAGGGAACACACATTACATGGCTTCAGATATGAGCAGCGGGCAGCGTAGAACACAATATTTCAGCCTAAACAATGCAGTGAGCTTTCTGCTATTCTGTAGTAATTTAACAATTTAAAGAATGTTATTGGTATACAAGTTAAAGAGGCGTGGATGCAACATCATTCAAACACCCCAGATTTAAGCTACGGATGCTACTGTAGAAATGAACTATTCACAGTCAGCCATACATAATCCATGAGTAAAGATGTCTAATAGCAGGGTGGTTACTGAGATTAGGGTAGTAGTATTCAGCTGGTCATGTGATCCTAACATGGCAGCCCCTATGAGGGAACCCTCTCCATGTAGAATAAACCAGATTTGATAAGGTTACTGATGACTGGAGTCTTCATCTCATGTGAGTTGTCATGATTTTATACATATGTTTAAAAATTACTATTAATTTCATTAGCAATAAAACTTTTTAATTAGGAAAAAAATTACTGAGTGCAACTTTAAGCAGAAAGACAGTGTGTCAATTACTACAGACACTCAGTTTTGTAGAAACGGGCTCAGAGCATTCTGCTGGAGCTCTGAAATCTTATTTGCGTTCACATTTAAATGATAATAATAAAAAAGGTGTGTCAATGCATTGCATTAGGTTTGATGTCATTGTGGTGCCAAAAGACGTTCTCACATGTGTTTTAACCGAATACGATACATAATTTTTAATATGCAGAATAGACAATGAGATTTAAGAGCAGCAGTAGAGGGGAAGATTTGCAGTGAATAACGGCCTGAATTTCAGTTTGTTCCTGACAAAAAGCTGTCAAATGGCTTCAGAAGACTTGGAATATATTGTACAGGTCATATAAGCTACAGTACTTTTATAGTACTTTTGTAGCACCTTTATTATATATATATATATATATATATATATATATATATATATATATATATATATATATACATTTTTTTTTTTGGTAAAAATTTGTATCAAAAATTCTCCTTTTAAGTTCCATGGAAAAAAAAAAAAACTTTATTAAATAATTGCACATGGGTTTGGAATGACATGGGAGTAAGCAATGACATAATTTTAATTTTTGGGTTAACTTCTTCTTAAATGATTGACTTCAGAGGATGAACTGATGCCAACTCCAACAGTAAGACATGGGAAACTTCATATGCCACTGCCTGAACCTTGGACTTAGGATGGACCTCACCGAACCTCAACGAAATGACCTGCCGGTTGAACAGCAATGCACTTCATTGATCTCTGCCTGCATCGCCTTGGTCTAATGATGGACTACACTCTTAAAATGGAATCATAGACTATCAATTAATTGCCAACAAAAGCCTTCATCAGCCAACTAACAAAGGACAATGCATCTATGTGAACTTCTGCAGTTAATCCAGGCTGAACTTCAAAGACATTATCATTAATCTTACAGTTCATACAAAATCTTTTTTAAACAATGGCCCTTAACACTTAGTTTACTAATTTTAAACCATGACTTGCACTGCACATAAATAACTAATATTGGCATTATATTCATGCTGTTTAGCTAGAGGGGAACTGGCCCCCACAGTGAGCCTGGTCTCTCTCGAGGTTATTTTTCTCCATTAACCAACATCTTATAGAGTTTTGTGTTCCTTAACACAGTCACCTTCGGCTTGCTCACTGGGGTTATAAATACAATTATTATTTAATTATTTATTTTTATACACAATTTACAATCATATTTAATTAAACTACACAATGATGACTTTTTAGATATTACAGTTTCATTTTCTGTTAATGCTGCTTTGAAACTATGTATGTTGTGAAAAGCGCTATACAAATAAAAATGACTTGACTTAAACATGGGGGAATCAAGAAAAAGAATACCACACTACTGCCACCATTGCTCAAACTGAGAAACACTAAAATATCATTTTACATACTGTATGTGGGTATTTATCACTTTGTGGGGACCAAATGTCCCCATAAGGATAGTAAAACCTGAAATTTTTGACGTTGTGAGGACATTTTGTCGGTCCCCATGAGGAAAACAGCTTATAAATCACACTAAACTATGTTTTTTGAAAATGTAAAAATGCAAAAAAGGTTTCTGTGAGGGTTAGGTTTAGGGGATAAAATCTATAGTTTGTACAGTATAAAAACCATTATGTCTATAAAACATGGAAACCAGTGTGAGTATATGGCTTTAATAGAGTTTTAATGCCAATAAGTGACTGTCTCTGAGGACTGTGTCTGTGTGTGTGTGTGTGTGTGTAAGTGTGCCTTACAGGGGACCTATTGGGCTCTGTAACATGGTGAGAGGTGAGAGAGCTGGCTGCCTGCTGTCACTCAGATAGAAGAGCTGCAGTACCCTAGAGGAGCGACACAGCCCCCGCCTCACTGTCTGCTATACAACTACAGTGCTGATGACCTTTGACCCCACATCTACACATGCCATTGGTGAAAATCACATCAAGGCAGAGAAAAAAGCTACAAACATATTTTATTTTCAGCCACTCTGTCACATTAAAAACATTAAATGAGGTTTATGCATTTTCAATTGTTTGGTTTTGAAACTGATAGTTTCACTAATTGATGCTGATTGGTCATATGTCTACAGATTTCAACAGAACTGAAATGCATGTCATTTAGAAACTTCTACCAATCCCCCACCCCTAGGATGTTTATTTTATTTTAGTATGCTCATGCTGTCAACTACCAACAATGTTGTACTGTCATCGCTGTTTAACACATTTTACAATGTTGAAATCCATTACACATAATTCTGCATATTTTTTCCCTCAAAATCAGTGCATCAAATGTAAAAAAATTACATTACTACCCCCCAGATTCCATCTGAGCCTGTTTATATTGTTGTGGCTGTAAAGGACATTAAAAATATATTGCAACTGTGAAGGGTGAAAATCTGAGCAAAGCACTCCTACATTTGACCATGACCATGTAGACGTCAATGGTGCAGATAGGAGGCTGAGGAAGCCTCTCTCCTTTCTCCAGAAGGTCAGGAATCTCTCGCGTAGGGATACCATCATATGGCTTTCCTCCAAATGTCATCAGCTCCCAGATAGTCACTCCTGAAAGAAAGAACCATCATTCAAAAAAGCTTGTAAGAGTGTGCTGAGATGGTAATGATTTGTCCAATTCATACAAAGTCTAGCCACAGGAAAATATTTTAAAATGGATTTTGAAGGTGAAGTGTTTAATTTGTTTTATTAAAATACTTTATACTGTAGTAGTTTAATATCCAAAAACAACCATAAGTAAGCCATACATTGCTTTATTCCCCCCAAAAGTATGAACATTGTGCCACTATCTAACAATATTCTGTTTGTTTCAGCATCCATCTGTTTTCTGATCAATGGCAGACAGGGGAAATGTTCTGCTTGGTGATGCTTGTGGCGCAGAAATAACATACATAAAGGAATAGTTCACCCAAAAATAAAAATTCTCTCATCATTTACACTCATGCCATCTCAGATGTGAATGACTTTCTTTCTTCTGCAGAACACAAATTAAGAATTCAGAATTCTATTAATTTTAGAAGAATATCTCAGCTCTGTAGGCCCATATAATACAAGTGAATGGTAGCCAGAACTTTCAATCTTCAAAAATCACATAAAATCAGCATAAAAGTTATCAATAAGTCTTCAGAGGAAATATGATAGGTATGGGTGAGAAACAGATCAACATTTTAGTCCTTTTTTGTTACTATAAACCTCCACCTTTTAACAGCCCGGACCAGTAGGTGGCGATGCACGAAGAATGCAAAACGCCCAAAAAAAAAAAAAAAAAAAAACAAGAATGTGAATGTGGAAATGTATAGTGAAAAGGACTTAAATATTGATCTGTTTCTCACCCACACCTATCATACCACTTTAGAAAATATTGAATTTAACCACTGGAGTTTTATGGATTACTTTTATGCTACCTTTATGTGATTTTTGAAGCGTAAAAGTTCTGGCCATCATTCACTTGCATTGTATGTACCTACAGAGCTGAGATCTTCTTCTAAAAAGAAAGAAAGTTAAGCACATCTGGGATGGCATGAGGGTGAGTAAATGATGAGAAAATTTTTGGGTGAACATTTAAGTAAGATCAATACATTTTTACAATAGAATAATCCTATGCATGCAAACTTAATTGCGATTAAAATTAGGGCTCATCTCACCGTAACTCCATACGTCACTCTGGTGGGTAAACTTTCTGTAGTGAATACATTCCAAGGCCATCCACTTTATAGGCATCTGACAGAAAAAAAAAAAAAAAAGAAAAGAAAAGGGGAGCACAACTGAATGGTTTGTGTTTAATAAATGAAATGGGTGGTTATACCACACTTAAAAAAGTAATGAAGTAAAAAAAAACAAAAAAACAGCATTTATCAAGTGAGCAGTGAGCAGAGGATTATTGCTTATTTATGAAACTTGACAAAGTTTCTTCAAAGCTTACATAGTTGAGACCAAACCTTACCACAGTATCATGCATAATTTATTAAGGTATCGGGCAAGTTAATATTTCAGAAATAGAATAAACAGTGATATTTAATACTTTTCATCTTCCACTTTGGAGGAAAGAAATAAAGTCTTTACATAAAATACACAAACGTGCTTGATGAGATATAATGTTCCAAAGTTTAATACTTAAGGTTAGGTGTTTAGATATGAGGAATTATAATAGTGATGCTTCCCTTTTGCAATGCCAGTGTGGAAGCGGGAGCGTGGCGAAGCGCTGGTTTGTGAATGGAGAGCGAGGCCGGGAGAAATGAGTGGTAAGGACTCAAACCTGTGTATAATTTCCCTAACAACTGTACTGTGTTTCAGTGAGTGGCGTTGAGGAGATAAAAGGGGAGACGAGAAGCCCAGAGGGGAGATAGAGCCGAGATTGATCCTGTGTGCGCGTGCGTGCGTGCGTGCACCATAACTTTTCGTTATTTGGACTGAGAACACAGTCTCCCGCTTCCTCATTCCCTGAAGAGTTAAAGAACATGTTACAGCCAGTAATTATCTTGTCATACAAGCAAGGTTGTGTTTTAAACCTAGGGACAATCAAGGGACAAATGTTTAGTGAAATGAATCTCCTGACAAACACAAGTGAATTTACTAATTGATGCTATCCAAAGGATGAAAGCATGCTCTTTGTCTTGTTGGTGTACAACACTGACCTTTCCTACATCTGCATTGTATTCCTTCTCATCTGCATCCAGGAGGCGAGCCAGACCAAAATCAGTGATCTTTATGTGGTTGGGTGACTTCACCAGGACGTTCCGAGCAGCCAGATCTCTGTGCACGAGTCTCCTCTCTTCTAAGTACATCATACCCTACAAAAAACACAAAACACTCACATTAAGATATGTCTGATCATGAGTGTCTTAAAAGTGCTCAAGAAGCTTAAAGGGATTGTTCACCCAAAATGAAAATTAATTTCCATAGAACAACAGTTCATAGTGACCACAGCTTTCAAGCTCCAAAAAGGTCAGTTTCTCACACAAAGCTATCATATGGCTTCAGATCACTCGAAATGTAGCACATGCATCATTTTGATTACTTTTATAGCTTTTAAAAAGTGTTTTTGGTCCTTTTTGGAGCTTGAGATCTCTGGTGACTATGAACTGTCGTTCTTAGGAAAAGAGCTGCATATAGATTCTTCCACATAAAACAATAACAGCAGGGTTTGTAACAACATGAAGGTAGTAAAAGTGAGTAAATAATGGCTTTAAAACTTTAAAATATATGAAAAGGAACCTGGTAAGAAAGAAGACGTTAGCAGGAAAACTTCTTTTTTGCTTTGGCATCACTTTCAAAGACACCGTGGAGGGATTAGACTGCAAAAAGAGTCATACTATTATTAATGGAGATTGTTCACATTGATAAGCGTATCGCAAAACAATAAAAACTCCAGACATAAATTCTCTGGAGGAGCGAACAATGTATGTAATCGATTTAAGTCCAAACTGCGGCATGGAGACCTTTCACAGGTTCGGTCCCCATTCCTGAGAAAATAGCCTCTCTACTCTTCCCTCCAACAGGGCTTTCAAGTGCCATTGAGCTGGTGGCTCGATGAAATTTAAATCTTAATGTGATTGGTGGAGAGGCAAGGACAGCTTGTGGTAAAATGGTTTTACAGAGAATGAGAGAAAGAAAGCTTACAGAAGTGGGGAATTACAATTTGGAAAGTCCAGTGTTGCCTCTACATCTGTCGTCACAGGATGAGTCTGGTTTCAAGTGCTTATAATATGAAATAACTATGAGAATATATTCATAGGAGGAAAAGTTGGTGCTTATTACATCACCTGTGAAGCATCACTTTTTCTGTTGCTATGGTGATGACGTAGGGTATTATGTCAAACCTGAGTGAGAACTAAGTTATAACTGGGAAATGTCCTACAAAACAGTGACACAAGGAAGTATAATGAAGCCATGTCAACAGTCTACACTCACAACTTGTGCATGACTTCATTGCATGTTTCCTATTGCACTGAAAGAGAACTCCTCCAATTTAAGTTGAGCTGTAAATTGGTTTCAGCAGCCTGGATATGGAAAGAGAAATGTTTATTTCAACCACATTCAAATGGGTTTGGGTTAAGCTGGGAAAGAGGCAGATGCTTTAAGCAAGGTTGGTTGTACAGCTGTCAAATTTTGTAAAATCGTTTATAAAAACTAAAACTAAAATTCATTTGAGGTCATTTTTATTTGTATTATAGTGAGTTTTGGCATTATGAAAATGTATTTTTTAAATGATACTGTAGAGTTCCAACAACTAAAAAGATTCAACAACTAAGACATAAACTGAACAAGTTTCACAGACATGTGACTAACAGAAATGGAATAATGTATCCCTGAACAAGGGGGGGGGGGGGGGCGGTCAAAATCAAAAGTATCTGGTGTAGCCACCAGAAGTACTGCAGTGCATCTCCTCCTCATGGACTGCACCAGATTTGCCAGTTCTTGCTGTGAGATGTTACCCCACTCTTCCACCGAGGCACTTGCAATTTCCCGGACATTTCTGGGGGGAATGGCCCTAGCCCTCACCCTCCGATCCAACAGGTCCCAGACGTGCTCAATGGGATTAAGATCCGGGCCCTTCGCTGGCCATGGCAGAACACTGACATTACTGTCTTGCAGGAAATCATGCACAGAACAAGCAGTATGGCTGGTGGTATTGTCATGCTGGAGGGTCATGTCAGGATGAGCCTGCAGGAAGTGTACCACATGAAGGAGGAGGATGTCTTCCCTGTAACACACAACAATGAGATTGCCTGCAATGACAACAAGCTCAGTCCGATGATGCTGTGACACACCGCCCCAGACCATGATGGACCCTCGACCCTCGATCCCGCTCCAGAGTACAGGCCTCGGTGTAACGCTCATTCCTTCAACGATAAACACGAGTCGAACCATCACCCCTGCTGAGACAAAACCGCAACTCGTCAGTGAAGAGTACTTTTCGCCAGTCCTGCCTGGTCCAGTGAAGGTGGGTTTGTGCCCATAGGTGACATTGTTGCTGGTGATGTCTGGTAAGGACCTGCCTTACAACAGGCCTACAAGCCCTCAGGCCAGCCTCTCTCAGCCTATTGCAGACAGTCTGAGCACTGATGGAGGGATTGTGTGTTCCTGGCGTAACTAGGGCAGTTGTTGTTGCCATCCTGCACCTGTCCCGCAGGTGTGATATTCGGATGTACCAATCCTGTGCAGGTGTTGTTACACGTGGTCTGCCACTGCGAGGACGATCCGCCATCCTTCCCGTCTCCCTGTAGCGCTGTCTTAGGCGTCTCACAGTACGGATATTGCAATTTATTGCCCTGGCCACATCTTCAGTCCTCATGCCTCCATGCAGCATGCCTAAGGCACGTTCACACAGATGAGCAGGGACCCTGGGCATCTTTCTTTTGGTGTTTTTCAGAGTCAGTAGAAAGGTCACTTTAGTGTCCTAAGTTTTTATAACTGTGACCTTAATTGCCTATCATCTGTAAGCTGTTAGTGTCTTAATGACCGTTCCACGGGTGCATGTTCATTAATTGTTTATGTTTCATTGAACAAGCATTGAAAACATTGTTTAAACCCTTTACAATAAAGATCTGTAAAGTTATTTGGATTTTTACAAAATTATCTTTAAAATACAGTGTCCTGAAAAAGGGATGTTTCTTTTTTTGCTGAGTTTATTTATTTATATAAATCAGGCCTTATGATTGTGATATTGCTTTTATAAAACAGTTACAGTTCTATGAACACAAAGGTAATATTGAATAATTTACATTTTAGACACAATATGGCCAGTTGTTTTGTCCACTTTTGCTCTGCTAAAGAAAATAATTCCAAACAAAGCCAAAGCAGGATCAAATTGCGTGTTGCTGAGCAATGCACATACTAACAGGAACATTGTGGAAACAGACAAGTGGAGTAATACAAACAGTGAAGCGTCAGAGTGCTGTTATCCTAAATATCAGCACTCTAGGAACACCTCTCATCCAATCATATTAGAGGACATGAACTATCAGTTGTATAATATTATTTGTATTTTAATTTGATTAATTGTGCAGCCCTGATCTACCATCTTCAATACACAATATCTTATTGATGTTTATATATGCTTGAAACTGTTGTTGTTTTAAAGCCTTTCTCTTGTACAATCTTTCCATTCAGAACTCAAACAATAACAAACAACCTACATTCAAACCCCAGCCTACCTGATGTGTCTCCCACAGTAATAAGCAGTGATTAACTGAAATGTGCTTGCAGTTAGTAAGGCCACAGATGGGGGTGCTGTGAATGTGATGGGCGGGAAATGATAAACGATACAATAAGCCTTTAGTGTCCTTCTGGGTAGAGGTCAGTGCCCTGTTATGAGAGGCCTCAGTCCATCGCTGTGCATAAAGGGTCAAGAGAGACATGCTAATCAGTCTTTTCACTGACTGAAAGGACTGGAATGACTCTCCAAGGCTGCTGCTTTAAAATACACAAATGTCTGCAGAACTGTGAAGGAGGTGGGAAAATCTCCATATGCCATGTGTGTATGCAATCTCTCCCCAGCAAGCAAGTGTAATCCAAGCTAATGGTGTGGGGATTGTGCTCTCTGTGCCTGCTGATGGAAAAAAATAAAATAAAAAATAAACGTTCTCCTTACCCCATCCATACCTAGCCCATTTTTCTACATTTAGACATATAAGATCTTAAAATATAAACATGCAATTTTAGCCACTAAGAAAGTTTACATACATATTTTCCTCTAATTTATTCATGTTGTCTGCACAACAGTTCACAGACATGAGGTTTTTCCATGCCAGTCGGTTAATTTAGTATGGTCAATTTCAGATTTACCCACCCCTAAACTGTTCATAACAACAATACAATAACTGTAGTTCCCTATCTGTCACTCACTCGACGTTGTGTCGATGTAGTGACACTAGGGGTCACTCTTGGGAGCCCCAAACACCTCTGCTTTTTTAAAAAAAGGACAAGGAGAATTGGGGAGTGGAATTTGCATGCCACTCCCCCGGACATATGGGTAAAAGGAGCTGGTATGCAACCACTCATTCAGATTTTCTCTTCGGAGCCGAGCGGTTCTATTCATTGAAGCTGAATTCATCCGAAGTTCATTCACCTCATCTGCTAGATTCTATTGCGCATTTCAGCGGCTTCTCCCCCTCTGCACCCGTGGAGTGCAGAGAAAGCCCCTGGGCACTTTGGCAGAAACAACTAAAAGAGTATATAAAAAATAACAAAAAGAGTATATTTTCTTTCTAAAAGAGCGCCACACACGGAACGTCTTTTTAAAGATGCCTTTCCGTCTGTGTGTTATTCCTGGTTGCAGACGATATCTCTCTCTCTATTTTCTGACGGCCACAATCGCTGCCCATGCGAAGACATCGTTCGTGGATGGGTCTTGTCCTCACTGCGAGAACATGACCATGGCAACGTTACGGTCACGGCTTGTATTCGTAAGAAAGCAAGCCACCCCAGCGGCTCCCCGCCTCGGTCCTTCTACCTATGGGTATGAGGCTGTGCCGGTTAGCACTGGGGGCTATTTGGGGACCTCAATTGGACCACCTCCACCGGGTATCCCCCCACGGACCTCCCATTCCCCAGCACACTCGCTTGCTCCGGTCGGGCGCTCGGACGAGATCGCTGGCTCGTCTCAGGGTGAGTTCAACATCTCGTTTGGAGCCCGGGAAGAAGACGAGTTATCGAGCGCAGCATCGGAGAGCGGGCTCGTCCAGTCGGACGCAGAGGCTTCGACTGGGCTTCCTCCTTCGGGCGTGGTCGCCCACTCTCAGGCCGATGCGGAAATGACAAACATGATTTCCCGGGCGGCCGAGAGCATCGGGCTAGAGTGGAACCCTCCTCTCTCCCCTGAACCCTCGCGGCTCGACGATTGGTTCCATGTCTGGCCCCTGGACGGGACGTGGAAGACCTAAGCAGTCTACCACCTGCAGTGGTGGACACGATCACTCAGTCTAGGGCCCCCTCTACGAGGCGCCTGTATGCCTTTAAGTGGCGTCTGTTCACTAAGTGGTGTTCTTCCCGGTGGGAAGACCCCCAGAAATGCACAGTCGGATCAGTGTTTCCTTCCTGCAGGAGAGGTTGGAAGGGAGGCTGTCCCTTTCCGCCTTGAAGGTGTACATTGCCGCCATAGCAGCACACCACGACGCAGTCGACGGTAAGTCCTTAGGGAAGCACGACCTGATCATCAGGTTCCTAAGAGGCGCCAGGAGGCTGAATCCCTCCAGACCATGCCTCGTTCCCTCATCGGACCTCTGTAGTTCTTCAGGGTCTACAGAGAGCCCCCTTTGGGCCTTTGCAGTCAGCCGAGCTTAAGCCACTCTCCTTGAAGACTGCCCTCCTAACTGCGCTCACTTCCATCAAGAGGGTAGGAGACCTGCAAGCGTTCTCTGTCAGCAAAACGTGCCTGGATTTCGGTCCAGGGTACTCTCATGTGATCCTGAGACCCTGACCGGGCTATGTGCCCAAGGTTACCACCACCCCTTTAGGGACCAGGTGGGGAACCTGCAAGCGCTGCCCCAGGAGGAGGCAGACCCAGCCCTGTCGTTGCTGTGTCTCGTGCGTGCTTTACGCATCTATTTGGATCGCACGCAGAGCTTTAGAATCTCTGAGCAGCTCTTTGTCTGCTTTGGTGCACAGCGGAAAGGAAGCGCTGTCTCCAAGCAGAGGATCGCCCACTGGCTTATTGACGCCATAACTATGGCATATGTTGCCTAAGACATGCCGCCCCCAGTAGGGCTACCAGCCCATTCTACCAGGGGTGTAGCGGCTCCCTGGGCCCTGGCCAGGGGTGCCTCTCTAACAGACATTTGCAGAGCAGTGGGCTGGGCAACACCCAACACCTGTGCAAGGTTCTACAACCTCCGGGTGGAACCAGTTTCGTCCCAGGTAGTGGCACGCAACACAAGCGGATAAGCCCGGGATAGCTGGCCGGGTGTATCGCTTGCACATAGCGCCTTCCACCTCCCTTGGAGCTGAAGACGTGCACCATTAATTCCCAGTAGTGTTCACAAACTTTGTTCCCTGGTTGACTTCCTCCGAGCCCTGTGGCAGTCGAGTTTTCGGAGAGACTCGCTGCCGGCCCAGTACACGCGCTAACTAGGAGCACTGTTCTGGGGTAGGTGCTCCGCATGTGGCGGTTCCCTGTAAGGCTAACCCCATGTGATATATATCTTCCGCTAGTTCGTTTCCCTGCTGGCAAACTGCGTCTTCCTTGGGCAGAACCCCTCTGCCCCAGTCTCCATGTTTGTAGTAACTCCTCCCCCATTGGGCAGGATCTACCTTGAAGGCTCTCCACATGGTTGGAAAGACCATGTGATGTATTCTTCCACTTAAATATCCCCCCCTCTCTTTGGGTGAGGTGTGGTCTCCGCGGTGTCTTCCCCTTGGGAAGGACACCCCCCGACTAGACCTGGCTGCCCAGTCGAATATTCCCCCTTCTTTTTTAGGGAGTAGAAAAAGAGAAGTGGAAAAGAGGCCATGACTGTGTTAAGCCTGTCTCTATCTTTGGGTAGTCGACTTGTCCCCAAAAAGGGCCGTTGGGATGGATGGATGCTAGTTGGCACTGTCATGCGTGGGGTTAATGTGTACATTTTTCTTTTTTCTGTTTGTTTGGTTTGGGGTTTGATTGTTGCACTAATGTTGGAATGTGGTCTTTATAATTTTACTTTTGACACACAATCTATTTTTTTTTTAATATGTCAAAATGTCAAATGTTAATATGAGTGGATTGTCTCTCTCCACATGGAATGTGAATGGGTTGGGGCACCCCATAAAAAGAAGGAAGGTTACTTCTCTTCTTAAGCAAAATAAATATGGTATAGTGTTTCTTCAAGAAATGCATCTTTCCCCACAGGAAGCTGAAAAATTTGGGAAGATATGGGGTGGACATGTTTTCATTTGTGCTGGCTCAAGTAAAAGCAGAGGAGTCATTACACTGATAAGTAAACATCTACAATTCAAATGTCTCAAACAGATTAAAGATAAATTAGGTAGAGTAATTATTGTTTTAGCAGAAATTCAAGGGCAAAGTCTTATTTTGGCTAATATTTACGCACCTAACGTTGATGATCTGGTCTTTTTTTATAGATATTGAAGGAATGTTGTAAGCCGCTGGCACCCCTCATTATATAATATTGGGAGGAGACTTTAATCTATTGATGGACTAAGTCCTTGGTCATAGAGAAGCAAAAGTGTGTAAGCCCCCTAGAGCAACAGTGGCGCTTCAAAGGATGTGTAAATATCTTGGTCTTACAGATATTTGGAGACTTGTGAACCCATCTGTTAGGGTCTATACAATTTTTTCATCAGTCCATAAGATTTATTCTAGAATAGATTTTTTTATATATATATATATCTAAGTCACTCATTTCATCTGTTGTTGATGGCTCAATTGGAAACATCTTAGTCTCAGATCACGCCCTGGTGAGTTTAGAGGTGTTGCCACATATGAAGAAGAGGAAATCATATATGTATCCCTTTTGCAAAATCCTGAAATCCAACAAATGTTAAAGGCTTAAATCAATGTTTATATAGAGACCAACTGGTCCTCATTATCCTCTGTGGGCGTGGCTTGGGAGGCACTTAAGGTGGTTCTTAGGGGCTGGATCATACAGTATGCCTCATTCACCAAAAAATCCTAAGCACGAGAACTCGTGGAGTTAGAAGGGAATATTAAAAGTGCAGAGGCAGAGCTGAAGCGCTGAATGTCATCTGATGGCCTCAGAGAACTGACCAGATTGAAATACAGATATAATACTATTTTGTCGAAGAAGGTGGAGTTTTGGCTATTCAGGGCAAGACAGTCATACTTTGAGTTGGGGGACAAAGCAGGAAAGCTTTTGGATATATATATAAAGCAGAGAGAGTCTTTTTCTACCATTCCCTCAGTGATATCTGCTGGTGGTGAAATATTTACCTCGGCCATTGATATTAATAATGCTTTTAAAGAATTCTGTCTTGATCTCTATAGTTCCACATCTTCATCTACTGATGAAGATATTAGAAACTTTGTGGAAACATTAGAACTCCCTAAACTGATGAATGAGTGAATGAGTGAACTAATGAATTATCTTGACTCTGAGATAACCTTGGAGGAGCATGGTGATGTAATTAAGGCCTTGCCTACAGGCAAGTCTCCGAGGCCAGACGGCTTTGCTGCTGAATTCTTTAGATCTTATACTACAGAACTGGCTCCACTTTCAATAAAAGTTTATGTGGAATCATTAAATAATGGAAAGCTTCCGCCAACCATGACACAAGCCCGGATCAGTCGGATTCTTTAAAAGGACAAAGATCCAAACGAGTGTAAGAGTTACTGTAAAATTTCCCTGATCCATCTAGACATTAAAATATTAAATATGCTATTAAATAAGAAAAGTTATGACATCTCTTATACATATAGATCAGGTAGGGTTTATTCGGGGCCACAGCTCTTCTGATAACATTAGGCATTTCATCAATATCATGTGGTCAGTGGTGAATGATCAGACGCCGAAAAGGCGTTTGATATGGTAGAATAGGATTATCTTTATAAGATTTTGGAAATATACGGGTTCGGGAATACGTTTATTGGATGGATTAAGTTACTGTATAGACACCCGGTAGCGATGGTACAAACAAATAGATTAATTTCAGATTATTTTATTCTGGATAGGGGCACCCGGCAGGGTTGCCCTCTTTCCACATTATTGTTCTGTCTTGCCCTGGACCCATTAGCAGCCGCGATAAGAAAGGAAGATGATTTTCCAGGGGTGGTGGCGGGAGGTATGGCACATAAGCATTTGCTTTACGAATATGATATTTTATTATACGTCTCCAACCCCATTAGATCTAAGCCTTGCCTCCACAGAATTATTAATTCCTTTTCTAAATTCTCAGGATATAGAGTCAATTGGTCTAAATCCGAAGCTTTGTCTCTGACAGCGTACTGCCCAGTAATGGCTTTTCAGCCGGGCGCTTTCCAGAGACCCAAGCAGGGCATTAAGTATTTGGGCATTTTATTCCCAGCAAATTTGTGTGATTTAGTTAAAATAAAAAGATTTTCGAGCGATGTGGGCAGGTGAGCTTCATTACATTTGGGATAATTGGAAAGGTTAATGTTATTAAAATTAATTGTATTCCAAAATTCAACTACCTGCTACAATCTCTCCCTGTAGATGTCCCCCTCTCTTATTTCAAGCAATTTGATAGCATAGCGAAGTCCTTAATTTAGAATGGTAAATGTCCCAGTTTACATTTCAATAAGTTACATAGGCCAGTTGACAAAGGTGGGCTATGCCTACCCAAGATTTTATTTTATTATTATGCATTTGGTCTCAGACATTTGACTCATTGGTTGCTTCCACCTGAGAGAGCCCCTGCCTGGTATTGTATTGAACAGGATTTTCTTGCCCCTATTTCCACATTGCAAAGCCTTTCTATTAAACTAACCAGAGAAGATAAGTTACACCCCGTTATCTCGCATTTGCACTCGGTATGGACAAAAGTGTCCAGAATGTTTAATTCGGACATTTATTTAAATGTTGCCTCGAGCATATGGCTGAACCCAAAATTATGTATTAATGAGTCCCCTTTCTGCTGGTCAGAGTGGATTGTGAGGGAGGTTAATATGCTCGGTGACCTATATGAAAGTGGAGTGTTGAGATCCTTTGAAAATATGGTTCAACATTTTAGGACTTCCGGATGTCAGTTCTTTAGGTATTTACAGCTGTGCCACCTGCCCTTTACTATTTTTTGGAGTAGCATACACCCACCTAAAGCGGCAGATACTCTGGGAGTGGTGATTACTGCTTGTGGAAAAGGTCATGAGGCATCAGTGTATTACTCCCTGTTAATTCAGAGTTCGGGGGACGAAGCTTCAACTTCTCTCAAGAGATTATGGGAGAAAGATTTAAACTTGGTATTGGAAGAGGGAGTGTGGGATAGGATTCTAAAAAATGTCAAGTCTCAACTAGAGATGCAAGGGTGCACCAGATGCAATTTAAGATTTTACATTGATTCTATTGGACCCCCTCTAGATTGTATAGGCTTGGTCTTAAAGACACACCCACCTGCTGGTGATGCCAATCAGAAGATGGGTACACAACCCAGAGCTTTATGTGTGATGTATTGGACACTCAGTTTTCATTTTGCCCCAGAATCTGTATATGGCATTGGGGCGGTCATTAATATAGGGGATAGACATAAAAAGTCGGGTCCTAGCCGGAGTTATGATCGGCAGACGGACCATTCTTAGGGGATGGAAGTCGGCTGGAGCACCCTCCAGCATTCGAACCCTGGCGGCATTCGAGGAGGTAATATATAGAAGGCTGGGAAAATGGGATTTGTTTAACAGGAAGTGGGGTAGATATTTGGCTAGATATCTTTAGGCAAATATTGCTGTCTATCACTTTGTTATATATGCATGAAATTGAAAATGAATAAACAGCAAAAATCCTGCTCCACTGTAAAATGAACAACACACCTGTTCTGACTAGCTGTAATTGTATTGCTTCACACATAAGTTTCGCTTTCAGTTATGACAGAAAAGTTACTTGAGCCTGCTTGTTGCGTCAAGCCTGCTTAGGACAAAGTGTAATTAATAATTTAATAATTTTCTTTATTTATCACACATTATACATTTGCACATATACAGTGAAATTCTTCTTTTTCACATATCCCAGCTAGGCTGGGGTCAGAGTGCAGGGTCAGCCATGATACAGTGCCCCTGGAGCAGATAGGGTCAAGGGCCTTGCTCAAGGGCCCAACAGTGGCATCTTGGCGGTGCTGGGGCTTGAACCCCGACCTTCTGATCAGTAACCCAGAGCCTTAACCGCTGAGCTACCACTGCATGCTACCAGTGTGAAACTGTATCAGCTATCAAATATATTTATATTACTTGTACGACTAACTCTCTCACACAAAAGGCCTGAGTCCACTACAAAAACAAATATATTCTCAGGTCTCAAAATACAAGCTACATGGTGTTCACTCTCTCATTTGTTGTTTCTCTGGCAGCAAGTGTGGAAGCATTGCAGTTGCTTTTAGTTGCTCTGCATCTCTCACAGGGCTAAACCTGAGTCCATTCAACAGTCAGAGCACAAGCTGCTCTGCCCCATTCACTCTGCTCCCAGTGTATTTAAAACAGATTACTTCTGCAACCCGGACAGCCAATCAATACTAACTCTGATTACAATAAGCCACAAGATGGCTGTGCCACACAATATTTGTCCCAAGAGTAATTAGAAATCCATGGCTCACACAGTCCATTAATGCAGTGGAAGTACTGATAGAGCAACAGAGATTGTCGCATGCGTAAGTGTGTGAAGAACTCACAAGAGAGAATGGGCGTCTTTATGAAAGAGCTGATGAGCTCAGAAGGAAACCCCTTTTTAATTATGTGTTCTGTCTGAGGGTTCTACATGTCAATTTTTGTTCATAAGGCTAGTGGGGGTTGAGATGTTTTAAGAGACATCATGGGCTCACAAAGCATGCATCTGTCTATTCTGGGTTCAAACAAAGCATGGACGACCATGATTCACATGGCTTTTGGAGTTCTTGAGGCTTTGAAAATCATTAGAATACTGTGAAGAGTCACTTCCTGTAATGTTCTTTCAATAGAATTTAATAAGTGTGGTGTATTAATTTGCTATTTCTTCACATTTTCACATTTACCTTAAAGTAATAGTTCACCCAAGAATAAAAAATAAAAAAAATTTCATCATTTACACATCCTCATATTCTTAGAAACCCAACTGATTTTCTTTTTTCTCTGGATCACAAAAGGAGAAGTTTAGCAGAATGTCTAAGCTGTTGTTCTTTATACAATGAAAGCAGATGTTGACAACTGGCTTTTAAGCTTCAAAAAGGACAAAACAACTCAATAAAAGCACCATTAAGTAGTTCATACAACCTGTGCTCTATATTCTAAGTCTTCTGAAGCCATAAAATAGCTTTGTGTGAGGAAGAGGAAAACATGTAAACAGTTAAACATGGCACCAGATGATGCACAATTCCAATAATGCCTAACATCACTGGTTCTTGTTAGACAGCCCATTATCCTTTTCACATGTGAGTTTCACCTGTACTGACAAATCCCCCAGCATGAGTTCTTTAATGCACAATGTAATTAAAACAAATCTTACCTTAAACTTCACAGCAGATGCACTGTAGGTCAGATTATATCACAGCAGGTGCACTGAAGGTCAGATTATATATTATCAAACATATAATCTGGTTTCTAGATGTTTATAATTATTGATTATTATAGATAAGATGCGATCGCGAATGCACTTGCCGACTATGCATGCTGCCGTATTTTCATTGCAATGCAAGATGGGATTCTAAGTTCGTGTCGTCATAGAAGCAAACAAGGAGCAGCATAAAAGGTTCTAAAAAACTAGCCTTTTCACTTTCCCAGCCCTGGAAGTGGTTGTGACGGACGGAATGGGAGAAGGCTCAAATGGACTGACTAGTTTGTATATACTTTACTTGACGTCATAAAACATGGCCACAGCACTGCATCAAAACAGTGTGCTCTGACGGTAATGGCTTTATACTTTTATTTAGTGATTGTTTGAAATTTTTTTAACATATAAAAATAAAGATATATTGATGTTGAGAAGAGTATTTGAACAGCTGGTTCATTTTACAATTGCTTCAGACCCTCTTTTGCTTGTAAATAGCAGCATGAATGCAGATCGCACCGGTTTGATCATACACGTCTGAGCCCAGCCTAGTGTAATCACACAGGTTTGATCGTACGTGCGAAAAGGTTAACATTCTGAAAACTTCTCCTTTAGTGTTCCATGGCTAAGAAAACTGTATAGGTATGAAATTACATGAGGGTGAGTAGCTTATGTCATATTTTTGGGGGGCTGTATTATCCCTTTAAAACATTTTGAAAGTACAGTTGGAAGAAACATCTTTATGGAGAGATCATTCCTGCACTCACCTACAAAACGTCAGAAAGGATTTGTCTCCATGTTTGGTAATCGTGTTTCAAAATGAGAGCTTAAATGGAATGAGAAATCCTCCTGTTTCATAGTTATTGGATTACCATCTCTGCGCTTCTACTGCTTCCCCCATAAATTGCTCTGATTAAATTAACTTCATTTTCAACTCGCTTATGACCTTTCGAATAGTGTCCTCCATTCCCTAAGAGATGGATTTAAATTGTATTTGTCACTTATTAAGAGTTTTGTCATTTCACAGTGATCTGTACAACTCAGAATTGAAAATCTAAAGCCTTTTGAGTATTTCCAGTCTTTGTAGAGGATATGTGCTTGTAAAATAATACTGAGAATAATCTTTAAATAAAGAGTGAGGAAGGTGACCTGTAAGGACCCACTGCAGAGAGAGTGATTCAATCCGCCTGTCTCCGTTCACCCTCATCCATGTTCTCTCACTTTCTTTATCCTCTCTTATACCTGTAACCACATCTGACAGGGATTAGACAGCCATCTTTTCCTCTTCCAAGCTGAATAATCTATCCCTGCTTTTTCAGTTCTGTAGAGTGTGGAGGGTAATCTGTGGCTGGTCTTTCAGGTGTCATCATCAGCATTTCACCACAAAACCATTCTGAACAGTTTTGAACAGCAAAACCATTCCATTAATTCTAGACCTGTCAATGGTACCCATTCCCTAGAAAAAATATGACAATCAACAATTTGGGAGGGGAGATTCTGTCTATCAATTATAACTTCAGTCACACTGGTCACTTGTATTTTGCCAGCTTGCTCTTATTGAGAAGAAATTGGGGCTTTGACCTTGCAGATAAAGTTGACCTTCCATTCTTTCGAGCAATACAAGTCCCTGTCTGAAAACTCAGTCATGTGGAAAGAGGCTATATCAACTGTCTCAGCATGTCAAGAATATCAGTATTCCAAATGCATCAGATTAAAGATTCAAAATTGCTATTTTTTAATTTTTTATTTTTTTTATATATAAAACAGCTAGATGCAACTCAAGGATTGTAAACAACAGAACCACTGTTTGACAGGTCTATGTATAGTAATATAGAAAGTAATAATGAAATATCTCTGGTATATTTTCCCGGGGAATGCACATTTAGCAGGAAGTGGCCATTGCTGAGCTAATCACAGATGATTAGATACATTTGAGAAAAAATGTTTAAGGTTAAACGAAATCTATTATACATATAGAAAAGTAGATAGATATTGTTTTTTTTTTTTTTATTATTGCCATTTAACTGTTTTCAAGGACAAGCAGTCGAGGTGCGTGGCCAAATGCGGTAATATTTTCAGAAACTGTAATTTTTCAGAGAATTTACCAGCACGTTACAGTGGGTAATCTCTCTATCTTCTCTCTCCACATTTCCAGTGGTCATAGTTGGTATTACTGCTACACCGTCGAGGTGTTATCGTATTTAGTTATGATAAATAAGAGAGAGGGAGTGGTTTTCAGCCTAAAACTAACATGCTGTGGTGAGTTGGGAAGATAATCACTGGACCATGGCCACTGCAAAACCAAGTGGAGAAAAAGGGAAGGAACCTTCTCGCATGTGTGCTTGCGGGGCCATGATTTCAGCCAAGGACACGCACCCCTTGAGTATCTCCTGCCTGGCGGTAAAACATGCACAGGCAGCCTTGGCTAACCCTGAGGGCTGGCCGCACTGCACTAAGATCCCATTAAGGGTTCTTGAAAGGCGAGTCTCGGCTGCAGGAAAAGGAGACCCGTATCTTTCCCCGCTTCCGGTGGAGAATGTACCCTCAAAACCTGAGTCCAGTAGTTGGGGGGACAATACGGAGGAGGCCTCGCCAAACCTCCCTCCTCTTTTCGATGTCTCCATCAAGGAGATATGAGAAGACTAGGAGGACGACGATATGAGTGATCGCCTTATTGAGGATGATGAGGAGGAGGCAATCCTTCCACTTCAATGGTCAAGACCACTAAGCGGGCAGAGCTGGGGCTCCCCTTCCCCAACACTTGTGGATCTTAATCTGATCGAGATGTGCCATAGGGCAGCGGCCAAGCTGTCTACTGAGTGGTCATCTCAACAGATGGAACAGGACACAGAAAGGGCTTTGTATGATGGGAAGAGTCTGCTTTCACATATCGCTCCCGTTAAACAGCTTATTCCTGCCATTCCTGCATGCGTGGCAGAGATGAAAAGGATTTGGGATAAACCTTTTTCACATAGGGTGCCTGTTAAGGGTTTCTCACACCTTGACATACATAATATGAAGGAAATAGGCATGTCGGAGCCTCCCCCAGTGGAATCGTTGGTCGAAAACAACCTCCATCCGACGCACCAGGTGGCTTTCTCCTCTGCAAGTGCCTCTCTGCCAGGGAAAACAGATTGCTCTACTGCATCCGTTTTTCAGAAAATGTACATGTCCCAGGCTTTTTCAGTGAAGGCTCTGAATGCAACATCCATCCTGAAGCCTTACCAAGCTGAACTGCTAGAAGAAATGGGGAAAAAGATTGACGCTGGGACCCCAGATCCAGCAGTGTGGAAAGAAATCTGCGTTATAGTGGATTTGAACTTACGCACCTCCCGAGGGGCAGTTCAGAGCTGTGGCCGCAGCATGAGCCTCTCGGTGGAGGGAGAGAGTGGATTATGGCTGGGACTGTCGGATCTCTCTGACAAAGAGAAACTTGACTTCCTTGATGCCCCAGTGGAGCCTAAGGCTTTATTTAGGTCATCAGGCATGGCCATGAGGTAGCAGTGTGATCTCCGAAATAAAGAAGGCGAAGCATTTGAGACATGGTAGCAGCCGCTAACCATTGCCTTGCCAATCCCCAGGGACGGAAGAAGAGGCGGACGATCTAGCTGCATCTCAGGTGGGAGAGAGGGGACAATGAACAGCACCCAGGTATCTTTGTACACCTCCCCTCCTCACAAAGTGAGCGACCTATTCTCCCCCCCAAACAAGAAGAGAAGGGGAACAGTGTAGTCACTCTATTTGAGAAAAAAACTGTTCAGTAGCAAGTTCGGGTTCGTCCACTTCACAGTTTAAATGGTGTGGATGGACAAGTTCAAGGAGTGCCCCCTGTTTTAAACCTTCCCCTTCCACCCACCGGGTTCAGTCTGAGGGACAAAGAGATCTTCCCTCCTTACAGCAGCATGGGGAAGAGATATGCTGAGAATGTAAAGGCAGGTGACAGTGGCTTATATCAGGAAGGTGGGGCTTCCTGGTCACTGCTGTGATTTGTCTGTCATTGGACAGACGTGGTGTTATAAACTGCTTCCATGATTTCACACAAAAGGCGTTTTACCATAGTAAGATACCTCATTCCAGTTATCAGAGCACTACAGAATTGAAGAAGATGTGCATTATAGGTGCATGAACTCGGACACAGTGGTAAATGTACAAACTCAAAATGTTTATTCTGCCCCCAGATATATCTGATTGGTGCATGTATTTTTTTTTTTTTTTTTTTTTGGTATAAGGCTCAATTCATTAACATGAGTTCATGTATTAGGGGTCATGAATTAACAATAAAAAAATTAACCATTAACATTTATTGATTTATGTTAATTTATCAAAATACTACTATTAATTGTTCATGTTAGTTCCTAATGCATCAACTAATGTTAATATACACAACTTTTGATTGCGGGCACAAAAAATTTCACAGAGATACCATCCTGCATTTGTGTGCCACAGTTTAAGGGTTCTTTGAGAAATCTGCTCACCCTTTTTCTGTACAACTAGTTGCTGAATAGAGAAATAAGAAATGCTTATGTGAAATTAATGTCTCTTTCTCGTCTGTCAAGCGTGTTATTTTCCAGCACCTGGACTGTGCATTAATAGAGGTTAAAGAATCTCTCTCACACACATACATGCAGGCTGCAGAAGGCATGTGGCATGCTCCCTCTGTGATCAATCGCAAGCCCTCATTTGGAAGGCACACAGTGCAAGCACAGAAAAAAAAAATAATAATAAAGAGCGGCGCTGTGCTCAGACAAAGGGCTAATTAAAAGCTGAGCAGCACAACATGGCTGACAAAAGAGAGGCCTGTTTAAGTAGTTTGTGCAAACATGTCACTAAAGACTACCGGTGCGATCACAAAGAGGAGGAGGACGGGGGGCAGTACAGACAATGACAGGTGGTGAACGAGAGAGAGAGAGAGAGAGAGAGAGAGAGAGAGAGAGAGAGAGAGAGAGAGAGAACTGCAACAAAGAAACGGGGTGCAGTACATAGAGAAAGAAATAGAGAAATGCAAGAGATAAATTAAGGGAAGAAAATAAACAAACCAGTGAAATGAGCAGAAGAACGCTTTAAGCAATTCAGCGCAAAGTCTTGCAGCATGTATTTGCAGCATGATAATACAAGCTGTGCCGCATTAAATAGCAATGTTGTGGTATAATAATATGAAACTAGTCAAAATATGGTATATTTTAAAGGTGCTGTATGCAATTAGTTTTGGAATACCATGCGTACAATTTCTCTGCTATCTCACAGATATCAATGAAATAGGTGTCCTAAGAAATCACACTTGTCTTTGTGAGAGCTCTAGTTTCTTTGAACAGCAAAAAAAATAAAAAAATAAAGCCTGTGCTTTTTTAGCCAATCAGAAAATATTCTCTGCCTTTTATGTGTTCGGGATTGCTGATATCGGGTCATCTGACATGTCTTTAGAGGGCAGGGTTATAGAAAGGGCATCTAATTTAGCAGCTAGGTCTAGCGGAAGTAAGCAAAAATGGCTAAATTACTCACGTCACCTTTAGGTCTTTATATTTTCGTGAGTTTTTTCTATCACTGTGGAGTGCAGGGTGAAATTGTGGCTGGTTTGGTAACATTTATGGTCTGTTTCCAAATAACGCGTGCTGAATGTGGGGAGATCTTTCTTAATGTATCTTAACATTTGTTTCTTTCCAAACTGCTTGTAAGATGCGAGATGATCACTCTCACAATGACATATACTTCACAAAGACTTTGTTTTCCAAGAGCAGATTTAGCACATACTATTGAAAGAAACAAGGCCGTGCTAATCAATAATAACATGATCCTGAATTTGTGGTATAAGTGTACTTTAGAATTTTGAAGTTTGAAGTGATGAGCAAGCTGTTTTATTTCACTCACTAGTGTTCAAATGCATCAAAATGAGAGGAAAACACCTGCTGAAAGAAGAAAGGAAAAAAACCTAGTTTAAACCAGCCTTAGCTGGTTTGCTGGTCTTAGCTGGTCTCCCAGCCTGGCCAAGCTGGGATTCAGCAGGTTTAACTGGTCGCTTAGCTGGCAGATCCCAAATTCCTACTAAAACCAGCAAACAGACCAGCCTAACCAAGCTGGTAGACCATCTAAGAACAGCAAACCAGCTTAGGCTGGTTTTAGCTGTTTCATTGTTTCCAGATGGGAAGCAACTATAGGGAACTATGTGTGTTGTTTTTTTTATATGGTGAACGGGTGTCAGTCTGTGTGCCCTTGTGTATGTGAGCCTGGCTTCTGTCCGTCACGCTTCAGTAGCCATTCAGCAGCGTTCAGAGTGACAGAATACCAATAGGGAACTTAGACTGGAGAAGGACCACAGTGAAAGAGAGCTGGACGCTGTCAGAAAACAAATCAGAGGCAGGACCCTGATCAAATCCTTCAGCACCATGACGTCTGCTTTGTAAATCATGGAATTTACATTAACCTGTCATTCCTATTTACAGTTAATCCATTGAGACTCTGAAGTCACCATGCATAATGCTGAGCTAGGCTATTTGTATAGCCAAAGCGTTTGCAACTTTAAAAAAGCACAAAATAAAGAAAATGACAATAGACTTGTCATTAGAAAGTCTTCTAATGACTAATGATATAAGTGGTGGTCAGTGAAGCATAGCAAATCTGCATGATATGAGATGGGCCCCTGAATGGGTGCAAATAGTACTGAGTTTTGTGAATAAGCACAATCTACTGTATAATAAGCATCATTTACATAGAAAGGAGCCATGTTTTTGCACTGAAAAGAATGACTGTGGGCCTTAGTCATGAAACAAGAGCAAAGCAAATTTGTGTGTAAATCATACATGAATCCACTCTTACACATTGTCTCTTTGAATTCAATGGGACAATTCAGCATAATTTTACTTCCACACAAATTTGTTTTGCTCTTGTTCAGTGAATAAGGCCAGATTACTTCATTTGAATTCTTAGAGTGCAGCACTATATCAGAGCATTTAGTGGCTGGGTAAAGTAGAATGCAGGTGGTGAGTGAATAAGAAGAATGTTTCATATTATACCACATGCAAAAATGGCGCAATTTTTTGAATTGTGTTTCTATAAGGTTCTTTCCCAGAATACTGTTTATAATTTAACTATGTCCATTTTTGTTAACAGTCCTTAATCACCATTACCAGCGACATCTTTCTCTTTTTCTATTTCTTTCTATTTCTGATACAATTACCTCTAATGTTGCCTCTAGATGGCTCCAGAGTGCACTGTTCCAATCTCAGGTGTTTGGCCTTTGGGGAGTAAAATGGTGAGCCAGAACATACGCCAACACATAACCTTGTCGTGACGGACTGGGCCGTACTTGGCATGGGGCACAGGGCACCATATGGGCCTGGTAATGTGCTCGACGTGACGGAAGAGCAAGACCTACGTGCTCTTCCCCATCAGGTGAGACCTAGAGACCTGGGGACCTGCGGAGGCCTTGGGGTGGGGGCCCAAATTCATTAACAACACAGAGTGTGGCAACAATAGGGGAGTGAGGGCATCACCCCCACCCAAAACACAAGGCCTTATTTGTCCTCTACTGTGACCTACAAGCATTAAATCATAAAAATGTGTCATATAGCTGCAAACAAGAACAGTGTTATTCCCCATTTAGACCATATTTTATTACAAAATTCTCTTAAAAGCTACGCATTGCTTTCTCTTTTAGTAGTTACTAACAGATGCTATGGCAAAGATTACATCGATATCTTCCAGTAGAGCATTTAGAAAACAGATTCAGATGTCGCTGAATACAGTCTAGTCTGACGTTTCTATAGTCTGGGTCACATGGCAGGTAATTCTGGCCAATACTTGTCCGCATAGACAGGAAGGTGCCATCTGATCACATGTAAAATGACCAAGCACAGTTTTTTTCTTTTCTGTGTAATGTATAGGGGAGGGTAAATTGTTAATCGAACATAACTGAGAACCAGGTGGCAAAGAAAAGTGTGTTCAAGGATCTTGTTTACGTCACATATGAAAGAAAGATCACAAATGAGATCTCTTTCATACCTCTTTTATATCTCATTTGTTTCTCCCAGACAGCATTTGGAGTTAAATGGAGAACAAACAGAAATTCCTGCTTCAGTCTCCAGCTTCTCAAAAATGTCTCACATTGTGCTCAGATTAGCCAAGTCTGCAATCAAACGTCAGATTTTATTTTTATTAAATCAAACATTTCTCATGAAAGTCATCCAATACCAAACTGTCTGATCAATGCAATCCAAATTAATTGTATATCTATTAACAGGGTTTGAAATTAACACACGCCAACCCGCCAAATGCGGGTACAAATCGGCAGTGGCAGATAACTGTCAGTCTTACTAGACACTTTGGCATGTGATGTTTTCAAGGTTTTTCATGCATTAGAAAGTATGTTGTGGCAGCGGGGGCGTGGTCAAGCATCTCTCTGGAGACAGAGAAAGTGGTAAGGGCGCTTACACCTGAGTTAAATTATGTCTAACACCTGTCTCTAATTTCAGTGAGCACGGGGAGAGCGGCATAAATAGAGCCACACCACAGGTATAAGGGGAGAGCCTGGGCACCAGAGACCCGAGTGTGAAGCGAAGAGTTAATTATTGCAATGTTGAGAGTTTATTTTGTGAAGTGCTTTGTGTAGTTTAGACTAGCTTACTGAACAACATAAAAAGCTCTGAGAGTGTATACCTGCTGCAGAAAGGAGAATAAAACGCTTACCTGAACCAGGAAATCTGCTTCTCGCCGCCTCCTTCCACTGAGAAGTGTTACACTGGTGCCGAAACCCGGGAAAAAGTCCGAAGATGGACGGAAGTCGCCCCGTAGAGTCCTCCCAGTTGGCTGAGATCCTCCAAACCCTCGCTGGCTTGCATCGGAGCCACCAGCAATCCCTGCTTGAGCTCCAGCAAGCGATCCGGAGCCTCCTCAGCCAGGAGGCATCCCCAGCCGCGACCCCGGACACTCACACGCCGTTACCCCCGCCCGCATTACAGAAAATGGGGGCGGTGGATGACCCCGAGGCCTTCCTGTATTTGTTTGAGCGGACCGCTGAGATCTGGGGCTGGCCGCTCGGCCAATGGGCGACCCGACTTATCCCACTGTTGTCCGGGGAAGCCCAGCTCGCGGCTCAACAACTGCCAGCGACGAGCCTCTTGGCCTATGGAGATTTAAAGAGAGCCATCCTGCAACGGGTTGGTCGCACTCCGGAGGAAAGTCGTCAACTCTTCTGGAGATTGAAGTTGGAGAGCTCCGACCGCCCGTTTGCCTTCACCCAGCGGCTCCGTGACGCCTGCCGAAAATGGTTGCTAGCGGGGGACCGCGAAGTCGACGGAATTATCGACCAGGTGGTACTGGAGCAATTAACACATCGACTGCCAAAAGGGATGGCAGAGTGGGTCCAGTGCCACCGCTCGGCGTCGCTGGAGGAAGCCATCCGGCTTTTGGAGGACCACATGGCGGCGATCCCGAGGGCGGAAGAGCCCTCCTACACTCTCTCTCCTCCCTCTGTCTCATCCCCCTCCCCTCTCTCCTCTCGTTCTGATCTCTCTCCAGGTCCCGTTCCTGCCCCACGCAGACGAGGAGGACTTCAGCCCCTGAGACAAGTTCCCCGGGTGCGGGAGGCGACACCTTCCCCTATCCCAATGCCCCGCCGCTCTCCCCCTCGAGTGCGGGCGTAATGCCTGGGCCAGCCAGCCTTCCGGGATCAGTGCCCTCTGATGGAGCTGGGGACGGTGGTGCGGGTCTCTGACCTCCCACAGGCTGCCCCCGACTGGGCTGGAGTGTACCAGATACCGGTAAGTGTCAAGGGGGGTACTCACCAAGCGTTGGTGGACACCGGGTGTAATCAAACCATTATCCACCAACGCTTGTTTCAACCCGAGGCATTGGTCACAACTAAAACGGTGAAGGTGAAATGTGTACACGGGGATATTCACAAGTATCCGGTGGTGACCCTGATGATTAAATTCCGGGGGAAAAAGCATAGAGTGGAGGCCGCGGTTAGTTCCCGCCTCACCCATCCACTTATTTTGGGGACTGATTGGCCTGATTTTAGAGTTTTATTAAAGGGAATTTGCGCGGATGGGTCCTGTATGAAGTTAGGGAGATGTGTAATGTGCGATGCTCTGGCAGGGGTGGCGGAACCGGGGCCGTCCTCGACAGCTCCACGTCATAATGACGAGAGAGGGGGAGAGGCTGCAGCCCCTCCCCTTCTCAGGGAATTCCCTGAGGGGGATTTCCCTTTGGAGCAGTCACGAGACGAAACCCTCAAACACGCCTTCGACCAAGTGAGAGTCATTGATGGTCAACGACTCCAGCCGGACATCGCCCTTTCATACCCCTATTTTGTGATTATAAATGAGTGGTTGTATAGAGTGACACAGGACACTCAAACTAAAGAGGATACAACCCAACTTTTGATTCCAAGGAGCCGTCGGGAAATGGTATTCCAGGCAGCTCATTATAATCCCATGGCGGGTCACTTAGGAGAAAGGAAAACACTGAACCGTCTAATAGCCCATTTCTATTGGCCAGGCATTGGTGGCGATGTCCGCAGGTGGTGTGCGGCATGCCACGAATGCCAACTGGTTAACCCACCGGCCACCCCAAAAGCACCATTGCGCCCTCTCCCTTTGATCGAGGTCCCCTTTGAGAGAATTGGAATGGACCTCGTCGGGCCATTAGAACGGTCAGCATGCGGACATCACTTTGTATTGGTCTAGTGGACTATGCAACGCGATATCCGGAAGCAGTGCCCCTTCGCAACATCTCAGCATGCAGTGTTGCGGAGGCGCTCTTCAAAATAATCTCCCAGGTGGGGATTCCGAAAGAAATCCTCACCGATCAGGGCACAACGTTTATGTCACGGACACTACGCGAGTTGTTAAATATTAAATCGATTCGCACCAGCGTATACCATCCTCAAACGGATGGCCTGGTGGAACGATTTAATAAAACCCTCAAAAACATGATTCGTAAGTTCGTGCACGACGATGCTAGAAATTGGGATAAATGGCTCGACCCCCTGTTATTTGCAGTACGAGAGGTCCCGCAAGCCTCCACTGGCTTCTCCCCATTCGAGCTGCTGTATGGGCGATGCCCACGCGGCGTGCTTGATGTATTGCGAGAGGCCTGGGAGGAGGGACCTTCAAACAGCAAAAACGAAATTCAATACGTTCTTGATCTTAGAGCAAAACTCCACACTTTGGGACAGCTAACACAGGAGAATTTGCTCCAAGCTCAAGAACGACAGCGCCGACTGTATGACAGGGGAACTCAGCTAAGGGAATTTGCACCGGGAGATAAAGTGCTTGTATTGCTTCCCACATCGAGCTCTAAATTACTCGCCAAGTGGCAAGGACCCTTTGAGGTCACACGACGAGTGGGAGATCTCGATTATGAGGTTAAACGAACCGATAGAGGGGGCACACGTCAAATATACCATCTCAATCTCCTGAAATTGTGGAGGGAGGCGGTTCCCGTGACGTTGGCTATGGTAGTTCCCGAGAAGGCGGAGCTCGGACCGGAGGTAAGTTCAAAACATAAACAGTTCACCCCGGTCACTTGCGGAGACCACCTCTCACCGAGTCAACTCACGGAGGTTGCTAGGTTGCAACAGGAGTTTGTGGACGTGTTCTCCCCTCTACCGGGACGTACAAACCTCATCCACCACCACATCGAGACCGAGCCGGGGCTCGTGGTATGTAGCCGCCCCTATCGATTACCCGAACACAAGAAGAAAATCGTTCGGGAAGAATTGGATGCAATGCTCGATATGGGGGTAATAGAAGAATCCCACAGCGATTGGTCCAGCCCAGTTGTTCTAGTGCTTAAGAGCGACGGGTCTGTGCGATTCTGTGTGGATTATAGGAAAGTCAACGCGGTGTCTAAATTTGATGCATATCCAATGCCTTGCGATGATGAGTTGCTCAATCGGTTGGGCACTGCTCGATTTTATTCGACATTGGATTTGACGAAGGGTTATTGGCAGATCCCCTTGACACCAATTTCCCGTGAGAAAACCGCCTTCTCCACACCGTTTGGATAAAACCAATTTGTGACACTTCCGTTCGGTTTGTTTGGAGCCCCGGCTACGTTTCAGCGTCTCATGGGCCGAATCCTCAGACCACATTCAGCTTACGCCGCTGCCTATTTAGATGACATCATCATATATAGCAATGATTGGCAGCGGCACATGCAACATCTGAGGGCGGTTCTAAGATCGCTGCGCCGAGCGGGACTCACAGCGAACCCAAAGAAGTGTGCGATTGGACGGGTGGAGGTACGGTATCTGGGGTTCCACTTGGGCCACGGGCAGGTGCGTCCCCAAATTGACAAGACAGCGGTGATTGCGACCTGCCGAGACCCAAGACCAAAAAGGGGGTGAGACAGTTCCTGGGGCTGGCTGGCTATTATAAAAGGTTCGTGCCTAATTATTCAGACGTCACCAGCCCGCTGACTGATCTCACTAAAAAAGGAGCTCCAGACCCGGTCCAGTGGACGGAGCAGTGTCAGCGGGCGTTCATGCAAGTTATAGCTGCACTTTGCGGGGGGCCGCTTTTACATTCACCTGACTTCTCTCTCCCTTTTGTTTTACAGACAGATGCTTCAGACAGAGGGCTGGGGGCCGTACTCTCGCAGGTGGTGGAGTGGGAGGAGCGCCCGGTGCTGTACATTAGCCGTAAGCTCTCCTTGAGGGAAACTAAGTACAGCACCGTAGAAAAGGAGTGTCTTGCCATCAAGTGGGCGGTCCTCACTCTCCGATACTACCTGTTGGGGCGGGCCTTCACCCTCTGTTCCGATCACGCCCCACTCCAGTGGCTCCACCGCATGAAAGATACCAATGCCCGGATCACCCGTTGGTACCTGGCTCTTCAGCCGTTTAAGTTCAAGGTGGTCCACAGACCGGGGGCGCAGATGGCTGTCACCGACTTCCTTTCCAGGAATGGGGGGGAGTGGTTGGCAGGCCGGATGCCGCCCCGGCCTGAGTCGGGCATTGGGGATATGTGGCAGTGGGGGCGTGGTCAAGCATCTCTCCGGAGAGAGAGAAAGCGGTAAGGGTGCTTACACCTGAGTTAAATTATGTCTAACACCTGTCTCTAATTTCAGTGAGCACGGGGAGAGCGGCATAAATAGAGCCACACCGCAGGTATAAGGGGAGAGCCTGGGTACCAGAGACCCGAGGGTGAAGCAAAGAGTTAATTATTGCAATGTTGAGAGTTTATTTTGTGAAGTGCTTTGTGTAGTTTAGACTAGCTTACTGAACAACACAAAAAGCTCTGAGAGTGTATACCTGCTGCAGAAAGGAGAATAAAACACTTACCTGAACCAGGAAATCTGCTTCTCGCCTTCTCCTTCCACTGAGAAGTGTTACATATGTGACTGTCGGGCGACATGGGTCGCTACCGAAACAAATTTAACTGCACTCATCTTAAAACACTGAACACAAGATGAGTGCAAGTGATCTAAATGTCTCACACTGTGCTCAGATTTGCCAAGACACAAAAGTCTGCAATCAAACATCAAAGATATTTTTTCTGATTTAAACATTTCTCATCAAATTCTTCCGATACAAAATTGTCTGACCAATGCTAGGTGCAAATTCAGTGAAGTGCCTCAGGGACATGACAAATTGCTTGGTTTAAGATAAAAATAAGACATTCTTTTATGATAAAGATTAATGCAATAATTCTTTAAATTCATAATAATGGACATATCAACATCTTGTAGAAAGCTTTCAACATTACATTTTAGTGAACCACCACTTCATAAGGTCTGGGGGACAGAAAGATGACCAAATCCGAGGAATGACCCAATCACTTAATATGATTCCCATAACTTACACGCGTATCTGTGCGGAGTAAATGAAGCATGCTTTCGCGTGAACCCCCGCAACTCACATCAGCATGCTCCAGAGATGCTCTGGGACAGAGCGGAGCCAAATTTGCGTGGTTCAGTCGGGCATTACTCGATATTGCGTCGGCCGGCGGAAACCATAAAACTTACGTGACCCATTTGAATTCTACAGAGAACGTTATAGTAAGATGTCAAACCTCTCAAACTGCAAGACAGCCCTTACATGACAAAAAGCACTGACAAGGTAAAGAGGAGACAAATACTCAACATCAGTTTTTACAATACATATCACCATTCATACTAAAATGTATTTTACTGCACTAAAACTAACTGGTAACTGGTAAAGATTCATATTAAATCCATTAGGGTGAATCCATTAGTCTTTATTTTTATTACAACTGTGAAATAAATTATCAGTTATCAGTTTTATCAGTTTTTGTGGGGCATTGGATTTTGGCTAGTGAAAATGCTGTGTGGTTAGTGACCTTGGAACAATATTAGCCACAGTTGCCAGTGAGCCAAAAAGTTAATTTCAAACTCTCTTAACACTTTCTGTATTGCAAATATTGTCTCATATGTGTCTCTTTTAATTCTAAGAAATTTTAGGAAACACATCTAATGCCAGTCAATCAGATTGAAGCTTGCGGATTTTGGAAAGCTCTTTTGAAGTTAAGACTAATTGCAGCCAAACCCTCACTTTCAGTTTTAAGCCTTTAAGGAAAAATGTCTGATGATGACATACTACACACACAAATGCACACATTCTCTCTTTAGGAAGCTGTCACTGTTCATGTGACTTCCTTTTGTTAACTGGACCTTATATCCAACAATTTACTGCTCAATTTGTTGGGCCTGGAAGCATCTCTTTAAACTGCATGCAATGCCTGGCAACACATTAACCAGTCAATGTCAGAAAAAGACTTTCCTCTGGAAACACACTGGAATAGAGACAAATTTCTTTAGACTCTGCTTTAATTTACAGAAACAATGGGCTGTGATATTACATCCACAGTAATGATCTTCATGAAGAGCTCTTTCATTAAGTGTTCTGAAGCCAAATGGTAGCTATGAGAGGAACAAACTAATGGTGTACACTGTCATTGATGTTAAACCTGGCAAGACATGAGGCATCTTGATTTGTCAAGTTTGTCATATGGACTACTTTCATGATAGTTCTATGATGCATTTTGTACACTTTTTAAAACTTGATAGCCCCTGTTCTTGTATGAATAAGAGTACCCTGGACATTCTGCTAAATATCTTCTTTTGTGTTCCACAGAAGAAAGAATGTAATATGGCTTTTGAACAACATCAGGGTGAGTAAATGATGACAGAGTTTTCATTTTTGGGTGAACTTTCCCTTTAACTCTCATTTGCTGGTGATTAATTCAGTCTTGACTTGATCTCACACAGCTTTGAGCTTATTGGCATTTGAGCCCATTCCGTTCCTTCTCTGACTTCTGTCCCATTTCACAATGTTTTTCTCTCTTTTGTTGTCTTTTTCTCTAAGTTCTTCATTGCCTCTGACCTGGCCTAAACAATTGTTTACAGATTCAGAGTGAGGTCTGGCCTTCTTCGGGCCACAGTAAATAATACATACCTGTCTGCTCTTCAAAACACAGCCTGGCGAGCTAGTGACTGTTAGGCGCTGGCCTCTCAAATCAATACTGCAGGTTGTTATTAGCACAAGGGGCCTGTGAGTGTATTCTCAGGAAAGGGAATGTACATGCCTTTCCTCTGAGGCTGGTCTGGCACCATTGCAATATGACTCAACCTCTGTGGCAGCCATGATAAGGACATCAGCATAAGACTTCTGGGAAATGTAACAATTTACAGCCTATAGGGATATAGGTTTCCCCATCATTTACTAACCCTGATGCCATCCTAGATGTGTAAGACTTACTTTCTTCAGCAGAACACAAACAAAGATTTTCAGAAAAATATCTCAGCTCTGTAGGTCCATACAATTCACAAAGTGAACGGTGATCAGACCTTTGTAGCTCCAGAAATCACATAAAGTAAACATAGAAGTAATCCATATGACTCCAGTGGTAAAATCCATATCTTCAGAAGTAATATAATAAGTGTGGGTGAGAAACAGATCAAAATTCATGTCCTTTTTTACTCTAAGTCTCCACATCACACATCTGAAAGTGAAAGTTAAAGTGGAGATTTAGGGTAAAAAAGGACTTAAATATTGTTTTGTTTCTCACCCACACCTATTATGTCGCTTTTGAAGATATGGATTTAAATACTGGAGTCATATCAAAAGAAATCCATCAAATTTTCTGTGCTATGAAAGAGCAATCACAGCCAAGTCCTCAGAGAAGTACAGTGCCAAACATTTAAATAAAAATGATTTGATCTTCATTTTTATTTCATTTTAACTGACTCTTAGATTTCAAAGCATTATGACCATGATACCCATTCCTCTAATGTCAAAAACGTGACATTAAACCCATCAGAAAGGTAATAACAAACTCTGATGACTGAAAGAAAATAAAACAAATAAACAAAAAGCATTTTCTTCAGAAATTAGAAAAAATAAAGAAGGAAAAAGTAATTTTGCACATCCATTCTTACACTCCTTTAACTTAATGCACCGTGCCAAGTGTGTGTGTCTATGTGTGCTTCAGAGTGCAACCCTTCTTTTGACAGTACCTGGCTTGGACTGCACACACACAAGCCATAAATAGACAGACAAAAACAAAGAAAGAAAAGAGGGTGGGAGAAGAGAGTGAGATCATGCCAGACAGGTATACAAGAGCTAAATTAAGACGTACTGTATATGAAGTGAGAAAAGCAAATTTTTAGCACAAGGTTTTAAATTTAGGAACAAGGAACAGCCAGTCATAATTAAAGGGATAGTTCACCCAAAAATATTTACTCATCATTGACCCCCATTTCCTTCCAATTCCATATTATTTTCTTTCTTCTATGAAACACAAAAGAAGAAGCTAGACAGAATGTCCGAGCTTTAGCTGTCCACACAAGGAAATGTATTTGTTCTGCAAAGCTCCAAAAAGTAACAAAAACAAAAATAAAAGTACCACAAAATTATCATAAAATTAGTCCATACAACTTTCTACATGTGCTATATTCTAAGTCATCTGAAGTAGAGGTGGGTAAAAATATATATTTTCCAATGCATTGCGATATTAATTTGAATGATTCATTCAATCGACTCTTAAATCACCCCCATTTGCAACCAAATTTTGAGTTATCAGAATCAGAATGAGCTTTATTGCCAAGTATGCTTACACATACAAGGAATTTGTCATGGTGACAGGAGCTTCCAGTGTACAACAATACAAAAACAATACAAAAACAGCAGCAAGACATAGATAATAATAAAAAATAAAAAATAAAAAATAATTATACACATACGTACAGACACACACACACATACACATGGGTAGTGCAAATCTAATACAATCTGTTATGTACAGTGTAAATACAAATCTGTTATGTACAGTGCAAATGTTTTTTTTTTTTTTGTTTTGTTTTTTTTCAGAGGAATGAAATGGCAGAAGAGGTTGGATGTGTTGGATAAATATATGAAGACTAAACTGTGTATTGCAAATAGTTATTGCTCAATGGTTCAATTTAACTGTTCATGAGATGGATAGCCTGAGGGAAAAAAAACTGTTCCTGTGCCTAACGGTTCTGATGCTCAGAGCTCTGAAGCGTCGGCCAGAATGCAACAGTTCAAAATGTAGTGGGCAGGGTGAGTGGGGTCCAGAGTGATTTTTCCATCCTTTTTCCTCACTCTGGAAGTGTATAGTTCTTGAAGGGGGGGCAGGGGGCAACCAATAATCCTCTCAGCAGTCCGAACTGTCCTTTGTAGTCTTCTGATGTCTGATTTCGTAGCTGAACCAAACCAGACAGTTACTGAAGTGCAGAGGACAGACTCAATGACTGCTGAGTAGAACTGTATCAGCAGCACCTGTGGCAGGTTGAATTTCCTCAGCTGGCGAATGAAGTACAACCTCTGCTGGGCCTTTTTCACAATGGAGTCAATGTGGGTCTCCCACTTCAGGTCCTGTGAGATGGTAGTGCCCAGGAACCTGAATGACTCCACTGCTGCCACCGTGCTGTTTAGAATGGTGAGGAAGGTCAGTGTTGGGGTGTTCCTCCTAAAGTCCACAATCATCTCCACCGTTTTGAGCGTGTTCAGCTCAAGGTTGTTTTGACTGCACCAGACAGCCAGCTGTTTAACCTCCCTTCTGTATGCAGACTCATCGTCATCTCGGATGAGGCCAATGACAATGGTGTCATCTGCAAACTTCAGGAGCTTGACAGATGGGTCCTTGGTGATGCAGTCATTGGTGTAGAGGGAGAAGAGTAGTGGGGAGAGCACACATCCCTGGGGGGCACCAGTGCTGATTGTACAGGTGCTGGAAGTGAGTTTCCCCTGTCTCACAAGCTGCTGCCAGTCCATCAGAAAGCTGGTGATCCACTGACAGATAGACATGGGAACAGAGAGTTGGTGTAATTTATTCCGGAGAATAGCTGGGATGATGGTGTTGAAAGCTGAACTGAAGTCCACAAAAAGGATCCTTGCATATGTCCCTGGTCTGTCCAGATGTTGCAAGATATGATGCAATCCCATGTTAACTGCATCATCCACAGACCTGTTTGCTCGATAAGCAAATTGAATAGGATCTAGAAATGGTCCAGTGATGTTCTTCAGGTGGGCCAACACCAGTCTCTCAAATGATTTCAAGACCACAGACGTCAGGGCGACAGTTCTTTAGTCATTAAGTCCTGTGATTTTTGGTTTCTTTGGGATGGAGATGATAGTGGAACGTTTGAAGCAGCATGGGACTTCACACTGCTCCAGTGATCTATTGAAGATCTGTGTGAAGATGGGGGCCAGCTGGTTAGCACATGATCTAAGACATGCAGGTGAAACGCCATCTGGGCCCTGTGCTTCCCTTAACCTTTGTTGTCGAAAGACGCGGCTCACATCATCTTCACAGTTCTTAAGTGCAGATTGAGTAGCAGGAAGGGGGAGGAGGGGGGTTGCAGGTGGTGTTGGTGTTTGTGTGAAGTGAAGGTCAGAGTGGGTGTGGGGTGTGAGATTGGGCCTTTCAAATTTACAGTAGAACACATTCAGGTTGTCAGCCAGTTGCTGGTCCACCACAGGGTTGGGGGCAGGAGTCCTGTAATTCGTAAGTTGTTTCATGCCACTCCACACTGATACAGGGTCGTTAGCTGAAAACTTGTTTTTCAGCTTCTCAGAGTATCTTCTTTTAGCCACTCTGATTCCCTTATTCAGTGTGTTCCTGGCCTGATTGTATAAGACTTTATCCCCAACTCTGTAAGCATCCTCTTTGGCCTGACGAAGCTGCCTGTGTTCCGTTGTAAACCATGTTTTGTTGTTGTTAAATGTTAAATAAGTCCTAGTAGGAATGCACATATCCTCACAAAAACTGATATATGATGTAACAGTATCTGTGCACTGCAATCAGTGCAGTCAAAGCAGGCTTGTAGTTACAGCTCTGCTTCGTTGGTCCATCTCTTAACAGTCCTTAATACAGGTTTAGCAGATTTTAATTTCTGTCTGTAGGTTGGAAGAAGATGAACCAGACAGTGATCAGAGAGTCCCAAAGCTCCTCTAGGAACAGAGCGATATGCATCCTTTATTGTTGTGTAACAATGATCCAGTATATTTCTGTCTCTGGTTGGGCATGTAATGTGCTGTCTGTATTTGGGCAATTCACATGTGAGATTTGCTTTGTTAAAATCCCCAAGAATAATAATAACTGAGTCCGGGTTTTGTTATTCCATGTCTGTGATTGATCAGCCTGCTGTTGCAGCGCTGTGTTCAAACACGTGTTGAGAATAAACGAGGAAAAGTCCAGCGGCGAGTAGAAAGGCTTACAGTTAATAAAGAGCGCTTCCAAATTAGGACAGCACATCTTCTTTAACGTTGTTACATCTGTATACCAACTTTCATTGATGTAAAAGCATGTTCCACCGCCTCTCGTTTTCCCCATTAACTCCGTGATGCGATCCGCTCTGAACAGCTGAAAGCCCGGCAGATGTAACGCGCTGTCCAGAATGGTTTCACTCAGCCAGGTTTCTGTGAAGCACAAGGCAGCAGAGTTTGAAAAGTCCTTGTTTGTGCAGGTGAGATGTAGTTCGTCCATTTTGTTAGGAAAAGAGCAAAGATTCGCAAGATGAATGCTTGGCAGCGTTGTTCGAAAGCCCCGCCGACGGAGCTTGACCAGCGCGCCTGCTCGTCTCCCTTGCCTGCATTTCATAGCGCGTTTAAACAACACAACCGCGCCTCTGACTAAAATGTCAAACAAAACGTCCGAATATTCAAAATCCGGGAAAAGATTTACTGGTGTATGCTGTCGAATGTTCAGCAGTTCGTCTCTGGTAAAACTGACTAAAAAAAGATTACTAAACACAGGACAAACAAAGAAAAACAGCAAAACAATAGAAGCGCTCCACACCGAGGCGGTCATCCGCGGCGCCATCATGATGTATTTTAATGTAATGTAATTATGCATCTAAAATGTACAGTATATATTTGGCAACTGGTAGGTAAATGTTCAGATTTCACTCACCAGGGATTTTGTAGTATATAATGCTGTAGGATTCAGCAGCAAGATCCTTTCACCACGTGTTGAGAGGAAAACTTGTTCTGTGTAATGTGTATCCAAAGACAAGATCCACGCAACAAATTTGTCATTGAATAATGTCTCTTTTAATACCCTTCCTTTTCTTTACAGTCAAATGTATATCAAAAAATAAACATTTAATTCAAATCATATATAGCACAGATGAGGTAAAGCTGCTCGAGTCTCTATCGTTACCACGCGCTCATTTACAGACGCTCTTAAAATAAAACTGCAGCCCTGGTGGGAAACTTCAGTGTCAGTTGACAAGCGCTGAGTATCTGTCAGAGATTTAAACACTCTCTCCCATTTTCCCAGACATTTCTGCTCCAAATGTGCATCTGTAATCACAGCTGTCTGCATGAGAGCAGCCAGTCTATGACACTCTCTACACGCAGACACATGGCAAGTCATATTTTCTGTAAATGCTAGGGCATAACAGATGACTGCCTGTGGTAAATGCGGCTAACTTGACCTGATGAAATAGCACAACAATCGATCCATGTCATTATCGTATCAAGCTAATTGCAGAGGGCTTCACGAACCAGCAAGAACACTTGTTTTTATATATATTTTTATTCAATTTGGATATTAAGATTTCTCTTGCACTTTAAGGGTCCAATTTGAGTCATTATAATAAATGGTGTGTTTTTTTTAGACTGTTGTTCACCTCCCTGCTGTAATATAACACAGCTTAAACCAGCCCAAGATGGTTTTCTGGTCTCAGCTGGTTTAAACTGTTCTAGTAGGTCTCCCAGTCTGACCAGCTGAAAACTGCCCAGAACCTCACTAAAACCAGCAAAACAAAACAGGAGGGTAGACCAGCTAACCACCTTAGGCAGGTTTAAGCTGTTTTATTTTTCAGCAGGGCTAGAGTCAGTCAGTGAGGGTAGAGGACCAAAGGAGAACATCTACGTGTCTGTAATGTCAGACTGATAGTCTTTAAAGTAGGAAAAACAAAAGAGAGATAGTGAGATAAACAAAACAAAGTTACTGACAGGTGAGAGGAAAAGTGAATACAAAGAAAGTGAGAACACCAGATAGCTGGATCACAAATATTGAGTCACAAACCTATAAACAGATTAAATCGAAAATAAAAGTCAGCCTTTGCTTCTGTCACAAAACATGAGCACATAGAAGAACAATTAGCAAAAGAATGCATTCTGTGTGAACGCCCCCTTAGGAATTCTAACCTAAACTGAACCTAATAAATGAGGCTGGATTCACGAAAAATTTCTAAAGAAAAAATAAGGAATGTTATTAGGATAAATTAAAAGTTAATAAGAAGGTATCTACTAGGGTTGCAAACTGTCCAGTATTAGCTGGGACGGCCCGTACATATTAGCCATAATGAAGAGGCCTAGTGTCACCCCCACTTAATGTTCAGCTCTTGAGGACGTGAACATGATCGCAGAAATTAGGGGAAAAATTACAGGTCCACATAGCCCTCTCATTACTACCATAAACAACCAGACAGTTCCACCAAGGTCAAGGCAATTAAATTTGCTTCATATGCAGGCAGTTTTGATACGATGATTGAAAGTGAAGTTCCGCTAAACTGTTGGTGTACCCTAAACTCCAACTCTAAAATTAATAGTTGCTCTAGTGTCTGCAGGTCTACCGAGCATTCCCTGTGCAAGAAAACTTCTGTGTTCCTCGGGACTTGTTCTGTCTTCCTCTGCCTCCCCTGTTTAAAATTTTAGCAGCTCAACATCGAGGGAGAACATGGTTAAGAGAGAGTGAGAGAGATAGGAGATGTGAGATGAATGATGTGTGAGAATGAGACAAAATATATTTCATATGAATCCTGGAATAGCTCTGCATGGGTGGCCTTTTAGGTAAAATGCAAGGTCTTGGCTTTGCACAGAGGATGTTTTTAAATGCAAGGTTCAATTCAAACACAGAGTTACAGGGTCAGGCATGAGTCAACCAGAATGATACACAATGTTGAATTATGGATTTATTTAGCTAATTAGGTTACATTGTTCAGGAAAGGTGTAATTCAAGACATCTTTATATGTCTTACTCTTTGGCCAATTCACTGCTTATAATTAGCACCATTAGAAGCAAGACAATTGTCATTGCACCTTAAAACCTTTAACTATCAAGTGCCAATTGAATTGCATCTATTGAAAATTAAATTACCAGAGCTTTAGACATAAGTATTAATAGATTCTATGATTACCATGAAATGATAATAAGGATAATTGTTGCCTGTTATGGTATCTGTATCATCAATGAACTTGATAATAATATACCTTGTAACCTGAAATGAAATTCAGCCGTGCACTACTGTCTACCAAGAGTATATTTTTACTTTTCCAAATAAAAAGCTTTGTTCCTGCTGGTGAAACTAAGTGTATGTATTGGCTTTAGTTTTATGGGGCGATGTTTGTGATAGAGCAGTAGATGTTAGCGAGAGTGTAAATTTATAGGGATATTTCATCCAAAAATATACATTTATGTTGTTCAAAACCCACAAGACATCATCCAATATTATCATCCAATTTTTCTGGCTCTTTAATTCTTGATTATCTGTGCTAGTGTATTTTTGTATGAGTAAAAGACTTATACCACTAAACCAAGGTAAAACAACTCAAATTTGGTAGGGGATGCCACTCAAACCAATTGTTTTTTCTGAAATCTTTCCCTCTTCTGTCGGTCACACTCATCGATTAAACACTGATAGAGGAACAAGACTAAACAACTGCATCTGACATTGCTCTCCAATTCCTTGTCCTGTATTTAATTTTGTCAACAAATTGGCAAAAGAAACGTAAGCGTAAACATAGTTCTAGCAGGAAGATCTCGGGATTCATTCTATCAGGCATCTCATCCAATCACAATACAGCCTCTGCTTTATAAGCCTGCCAGCTGCCTCATATTGTTCACTGTGATGAGGAGGAGGGCGGGGTCGGGCCATGAGGATACACGCCCGGCCCTGAATTGGGCTAATCAGCCGGGAGGGGGATAAAGATGATACGAAGGCAGCAGTTCAGGAGAGAGAGAGCCACATGCGGCCTCCAGGCATGTGTGTCTATGTGTTTGTGTTTACGTTGATTTAGTTCATTTATGTTATTAAAAGTTATGTTTACTGTTCAGCCGGTTCCCGCCTTCTCCTTACCCTGTTACATTCACATATTTCCATGTATTCTCCCCACCCCCCACCCCATCACCACCAGTTTAGGTCCCGTCCTGGATGGGGGTAAATTCCGCTTATATAAACCAGCCTAAGATGGATTGCTGGTCTCCCAGCTTGGCCAGGCTGGTCTATTTGTTGGATTTAGAGGGTTTTGGGCACTTGTCATCAGGTCAAGCTGGGAGACCATCTTAAATCAGCTAAGACTAGCAAACCAGCATAGGCTGGTTTAAGCTGCTTCACCAGGGTGGAGACTGCTATGGTCATGAGAGTCACTCCAACTCAGGCCATGTCCACACTAATAAGTTTTCGTTTGAAAATATGTTTTTGCCTTCCATCCACACTGAGACAGCGTTTTTGTCAGTGAAAACGGATCTTTTGAAAACGCTCTCCCAAGTGGATTAAATTGAAAATGCAGCGTTGTAGTGTGGACTGCGAAAACTGATATATCTGTAAACAATGATGTATTTGTTGTTATGTGATGCAGTCATGTGATCCATTCAACAAAAACAATCAAGGTGGCAGCCCGTGTTATAGCGGCGCTGTTGTGTCTAATATTCATTTTGATAGCGTTGTTAAAGATAAATGTTACTTTGTACAGCCTTCACATTGCATTCCCTAGAAGGCGACAGGAAGTTTACTTGCAATTGGTGTTTGACGACGGAACACGAAGACAATTGCATTTTAGACCGTACATGCAACACGATTTTTCACATGCACAGTAAGGGGATTTAAGTGTTTTTATACGTTTCAGTGTGGACGAGCAACTTTTGGAAAACGCTTAAAATTGGCAGTGTGGACAGAGAGCATTTAAAAAAGAAAACGGTGTTTTCAAATGTATCTAAATTAATTTTGACGTAGCCTCAGTGATAACATCAAATATATTGGATGTTGTTGGAGGGTCACTGCAGCTGTTAACACCCACCTGTGTATTGACTCCCATTCTGAACGACTATTTAAATGAAGCTTACGACTGAAAAATCTGCTATTGGACAGCGGCCTTAATGAGTGTTTAGGCATGTGTGAATATTTTCTTGTTTCATGCTGTGTGTCTGTTGTTTGCCTGCATTGTCACTTTCCAAGTGTCACAGTTTCCTTAACAATTACACCTCTATGCTGCTTTCCTAAATGCCACACTTAAAATACAGACTCTAGTGCTAAACAAGGCCTGCCATTGTGTACAGCTCCCTAAACTTCTAGCAGCCAATGAAATATCAGTGCTGCATTTAGCCTTCATGGTTCACAGACTGCACCAAGATGTATTGTCTGACTGCAGGCCAAAGTTTGATTTCTGATTACAGAAACTTCTCTAGGCTAATTGACACTTCTGTGAGTCTGTCTTTTGGCATCCCATCCCAATACAGGGATCAGAGATGGTGAAAAAAAGTGGGAAAGGTCCTGAAGGGTCTGGTCTCCATCAGTCCACCTACCTGGAATGGCCAACTTACTGGGTGAAATACACTTAAAACAATACATCAAACAGCTTTGAAGGTATAAGATGTTTGGATGCCTAATTCTGTTGTTTCAAGCAAGGGCTGGACTGAGTGGAAGAGTGATGTAGACCGATGTAGAGGAGACCTTGGTTGGCTTTAAAGAAGGCCTATAGCAGAGGCAAGCCAAGACAACAAGTCTAGCTTTCTACCTAGGACCTTCAGCTGAAGCTAGAGTCCCAGATGCTGGCTTTTAGGTTTCTTGGTTCATCTTGTAATGTAAATACTGTGTATGAGTAAAAGAGTTATACCACTAAACCAACTTAAAACAACACCGTCATGGGTGCCATGTGGCACCAACAAACATCTATGTGATTATTTAATCAGCCAATCTTGTGGCAGCTGTGCAGTGCATAAAATCATGCAGATATGGGTCAGGAGCTTCAGTTAATGTTCACATCAACCATCAGAATGGGGGAAAAATTGTGATCTCAGTGATTTGGACCGTGGCATAATTGTTGGTGCCAGATGTGCTAGTTTGAGTATTTCTGTAACTGCTGATCTCCTGGGATTTTCATGCACAACAGTCTCAAGAATTTACTCAGAATGGTGCCAAAAACAAAAAGCATCCAGTGAGCGGCAGTTATGTGGACGGAAATGCCTTGTTGATGAGAGAGGTCAACAGAGAATGGCCAGACTGGTTCTAACTGACAAAGTCTACGGTAACTCAGAACACTGCTCTGTACAATTGAGCAGGTTGGCGCTACTTTGGTGGCACAAGGGGGACCTACACAATATTAGGTAGGTGGTTTTAATGTTGTGGCTGATTGGTGAATATATATATATATATATATATATATATATATATATATATATATATATATATACAGTGTGTGTGTATATATATATATATATATATACACTACCGGTCAAAAGTTTTGAAACACTTGACTGAAATTTTTCTCATGATCTTAAAAATCATTTGATCTGAAGGCGTATGCTTAAATGTTTGAAATTAGTTTTGTAGATAAAAATATAATTGTGCCACCATATTAATTTATTTCATTATAAAACTAAAATGTAATTAAAAATAAAAAAGTTTTTGAAATTGATGACTTGGACCAAATAATAAACAAAAGCAGCCAATAAGTGCCCAACATAGATGGGAACTCATTCAGTACTGTTTAAAAAGCATCCCAGGGTGATACCTCAAGAAGTTGGTTGAGAAAATGTCAAGACATGTCTGCAAATTCTAGGCAAAGGGTGACTACTTTGAAGATGCTAAAATATAACACAGTTTTGATTTATTTTGGATTTTGTTTAGTCACAACATAATTCCCATAGTTCCATTTATGATATTCCATAGTTTTGATGAATTTACTATTATTCTAAAATGTGATAACAAATTATAATAAAGAATGAGTGTTTCAAAACTTTTGATATATATATATATATATATATATATATATATATATGCAATCAAAATTGAGTAAAACTTCCAAAATTCCAAATGAAAAAACCTCACCTTTTCTCCAATAAAAAGAGTTTACCACTTGTGATGTCTGGTGGTGGTAAACCTGTCAGCCTACAGGGCATCAACATTTCACCTTCAAACATATAAGGCATTGGCTCTTGTTGAGAAGGTCAGTCTTTATATATCTATGATCTGACTAATTCTGTTCCAGACACCCGTGTGTAATTCATTAGGTCAGATAAAGAGGACAAGAAGAATAGAGAAAATGGAGCATGCATTTAAATGTGAAGAAAATAAGGAAATCAAATTTCTGGTTTAGCGCAGTGAGCTTTCTGCTCAATCTCATCTCACTGTATTATTGATTTATTAATCTACTCATTAAAATTACTTCCATGCCCGATTATGTTATCAATAATATATTGCATACAGTGTGATTTCTTCCACAGACATGCCACTGATTCCCAGACAGCCATTAACCTATTGGTACAAGGAGACAACCAAGGAAAATATGCTTGAAGTCTTCCAGGACACGTTTGCCTTTCTCTATCTCTCCTGATGGTCATTTCATCCATTCTGTCCCACTATTTCACTATATTTCATCATTTTTCCCTCTTCTGTTTCATTTTGTACAACTATGGAAACTAATGTTAGATTGAAAGTATAAATATGGCACTACCCTGCTAAAAAAATAACTGAAATAAAGCTTAAGTAGCTTAAAGAGGCTTAAGAGGCATTTGCTAGTCTTAGCTAGTTTAAACTGATTTAGCTAGACTCCCAGCCTGACCAGATGAAAAGTCTAAAACCCACTAAAACCAGCAAATCAGACCAGTCTGGCCAGATTGTGAAACCAGCTAAAACTAGCTTAAGCTTCTTCTTTTTTTCAACAATCCATCGAATTATCCATCTATAGACAGTCATCTTATTGTCTGCAGAAACTCTAAGCAGTAGAACTGTGTCTGTTCTTATTATCATATATAGAACTATATGAGCATATACGTCCCGGTCTCAATCTGATTTGGAGAGCAGATTTACTGTGTCCTTTCTCTGTTTATTTTACTGTTTTTCTTTTCCCCTCTCTCTCTGTAGTTGTCTTTTTGGCCTCATTAGAAGCAGACCCTCATAGCCAGGTGTCCTCACAGACACAAACATACACACTCACACAAACACTGTATATGAGTATGTGTTTAAATGTCAGAGGAGCAGCATGAGGAGGGCACTGCAAAAACAACACACTGTATGTCTGTAATAAGGTGCTTGTAAATAATGTAGATATCATGGTTTTGCTTCAATAATGTGTGGACCACAACAAAACATACATATAAAAATTCATTTTTCTCTTAAAAATTAGCTGGTGTGTCATATCTGGACAAATTTGTGCAATGGATTCAAATAAAAGCATGTGAAACAAACAATTTTAGGGACACTAAAGCCCTGCTTCACTGATTAAGAGCAGTAAATCACTGTAGTTGTTTACCAAATGGCCTAATATACTGTATATGTACAGAAAATGGTCTCGACAAAATATCCCTATATATTTTTCTATAATGCACAAGTGAAGGTTGGATTAAGGTATTATTTTTAATTAAATTTAACACAGTGAGCATATTAGGTGACATTTCTAAAGCCTTGGCTCATTTTGCCCATTAACTCAAAACAGGGTTGTTTTCACTTTTTACATAATCTGTTCTTATTATACACAAAAACGTAGATACATATGACACACACACACACACACACACACACACACATGTTGGTGCGGCTATCCTTATGAGGAATCTCCATAGACATCAGTCATTTGGTAACAGACTGATGAGGGTAGTATATACAATAAGCATATTTATTTACAAATATTTCTTCCTCAAAAGTACTAAAAGGACCTTAAGGGTTCTTAAGAGAAATTGGAATCCATTACAATTTCCATCCCTATTTGCAAATGCCATTTCATGTTGTCTTACACATTTTTTTTAGATGAAGTACATTATGTCACATTGTAGGACTTGACATGTCAACTACCAACTAGGTGTGATGCAACTCCTGTACTAACTGGTGTATTTATATTCAAGAGTCTTTTTTGTTCTCTTTTTAAGAATGTTTTGTAAACAACAATTCTTGAAATAGCTACTCTGTAACTGTTCAAAGATGCACTTAAATCATTGGTTCAAACCTCTCACAGAAATGTCTTCGATCACTTCGAAACAGAGTCGACGTACAGCTCTGCATTTCAGAAGTGTCAAAGGTTTAGCTCTCGAGTGACACGAAGCAAAGCTCGCAGTTACAATGTGAAGCTCAGACCAGAGAACGTGTGCGTGCGGTGACGCTTATCTATCCCAGCAGCCTTTGAAGTGCTGTTACTCTGAGATCATACGCATGCACTCCAAACAGAGAAAAGAAACAGAGAGGAGGAAATATTAGCACCATTGGTGTGAGAGTAGGATAAACAGAGCAGCACAGACAGAAGACAAGGTTGGGGGTCCATTATAAAAGAAATTTGTAAAAATGAGGCTCTCTGCATGACTGAGAGGAAGAGAGGTTAAGCGAGGATCTAAAACTATTTAAATGTGAGTTCAGATCCCAGATATAATATACACCTCTGCACATTTAGTAATTTTTTTTCCCCACTTAAAATGTTTTACTAGTTGTACATCTAAAGAAATAAGTACTTCATTTGACAAGTATGTTTAAAATGTGCATGCTCACATGAGTCATATAGGGGTGGTACCCCTCAAACTGAGATCATCCTAGATCATCTAGTTTGTCTAGATTTTTCTTGTAGCTTTAATATTTTTTAAAGGTGGAGGCATCACAACACCCATGCATTCTGTTCTATTCTGTGGTGCTCCATCCAGCTGTTTTTGGTGATTCCACCTTTGCGGTGCCATTTGCATCCAACTGACTAAACATTTGCCAATGTGCATCTAGAGTAAATTTAGAATTAAGGTAAATTACCTTCATGACAACATACTGTACATAAAAAATAATAAATAAAATAAAAAAATAAAAAAAATAACTCCCTCTGCTCTTGGACTACACTTTAATAGAAAAATAAAACATTAAAGTACTTTTTCTTTTTTTTTTTTTTGCATTATTTTTAAGCTCCATCATTTGTATTATACTTAAAAACATTTGGTCATGAGTAATTCATTAATATTAAGAAAATAATTACATTTTAGTTGTGCTCCATAATATTGACACAACCCTGTTACCTGGACACATTCACCTACATTAAATATTGAATATTCCACAAATCACATGTTCAGCAGAAGATGACATCATCTTAATTTCCTGAATGCCTTGGGAAGACAAAAGGTATGTTCTCTCATTATTTTTTATGTTTTCAGTGGCATTCTGATGTTTACAGAGGAGGTACTAGTCAAATGTCAACACTGTTGCCTAAATTATAGATAAAAGTAATTTATTAATTACAAATAAAAAAATTTTTTGTGTATCTGTAGAATGCCGTCAATGTCCACATGACATTAGCAATGACACTAGCCAGCCATATTTTGTGTTTGCTTATTATATGCTAACAAATCAACCCTGTTACTTAGTTAAAAAAAATTAAAATAAATAAATAAATATATAAGGATTTCTAGTTTGGGCCAAGAAGATGGAGAGTGTGAAAAAGAGGGGCCAAGTCAGAGAAATGAAACACAAGTTTTACTCTATGTTCAACCCTGTTACACAATATTTAACCCTGTTACTTCATTGTTTTGTCACAAAATAAAACAATAAATCACTCCTGTTTTTCAATCACTTTTAGTCCATATTTTTTTTCACTATTTTAATAAATAAAATATAAATATTTTGATAAAAATTGGGCTTGTGGGCTCTGTTAAAAGGAAAAACATGTTTGAGAAACATGTTGATTCTTTTTTCTTCTGTGGAACACAAAAGGAGATGTAAGGCAGAATGTTAGCCTCCGTAACCATTTACTTTCTTTGCTTGGAACAAAGATGCAGTGAAAGTGAATGGTTATAAGGCTAATATAACGTAAGAGGCTAGACCTTTTTTAGTTTTCTACGGAAGACAAAGTCTTAGTTTGGAACAACATGAAGGTGAGTAAATGATTCATTTTTGGGTAACTATCCCTTTAATGATCAACAAGCCATCTAGTCATCCAGACAACCCACCAGTTAGTCGATTTTAAAAACATATGGTTTTGCACATCCCTACCAAATACTACTCTCTTACTTTCAGTAACCAATTTACATTACCACTTATATTTATAAATTTAGCAGGCACTTTTATCCAAAGTGACTTCCAAATGAGCATAATACAAACTCAAAAAACTAATCCAAGGGAGAACAAAATACAAGCAGCGTAAAGTACAGTTCCGTAAGTACCAGAATAGTAAAATATAACCTCCCTATCATTGGACACTTTCAATTGTGTAATAAATTAATTATGGGTGGCAAATGTGTCATCCAACTGGGTGTTTCTATGATAATATCAGAATCCAAAAATGTTTGTTTTTGTATGAGCCGAGGAGGAGTTCTGTAACTCAGGTCCAAACTCTTTATTTGGGGGCTCAAACTCTTTATTTCTCGGAATCTCCTTTATTCAGTTAGCATTAATGAAGTCTTACCTTGGCGATCTGAACACACCAGTTGAGCAGTAATTGGGAGCCAATGTTGTCCTTGTGCTCGTGCACGTAGTCCAGCAGACACCCATGGGGCATGAGCTGGGTGACCAGCTGGATGGTGGGGCTCAGGCACACCCCTAACAGACGGACCAGGTGAGGATGTTCCATGCTGGCCATTATCAGAGCCTCCTGGAGGGAAAACAACAGTGACTCAGACCATAGAAATTCACAACCACTTACAATGTTTCACAATGAGTTCATAGAACGTGCAACAGTAAATCATCTATGTAAAGATGGCATCTTCTGAAAACCAAGTTAAAACAGTTACAGAGTCAGTGCATCCCTTATTGTATGTTACACTGAATAATAGTATCTTATATCTAACAAATGAGAAGACATTTAAATTACAAAAACAGAAATGCATAAACCTTCGATTAAAAACTAAAATTTTATTTTATTGCTGTTTTAGTCTGTACTAAAACACTTTGTAGAAACACACACACGTTCAAGGTGTCCCATTGAGATGCATCTATGAAATAGCTCCACAGAGCTGTAATGAATAAATGCTGCACTATAATGGCCACATACACAGTGCAAAGCTTTGAGGGACACATTTAAATGCAGGACTAAATCCCCTAAATTATCAGTCATATGTTCACAGAATTGAATTTGGTTTTGTGCATACTACACAGATTTAATGTAAATACGGATGTCACTAACTGAATTTTTTTTGTGACTGAATTTGGTCGCAGAATGCAGTTGTCACTCCAGTATGTAACCAAGGTCTGTTTGTACAGAAAAGTTGAAATTTGAACGTGGTTGAGTAGCATAAAAATGGTCTTGGATTTATTCTCTCTGTTTTACAACACTAAATAATCTAGTTTCCTTGCTCAGTCAAGGATCTACGAGAAGGTCTTATGGGCCTTTAATGAAATACACATCAGTCTATATTGAGACCACTGTCTTTTAAAGTTACTGTGTCCCAGTACAGTATGATTAATAAAATGCGCACATTCTAATCAAAAGTTAAAATCTGTGTAAAGCATTTTTTTTTACAGCTTAACCAAACCTATAGGAATAATTACATTTTATACTGAACATATTTAACCTGTGGCGAAAACAATAGACGGCCCAGACTATATAGTTATCAGGGAACAAGACAAAGAAGACAACACAGAATGTAAATATATCTATATATAGTGCATCCGGAAAGTATTCAGAGCGCTTCACTTTTTCCACATTTTGTTATGTTACAGCCTTATTCCAAAATGGATTAAATTCATTATTTTCCTCAAAATTCTACAAACAATACCCCATAATGACAATGTGAAAGAAGTTTGTTTGAAATCTTTGCAAATTTATTAAAAATAAAAAACGAAAAAAATCACATGTACATAAGTATTCTCAGCCTTAGCCATGACACTCAAAATTGAGCTCAGTTGCATCCTGTTTCCACTGATCATCCTTGAGATGTTTCTACAACTTGATTGGAGTCCACCTGTGGTAAATTCAGTTGATTGGACATGATTTGGAAAGGCACACACCTGTCTATATTAGGTCCCACAGTTAACAGTGCATGTCAGAGCACAAACCTAGCCATGAAGTCCAAGGAATTGTCTGTAGACCTCCGAGACAGGATTGTATCGAGGCACAGACCTGGGGAAGGGTACAGAAACATTTCTGCAGCATTGAAGGTCCCAATGAGCACAGTGGCCTCCATCATCCGTAAATGGAAGAAGTTTGGAACCACCAGGACTCTTCCTAGAGCTGGCCGCCTGGCCAAACTGAGCGATCGGGGGAGAAGGGCCTTAGTCAGGGAGGTGAGCAAGAACCCGATGGTCACTCTGACAGAGCTCCGCCATTTCTCTGTGGAGAGAGGAGAATCTTCCAGAAGAACAACCATCTCTGCAGCACTCCACCAATCAGGCCTGTATGGTAGAGTGGCCAGACGGAAGCCACTCCTCAGTAAAAGGCACATGACAGCCCGCCTGGAGTTTGCCAAAAGGCACCTGAAGGACTCTCAGACCATGAGAAACAAAGATTGATCTCTTTGGCTTGAATGGCAAGCTTCATGTCTGGAGGAAACCAGGCACTGCTCATCACCTGGCCAATACCATCCCTACAGTGAAGCATGGTGGTGGCAGCATCATGCTGTGTGGATGTTTTTCAGTGGCAGGAACTGGGAGACTAGTCAGGATCAAGGGAAAAATGAATGCAGCAATGTACAGAGACATCCTTGATGAAAAGATGCTCCAGAGCGCTCTGGACCTCAGACTGGGGTGACGGTTCATCTTTCAACAGGACAACGACCCTAAGCACACAGCCAAGATAACAAAGGAGTGGCTCCGGGACAACTCTGTGAATGTCTTTGAGTGGCCCAGCCAGAGCCCAGACTTGAACCCGATTGAACATCCCTGGAGAGATCTGAAAATGGCTGTGCACCGACGCTCCTCATCCAACCTGATGGAGCTTGAGAGGTCCTGTAAAGAAGAATGGGAGAAACTGCCCAAAAATAAGTGTGTCATGCTTGTAGCATCATACTCAAAAAGACTTGAGGCTGTAATTGGTGCCAAAGGTGCTTCAACAAAGTATTGAGCAAAGGCTGTGAATACTTATGTACATGTGATTTGTTTTTTTTTTCATTTGTTTTTTTTAAATAAATTTGCAAAGATTTCAAACAAACTTCTTTCACGTTGACATTGTGGGGTATTGTTTGTAGAATTTTGAGGAAAATAATGAATTTAATCCATTTTGGAATAAGGCTGTAACATAGCAAAATGTGGAAAAAGTGAAACGCTGTGAATACTTTCCAGATGCACTGTATAAGTTGAGGGGATAATTCAGAAATAATACCCAAACCTTGGGTCAAAAGGTTATATTACCGCAATAAAAGATGCCTTAGCCATTAATATGATTTCTGGTTTCGGAGGGATACTCTTCCGAATGTTTGAACATTTAAAAAACTAAAACAGTCTGTAACACACATCCTACATCCCTAAACACTAGGGGTGTAACGGTACATGTATTCGTCCCGAACCTTCACGGTAATGACGTCACGGTTCGGTGCATGCAGTCAGACCAGTCAGTCACAGGAGATCCACACTCTAATCCAGAAGGGGGCGCGCACGGTAATGCAACGCTGTTTGTGCAACGCTTTTTCCAATGCAACGCAACATGAAAAAGAGCAGAAGAAGAAGAGACCATCTATGCACCAACCCAAAACAAGAATGGCTTCTCCTAATGCACAAGTTTTATTTTTCATTATTCTATTTATTTTGTACTTTTATAACGCAAGAGATGCTTTTCAGTTTTGTAGCTGACTGTGACCAAATACCTTTTTTTTTTTTTTATCAACCCCACAAAAAAATATGGCCTATGCAAGAGTGCATTCTATTTACTAAGGGTGACCATATGTCCTCTTTTTCCCGGACATGTCCTCTTTTTCTGACCTTAAAAAAGCATCCGGCCGGGATTTCTAAATTTGCGAAAATGTCCGGGATTCGGCTTTAGTTGCATTATGATGTGCATCTGGTCTAATACTTCATTGTGTTTGCGCGCATACTTGCATTGCTTTGTAAGTCCTGCCTTCTTGCACAACAATTTGTCGATTATAAGAGTTTTGCAGCAACTATTGGCCACATTCCTGCCTGTCAATCTCTCCGCGAACGTGCGAAGCGCTGTTGTGTTGGGCATCAAACAGTTGCTTGACAGTAGCAGCAAATGACAGATGAGTGGAAACAATGCCCAAACGAAAGTGCAAATTTACAGAAGATTTGCACAAAAAATTCCCATGCTTTTGTCCAGGTCAAGATCCGTGGGAAACAGAATGTATGACATGTAAAGCTGGCACTTATGTGTCAGTTGCTAATAAAGGTGCAAGTGATTTAGAAGCACACATTAGCTCTGCGAAGCATAAAGGGTCAGCAAAAGGTGAAAGTTCAACAGGTAAATTAATGCACTACTTTTTGCGGCCAGGAAAAATTGTTATCACATTGCTTCATTTTCCATGGCCATTCAAAATAAAAGTAATAGTAAATGAAGGTACACTCATGGCATCAAATATTTTATTTTAGTACATGTACATTCAAAAGAATGTTGGAAATGTTTATTTATTTATATATATTTATGTTATGCTAATAGAGTGTCTTTTTCACTGTATTAAAGTTTGCATTTATAGTAACCTAGTTTACTGCTTAGTGCTTAATACACTAAAGGAGGCTGTACTGTACCAACTACCTCAGGGGGGACTAAATGCTGCTAGGTGGAACAAACTGTAATTTGCACTACTGTCTGTTCAAAATAAATGAAAAGAAACCTAGCATTTGGGATTTGTTGCTTTTTCCTCTTGTACCGAACTCGTATCGAACCGTGACCCCAAAACTGAAGTATGTACCAAACCGTGACTTCTGTGTACCGTTACACCCCTAAACACACACACACACACACAAACACACACAAACCAATTACCTGAGTACTACATAAAATGACACACTTGACAGTTATATAATGAGCATTCAGGCTCCTGCTATTCTCCAGCTGCTGAGAAGATTGTGTGTATGCACGCTGCTCGTCCAATCAGCAGCAGAGCCCAGCGTCCACATGTTGGATCTGCCTGCACGTGTTTCTCTACACTAAACCCATCAAAGAAAGTTCTGAAAGTGGAGTCTTCCCCACACTCACTGTGTCTGAATTTGCATACTTCCTTGCTACACAGTACCAAAAAAGTAGCATGTCAAATGAGTAGGATGTTCGAATGCATACACATGCATTTCTGCACTCTGTAGAACTCACTGAAGACAGACACATGCTGAACTAACATCAAAACAGACAGTTATTTACATGCATATTCATCTGCGAATAACATGCACACGTACACAAAAATAACTTGTTCCCTGTCTGTCACTCACTCGACATTATGTCGATGTAGTGACACTAGGGGTTTGCTCTTGAGAGCCCCAATCACCTTTGCTTTATTCAGAAAAGGCCAATGAAAATTGGCGAGTGGAATTTACATGCAACTCTCCTCCCCGGACATACGGGTATAAAAGGAGATGGCGTGCACCACTCATTCAGACTTGTTCTTCGGAGCCGAGTGCATGTGTGTGTGTTTGTCCCGTCACCTTGCTATTGCTGCTGGAATTACGGCGCATATCAGTGGTCACCTTCGCACGGTCGAGTGTTGTGCTTCCCCTGGGTGCTTCGGCGGTTGAGTCCACAGGTGTTAAAAGAGTATATTTTAAAAGAGTATATTTTCGCTAAAAGAGCTCGCACAAATGATTGCCGTCTTTTTAAAGATGTCCTTTCGCCTTTGTGCTACTGGGTGTGGCCGTTATCTCTCCCCACCAGATGGCCACGAAATGTGCTCTAGTGCTTGGGTCGCCAGCACGCCAAGGCAGCTTTTGTGGAGGGTTTGTTGTTGTTTGTTCTCACTGCAAGAACATGCCCATGAGAACGTTGCAGTCTTGGCTCTCTTCCTTCTTCATGAAGCAGAGAGCCACCGCTGCTGCTTCCCGACCCAGTCTGTCCTGGGTTGAGACTCAGGCGGCTGTGTCGGCGAGCACCGTGGGCAATCTGGATGTGGATATGGGAGCGTTTCCACTGGCTCAGTCCCCGCGGACCTCCCATCCCCCAGCACACTCGTTCTGCCCAGTAGTTCACGAGCGAGGCAGGCAATCTGCCTCAGGGAGGATTTAATATCTCGTTCAGGGCTCACGACGAGGGTGAGTTATTGGTCGCAGCATCGGAGGGTGGGCTTCTGCTTTCGGAAGCAGACGAATCTTCTGAGCTCACGCTCTCGGGCGGTAGGATGAGGCTTTCTTCGTGTAAGCTTTCTTCGTCACTCGTGGTGAAGGCTTACAATGCCGCGGATCAGGCCGCCTCTGCCCTGCGCACCATGGCCATCCTGCAGGTCCAACAGGCCAAGGCGCTTAAAGATCTGCACGAGGGTAGGATCCACACAGGGCTTATGCAGGAACTGCGTACCACAATCGACCTCGCTCTATGGGCAACGAAAGTCATGGCGCGTGCCCTGGGCCAGATGATGTCTACCTTGGTGGTCCAAGAGTGGCACCTGTGTCTCAACCTTGTGGAGATGCGTGTCGTTGAGAAGGTTCACTTTCTTGATGCGCCCATCTCCAAAGGAGGGCTTTTTGGTGACACTGTCGAGAACTTCGTCCATCAGTTCTCGGTGGCGAAGAAGCATACAGGGGCCATCAATCATATCTTGCCACGGCGCGACTCAGCCGCCTACAGGCCTCCGAAGTTCCGCGCCCCATCTGCCTCTCGCCAGGGCCGTCCTCCTGCGGTGTCGGCCCCGGCTCCCCCACCATCGGAGCCCATATGCCGGCCTCTGAGAAGAAGATCCTCTTGCACCCAAATTGTCAATAAAAGAGCAGTTTCCTCATCCCCTGGGTCATACTCCAATGCTCGTGATGGCCAGGCGCTGGAAGTATTTCCGTCGAAAGCCGGCAAACAGGTAAGAACGGTGGTTCTTGGGGCCGTTCGCCCGTCCCAACCACCGTTGCAGGCTTGCGAGGCAGCACGCCTCCCCCGGACCATCTTCCCGGTGGGGCGTCCCCGGGCGTGATAAATCCTATTGTCCCCCGGTGCAAGTCGAGGATGTCTCGGTCCTTCGGGCGGAGGTCGCCACACTTCTGGCGAAGGGAGAAATAGAACCCTTCCCCTTAGCCAAGTCACACAAGGGCTTTTACAGCCCTTATTTTATCATGCCCAAGAGGGGAGGGGTTTGCGCCCAATCCTGGATCTGCATGCTTTGAACAGAGCCTTACACAGGTTTCCGTTCAAGATATTGACACAGTAGCACATCCTAACATCTGTACGACATCAGGACTGGTTCGTGGCCATCGACCTGAAGGACGCGTACTTTCACGTATCGATCCTTCCTCGACACAGACCCTTTCTTTGGTTTGCCTTCAAGGGATGAGCATACCAGTACAAGGTCCTCCCTTTCGGTCTGTCCATGTCCCCTTGCATCTTTACCAAAGTTGCAGAGGCGGCCCTGGCCCTGATAAGGGAAAAGGGCATTCGCATCCTCAATTATCTCGACGACTGGCTGATTCTAGCTCACTCGTGAGATCTATTGTGTGCGCACAGGGACCTTATGCTTCAGCATTTCGGCCGACTGGGGTTTCAGGTCAACTGGGAAAAGAGCAAGCTCTCCCCTGCGCAGAGCATCTCTTTTCTCGGTATAGAGTTGGACTCGGTCACCATGATGGCATGCCTTACAAACGAGCATGCACAGTCGGTGCTAGCCTGCCTGAGAACCTTCAGGCAGAAGGTAGTGGTCCCGGTGAAACAATTTCAGAGTCTCCTAGGGCATATGGCATCCTCGGCGGCAGTACTTCCCCTCAGGTTGATGCATATGAGACTGCTTCAGCACTGGCTACAGACTCAAGTCCTGAGGTGGGCATGGCGCCATGGCACCCAGTGCGACTATCACACCACAGTGTCGCCAAAGTGTAGAACCAGATTCGACCCAAGTGTTAAGGGGTGACAACAGGTAGGCCGGGCAGCTGGTCGGGTGTATCACTTGTATTGCGCCTTTCCCCTTTTTTAAGGTGATAATGTGCACTATCTTGCCCACAACAGTTCCCCACAACTGGTGAACACTGGACACCTCTTTAATTCTTTAAGCACTACTCGGTGGCAAACTCAGCAGAGGAGCAATGCCGCCAGGCCCAGTACTTGTGGTATGCCCCTTTTCAGGTGAGCCCATGTACTTGGGCTCAGTGCTCCATACGTGGTGATTCCCCCCTCGGTAATCCCGTATGATGCATTTCTACTGTTCGGTTTCCCCTCAGGTGAACCCTGTGTTTCCCCTTATCAGAGCTCTGCTCTACCTCGGCCACTTTTGCTGTGCACCCTCTCTGTAGATAGGGTCCTCCCCAGTGGCATCATTCCATATGTGAACTTCCCCATCAGTAAGTCCATGTGAGGTATTCTCCACATGTTAACCTCCCTCCAGTAGGATGTGGTTTCCATAGTGCTCTCCCTCCTGAAGAGGGAAGAGCACTTCCCCAGCGCTATTCTAGCAGGTGCTTGGTGGGAAATTGCTTAATACAAAAATCAGGAAAGGCCACCGGCTGTAGCCTCCTCAGGTAAGTGCTTCCTCCCACCATTATCGGGACCAGGGAGACACCTTACCTAACTCGCTGGAAGGTCACGACGTTGTCGAGTACTCGCTGCGAGGCACACAGCAGCCTGCCCGTGTCCGCACCTCTGTACCTCGTGACACGGTTCAGCGCCTGCGGCGTTTCGTATAGGAACCCCTTGTGTCACTACATTGACACAACGTCGAGTGAGTGACAGACAGGGAATGTCTTAGTTACTGATGTAACCTCTGTTCCCTGATGGAGGGAATGAGATGTTGTGTCCCTCCTGCCGCGCCGCTGAACTGACCGCTGACATGGCCGGGACTCTCTCTCGGCTCCTCAGCACAACTCTGAATGAGTGGTGCACTCCATCTCGTTTTATATCCGTATGTCCGGGGCGGAGAGTGGCATGCAAATTCCACTCACCAATTTTCATTGGCCTTTTCTGAATAAAGCAAAGGTGATTGGGGCTCTCAAGAGCGAACCCCTAGTGTCACTACATCGACACAATATCTCGTTCCCTCCATCAGGGAACAGAGGTTACATCAGTAACCAATACATTTTAGATTGCACCAACTCAACAAGGGTGTGAAAGGGCCTTTGAAAAGAGTTTCATAGTTCTTGCATCATCTGAGAGGATGAGCCAATTTGAATTTTACATACATTTTTCCTTTTGAACTTCGGAAGACTTGAATATTCGCTAAGTGGAGGCTGAAAGAGACAAAAATAAGAGCTGCAAGCCTTAGATCACAGACTGATACTCACATCCATAAACTCTACATTAGCTTTGGGGCCTGTCGCCTCGTTCAAGATCTTTATGGCCACAGGAATCTTCACAGTTTCACCTTCAGGTACCCAGATGCCCTGAGAACACAAAAAATATATATTTCTTGAAGCTGACAACACATATTATGGAAAACTGCACTGACAAACAAGATTAACTAGGTTAAAATGTGAGAAAATTTCCCTATGCAAAACTCACTGCCACTGGTTCTAGGGTGTCGTGGGTGGTCGCCAGGGTGTTGCTAGGCAGTTGCTTAGATATTTTGAGTGCTTTGTAGTGCAATTCTAGGGTGTTCTGGGTAGTTGCTTACTGGCCCAAGTAAAATGAGCCACCCCCAAGTTTCTATGTTATTGTGGGGCAGAAACTTCCCATCCTAAGTCTTAAATAACGATCTGACAAGTTTAGGTTAGGATTTTTCACATAAAATAGGACTGCATAGAGTTAAAGATGTTTCTGTAATACAGTGGCTGATTCCTTGATGTGGCTTGAGTTTGTCCTTCTATGTATGTCTATTTTTTACCCATTTCATCATTTGCCAGGTGAAAATTGTGAGACTGATTAGTTAGAAAAATTAAAAGCACACCCTTCTTCAAAAAGCTGCATGATTTGAGGTATAATTTGTGTCAGTAGGCCACACAGATATACTACAAAAAAAAAAAAAAAACACATCTAACAATGGTAACAGTTAAAACTAACATTAATCTGTTTTTTTCTCAACCGTGATTTAGCTTCCTTCCTCTGTCTCTCTGATAAGACAGAAGTGATTACCTTGTAGACAGTACCGAACGCCCCAGCTCCCAGAATCTTCACTCTTTTCAGCTCGGTCTCTTTCAGAATGCGCAGCTGGGCCTGGTTAGGGGCCGCACCGCTGGGCGTCAGAGGCTCCACCAACTGTGACATACGTAAAGTTGGGAGACTCTGTCAGTGATGCTGCAAATCTGGGACAATCAATCTGGACAATCAATTAATACTCAGTCCTTAACTCAAATAAATTGCAAATCATACACCATAGTTTATGAATTTCCTTTAATTTATTTAGTCTTCTGTGATATTATGTAGTGCATATCAGAGTGTGGGACTCCAATCAATGAATACAAAACCCCTGGTGATCTAGGAACTATAGAAATGCAAGAGAGGGACAGAGATAAGATGAAAGCAAAGAGAGAAGATACAGGAACGAATACAGAGAAATAGAGAAGGTTAATCTGATAAAATTATGAGTGAGAGAGTGTGTAGCAGAGGGACTGTGAGTGAGAGAAAGCGAGGGAGAGAGCATAAATCAGCAGTTCTATCAACCTTTCTACCCTTTGCGCCGTCCCTCGGCTCATCACAGCCACCTGATTAAAAAACAATAGCAGTTCTTCATTTAAATGGAATTGTAAATCAGGAGCCAGGACACAGGAAGGCGGAGGAGAGTCGTGGGAGGGTCTTTTTTTTTTTTTTTTTAGAGATGAGCAATGATACAAGGAGCTCTCCGCTCCTGCCGGTGCTGAAACACAGATCAGGAGCTGGCCATGACCCTACTCTAACCAAAAGCTGCTGAAAAACCTGGGCAACCTAATCTAATGAAAATATAATAATAATAATAATAATATAAGAAAAAAATAAATAATGATTTTACTATAGTCCCATTCATACATAAAAAGTAGCTCAAAGTGCTAACACAGTGCTTAAAAATAAAACACAAACATAGAACAATAAAAAATAAAATAAACTAATACAAATGTACAATAATTACAGTAAAAGCCTAAACTTTATAAAAATAAATAAAATTAAATTAAATAATTAAAAAAAAAGACATATATTAAGAAAATTATAATTTAATCAAATGTCAACTTAAAAAATTACAGTGGACCCAAAAACTATTATTGATACTTTGCACTTAAAATTAAAATTTCACTGCATTAGATACAAAATACCAAAGCAAGTGGCATCTTCTAACAAATTATGCTAGACATTTTCTTAAAACCATTTAAGCAATTACTTTTAACCAACTGCTGTCAAGATAATTTTTAGTGGATGAATGTATTTGGGAAGTCACTTCCCCTTAAATCAAATATTTATTTATTTATTTATTTTGAAAAGTGTGCACTTGTGTTTTATTATTCATACATTTTTAAGTGTAGCTTAAGCATCCAACTATGTTTTGGGGCCACGGTATGTCTTTTAAGCTTTTAAAATATATGATATAGTGAAAGAATACCACATTCTAGTGAAAATGGAGGTATGGCAAACTTTTAGATCATTTGGGTTTTTGGCATATACTGTATAACAATGCCCATTTTTATGTCATATTTATTTGTATAGTGCTTTTTACAAAACACATTGTTTCAAAGCAGCTTTACAGAAAATTACGCTGTAACAAAAAATATGCTATTAAAATCCTCATTGTGCGATTATAATGAATAAAGAGATTAAAAAGCATGCCTTAAAATTATACATGTGTGTTTCTTTAAGATGACGTGTGGGCCTCCTCCACATTACTCAAAGTGTCTGCAGAGAGCACTGTTATCTATGCTCAAAGCCTGAGGCCATATGGATAAATGCACACATGAAGAGGAGGAGTCGGATCCTATGGGCTAAGGAAACACAAGATCCATACACAAACTGCACTGTTACGAGCCCTCCACCCACACTGTGATATGAAAAACAACCCCTGTGATATCATAAGGATACATACAAAGCAGATGAGTGAAACAAAAGGAGGTATGGAAAGAGAGAAATTAAAATGATTAAAAATAATACATAAAAAAGAAAAGAAAAAAGAAACCTTAATATGCATGGAGGTCATCAAAAAGAAATAAAACATTTAATTATTTTTATGAAATTATACTTATATCTTTTTAAAAAGTAGTCAAAAGGGAGAATCTAATCATTTCCATTAATATAAATTCAATATGATAATTCATGAGTTACAAGTAGTTATGCAATGCAGCTACTTAGTATGCAAAAGTAATTTGATTGCAGTTAATGTCCTGGTTACTTTCGTAACCTCCATTCCCTGATGGAGGGAACGAGACGTTGTGTCGATATAGTGACACTAGGGGTTACTATTGGGAGCCCCAAACTTGGCGAAATTTGCATGCCACTCCCCCGGACATGCGGGTATAAAAGTAGCTGGTATGCAACCACTCATTCAGGTTTTGTGCTGAGGAGCCGAGACAAGGTCCCGGCCATTTCAGCGGGTAGTTCAGCGTTGTGGCAAGAGGGACACAATGTCTTGTTCCCTCCATCAGGGAATGGAGGTTACGAAAGTAACCAGGATGTTCCCTATCTGTCACTCACTCGACGTTGTGTCGATGTACTGACACTAGGGGTCCCTATACAAAACGCCACAACTAGCTGAACTGTGTTACGTGGACTGGCGGTGCGAGACGGGCAGACCGCTGTGTGCCTCATAGCCAGCGCACCAGGCCATCACGTAACCTCCCCCAATGCTCTTATGAGCATCAAACGGTCCTTCGGGAACAAGTCGACTGCCCAACAAATAGGGACAGGCTAGCCCAGCCATGGCCTCTTTTCCTCTTTTTTCTCCCCAAAAAGAGTGGAATTTGTTAATCGACTGGGGGCCATAAATGTCTACGTCGGGGGTGTCACTCCCAAGGAGAAGACACCGCGGAGACCACACCCCGCCCAGAGAAGGGGGGGTATTTTGAGTGGAAACACGTCACATGGTCTTACTGAGTCTTGTCGGAAGTTTGTCATGTGGAGAAGTTGCATGGTAGTTCCTACCCGAGGGGGGAGGAGTTTCTACAAGCATGGTGACTAGGGGCAGAGGGGCCACTGGCCAAGGAAGACGCAGTTTACCGACAGGGAAACAATTTAGCGGAAGATATATCACATGGGGTCACCTATGGGGAACCTACCCCAGTACAGGGCTTAATTAGCAAATGTACTGGGCCAGCAGCGAGTTTCTCCGCAAACTGGTCTGCCACAGGGCTAAGGAGGAAAGTCATCCAGGGATCACAACTTGTGAACATGACTGGGAGTCAAAGGTGCAAGCGGTACACCCAGTCAGCTGTCCTGGAACTTGCTTGTTCGGACCTGACAACACACGGGATGAAACCGGCTCAACCCGGAGATTATAGAACCTCAAAAAGGTGTTGGCTGTTGCCCAGGCCACTGCTCTGCAGATGTCTACCAAAGAGGCGCCACTGGTCAGGACCCAGGAGGCCGCTACACTCCTAGAAGAGTGGGCTTGTAGCGCCATGAGGGGCAGCACGTCCTGAACGTGATATGCCATCACGATGGCGTCAATGACCCAGTGGGCGATCCTCTGTTTGGAGACAGCGCTTCCTTTCCGCTGTCCACCAAAGCAGACAAAGAGCTGCTCGGAGCTTCTAAAGCTCTGCATGCGATCCAAATATATGCGTAAAGCTGCCTGGGGCAGCGCTTGTAGGTTCACCACCTGATCCCTAAAAGGGGTCGTGGGAACCTTGGGCATATAGCCCGGTCGGGGTCTCAGGATCACATGAGAGTAACCCGGACTTAACTCCAGGCATGATTCGCTGACAGAGAACGCTTGCAGTTCCCCTACCCTCTTGATGGAAGTGAGCACAGTCAGGAGGGCAGTCTTCAAAGAGAGTGCCTTAAGCTCAGTTGACTCCAAGGGCTCAAAGGGAGTTCCCCGTAGACCCTGAAGGACTAGAGAGATCCCACGGGGGGATGAGGTGTGGTCTAGAGGGGTTCAACCTCCTAGCGCCTCTCAGGAACCTCAGGAAGTTGTGCTTCCCCAAGTACTTACTATCTACCGCATCGTGATGAGCCAAAATAGAGGCTATATACACTTTCAAGATGGAGGGGGACAGCCGCCCCTCCAGCCTCTCCTGCAGGAAGGAAAGCACCGATCCGACTGCACATCTCTGGGGGTCTTCGCATCGGGAAGAACACCACTTAGTGAACAGACACCACTTACAGGTGCCTTGTAGAGGGAGCCCTAGCCTGAGTGATCGTGTCTATCACCATGGGTGGTAGGCCACTTAAATCTTCCGTGTCCCGTCCAAGGGCCAGATGTGGAAATTCCAGAGGTCTGGTCGCGGGTGCCAGATGGTGCCCCGTCCCTGAGAAAGAAGGTCCTTCCTCAGGGGAATTCGCTGGTGGGGGGGGGGCTGTCGCAAGGAGCGTGAGGAGTAAGGAGCGTGAGGTACGCGGCCGGCCATGAGACGGGTGGTGTCTGCTTCCTGCGGTGGGCTCCACGCCGGGGCCGGGACACGGGGGCGGGGTGCGGTGGAGCCAGTGATGTTGCTGCAGGAGGACGCCCTTGGCGATGAGCAGATGGGGTGCGGGGTCTAGAGCCGCGCCGGGGCGGGATGTGCTGTATAGCCTCCGTCTGCTTCTTCACCACCGAGAACTGCTGGGTGAAGTCCTCGATGGTGTCGCCGAACAGGCTGACCTGGGAAATGGGGGCGTCAAGGAACCGTGCCTTGTCAGCCTCTCTCATCTCGACCAGGTTGAGCCATAAGTGGCACTCCTGGACCACCAGGGTGGACATCGCCTGCCCGAGAGACCGCGCCATGACCTTCGTCACCCAGAGAGCGAGGTCGGTCGCCGAGCGCAGCTCCTGCATCAATCCCGGGTCAGAACTACCCTCGTGCACTTCTCTTAGCGCCTTGGCTTGGTGCACTTGCAGGAGAGTCATGGTGTGCAGGGCTGAGGCGGCCTGTACAGCGGCGCCACAGGCCTTAGTTGCCAGAGACGACATAACCTTACAGGCACTGGACGGGGGTCTCAGGTGGCCACGCCAGGTGGCAGCGTTTTGCGGGCAAAGGTGCACTGCAACTGCCTTATCCATCTGGGGGATCGCCGAGTACCCCCTGGCGGCCCCACCATTGAGGGTAGTGAGAGTGAAGGAGCTCAGAGACTGGGTCCAGGCAGTGAAAGGTGCTCCTCATGCACCTCCAAGAAGAAAGGGACCGGGGCGGGGTGCGGCCGTGAGCGGCACTCCTGGCCCAGGAACCAATCGTCAGGCTACGAGGGTTCGGGGGGGAGGAGGGTTCCACTCCAGCCCGACACACGCAGCCGCCCAGGCAAGCATGGCTGCCAGCTGCGCGTCAGGCTGCGACTGGGTGACCACACCCGAAGGTGGGAGCCCAGTAGAGTCCTCAGTGTCAGACTGGACAGCCCGCTCTCCGATGCTGCAATCGAGAGCACATCCACTTCGCCCTGAGACGAGCCGGTGGTCTCATCCCAGCGGGGCAAACAAGCGTACTGGTGAATGGGAGGTCCGTGGGGAGTTACCCGGCAGAGTGGCTCCCATTGGGGTCCCCAAATCACCCCCAGTGCTAACCAACGCGGCCTCAAACCTGTAGGTATAAGGACCGAGGCGGGGAGCCGCTGGGGTGGTTTTTCCTTCTAACGAAGGAAAAAAACACGACCGCAACATTGCCATGGTCATGCTCTCGTAGTGAGAACATGACCCATCTACGAACACTGTCTCCGCGTGGGCGGTGCCCAAGCATGTAAGACCACGATCGTGGCCATCGGAAGCGGAGTGGTAACGACCGCAACCAGGAAATACACAAATGGAGAGGCATCTTTAAAAAGACGCTCTCCGTTAATGCCACTCTTTTAAGAAGGGAAAATATACTCTTTTAGTAGGAAGAAGCGGCCAGGGGCGTTCTCTGCACTTCACTAGTGCAAGAGGGGGAGAAGCCGCTGTAATGCGGCGTAAATCCAACAGCTTTTCGAGGTGAATGGATCGGCAGAGTAATTCAGCTCGCTGAACACAACCGCTCAGCTCCGAAGAGAAAATCTGAATGATTGGTTGCAAACCAGCTCCTTTTATACCCGTATGTCCGGGGGAGTGGCATGCAAATTCCACTCGCTAATTCCCATTGGCCTTTTTTCAAAAAGCAGGGGTGTTTGGAGCTCCCAAGAGGGCCCCTAGTGTCACTACATCAATACAACGTCGAGTGAGTGACAGATAAGGAACTAACTGTTTCTAGAACTTAAAGGAATAATTCACCCAAAAATGAAAATTCTGTCATAATTTACTACTCATGTTGTCTCAAGACTGCCTGGCTTTCTTTCTTATGCGTAACACAAAAAGAGGTCACATGAATATTGCAGATTGTCTTCTCTCTACAATGGCAGTCGATAATGCCTCACTTTAAAGCTTAAACAAGTAAAAGTGCCCAAAAGTATTAGGACATAAAAGTAATCTTCTAGAGGCATAGGATAGGCTTTAGAGAGAAACAACCTGAAATGTAAGTCATTTTGCATTAAAATCTTGAGAGAATATCTCAGAGTAGAAACTCTAAGGGAAGTTCAATCAGGAAATGACCTCACTCATATCCTCTCACTACTTTCACTGGTGCCTCCCAGAACATCACTATAGAAATAGAGAAGGCTATGGGTCATACTCTATAGCTCCTCCTGTGTCTTGTTTGGCAGCTGATGCTTTTATTCTTGGTTTCTGATTTGCTCTTGACATCCTCAAATTTTCAGGCCCAATGGAACTGGCTGAGAGGTCATGAGGAGGTTTTCTGACCGTTTTGTGAATCCGAGCTCAAGCGAAAGAGAGAAAAATATGTGAAGATGGATGTGTCTTACCTCAGTTTCCAAGAAGCGTCTTAAGGCCCTTTTCTTCTTGATGCTCTTTCTCCTCACCGATACGGCAATACTCAAGCCCACAATGATCACCACAAACAATCCACCGATAACTCCAGCTGCAATGAGAGGAGTCCTGGGTGAAAGAGAAAGAGAGGAGAAAATAAATATTACATTTGCATTCATTCAATTAGCAGACAAGTTTACATAATCCAAACTAGTAACTTACAAATGAGAATAATGCAAACAGAATAATAATTAAACCAAAGGTAAACACAATATTAGAAGCACAACCATACAAAATTTACCAGACATCATATCAAATGTATAGGTACTAGGGCAGAACAATGCAAGATGACAAGTGAAAAGCAATAACAGTAAACTGCTAGGCAGTTCGGTCTCATATCACATTAACTATAGGAGAACAAAGGGCACAAATCATCAGAAGAGGGGGACAGAAAATGACCAATTTTCCATAAAAGAGCAGAAACCTGAACAAAGACTTTCTCTCAGACAGCAAGGAGATATTCAGTTGGACATTTTGTGCAAAAAGCATTTCCAACTGCTGTCATCTTGCATCAGCCTTTTCTTGGCTGTGCTTTGAGATTTCAGTTTGAATTTAAGTCTGAAAATGTTCCCTTAGCATTAATGAAAAGCCTAATTGATTTTGCATGGAAGAAGGATGCACAAAATCAGCACTGACTGGATACAATACATAGACATGCTGTCTTATTACAGTGGTTTCACTCAGATTCAACTCTTCAGACTTTTACTTTCTATGTAAGTCTCTCTACACTTAGAACTGGATGAGAGGTCTTGATGAAGGTCTGAGATTTACACATTTGTCTTAGTAGTATCTTAATTATTGTTTACTGACAACTATCCTGGGCTTAATAAGGCATTTAGAGATGTCCACACATTTCTTTTCCAATCTGTTATGCTCATCTATCAGTTTTTTTTTTTTTTTTAAATGACAACCCAGTGGATATGCTAAACCCTATACAGAAGAGTCCAGGTTCAGTTCAAGTTAAGCTCAGTCAACAGCATTTGTGGCATAATGTTGATTACCACTAAAAAATGATTTCAACTCGTCACTTCTTTTCTTTGAAACAAAGCTAAATTAGAGGTTACAGTGAGGCACTTAAATGGGAGTGAAAGGGGTGCATTTTTGGAAGGTAGTATTTGAAGCTTATCATTTTATAAAAGCACTCACATTAATAGTTCTGTTAAAATGTGTGTATAATTTGAGATGTAAAGTTGTTAAAATCATTGTTTTTACGGTAGTTTTAGGGTTTACGGCATAACTTCGTCATGAATACAAATTGATAAAATTAGCTAAACAGAAAAGATTAGTAAGCGATATAATCACACAAAAATTTTGTTAACATGCATATTGTTTACGCCTTGTGGCTATACTTCTGAAACAGTAAGTATTTTAACATTTACGGATTGGCCCCATTCACTTCTATTGTAAGTACCTCACTTTAACCCAGATTTTTTTTTTTTTTTTTAAAGAAAAGGAGGGACAAGTCAATTTTTTTTTTAATTTTTTTTTTTTTGTGTGTTAATCAACATTATGCCTCAAAAGCTGTTGATTGATCTTAACTTTTATTGAACTTGGACTACTCCTTTCAAGCGTGCCATAAAACAAGAACAGCCAATTATTTCTGTCTAAGAGAGCAGGAGCGAAGTCAGACATTGTGTGATGGAGTCTATGGGTATTATTGTTTGGTCTTTCCTCCTGTGTAAATTTGAAACTGTGAGTTTGTAGAATGGAAATTAAATCCCACCTAATAATGCGAGGACGGTGAAGCATTGCCTAGGCATGACGAGCGATAGACTGCTAGATTATCTCTGGGCCAGATGAGAATTTCTCCCGTTAATTTGATATTGATCTCCAGTCAGAATACAAAATCATATGAGCCACAGAGACCAAGTTGAGTGCATACGATCATCCTCCAATGCTTGTGAGGGAGCTGCTTTTGAACTGGCAATGAGCAGGCAATTAATTTGAGGCAGCATTGCTGTCAGCACGTAGTGTGGCACTGTAGTATATTGTCGGTGAAGGACGGTAGGATGTCTGACATCTTGTTTTATGTAACCTGCCATGTCTTTTCCAAGCCAACAAGAGAGACTCTAGAGAGCAACACTTAGAATACACATTACAGGGTCCTTAACACTCAAACACATGTTTTGTTTGGCTTGAAAGACCCCATGAAATCAAAATTTGGGTTTTATTGGTGTTAGTCCTTTTCTATTAGTTTCAAAGCCATCTATATGCTAGTGTACTACAAGTTTAAAATTAACTTAATAGCAGATACATTCAAATATTACAATTTAGATTCTTCTTTTCATGGAAAATAGACCATGAATGTTGATAACTCTTATTGCACTACACAGATTTGAGTCCAAACAAATGCTCTCTAGAATGAGAAGCACCCTCCCCCTTGCAACCGAATAGCCAGTAACTAATCCTTATTCACTGCTGTAATGAAATGAAAGCACATACAGCGCAAAAAATCTAGTTCTTAAAATAAAAATCATATTCCTTCTTTTCCATAGGGGAATTGATTATTAATGTTAAGTAATAATGTTGAGTTCCGAAGTTGTTAATGGTATATGCTTGTGTTAAAGCCCTCAGTCTGTGTTATTTGAACTAATAATATATATATATATATATTTTTTAAATCACGTGTATTTGCGGAACTCCTTTTGCAGAACTACACTATTCATGATCCTGAGAGAGAAAATTAACCAATCAGAGAATCACTGCTAACAAAAAACAGCCATGCAGCGACTGCCCAATTTCATGACACACTGTAAATGACACAATCAAGTCCGTCTCAGTACATTCTCAAACTTCTTGTATATTTGTATAAATTAGGGGTTGCACAACTCCTGATTTTTAATAGATGACTAGTCGAGCCCATTAGTCGAGTCGAATTCAACTAGTCATCACGTCATTCCACCCCCAAACCACCATACACCCGGCCCCTCCACAGAAATTCTGCACCCCTAAACGTACAATACTACAGTACACAATAAATAGATTTATGTTTGCTAAAATGTAATGGGTTTTAGCTAATTATATATATTTACAAAATATCAACGTAGCTACATGTCATCAGGCATTAGATAGCCAGCTAGACTGTGCCTGGGGTCCTACAGGTTGCCATGAAAACGTGCGTAGTAATTCGACACCTGAAGGGAAAATAATTACAGACTGCATTGTTTATGTGAACGGATCGGATCAGATGAAATAAACATCAACTATAACGTTATCTCCTCTGAAGCACCTTTGTATTAGAAGTGTGCTACAATTAGTAGTCATACGTCGAATGTCTGTTCATATTTAGCTTAGCCTAGACTAGCTGTAGATGCAGGCAGTTCCCCTTCCTCTTTCAGCCACTTTTCGAGTGGCTACAGGATCTACAATGGGGATGCATTCCATCATGAATGAATGAATGAATTACCGTTAAATTTATATAGTGCTTTTCTGTCACTACACTCAAAGCGCTTTACATTGTGAACAGGGGACTCTCCTCAACCACCATCAGTGTGCAGCATTTACCTGGATGATGCTATGGCAGCCATAGTGCACCAGTAAGCTCACCACACACCAACTGTTGGTGGAGAGGAGAGAGTAGAGTGATACAGCCAATTAATGGATGGGGAGTATTAGAAGGCCATGATTGATAAGGGCCAATGGAGGGAATTTGGCCAGGACAACTACTCTGTATAAGAAGCACCTTGGGATTTTGAACAACAACAGAGAGTCAGGACCTCGGTTTAATGTCTCCATCCGAAGGACGGTGCCTTTTTACAGTATATTGTCCCCGTCACTATACTGGGGCGTTAGGACCCACACAGACCATAGGGTGAGCACCCTTTGCTGGCCTCACTAACACCTCTTCCAGCAGCAACCTTAGTTTTCCCCAGGAGCTCTCCCATCCAGGTACTGTCCAGGCTCAACCCTGCTTAGCTTCAATAGGTAACCAGGTGAGAGCTGCAGGATGATATGGCTGCTGGCATCACGTCATTGGACACAAACTTGAAGCGCTTTTCTAAACTGTTGCTGAATCTCATTCTTGAAGGAGCTAACAGCATTCAAGTCAAATGTCCCAACACTAAAAGTAGACAATCGGGATGTATTTTGTCAGTTCATCGGAATCTAACTTTAAGCGCTTTTCTAACTGTCGCTGAATCATGTTCTTGAGGGAGCAAACAGCATAACACTGGTGTTTTGGTTATATTTGAAGGCCATATATTGCAGGTTACCATTGTCTTTGTGTCATATGTATCAGTGTTGTGTAGCCTATGGAATGTTCTTAACATTATCAATGTTGATACAATTCTATGCACATGTGCAATACAGATACAGTGAATGCGTAAGATTGTTGTTGCTATGCTGATGCGTTGTGTTGTTAGCAGAGCGACAAAATAAACAAACAACAGCTCTGAAGTGCATTCTGTGTCTTTTTAATGTGAGTCTTGAAAGAACATCACAGCCTATATTTAAGCCACTGTGCCTTTTCAGCGCAAAGCCACCGGGATTCACACCCACTGTATTTCCTACAGATGCATTCTATAAAGGTAGAGGCTATTTGCAGTAAAAGTAAATAGAAACAAAAGGCATCTTCTTGCACTAATTGCAAATAGTGCATCAAATCAAATCAAATCAAATCCCTTTATTGTCACTCAACCATATACACAAGTGCAACAGTGGGTGAACGTCTTGGGTGCATACACATAACACAGTTTACACATCTTGTTACACAACAAAATATACAATAGACACCTAATAATATACAATATACAGTATACACAAAATAAGAAGACTGTATACAAAATATATATATATATATATATATATAAGCTGTCATGAAGTCAGCTGGTGTGGGTCCTGATGCTGCGATACCGCCTGACTGATGGTAGCAGTGAGAGCAACATGGCTCGGGTGGCTGGAGTCTCTATAGATCCTCCGAGCTTTTTTCACACACCGCATGGTATAGATGTCCTGGAGGGAGGGAAGCTCACCTCCGATGATGTGTCTGGCAGTTCGCACCACCCTTTGCAGGGCTTTACAGTTGAGGGCGGTGCTGTTGCCGTAAATGTAAGAACCATGTGAGGATGTGGTGGTTCAACTTCCTCAGCCATCTCAGGAAGAAGAGGCGCTGGTGAGCCTTCTTCACAATAGCCTTATTGTGGATGGACCATGTGAGTTCCTCAGTGATGTGGACACTGAGGAATTTGAAGCTACTGACTCTCTCCACTGGTGCTCCATTGATGGTGATGGGGCTGTGTTCTCTGTCTTTTCTCCTGAAGTCCACCACAAGCTCCTTGGTCTTACTGACATTGAGGGAGAGTTTGTGCTCCTGACACCAGCATGTCTCTGTAGGCTGTTTCATCATTGTCAGTGATCAGACCTACCACTGTCATATCATCAGCAACATTTACATTCATGCATTTGGCAGACGCTTTTATCCAAAGTGACTTACAGTGCCCTGAATACAGGGACAATCCCCCTGGAGCAACCTGGAGTTAAGTGCCTTGCTCAAGGACACAAGGGTGGTGGCTGTGGGAATTGAACCAACAACCTTCCGGTTATCAATTCAGTGCTTTAGTCCACTACACCACCACCACTCCAATGATGGCATTGGAGCTGTGTGTTGCCACACAGTCATGTGTGTACAGGGAATACAGTTGTGGGCTGAGAACACAGCCCTGTGGGGTTCCAGTGTTGAGGGTCAGTGATGAGGAGATGTTGCTGCCCATTCTAATCACCTGGAGTCTGCTTGACAGGAAGTTCAGGATCCAGCTGCACAGCGAGCTGTTTAAGCCCAGAGCCCGGAGTTTCACATCAAGCTTGGAGGGCACTATGGTGTTGAATGCTGAGCTGTAGTCTACAGACAGCATTCTCACATAAGTGTTCCTTTTTCCAGGTGGGAGAGAGCAGTGTGTAGTTTAGATGCAATGGCATCATCAGTGGAATGGTTGTTGAGGTACGCAAACTGCAGTGAGTCCAGTGAGGCAGGCAGCACAGAGCAGATGTAATCTCTGATTAGTCTATCAAAGCATTTGCTGATGATGGGGGTCAGAGCAACAGGACGGCAGTGATTTAAGCAAGTGATTTTGGATTGCTTTGGTACAGGCACAATGGTGGACGTTTTAAAGCATGTGGGGACCACAGACAAGGAGAGGGAAAGGTTGAAAATGTCTGTAAAAACACCAGCCAGTTGGTTTGCGCATGCTCTGATGATATGGCCCGGAATACCATCTGAACCTGCGGCTTTACGGATATTCACCAGTCTGAAAGATCGGGTTACGTCCGCTACAGAGACAGAGAGTGAACTAACCTCTGTAGCTTCGGCCGCGGAAGCTCTCTCCATGAGGATGGTGTTATTTCCCTCGAAACGAGCATAAAAAATATTAAGCTCAACCGGGAGAGGCAGCAGTGTTTACTGCGGAGTTTTTATTCCCTTTGAAGTCCGTGATGATATTAATTCCCTGCCACATGCTTCTAGAGTTGGTGGTGTTGAAATGTCTTTCAATCTTGTCCCTGTACTGGCTTTTGACTGCTCTGATAGTTTATCGGAGGTCGCTTGTTTATGCTCCCGGAATTAAAAGCGGAGGTCCACGCATTAAGTGCCACATGAACATCGCTATTAATCCACGGATTCTGGTTAGGGTAGATCCGTATTGTTTTGATCGGCACTACATCATCTATGCACTTCCTGATGAAACACGTTACAGTATCAGCGTAGACCTCGATGTCGTCATCAGAGGCGGACCGGAATATCTCCCAGTCCATGTGATCAAAACAGTCCTGTAGCATAAAATCTGATTGGTCCGACCAGCAGTGGATCTTTCTGAGAGCGGGTGCTTCCTGTTTCAGTTAATGCCTGTAAGTGGCAGAAGCAGAATGGAAGAGCGATCCAATTTTTCAAATGGTGGGCATGGGAGGGATTTGTAGCCATCCCGGAAGGGAGAGTAGATATGGTCCAAAACCCAGTCCCCTCGTGTGTTGCATCTGATGTGTTGGTAGTATTTCGGTGCTATTGACTTGAAGTTGGCTTTGTTAAAGTCCTCAGTCACAATGAACACGGCCTAAGGTTGCACAGTTTCCTGCTTGTTTATACTCTTAAACAGTTCCTTGAGTGCACAGTCTGTGTCGGCTTGTGGGGGGATGTACACAGCTGTGATAATGACCGCTGTGAATTCCCTCGGTAGCCAGAATGGTCAACACAGAAGCATGAGAAATTCCAGATCAGGAAAGCAGAAAGACTTGACAGAATGTTTGTTCCTCTGATCACACCAGGATTTGTTGATCATAAAACATACACCACCTCCTCTGCTTTTACCTGAGAGTTTTTTCACTCTGTCCATTCGGTGCACTGAGAACCCCACGGGTTCGATGGCTGAGTCTGGAATCTCTGCAGACATCCAAGTTTCTGTAAGGCAGATAATGCAGCAGTCCCTCATCTCTTGTTGGAAAGAGATCTGTGCTCTCAGAGCTTTGTTGTCCAGAGACTGAACATTTGCCAGTAGAATGCTGAGTAGCGGGGGTTGATTTGCTCGACGTCTTAGTCTGACGAGAACGTCGTCTCTCCCCTTTTCCGGTTGCGTTTCCGCGGCCGGGCAGCACAGACAAAGGGCTCCGCTGTCGTGTTTGAAAACAGCGGGTCGGCATTGAGGAATGGATGCTATTTGCACCCATAAATAAATACTAATATACGGTATATTGGGCATCACTGCAATGTGTTTATTGTGTTTATTTAGAGTACCACTGACACACTATACCAACCCCTACCTCTAAACCTAACCTTCCCTTTCAAAAATTAACCGTGGTTTTATTACTATACCTGTCATGATTCACTGTTGTTTTGCCCTGTGTTTTGCCTCTGTCATCTGTCTCCAGTCTCCCTTGCACTACACTTCCCATAATTCACTGCCCTGATCATTTACATTTATTCATTTGGCAGATGCTTTTATCCAAAGCGACTTACAAAAGAGGAAAACATAAGCAAATCATCTTAAGGAGACAGTGTTACGAAAAGTGCCACATTACAAAGTTTCACTAGCATCAGAATAGTATTCAAAACAGATGAAAGTGCAACAAGAATTTTTTTTAGTGACTGGTTAACCTCTGGGGTCGACGGACGCGCCGGCGCGTCCTGCTAGATTTTTTCTGCATAACAGCGGAAACAACTTAAAATACTCTGTCATTTTTGGGCATACAGATAAGTGTAAGACATCATTAGAAACTATAAAGGGTCTACTTTTATTTGTGTACACTCACAATAACAACAAAACCTTGTTCTTTTGTAAAATAAAGAAAATAAACAGGGTGTGCTTTCAGCCGTCTCTGTCTCCGCGAGCATCTTTCTGAAACACGTCACAAAAATTAAGTGAAACTCTGCGAATACTTGTCTAAAGAAAGCTTAAAATATCTACTTTTAAATAAAACAATTCAAATTTAAAACAAATATTCTCCTGCAATGTAATCTGTATGAAACAAAGCGATGTAGTTTCTCCTGGCTCAGCTCATTATCCCTAATGAGATCCCACCCACCAACAGAGCACGCTATTCATACGGTAATGTGCTGAGGTGATCAATACAAATGGTGAACGCCCCCAACAGTGCCTTAAAAAACATCAAGTTCATTCACTTTTCTGCGCGTTTGGAATATGGTAAGCTACACAGGTGAGGAAGCTCTACAGATGGTACTGGATAGTGACGAAGAGTTCACATTTTCCTCAGAAGAAGAGCGGGACTTCGACGATGAATGTTTACATTTTGAAGAGCTTTTTTATTAATTTAGTAATTTAGTTTTACTTACATTAGTTGACATGCTATTTTATATAAACATGTACATATTTTACTAGCTGGACTATTTCCAGACTTGCCAGCCAGGATTCAGAGTATTGACATTTGAAATATGTCCTAATAGGCAAGCTTTAGTTACATTTAAATGTTGTTTCAGCTAAAGCAGGTATTTAAATTGTATGCTGTATGATATAAATATGATATGTAATATGATATAAAAATAATATGAATGTTTAGATTATATTTTAACTAGTGTTTATGCTGCCTCATTATCATCAACGAAGCTTGTGCTTGCAAATATCTTTTCGGGTGTAAATGTGCTGTAAATATGCCCATATTAGAAAATCAGCATATTAGAATGATTTCTGAAGGATCATGTGACACTGAAGACTGCAGTAATGATGCTGAAAATTCAGCTTTGATCACAAGAATAAATTGCATTTGACAATATATTCAAATGGAAAACAGTTATTTTAAACTGTAAAAATATTTCACAATATCACTGTTTTTGCTGTATTTTGGATCAAATAAATGCAGCCTTGGTGAACAGAAGAGACTTCTTTTAAAAATATTTAAAAAATCGTACAGATCTATAAACTTTTAAATGGTAGTGTAGGCCTAAAGTTTTTAAGTAAAGTCTTTATGTACAGAAAATGTATAGTCAGATAATACATTCAATCATTAAGTCTCCTCACATTCATTCTCTCTCAGTGGAGGGGTCTTTGTCTCCTCAGGTGTGAATCACATCAATATTCATGATCATCCACGCCTCCTTGCATATGGCCTACAAAAGTTAAATGACTATATCGTTTTGAATGAATGAGTGATCAGGATGGTTTCACATCATTTTTTGTAGCAAAAACTCTAGGCTACAAGATCCAGTTCTCAAAAGTCTTGTGAACAAATGTTTAATATGTGATATATGGCCTTATTTCAGTGACTTACATTTTTTGTTTTTCAAAAACCATGCATAAACATTATTTTCTCAAAAACACAATCATGTACATACATGTTGTTCACATATTATTGTAGCCCAATTTGTGCTGAATACAGTGTTATCAGACTTTAGTCATTAATATGTTTTTAAGCAACTGAAAAAGCACAAATGTCAAGGCATGTCAAAACTTCTCCAGGGCCCAAAACACCCTCAGACCCCAGAGGATTAAGTGCTCATGGAAAAGATGTGTTTTTAGTTGTTTTAGAAGCTAACTCACAGAGAGTGAGTCAGCTTCATGGATGGAGTTGGGAAGGTCATTCCACCAATGTGGTATGATGAAGCTGAAAGTCCGGGAAAGTGTTTTGGTGCCTCTTTGTGTTGGTACAACAAGGTGATGTTCCTTAGCCGACCGCAGGCTTCTAGTGGGTGTGTAGCTCTGCAGAAATGATTTTAGGAATGCTGGAGCAGACCCAGTGACTGTTCTGTATGCCAGCATCAGAGCCTTGAATTTGATCCGTGCATCAACCGGCAGCCAGTGGAGAGAGACAAGGCGTGGTGTAACATGCGCTCTCTTTGGTTCATTAAAGACCAGACGTGCTGCTGCATTCTGGAGCATTTGCACATGCATGGAGGCCTGCAATGAGAGTGTTACAGTAGTCCAGTCTAGTTATGACAAGTCACTGAACAAGCAGTTGTGTGGCATGTTCAGGGAGGAAGGGTCTTATCTTCCCGATACTGTAGTGTTAATCTACATGATCTTCTACCAGCTATTCCCTATTGTTCTCACCTGTGTTTCATTTACCTCGTTTATCCCTGTGTATATATTGCCCTGATGTCTGTTTTACCTTTGTCAGTTGTGTTTCTCTCCAGTTCGTGCTCCGGTTTCTATCCTGTTTGTTTACATTTGTTTTTGATTCCTGGTTCCCAGTCTTGCCCTGTTCCAGTGTTTATCCTGTTTTGTATTCCTGTTTTGTATTTTGTTTTATTTTTTCATTAAAGTTAAGCTGCCCCTAGATCCCACTCTCGTGACCTTCTTTAAACATTATAGAACAACTGACCGAACCGAAATGGATCTAGCGGCTTACTTTGTCCAGTTGAGCTGGGTGGACTTAACCATTAAGGAATACTCACATCTTTTTAGCACCATTGCCAGATACATGGGATTTGCTGATTCCCACCTGAAATCCCTGTATCGGATCGAACTCTTAGCTCACACCTGAGTCTGCTCCACACCATGTCACAGCCACGCCTGAGTCTGTTCCATGCCATGTCACAGCCACGCCTGAGTCTGCTCCATGCCATGTCATGGCCAAGCCGCCTGCGGCTCCTTGCTCCATGCCTGCCATGGCCACCGAGCCAACGCCCATGCCTGCCACGGCCACCGAGCCAATGCCCATGCCTGCCACGGCCACCGAGCCAACACCCACACCTGCCATGGCCACCGAGCCAATGCCCACACCTGCCACAGCCACCGAGCTTGAAGCCTCGTCCGTCCCAGAGCCAGCGGTGCCGGCCTCATCTGTTCCAGAACCAGCGTTTCCAGCCTCGTCCGTCCCAGAGCCAGCGTTACCAGCCTCGTCCGTCCCAGAGCTAGCATTACCAGCCTCGTCCATCCCAGAGCCAGCATTGCCAGCCTCGTCCATCCCAGAGCCAGCATTGCCAGCCTCGTCCGTCCCAGAGCCTGCGTACACGCCTGCCCGGAAGCGGAGGAGGAGAAGAAGGGCTTCTGCTCCCAAGTCTCTGCCCGTACTCACGACCACAGAGGTCGTTCCCAAGTCTCTGCCCATGCCCACAACCACAGAGGTCGTTCCCGAGTCTTTGTCCATGTTCACAACCACAGAGGTCAATACCGAGTCTCTGCCTGTGCCCATGACCACAGAGGTCGTTCCTGAGTCTCTGCCAGTGTTCACGACCACAGAGGTCGTTCCCGAGTCTCTGCCCATGCCCACGACCACAGAGGTCGAACCCGAGTCTCTGCCCGTGCCCACGACCACAGAGGTTGTTCCTGAATCTCTGTCAGTGTTCACGACCACAGAGGTCGTTCCCGAGTCTCTGTCCATGCCCACGACCATAGAGGTCTTTTCCGAGTCTCTGTCCATGTCCATGGCCACAGAGGTCATTCCCGAGTCTCTGCCAGTGTTCACGATCACAGAGGTCGTTCCTGAGTCTCTGCCCATGCCCGCGAACACGGAGGTCATTTCCCAGTTATCCAGGACTCTTAGTCTCGAGCCTCCCACGGCTCCACCTTCCACGGCTTCGCCCCTTGAGCCTACCACAGTTCCGACTTCCACGTCTTCACCCCTCGAACCTCCTACAGCTCCACCTTCCATGGCTTCGCCCCTCAAGCCTCCCATGGATCTGCCTTCCACAGCTTCACCCCTCGAGCCTCCCACGGCTCTGCATGCCATGGCTTTGCCCCTCAAGCTTCCTACGGCTCCGCCTTCCATGGCTCCACCCTCAGAGTCTTCCACGACTCCAGTCTCTAGTCTGTGGCCACCTCCCAGGCCCCCTGACCCTGTTTCAGCCCTGTGGCCACCAACCAGGCCTCCTGATCCAGTCCCTACCCTGAGGTGGTCTCCTGGGTCCCCTGGCCGTCCGCCTGATCTACACTGGTCTTCTGGGTCTCCTGGCCATCCGCCTGATCTGCTCTGAACTCCTGGGTCCCCTGGGCATCCGGCTGATCTGCTCTGGCTTCTTTTGTCTCCGGCTCCATCTTGGCCCTGCCTCCCTTACCTGCCTTCCTTGGGTGTCAGGAGCTGCCCATTAGGAAGGGGGGGGGGTATGTCCGATTCACTGTTGTTCTGTGTTTTGCCTCTGTCATCTGTCTCTAGTCTCCCTTGCACTACATTTCCCATAATTCACTGCCCTGATCACTACCAGCTGTTCCCTATTGTTTTCACCTGTGTTTCATTTACCTCATTTATCCCTGTGTATATATTGCCCTGATGTCTGTTTTACCTTTGTCAGTTGTTGTGTTTCTCTCCAGTTCGTGCTCCGGTTTCTATTCTGTTTGTTTACATTTGTATATGCTTCCTGGTTCCCAGTCTTGCCCTGTTTCAGCGTTTATCCTGTTTTGTATTCCTGTTTTGTATTGTTTTTTTTTTTCATTAAAGTTAAGCTGCTCCTAGATCCCGCTCTCGTGACCTTCTTTAAATATTAAAATACCATATAGTAGATACTACATAGTAAAATCATAGTAACAACAAAATTAAACATGGTTACTATGTTAACACCATCATTACAACTATGGCTTCCGCCATTAAAAAAAACTAAACAAAAAAACTAAACAAAACATGGTTACCACCATATTACTATAGTAAAAGAATTGTTAATTTTACCTGGATTAAACCTATCAACTCCCCGACCTTCACTGTGATCAAAACACTGCAAAGAAATCAACCTTTATATCCATAGTTATGTATTATTATAAGTAGGTTTAAAGGAAATATTAATAGTGGAGACAGGATACAGTATGGGAAAACGTAGGACAAAAAACAGAATCGAACCCAGGTGGTCACCATGTTATAAGATTTTGGTTTTACCCTATCGGCCACATTAAAGATTATCACTCCCCTGATTGCTTTTGGTCTTCAGGGTTACCACTTTCTTTTATCAGAACTACTCACTGCAGTCTGTACTCTGATAGTCTGTTAAAAACAACCAGAACACACTCCTGCTCTACAGTAAACTATTAGGACAGGACAGAATCTGTTTCTGTGTGTGCAAGGGAGACAAAGACTATATGATTTATTAGTATTTAAATAAAGTCTGGTCCAAATTGCATCTTATTCTGACCAAGAAATACCAACTTAGTCAGAAGACAGTAGGGTTGCCAACTTTCTAACAGCCAAAAAAACAGGACTTTTCAACTCCAAATACGGGACATTGGCCCTGATTTCTCACGATTTGTGAAAATTCATACAGCTGTATGTGTCTGAAATGCTAAAATATGGGACAAACTGCATCCCAAATGGATTTAATATGGAACACAATTCTGTTCCCTTCAGTATGGTATGATACAGGACAATTATTTATACGGGACGATTGGCAACCCTAGAAAAGAGGCTGTCTGACTGACATGTTAAGCAACCAATCACAGTTCATCTTTTTCCATGATGTTTAGTGATGTATAATTCTGAAAATGTACATATCTGAGGAGAACACATTTCATAAAATTTTATTTCCCAGCTGACTGTGTATCCTGACTCCAAAAATATATACAGTATATAAAGCCATCCAATCAGATTGGAGTTTGTGCGTTTACTACAGTTGTGTGCAGTATGAATCATACAGTCTGTGAACGGTTCATGGACATGACATGACGTCTGTGGCTGAGACTAGTAATTTAACTTCCCTTACCAGGACTGTGTGTAACACTAAGGTGGATTTGAAACAGCAAATGCATTTGTTCTGAGCAGTTAATAGCATTTTGTTCCAGGTCTCCCATGAGAACAAAGGAAAGTGTTATCAATTTATCAAATATGCCATAAAGAAAATGTGCGCACACACACATGCAGGCCTCACAGCAGCACATTAATCATAGAACTGTGGCCTGGTCATTATATAACCTTCTCAAGCACACCCTCCAATGCACATTTCTTCGTCTTGTGTTGAAGCAGAATTCTATGTTTAAAGGCAGCTGTGACTAAAGCAATGAACGGTGTGCCTTTTTAATGATGTCATCAGCACAGACCTGAGCCAATCAGTTGCAGCTGGGCTTGACAAACCAAGAGCCATATAAAGCACACAGCCAGTGTAGGGTGAATTTGTGTTCACAATAATTTTGATTCAATCACCTAAAACCTAATGAGCTGCCTACTGAATGTAAGCAGCATTTTAAGATTTTATGGAATTTGTGGAGAAGACAATCCCAGAATATTTTGCAATGAGTTCAGTGAAAAATTAATCCAAGTTGGCAGACAAAGCAGGACTATAATATAGCTTATTCAATAGTAAAAATGTAGAAAAAAAAAAAAAAAAAAAGTTTAATCTAATGTAAAATCTACTTTTTTACCCAATGAAAATTTGTGCATTGTATTATTATTATTTATTTTTTTATTTTTTTTAGTAACATGTAATTAGCTTAGAAACATGCTAATGCCAAACTCTGTAAAAAATCAAGAGTAAGTCCAGAATGCAGGTGTCTCGAGACAGTACAAGCCGAACTACTTTTCAGTGTGACATGGTGTCTACAAAATGTGGAAATCCTGATGCTGAAAAAAACATTGAGATGAGGAGCAACGGTCAAAGAGACAAACTGGAGCCAACATTTTGACCCTGCAAACCTACTGACCATGGAAGTCACTGTGCCTTGGAGAATGTGTGTAGTGTGTGTGCGTGTGTGTGTGTGGGGGGGGGGGGATTTGTTTTAGGTTACAAACTGGTAATTACAAGGGTATTATGCTATAAATGTGGTTTATGAGGACATTTCTAGTGTCCCATAATTTAAATCGCTTAAAAAACATACTAAACTATGTTTTTTATGAAAATGTAAAAATATAGAGTTTTTTTTGTTTGTTTTTTTTTTTTGTGAGGGTTAGGTTTAGGGGTAGGGTTAGGGGATAGAATCTATAGTTTGTACAGTATAAAAATCATTATGTCTATGGAAAGCCCTCATAAGGATAGCTGCACCAACATGTGTGTTTGTGTGTGTGTGTGTGTGTGTGTGTGTGTGTGTGTGAGTGAGAAAAAGTAAACCACACAGGGTAGTGCTGTATGCAGGACATCATTTTTTTTAGGGCAGTGGTTCCCAACCCTATTCCTGGAGGCCCACCAACACTGCACATCTCCCTTATCTGACACACCCAATTTAGGTTGTGTAGTCTCTACTAACGAGCTAATTCGTTGAATCAGGTGTGTTTGATTAGGGAGATATCCAAAATGTGTAGTGTTGGGGGGCCTCCAGGAAGAGGGTTGTGAACCACTGTTTTAGGGTTATTTTAGAGTAGATAATATAATAATAAAATAGAAATTAAAAGTGTGAGGCATACCTGTCCATCATGCCAATGCAGTCTTGCAGACGGGGCCCAGTGCACCTTAAACAGAGGTGAAGAGAGAAAAAAAAAAAAAAAAAGAATATATGAATAGATGCATTTCGGTAAGCACAGACCAGATTTAACTGAAGAAAAGTCAACCTACAGTTTCCAAGTCACTGTGAGATCAGTCTGCTGTGTGAACTTGAGGGGAACTGACTTTACACATCCACTAAAAATCACCTTGGGACCAGTTGGTTAAAAGCAATCACAAAAATGGCTAAGAAAATTAAAGTCATTTGCTTGCAGATGGCACTTGGTTTGATGTTTTATATCTATTGCAATTAAATTCATAAGTGTGGCTTAAGTGTCCAAATACTTTTTTTGGGACATTGTTAATAGACACAAAAATTAGAAATCACACAAACATCAAGATAGATATGTTTTTAAATATACATAGATAGCCTATACTAAATATATACAGTATACAGATATATTTTCACTTTTTTATTATGATTTATGCATTCCAATTTCATAACAAATTTCTATCAAATTAAATTGAGTTATCTTTAGCTAAATTAAATGAATAAACCTGAATAAATTAAATTTTTATTGACAATTTTGTTTAAAGATTACTCAATTCAATTTGATGGAATTTTGTGATGAAATTGAAATGCATAAATCGTAAAAATAGGCTGAAATATTGTTTCGAGTGGAATGATTAACAAACATAACGTTCAAGTTCATTTAAAATGCTATCAAGTAAATCAAACAATAAAACACAATATTCTTCATTCACACTTTTACGGTGTCACCCTCTTCACTGAAATTAGGAGTAAGAGTGACATTGAACTTAATATTTACTCAATCACTAAACTGACTAAAGACAGAGACGATGGACTGAAAGTGCCAAAAAAAAAAACAAAAAAACATTAATCTATGGGGTAAAATTGTGAATGAGAGGAAAATGTCTCGATCACAGACACTCCCTCTTTAGGTAGAGATTAATAAATGTGTTTAGTGGAAATTGAGGCTTTGTGTGTCTCTGTTCCTCCCATATTTTTAACTGGGTTTACATCATACTAAACTACATTATATGGCTATAATTGTTGTTTGGTTGAAATGATGGTTTCTGTGATTAAAAAATAAAACCTTCTTTAAAGCCTTTTTCAGAGCAAATACATAAATACAGTATATTGAATATACTCAAAAGGCTGAAAAAATATTGAGATATGATTTGTGCTACATTGCCCAATCGTACCGCCGAGTGACTAGGTGTATTATGATGTGACTAGATGTACAGTATTTTGATGACACTGAGGCTCACAGTTCTGTTGGTTTCTCAGCCAACAGAACTGGCTGTCGGCAATCAGAGATAGGACAATCCTCAAAGGGCTTTCATGTGACGGGGAGGAAATGTGAATTCATGACTCTGTTTGGAGCAAGAGTATAAGGCATTTTCCACGAATAGGGTACTAGGGCCTAGGTACAGATATTTAACACTTTTCATGCTATGTCAATTTTTATGTTAGCTATTAGTTTATAAAAGCATAGTCACTAGTAATCACAACACAAACATGGGATTTTTGCCACAAATGCTTTAAAAAAAGTAATGATTCACTCAGTGGATCATGTTGTCCTGCAGGAATTTTGCCTTTCATCTAACACCAAGAAACTGAGGTTCAGGTTACCAGCAGGATCAGTTTGGAGAGCATAATGGTAATCATTTAAACAAAAGTTAGATTGCACAGATGCAAGGGCAAATCTTCCCTCTAAAATTAATGATGGTTTATTCATGGGCAGCTCCGAGGACACAAGCACTCTATAAAGGGTCAGTGAATTGAAGAATAGGCTCTTTAAACTACCTGAAGCTAGAACTGACATGGCAAACAAGCACAGGAATTAGTTGGACACCAAAACAAATATATGACCCGCACACTCACAAATTGCAAACATTTAACAAACACATCCATACCCCTGGGTGCAGTTGATATGGCAGGGGTGACACTCATTGTTGGCCTCAGCATATTTGAAGATGAAACTGTTTGCTCCATGCAAGCCATCAGGGCATTTCTCAACACAGTTGGGCCCGTCTTTAAAGTGAAGACATTTAACACAGTGATCAGGACCCTGTGTGAGAGAGAGAGAGATAGAAATGAGGAAATGAGACATAAAATACCAACAACTGTGGATAATAACCATCCCTCACCACACGCACAATGACCATAACAATCAGCCAGTGCAGGATTTATGGTGGTAATATGGAGAGAGGAGGCAGAAGAGAGGGAATTGTTAGCTTGGATATCAATATGAGCACTGTTAGAGTCACACAGGCACCTCTTCAACCAGTAAGACAAATAACACCACACAGACAATATGAAAAGATACTCCACATTGTTCTATTAAGTGCCGAACACATGCACAGCACTAATGTTACCTTGAGGAGCATCTGTATAGGATTGCATAAAGGCTGATATGTGGTCCTACATGAGTGAATATCTTGTGAGTGATGAATAAATGCCTTGCAGCAATTACAGCTGCTCTTCATTTCATGCTGTAAACTGGCTCTTATGCAACAGAGCAGCAGAATGCATGCGGACATGGTAGTGGAAGCCATGTAAGGATCAGACAGCTTCATTCACCAGTCTGTGAAATCTATGCAAGGCCACTTTGGGTAACCATACAATACTTTACTGATATAACCAAAAATGTTGTCAGAGACGTGGCCTGGTGGTTGTACACAATCTTAATTGAGCCATGGTGTTATATGTGGGCAAAATGTGTTTAAGTCCAGCTTGTTTCATGTCACTATTCCGTTTCCCCAATTTTCTTCCCATTATTTATTATCTACTCCCCACTTATGCTATCAGTGAGGTTTAAAATACCCGTTAGCAATTTCATTCATCTCAACGGCAGTTACTCGCCTTTTTTTTTATCAAGATACAACTTTAAGAAGTTACATAAAACGTTACATCAAAGTAAAAAAAAATATATATATATATATAATTTTTACTTTAGATATAGATTTCCCCAAAAACAATTCAAAATTCAGTTAAATTCAATTCAATTAAATTAATCAACGATGTGAGTTGGAAAACATGCAAATATACGTGAAAATTACATCCAAAAATTATTTAAATCTATATCTTTCCACATTTGCACATCATTGGTCCCATTAATTTCCCATCATATCATGTCCGCTCAATACCATAAATGCATTTATTTATTTATTTATTATTCAAAAAGTTATGGGTAATATAATTGTTTGGGTTATGGTTTTTATGTAGAAATTATAATTAGCTTCATTTTAAATGAAGTCCCTGGTAAGTCTCCATTTAGACTGCAAGTTAAACTTGTGTTTAATCATTTGCGATGGTTGGCTGATGGCACATTGACTGAATCTCTTTAAAAACAAATAGCAATAATCAAGCAGATCCACACAAAAGAAAATATATCTGTCATCTAAAGAGGCTAATATTTTCTGGTCTACCTCAAAGCTGAAAAAAGTAAGGACATGCACACCATTTCATACAGTTAGTGCTGAACTATATTTTTGTGTTTTATGTGTCTCAGAGCTCCCATAATCACGTCATCTGCGAGACCTTTCTGTTTGACTCAAGCAGACAACAACCTGAGGCCTTGGAGCATTAGAGACTGATCGGTTAAAACCTCTTTCGGCAACACACAAGCACATGACCATACACATCTCATCATGTAATTAAACCAAAATGCTTGAGGCTGTTTTGAAAAAGAGGCAGCGGTGAGCACACAGCCCATCTGTGGAAATGTCTCTCCAACTTGATCAGATTCATGGGCATTGAAACGGCTTATTCATCCAAATCCCATGTGTCTCTTTGGGGCAGGGCTCTCTGTAAACACTTGGCAAGATTAGGCAACTTAATCTACTTTCTCACTAAATTAACAAGAAGCAAAATCAATCCCAGAGCAGCAAAAGTACACTTCAACAAGGGATTCAATTAATCATTGGAGCAAGCCAATCGAAAGCAATGTCTGCCGTTCAGCCCTGTTTGAGCTTCAAGCTAATAGATATTGAGGGAGATCGCATTGAAATGAAAGAAACATACACCCAGAGTTCAAAATAACACTTGCCGTGTGTCAAATGTAGGTAAACTTTGGCATTGGCAAGTAAACAATTATTTTGTAGGAACCGCAAAATAATACATGGTTGAAATGACAATATAAGTATGATAGTCTGACCCTTGTTGAAAATGACTTGAGAGAACCAATGACTACTGTATATATTCTAACATCTTTTACCACAATGGGAAAATCAGGCATCGGGCATAGACACTAAATGTTTTATTTTTCTTTCATTGTCATAACTACTGACATTTTTGGCATTAAAGAAATAGTTCACCCAAAAATTTAAATTCTCTTATTATTCACTTACCCTGATGCCATCCCAGATGAGTATGACTGTCTTTCTTCAGCAGAACACAAATTAAGATTTTTAGAAAAATGTTGAAGCTCTGTAGGTCCTTATAATGTAAGTAAATGGGTGCCATCAGGCTGCTTGCTATTTGCTATTTTAAACCTATCAGTTTGCTTCAGAAGACATTAATTGATTGACTGTCGTGTGGATTACTTTTATGCTGTCTAAATATGCCTTCTGTACAGTCAAATAGCCAGCAGACTAATGGCACCCATTTACTTACATTATAAGGACCTACAGAGCTTCAACATTTTTCTAAAAATCTTAATTTGTGTTCTGCTGAAGAAAGACAGTCATTCACATCTGGGATGGCATCAGCGTAAGTAAATAATGAGAAAATTTTAATTTTTGGGTGAACTATTCCTTTAAGTGACCAAGATGAACAGTCTGAACAGTTTTGTGTAGGTGGCATTTCACCTACAGACCATCTTGAATATGATGCTTTGAGTCATAATATGTTTCCTTGAGAAATACAATGATATTTTCATGGCACTCCAAGGAACTTAATAGAATACAATGAAATTACTATAATACCTATCCAAAAAGCCACGATCCTGCCATGTAACAAGTCCAAAAATAGAAATAACATGGTGCTTTTTTTGTAATAGGTTTTTTTAGTGTAGCTAACTAATTAATATTATTGGCTTATTGAACATAATTTTGTTATTTCTACTGCGGAACTATGCTATATACACCACTGTACTGAATGACTACCATATTCAATAACCATGGTATTTAGATGGTGCCCCAAGGCACTAAGGAACATATCCATGGTACTACCATTGGATAATATTGAGAAAACAATAGGATAATCATGATACCACATGGTAATTTTTTATACTTTTGATAGTGTTGTTGTCTTTTGGGAATCATATTATAGGCTTATTGAACATGGGCAGAAATGCTGCAATAGAATTTACCGGCCCAGTGCAGGTAAGCCTGTCATCTTCCGCCACTTCACACTGTGCATCACACTCCAGGCACACTGAGCCATTTGCAAACTCACGCACGTCCCTATAAAAGAGAAAGAGAAAGAGAGAGAGGGAGAGAGAGAGAGAGAAGGAAAGATTAGGTAACATAGCACACAGCAATAACATATACAATTTGCCTTAGAAAACATTCAAATTTCAGATGGCAAAAAATGACTCTGGAATCTTGAGCGTTCTTCCAGGAATTCCTGAATTATAGATCAAGAGAGCACTCAGTAGTCAATCACCACAAGCCTTTTGAAGCAAAGTGAAATTTACATGTGCGTACTAGATGTTAGGTGATTAGATAAGTTTTTGATTCCAGGACCTGCATCAGGAGCTGAACCATATAGGGAGGACTCAAAGCAAACATTTTCACAAAAACATTGTTTAGTATGTTTTTTCAGTGATTTGAATTATGGGGACACTAGAAATGTCCTCATAAACCACATTTATAGCATAATACCCTTGTAATTACCAGTTTGTAACCTAAAAAAACTTCCTCGTAAACCACCCAAACCCGCCCACACACACACGCACTGGTAGATTGTGAAAGCGTAGCTGAGGGGAATTCAGTGCCTGAGGCGCTGCAAGGCCATAGGGAGGTGACGGTGAAATCTAACACATCCGCCGGGTGTTTACAACACTTGCGGCTCTCTTCTCAGCTGCCACAAAATCTAGCAACAGCTGGCAAACACAATTACTACTCACCAAAAGCAAACAGTCAGCTTACACCACCTAACCAAGTGACAGTTCATCAAGCGCATACAGGGACAACTCAAAGCTCCATGCTGAGGAAATTAGCCTGGGACATTTTAAACAAATGATCACAAACATAGTCGCTTCCTGGTCACATCACTCCACGTAAGATGGCAGGGACATTTTAGAACTGACATCAGTTGGAGCGAGAAATGGAGGACAGTAGCCCCATAAGTATGTTTGCATGCACTTTAAAAGTTCAGTTTCGGTCAGACTAAAATAGTAATTAGTCTTTTAATACTTTAGTCCGATAGAAATTGCACCAGTCCAATTTTAGCGATAATGCGAATATAGCTCGGCTTTGTCCAACATGTTTGCTGACTTTGGGTTGGATGCATGTCTTTGGAGGGCAAGGCCTGCATAGTCTCATAGAAACACACTAATATTTTTATGTGGCTCGTTGTATGTATTGCGGCAGTTTTCTGGTTAAATTAACACTATAGGCTCTAAACCAACAATGACTTATTTCCTTTCACACAAATCATGAGAAAAAGGTCAGGTTATCGGTATATAGGGATAAGATTAGGGGTAACTATCGATAACAAACTAAATTTCAGAGACCACATCTCAAAGACTGTAAGATCATGTAGACTTAGACTCTACAATATCAGGAAGATAAGACCCTTCCTCTCTGAACATGCCACACAACTTTTTTTGTTCAGTCACTTGTCATAACTAGACTGGACTATTGTAATGCTCTCATTGCAGGCCTATCTGCATGTGCAATTAGACCCCTGCAAATGATCCAGAATGCAGCAGCATGTCTGGTCTTTAATGAACCAAAGAGAGTGCACGTTGCACCACTCCTTGTCTCTCTTCACTGGCTGCCAGTTGATGCATGTATCAAATTCAAGGCTCTGATACTGGCATACAGAACAGTCACTGGGTCTGCTCCAGCATACATAAAATAATTTCTGCAGAGCTACATGCCCACTAGAAGCATGCAGTAGGCTAAGGAACGTTGCCTTGTTGTACCAACACAAAGAGGCACCAAAACACTTTCCCAGACTTTCAGCTTCATCATACCACATTGGTGGAATGACCTTTCCACCATCCGTGAAGCTGACTCACTTTCTGTCTTCAAAAAACAGCTAAAAACACATCTTTTCCATGAACACTTAACCAGTCACTGCACTTTAATCTGTTTTGAATGCTACTATTCTGATGCTAGTGAAACTTTGTTATATGGCACTTTTCGTACCACTGTCTCCTTAAGATGATTCGCTTAGGTTCCCTATCTGTCACTCACTCGACGTTGGTGTCGATGTAATGACACTAGGGGTCACTCTTGGGAGCCCGAAACACCTCTGGTCTTTGATAAAAAGCCAATGAAAATTGGCGAATGGTATTTGCATGCCACTCCCCCGGACATACGGGTATAAAAGGAGCTGGTATGCAACCACTCATTCAGATTTTCTCTTCAGAGCCGGACGGTCATGCTCATTGAGCTGAATAGCACTGTTCATTCACCTCTGCTGGATCTGACGGCGCATTTCAGCGGCTTCTCCCTCCTCTGCACTGGTGCGCACTGGTGCACTGCAGAGAACGCCCCTGGGCGCTTCGGCAATAAAACTAGAGAGAATATTTTCTGAAAGAGCATTTTTCCCCTCTAAAAGAATATATTTCTCTAAAAGAGCGCACACACGGAACGTCTTTTTAAAGATGCGTCTTTCTACAGATGCCTTTCCGATCGTGTGTTATTCCTGGTTGCGGTCGTTTTCTCTCAACTTCGGATGGTCATGATCGCTGTCTTTCATGTCTGGGCGCGACCCACACGGAGGCAGCGTTTGTGAATGGTTCATGTTCTCACTGCGAGAACATGACCATGGCAGCATTGCGGTCGCGGCTTGCTTTCGTAAGAAAGCAAGCCACCCCAGCGGGTCCCCGCCTCGGTCCTTCTACCTACGGGTATGAGGTCAGCGCAGCTAGCACTGGGGGCGATTTGGGGACCTCAATGGGATCGTCTCCGCCGGGTATCCCCCCGCGGACCTCCCATTCCCCAGCACGCTCGTCTGCCCCAATCGGGCTTCTGGATGAGTTCGCCGGCTCGTCGCACGGTGAGTCTGGCTTCTGGTTCAGAGCCTACGAAGATGATGAGCTCTTGAGCGCAGCATCGGAGAGTAGGCTTGTCCAGTCGGACGCAGAAGCCTCAGTTGGGCTTCCCCCTTCGGGGACGATCGATCAGTCACAGGCCGATGCCGAAATGACAGACATGCTTTCCCGGGCGGCCGCGAGCGTCGGGCTAGAGTGGAACCCTCCGCTCTCCCCTGAACCCTCGCAACTTGATGATTGGTTTCTGGGCTCGCGGCGCCGCTCAAAACAGCCACGCCCCGCTCCAGTGCCATTCTTCCCGGAAGTGCATGAGGAACTGACGAAGTCGTGGGAGGCACCTTTCACTGCAGTTCCCCCACACTCCGCAGTTCCCCCGCTCTCACTACACTCGATGGCGGGGCGGCCAGGGGCTATATGGCGATTCCCCCGGTGGATAAGGCGCTCGCGGTGCACTTATGCCAGCAGAGCGCCGCCACCTGGCGTGGATGCCCTAAGCTCCCGTCCAAGCCCTGTAGGCTCATGTCGTCCCTGACGGCTAAAGCCTAAAGTGCTGCTGGACAAGCCGCCTCTGCCCTGCACGCCATGGCTCTCCTGCAGGTCCACCAAGCCAAGGCACTGAAAGAACTGCACGAGGGTAGTTCTGCACCAGATTTGATGCAGGGACTGCGCTCGGCGACCGACCTCGCCCTCTGGGCGACGAAGGTCACGGCACGGTCTCTCGAGCGGACGATGGCCACACTAGTGGTCCAGGAGCACCACCTGTGGCTCAACCAGGTCGAGATGGGCGAGGCCGACAAGACACGGTTCCTTGCTGCCCCCATTTCCCAGGCGGGCCTATTCGGCGACACCATTGAGGACTTTACCCAGCAGTTCTGGACAGTGAAGCAGCAGACGGAAGCAATCCAGCACATCCTGCCCCGGCGCGGCTCAAGATCCCGCACCCCATCTGCTCATCGCCAAGGGCGTCCCCCTGCGGTGACTGCACTAGCTCCGCCGCAGCACGCCCCTTTGGCCTGGCCCCGGCGTGTAGCCCACCGCAGGAAGCCAACGCCACCCGTCTCACAGCCGGCGCCGAAAAACCCACGGAGGTCCTCGAAGCGCCCCTGAGACGGGCAACCCAGGGACGAGGGAACCCACTCACATGGAGCTGGTAGGAAGACCACACCATCCCCCGGTGGAGGGCCGGGTGGAAAATCTTTTGTTGCCTTTTTGTTTGATTTTGCCGCACGCCCAATTGGCTACGGTACCCAACAGTTCAGCAAAAGAGCGGCTTCCTTCCTCCCTGGGTCACATACCCGGTGTGTACGGTCATCACCACAACTACCGTCCACGGGCTTTTTCTTGCAGGATTGGCGCTCCAGCGGTGCCCTTTCCGCCCCTGAGCACCCAGCTGTGGCACACAGCCGCCCCCGATGTGGCAGCCTCCACGGGTTATGAGGACAGGCCTCTTCCTCCCCATCCCAGGCTGTTCCGGGGGTGGTTACAAGGAGCCAGGTAAGTGCTTCGATGTCCCTAGACTCAGCACGGCCATGACGTGCTGTGGCACCTCACGCTCTGCCCCGCCGCGAGGCCCCACCTGCCGGTACGTCCGACGACGTTGTCCCCTTTGTCCCCCTCATTCGGAATTTGGAAGCGTGGCTTGCGCTTTCCAATCCTTCGCGGTGGCTGGTCCAGACCGTCCGACTCGGCTACACGATTCAGTTCGCCAGGCACCCGCCCAGGTTCAGCGGTATTCACTTCACCTTGGTCAAGGGCGAAAATGCTGTCACCCTGCGCACGGAGATCGCTACCCTCCGACGGAAGGACGCGATAGAACCTGTCCCTCCAGCCGAGATGAAGAAAGGGTTTTACAGCCCCTACTTCATCGTACCGAAAAAGGTGGTGGGTTGCGGCCAATCTTGGACCTGCGAGTACTGAACCTGGCTTTACACAGACTCCCGTTCAAGATGTTGACGCAAAGACGCATTCTGGCAAGCGTCCGGCATCAAGATTGGTTCGCGGCGGTAGACCTGAAGGATGCGTACTTTCACATCTCGATCCTTCCTCGACACAGACCCTTCCTGTGGTTCGCGTTCGAGGGTCAGGCGTATCAGTACAAAGTCCTCCCTTTCGGCCTGTTCCTGTCTCCTCACGTCTTTACTAAGATCGCAGAGGCTGCCCTTGCCCCGTTAAGGGAGATGGGCATTCGCATTCTCAACTATCTCGACGACTGGCTAATCCTAGCTCACTCTCGAGACGTGTTATGCGAACACAGGGACCTGGTGCTCTCACACCTCAGCCGACTAGGGCTTCGGGTCAACTGGGAAAAGAGCAAGCTCCTCCCGGTTCAGAGCATCTCTTTTCTCGGTTTGGAGTTGGACTCAGTCTCCTTGACGGCGCGCCTTACGAACGAGCGCGCCCAGTCTGTACTGGCCTGTTTGAAGGCGTTCAAGCAGGGAACAGTGGTTCCACTGAAACTTTTTCAGAGGCTCCTGGGGCATTTGGCATCCTCGGCGGTGGCCACCCCGCTTGGGTTGATGCATATGAGGCCGCTTCAGCACTTGCTCCAGACTCGAGTCCCGAGATGGGCAAGGCACTACGGGACACACCACGTGGCCATTACATCGGTATGTCACCGTCTTTTCAGCCCTTGGACCCACTTCTTGTTTCTACGAGCAGGTGTTCCCCTAGAAATGGTCTCCAGGTGCGTCGTGGTCACGACAGATGCCTCCAAAATGGGCTGGGGCACTGTTTGCAACGGGCACGCAGCCGCCGGCCTCTGGATGGGTCCGCAACTGCATTGGCACATCAACTGCCTCGAGTTACTGGCAATTTTGCTCGCCCTGCGGAGGTTCCGGCCGTTGATCCAGGGCAAGTACGTGTTATTTCAGACGGACAGCACGGCAGCGGTAGCATATGTCAACCGTCAAAGTGGTCTGCGCTCTCGCTGTATGTCACAACTCGCCCGCCGTCTCCTCCTCCGGAGTCGGCAGCACCTCAAGTCGCTGCGAGCCACTCACATCCCGGGCAACCTCAACACTACATCAGACGCGCTGTCATGGCAGGTTTCCCTCAGGGGAGAGTGGAGACTCGACCCTCAGGTGGTCCAGCTGATTTGAAGTTGATTCGGACGGGCACAGGTGGACCTGTTCGCCTCCCAAGAATCCTCCCACTGCCCGCTCTGGTACGCCCTCACCGAGGCTCCCCTCGGCAAAGACGTGACAGCTGGCCCACGGGACTACGCAAATATGCATTTCCCCCAGTGAGCCTGCTTGCACAGACCCTGTGGAACCCACGCCCAGACCTCTGGAATCTCCATGTCTGGTCCCTAGATGGGACGCGGAAGACCTAAGTGGTCTACCAGCTGTGGTGGTTGACACGATCACTCATGCTAGGGCCCCCTCTATGAGGCGCCTGTATGCCTTTAAGTGGCGTCTATTCGCTAAGTGGTGTTCTTCCTGACACGAAGACCCCCAGAGATGCGCAGTCGGATCAGTGCTTTCCTTCCTGCAAGAGAGGCTGGAAGGGAGGCTGTCCCCTTCCACCTTGAAGGTATACGTTGCTGCCATAGCAGCACACCATGACGCAGTTGACGGTAAGTCTTTAGGGAAGCACGACCTGATCATCAGGTTCCTAAGAGGCGCCAGGAGGCTGAATCCCTCCAGACCGTGCCTCGTTCCCTCATGGGATCTCTCTGTAGTTCTTTAGGGTCTACAGAGAGCCCCCTTTGAGCCTTTGCAGTCAGCTGAGCTTAAGGCACTCTCCTTGAAGACTGCCCTCCTGACTGCGCTCACTTCCATAAAGAGGGTAGGTGACCTGCAAGCGTTCTCTGTCAGCGAAACATGTCTGGAGTTCAGTCCAGTCTACTCTCACGTGATCCTGAGACCCCGACCGGGCTATGTGCCCAAGGTCCCCATCACCTCTTTTAGGGACCAGGTGGTGAACCTGCAAGCGCTGCCCCAGGAGGAGGCAGACCCAGCCCTGTCATTGCTGTGTCTGGTGTGCGCTTTACGCATCTATTTGGATCGCACGCAGAGCATTAGAGTCTCTGAGCAGCTCTTTGTCTGCTTTGGTGCACAGAGGAAAGGAAGCGCTGTCTACAAGCAGAGGATTGCCCACTGGCTCGTTGATGCCATAACTATGGCATATCTCGCCCAAAACATGCCACCCCCGGTAGGGCTATGAGCCCATTCTACCCGTGGTGTAGCGGCTTCTTGGGCCCTGGCCAGAGGTGCCTCTCTAACAGACATTTGCAGAGCAGGGGGCTGGGCAACACCCAACACCTTTGCAAGGTTCTACAACCTCCGGGTGGAACCAGTTTCGTCCCAGGTAGTGGCACGCAACACAAGCGGATAAGCCCGGGATAGCTGGCCAGGTGTATCGCTTGCACATGGCGCCTTCCACCTCCTTTTGAGCTGAAGATGTGCACCGTTAATTCCCAGTAGTGTTCACAAAATTTGTTCCCTGGTTGACTTCCTCCGAGCCCTGTGGCAGTCGAGTTTTCGGAGAGACTCACTGCCGGCCCAGTACACGCGCTAACTAAGAGCCCTGTTCTGGGGTAGGTGCTCCGCATGTGGTGGTTCCCTGTAAGGCTAAACCCCATGTGATCTATATCCTCCGCTAGTTCGTTTCCCTGCTGGCAAACTGCGTCTTCCTTGGGCAGAGCCTCTCTGCCCCAGTCTCCATGTTTGTAGTAACTCCTCCCCCATTGGGCAGGATCTACCTTGAAGGCTCCCCACATGGTTGGAAAGACCATGTGACGTATTCTTCCACTTAAATATCCCCCCCCCCCTTGGGGCGAGGTGTGGTCTCCGCGGTGTCTTCCTCTTGGGAGGGACACCCTCCGACTAGACCTGGCGGCCCAGTCGGATAATCCCCCTTCTTTTTTAGGGAGTAGAAAAAGAGAAGGAGAAAAGAGGCCACAACTGGGTTAAGCCTGTCTCTATCTTTGGGTAGTCGACTTGTCCCCAAAAAGGGCCGTTCGGCACTCATAACTGTGTTGGGGGAGGTTACGTGTCAACCTGGTGTGCTGGCTATGAGGCACACAGCAAGTCTGCCCACCACACACCGCCAGTTCACGTAACACAGTTCAGCCTTGTGGCGTTTTGTATAGGGACCCCTAGTGTCACTACATCGACACCAACGTCGAGTGAGTGACAGATAGGGAACGTCATGGTTACTGGTGTAACCTCCGTTCCCTGATGGAGGGAAAGAGACATTGGTCCCTCCTGCCACAACGCTGAACTACTCGCTGAAATGGCCGGACCTTATATCGGCTCCTCAGCGTAAAACCTGAATGAGCGGTTGCATACCAGCTCCTTTTATACCCGTATGTCCGGGGGAGTGGCATGCAAATACCACTCGCCAATTTTCATTGGCCTTTTATCAAAGACCAGAGGTGTCTTGGGCTCCCAAGAGTGACCCCTAGTGTCACTACATCGACACCAATGTCTCGTTCCCTCCATCAGGGAACGGAGGTTACATCAGTAACCATGACGTTTTCCTCTTTTGTAAGTCGCTTTGGATAAAAGCATCTACAAATGAATAAATGGAAAAGTACATATAGAGACTTACTTTTCACACTGTTCCTCAAACAATGCTATCTTATGACATAGAAAACACTTAGTATAAGCACATGACTTGAAAGGCGATACGTTTACCTGGGTAGACGCATGAATCAAATCAAATCAAATCACTTTTATTGTCACACAACCATATACACAAGTGCAACAGTGGGTGAAAGTCTTGGGTGCAGTTCCGAGCTACATAGCAGTCATGACAGTGATGAGACATATAACAATTTACAATAAACATCAGATTCACACAACACAATTTACATATCTAATATACACATAATTACACAACACAATAATAATATACAATGTACCGTATACAATACACACAATATAGAATACACATACACATAATATAGAATACACATACAATAAAAATAGTATATCAAGTATATATAAAATATACAGTAGGTTGTATTGTACTGTATTGACATTCAGGCTGTCGGTTGATAGTCAGTTGCCAGTGTGTTGTTAAGAGAGAATATAATTTATGACAGTCCAGTGTGAGATAATAAGATTAAAAAAGAGCAGTGCTGATATATTTTGATCGTGGGAGATCATGAGTTCAAAAGTCTGATTGCTTGGGGGAAGAAGCTGTCATGGAGTCAGCTGGTGCGGGTCCTGATGCTGCGATACCGCCTGCCTGATGGTAGAAGTGAGAGCAGCCCATGGCTTGGGTGGCTGGAGTCTCTGACGATCCTCCGAGCTTTTATCCCACACTGCCTGGTATATATGTCCTGGAGGGAGGGAAGCTCACCTCCGATGATGTGTCTGGCAGTTCGCACCACCCTTTGCAGGGCTTTGCGGTTGTGGGTGGTGCTATTGCCGTACCAGGCAGTGATGCAGCCAGTCAGGATGCTATCTACAGTGCTGGTGTAGAACCGTGTGAGGATGTGGTGGTTCATTCCAAACTTCCTCAGCCGTCTCAGGAAGAAGAGGCGCTGATGAGCCTTCTTCACAATGGCCTCAGTGTGGACGGGCCATGTGAGTTCCTCCATGATGTGGACACTGAGGAACTTGAAGCTGCTGACTCTCTCCACCGGTGCTCCATTGATGGTGATGGGGCCGTGTTCTCTGTCTTTTCTCCTGAAGTCCACCACAAGCTCCTTGGTCTTGCTGACATTGAGGGAGAGGTTGTGCTCCTGACACCAGCATGTCAGAGTGTGCACCCCCTCTCTATAGGCTGTTTCATCATTGTCAGTGATCAGACCTACCACCGTTGTATCATCAGCAAACTTAATGATGGCATTGGAGCTGTGTGTTGCCACACAGTCATGTGTGTACAGGGAATACAGGAGTGGGCTGAGAACACAGCCCTGCGGGGCTCCAGTGTTGAGGGTCAGCGATGAGGAGATGTTGCTGCCCATTCTAACCACCTGATGTCTGCTTGACAGGAAATTTAGGATCCAGCTGCACAGCGAGCTGTTTAAGCCCAGAGCCTGGAGTTTCACATAAAGCTTGGAGGGCACTATGGTGTTGAATGCTGAGCTGTAGTCTACAAACAGCATTCTCACATAAGTGTTCCTTTTTCCAGGTGGGAGAGAGCAGTGTGTAGTGTAGATGCAATGGCATCATCAGTGGAGCGGTTGTTTCGGTAAGCAAACTGTAATGGGTCCAGTGAGGCAGGCAGCACAGAGCAGATGTAGTCTCTGATTAGCCTCTCAAAGCATTTGCTGATGATGGGGGTCAGAGCAACAGGACGGCATTCATTTAAGCAAGTAATTTTGGATTGCTTTGGTACAGGCACAATGGTGGACGTTTTGAAGCACGTGGGGACTACAGACAAGGATAGGGAAAGGTTGAAAATGTCCATAAAAACACCAGCCAGTTGGTTCGCGCACAATCTGGTGACACGGCCTGGAATGCCGTCTGGACCCGTGGCTTTACGGATATTCACCCGTTGGAAGGATAGGGTTACATCTGCTACAGAGACGGAGAGTGAACTAACCTCTGTAGCTTCAGCCGTGAGAGCTCTCTCCGTGAGGGCGGTGTTATTTCCCTCTAAATGAGCACAAAAAGTATTTAGCTCATCCTGGAGAGAGGCAGCAGTGTTCATGGTGGAGTCTTTATTACTTTTGTAGTCCGTGATGATATTAATTCCCAGCCACATGCTTCTAGAGTTGGTGGTGTTGAACTGTCCTTAAATCTTGTCCCTGTACTGGTGTTTTGCTGCTCTGATAGTTTTGTAGAGGGCATAACTGGCTTGTTAATGCTCCTCTGCATTCCCGGAATAAAAAATGGAGGTCCGCACATTAAGTGCCGCACGAACATCGCTATTAATCCATGGTTTCTGGTTGGGGTAGATCCGTATTGTTTTGGTCGGAACAACGTCCTCTATGCACTTTCTGATGAAACACGTTATGCTATTAGCGTAAGCCTTGATGTCGTCATCAGAGGCAGACCGGAACATCTCCCAGTCCGTGTGATCAAAACAGTCTTGTAGCGTAGAATCTGATTGGTCCGACCAGCACTGGATCATTCTGAGGGTGGGTGCATCCTGTTTCAGTTTCTGCCTGTAAGCGGGCAGAAGGAGAATGGTGGGCAGGGGAGGGATTTGTAGCCATCCCGGAAGGAAGAGTAGCAATGGTCCAAAACCAGGATCCCTCATGTTGAAACTGATATGTTGGTGGTATTTTTGTGCGATTGATTTGAGATTGGCTTTGTTAAAGTCCCCGGTCACAATGAACGCGGCCTCAGGGTGCGCAGTTTCTTGCCCACTTATAATCCCATACAGTTCCTTGAGTGCCCGCTCTGTGTCAGCTTGTGGCGGGATGTACAATGCTGTGATAATGACGGCTGTAAATTCCCTCGGTAGCCAGAATGGTTGACACAGAAGCATGAGAAATTCCAGATCAGGAGAGCAGAAAGACTTGATAGAATGTACGTTCCTCTGATCACACCAGGATTTGTTGACCATAAAACATACACCACCACCTCTGCTTTTACCTGAGAGGTCTTTCGCTCTGTCCACTCGGAGCATGGAGAACAACGCGGGTTCGATGGCTGAATCTGGAATCTCGGCAGACATCCAAGTTTCCGTAAGGCAAATAACGCAGCAGTCACTCGACTCTCGTTGGAAAGAGATCCGTGCTCTCAGCTTGCAGAGCTTGTTGTCCAGAGACTGAACATTTGCCAGTAGAATACTGGGTAGCGGGGGACGAGCTGTGCGACGTCTTACTCTGATGAGAAAGCCAGCTCTATTTCCCCTTTTCCTTCTGCGTTTCCGCGGCTGGGCATCCCAGACAAAGGGCTCCACTGGCGTGTTTGTAAACAGCGGGTCGGCATTGAAGAATTGGAAGTCCAGTTTTTGGTGTGCAATTGCAGAATCAATGTCCAAAAGTGTTTGTCTATTGTATACAATAAGGCAGACAACATCCAAGACAAAAAACATAAGACCTGTAAACAAAACAAACAAAAAACTGCAATGTTGTGTAGGAGCTTGCAACGCAGCAGCCATACTCGGCACAATCTTGAGTGAAAAGTGTCATGGAAGCAGCACAAAATTAAGTTCCTGCTTTAACAATTTTCATCTTACAAAACTATTGGTTGGGTTTAGGTTTAAGGTTTAAGTTAGGAAGGTTGGTTTTATTGATTTAAACTCGCTAGAGCATTAACCTTAAAAACCTCATCTATTTAGGAGAGAATTTACCTCACTTTTAGTGCCACTCAGTGGACATTTCACAATAGAACTACCATGATACCGGTAATGAACCATGTGATATTATTTTGCTAAAATGTCACCACAGTCACGTTAAAATTCCATGGCTAAGTCTAACTGAAGTAAGCAAAACTGTAGGGGATCTAATCCTTACTATTTGTCTAACAAACCATGCAACAGTCAAACAACGGTAAACAGCCTCAAAAACAGTCATAATCATATTTTGAGAGTTTCAGATAGAGCTCCAGTGGTCTCTAGATTTATTGGCTATTGTCTCACACAAACCGAGTGAATCATCATGAACAGTGAGTGTGACCACAGAGGTCGACAACACGAGGAGAGGAAGAGAAAACACAGACTCTGTGGTCACCCTGTAAACAGATATATTCACACACATACACAAAAAGTGCTGGGTGACATGTGTGGGACGAGTGAGTAGGCAGACGAGACAGTGCGAGACAGTGATGTGTCTGTGTGCTTGAAGTCGTGCCGTACCTCTCTGAACCTGCCTCCTGCTTCTCGACCACGTAGGGCCTGGTGAGCAGCTTGGGCATAGAGCCAGCCAGTCTGCAAGGCAAAAGAAGCATTTTGGGACGATAGCTGGGTGCACAAGCCCTGAGCTACAAACAGCCTACAATGAACAGGTGAAGCCTGTCTGCTGACTTACTATCAATCACTGACAGAGAATACAATACTAATGTCACCATTTCAAGGAATAGAAGAACATTTACATAATTTTCTCACCTCATGTCATTTCGACCATACATTCTTTTCTTTCTTCCATGAAAAACAAAAGAAGATACCGCCAATCTCCAAAAAGGACATAAAAGCATAGAAAAAGTATAATAAAAGCAGTCCAACAACTCCAAGTATTTACTAGTTTTATGCAGGGCTGCACAATTCATTTTATTTTAACCTGGTTTATCATGATTTTTGCCTCTCATGGTTAATTAGTAGGGGTGTGATGAGATCTCATGCCACGAGATCTTGCGATATTAAAACACGACGATATTTCTCGTTGAGGTGAAAAGCTGTCTCACGATATCAGCATGACAGAGTGTGAGGGTGAAATTTGCATAGAAGATGCCCCCGCCACTTTTAAATCGTTTGTGTGGCAGCATTTTGGGTACCCAGTGGAAACAATAAACGGCGACAGAGTGACAGACAAGACACGAACAATATGTAAGCACTGTAAGAAAATAGTGCTGTACACCGTGGCTAACATGAGCACTATGCAAAGACACCTACAGAACCACCACAGCTCTCAACTAAAATCAATCGCGCCTGTGAAGAAAACACTGAAAGGCCAGACAATGCTGATTGACAATGCTCATTGCAGCTGATGTGAGACCATTTTCTGTGGTGGAAAATCTGGGATTTCAGCGGCGACTCCACACGTTGGAACCGAAGTACACCATCCTGTCACGTGTGAATTTTACTCGCACAGTGGTCCCGAACCTCTACAAAGAGTCCAAGGCCAAGGTTGTACAGACCCTGAAAGAGGCAGAAAGCATCGCCATAACAACCGACAGTTGGACTAGTATTGAGAGAGTACTACTTTGATTATGGTTGCACTTATTGTTTGCACTTAAAAAATAAGACTAAGAAAAACTTTGTGTTATTAATTTTTGTTATTTATACTGTTATTATTTGTTATGTTCAATTTGTGGAAAGGAGTTCAGTTAGAAGGTCACACACAGCTTCAATTAGAAGTTAAAAGCTCATGCATAGTTCATGCACAGTTATAATGAAGTGAAATCATACAGGAGAGAAGCCAGTCAGTTGAGTTTTTGTCAAAACCTTTTACAGTGCTTGCATATTGTTCTGTCTTTTACTGCATATGATAATTCATACTCAGAAAGTAGAACTGAAGTGACATTCATTACAAGATGATTAGTTAAAACATTTCAAAATGCACCTGCATTGTTTTGCATTTTGTGACTTTCAGTCGAATAAAAGACTATTTTTCCAGTCATATATTTCGTCATTGAAGATTTCTTAAAAAATAGTGTTAAAATATCGTCTCATCTCGTTCTCGTGAACCCAATATCGTGTATCGTCTCATCTCGTGAGCTAAGTGTATCGTCACACCCCTATTAATTAGGCATAACCATCATTAGTGAGCTAGCAAATAGAAATTATAAACCAGGTAAAGTTGCAAATTGTTGTTCATTTTCATTATAGGCTGTATCTATTGAGGATAGACCAAATCTCAAGCTCTTTTGAAGACCATTTTTACCTCAACTGACCAGTCACACTCTCTTCAGAATTTCACCACTGACCACTGATTCACTTTTGAGCATGCTCTAAAATTCAGAGCCGCAGAAGTTGGTAAGTATGTGTGCCACTTTGATCTGTAGTGTATTACATGAGGCTCGCATCCGAAAGCTGGAAAATCCTACCTTCTGTATACGGAGGTAGAATGGAAATCAGGTGTCTTTTAAACTGTTCAGAGACCAGTCTCCTTAAGAGATCCAATTATTCAAAAACACTGTCGGTTAAGTCTTTAACTGATTAGGCAGCAAGTCAGCTGCCTAAACTTTTGGATGTAGTGCAGTGTTACAGCGGTCTCAGTGGTTCTGTGCTCGATAGACACAAATTCCATCTCGTGCTCTCATGATAAATTATACACAGAACAGCTGTGCTCTGAGTTCGGTTTGGTTCATGCACGTTGCTAACATGCGCTGACCACATATCTTTTTTTTTTTTTAGCCAAAACAAAGACCACATAATATTTCCTCATCCTAGATTATTACAGAAATATATTTCTATTGTTAATTGCAATACTACTACTACTACTACTACTAATAATAATAATAATAAATTGATCTTTTAAATAAACTCTTACTTTTAAAGTAACTTGTTTATTGGAAGTTAAGCATGGGCAAAACATTATTTAATTTTGGTCAAACGGAATAATTTACTAGTTTGTAGTTTCAATACATTGTTCAGTATTTTATATACGTATATATATATTAAAAAAAAAATCTCAAATGGCAGAATAATTGTGATTAATATTCATGATTAAACTTGAGCAACATAATCCTGGTTCTCATTGTAACCATTATTGTGCAGCCCTACTTATATGGACTAATTTTATGATACTTGATGCTACTTTTTGGGTCCTTTTTGGAGCTTGGCAATTTTCACTACTATCCATTTGTGAGACATGGAGAGAAAAAAAAGCTTGGAAATTTTGTTTAAGATTTTGTGTTAAAGACATAAAACAATACAGGTTTGGAACGACATGAGGGTAAATGAATGATGACAAAAAAAAAAAAAAAAAAAAAAAAAATGGGTGAACTATCCCTTTGACATAAACATGCCACACAATAACAGTTAAAAGAAAATGCAGCATGTGCATTTGTGCTGTTGTTTTAGAATTCGAAAATTGATGATGTTTGTTTATTGGCTTTTTGCTCTCGGCAAAGGAGAAAATAAATTTTGCTGGTCAAATCAATCAAATGCTGATACTCGTCTTACCCTTCCAGCAGTACATAAACACACAAAACAAATAAACAGGGAACTCAAAACCAATCTCTGATTTACCTTCTCCACTGCTCAATTTTATTGCTTATTTATTCCAATACACAAGATTAGAGCGCCATGAATTTCTATGTCTGGTTAGTGCAACTATGATGTTACATAGACCAGCACCAAACCAGCAGTAACCAGCATAGACTAGCTTGGACCTGCATGGAGATTCATGGTGGTTTATGCTGGTCTTTTCAGCATATACGGTGCAGTAGTGACATCAGCACACCAGCATAGCTGTACTGTTCTTTTAAACGGGCACTCTTTGTGTGGGACAGTGTTTCCTGCACAGTTCTTCAGTATACAAATGGAAACATATTTTACTTAAGATTTTAATAGAATAAACAGACATAAAACATGTCTTTCAATTGCATTGCCTTCGCTGGCTGTACGCAAAACAAGAAAGAATGACAAGACAAGACTGATTTACTACACAAAATCAGTTTTACAGTGCTTTTGGCACACACTGCAGTGAAACACATTCCTATTCTAATTTCCACCTATTCTAATTTCTAACATCCCTTTCCCCTATGAAACCTACTCACTCGATTATCATATGTAGGCTATATATATTGGCGCTTTAAAGCCATTCTGCAAGACAGATGCTGTAAGGTGGAAATTATCTGATCATGTGTGCTTATACTGGTTATTTGCATTACCTGGGTCTCTACTAGAGCCAGCATGGAACTTGACTGACTACTGAAAATGCTGTCAGCATTTGCATGTACTGTATGTGAGCAGTGCGAATTGGAAGCGGAACAGGGAGCTGAGTTACGTGGAGCCTGGAGCGAGGAGTAGTGTTTTTGAAAGTCGGGTCATGGGTATTCTCTCGCGCTCCAAGATCCCTCTAATACTGCCTCATCACAAGTATAGTACATGCTAACAGCCCAAAATTCAAATAGAAGTAAGCAAGAATTTACCATGTGTTAATAAATTATTAGCAAAATAATAGATAACTATTAGCGCAGTTATCACAGAATGCTTTGAGTGGGAGGGGAAATTGCTGTCGTCCCAATTCACTCACATACTCTTGTCAGTTTGTACAGTATATGTTGTTTTACAACACACACACACACACACACACACACACACACACACACACACACCACCCACACACACACATATACATATATATATACATATATATATATATATATATATATATATATATATATATATATATATATATATATATATATATATACACACACTGTATAAAGCCAGAGGACGCTCTGCTCTCATGTATTGTTATTGTTTGTCTAGAGGATAGAGACATGCATATTTGTGAAATCCCTGAGGAACAGAGCTAGCTATAGTTCAACCTTATGAAGACACACCTCCTACAAGTGAATACGAATAAAATGAATGCTGTCAAGAGTATGCAAATTATCCTACAACACAGCTTGAAAGCTCCTGCAATACTTCAGATCTGTAGAGAATGTGTTGTCACATGGGGAAGTTGTTACACCCATACATGTGTGAAAACATTTGTCGCTATTGGGGCATGTTGTCACAAAATGGCAAGATGTGTTCAATGAACTGTATCTTTTTCCAGGGCATGAAAGGTGAAAATGTTCAATACCTTTTTCGTAGTCAAGAAGTATGTGCATATACAGAAATTGACTATGAATAATAAACTTAGCCTATTATTTAAAATTAGAAATATTTATAGAAGTAAAAATGTGACTAGGTTTGGTCTCCCCTTTATATATGTTCACATAACACCGCATTTAACAGCTTACCCATCATGCAATTTGCAGGATTCAACACAGGTGCGGCCCCTGCTGTAGAAGTGGCAGGACAGACACTGGTCAGGTCCTGGACCCCAGCAGCCGGCATCAGAACACAGTGGGTCACAGATCATACGATCCAAAACTGCAAAGTGGAGTTTGAAGAGTATGAAAAAGAGTAAATGGCAATAAAGTTGTTATATTTAATAAGATTGTCAAAGGCATTTACTTTTGAGAGTCTAAAACATGTGCAAGAAATTAATTAAAGAGAAGGATAAGATTTTTTTCTTTATTAATTATAAGCTGGAAATGTAATTATAAATGGTGACAGCTCTAATTGACTTTCATTATTCAAACTAAATGTCACCTGTTCTAAGGTGTCACAATGGAAAAACTCATTTCTATCCATAGTTGCATTTCAATTTATTGCATATTCCTCTCAGAATGGTTCTGTCAATTCTCAGGAAACTACGTATGTCTCATGCAGCTTTGTTCTAGTTTTAGGACCAACTTGGTACTTAAAGGCAGATGGATCAAAAAGCTGCCAACATCAAAGTTTTGACCTGGTTGAAAACACATAGTTTGGGTTGTGTTGACGTCAAAAGCAGTGCTGGGTTGGTTTCCAGGGAGATAGGTAAGCACCAGAGGGATCGCTGAGCCCTACAAAAGGCTACAGTTGCCGCAAGACGTTAATGATTGCAACATTGTGCACAATGGAAAAAAGACAAAAAATGGGGGGGACTGCCTTTCAGATAGTCATAAACATCACTCAGCAGCATTAAACACGGGTGAAAAGGGTATCTCAAAGATGAGTAGAAACAAAAGGTCACTGTGATTTTGCCAAGACATGTTTATGGATCTATTGAAACAACAGAGCTTTTACCTGAATCCCACTGAAAATTTGTGGACTGAACTGAAAAAGCTTGCCAGTGCAAGACGCCCACAAACGTGACTGAGTTGCACGCTATGTGTTGCTGAGGGATGACTTCTAACTGCAGCCTACACCAGCCAGACAACACTTCAGTCTACTACAATGGACTTCACAGTGGATGAACTCCTGCCAACTCCAACCATTACACATGGGATACTTCATTGGCCACTGCCTAAACCTTGGACTTAGGATGGACTTCACCATCCTAAGTCCAATTAACTGCCACAAGCTTCCAGCCGGACTAAAATGCACCTTGCTGGCCTGCATCATCATAGGTCATAGGATAGACTACACTCTCTTAAAACGGAATACTTAGACAGTAAATTAATGCCAACTAAAGCCTACATCAGCCAAAAAACAAAGGACAATGCTTCTATGTGCACTTCTGCAGTTAATTCAGGATGGACTTATAAGACTTTTATTCATTAATCTTACAGTTCAAACAAAATCCTTTTGTACACTGGCCAACAACATCTGCTCAGTTACTAATATAAACCATGAATTGTATTACACATAGATAACTAAAATTGGCATTATATTCATGCTGTTGAGCCAGAGTGGAACTGGCTACCCCGGTGAGCCTGGTTTCCCCCAAATAAATTGTTTGTTTTGTGTTCCTTGCTTGCTTGCTCACTGGGGGTCTAAAGACAAATAATATTTTTATGGCATAATCTACAATCACGTTTTTCATTAAACCATAAATTGGAGACTTTAAGACTTTAAGACATTACAGACATTACAGCTTAATTTGTGATGCAGCATAATTTTCTGTAAAGCTACTTTGAGGCAATGTGTGTTGTGAAAAGTGCTATGCAAATAAAAATTACTTGACTAAAATCTGATTGTAAAATATTAGGTATGTTGATCCAGGAACAAAGTACTTCGCAAAATCACAGTGGAAAAAGAGAGTGTTGAACTCACTGCACTCCTTGGGGTCACGGTTGTTACGGATCAGGGCCTTCTGGGTGTTGGTGCGGAAGAGTCGTGTCCAGTTGACAGTGTTGTAGTAGCAGAGCTGGCTGTTGTTGGTGACGTACACGTTTCCTGCACTGATCTCATTGAGAGACTGCAGCTGAAGCGATAAAATCCACTGTTGCTTCAGCACCAGTAGAGAGATGCCACTGAGCACAAATGAAAACACAGGAGAGGTTGCTTTTAAATACTGTATCTAAAACGTGAAAAAAAGGCTTAAAAGTTCAGATAGTTTTGTTTAGTATCGGGACTTTGAGTCAGAATGGACAAAAAGTGATCAGAATGGATAACAGGTATACTGAAGAATGAGATCTCATATTTTCTGGAACTGCCAAAAGATTTTGGCATTTCAAACTCACACTTTAATTTTAGTTCTTAATGATTAATAATTTTGATAATAAATGAATAATGATTGAAATAATTTTAGACTATCCAATATTTTGGAGGAAAAAATATTTTTTAGGATGAACTGCAGCAAAGCAAGACCATAATTAGTTTTTGGTTTTCACTAGGTCCTCCTTCTGTACAGAAATGGTTAAATTATTACAGAAATCTAGCTTTTCTTTAAATTTTTTTAGCAAAAATACATAAAGCTTCGATATTCCTATTTCTTATAGTATCTGCTTAAAGGGATAGTTTGCACCCAAATTAAAATTCTTTAATCATTTTCACAGCCACATGTTGAACTAAACACATATATTTCTTGAGTGTTAGATGTTAAGCAGAATGTTAGGGACTCACAGCCTAACCCTCTCTTTATGTTCCATGGAAGTAAGAAAGTTGTACAGATTTGGAACATTGAGGGCAAAAAAAAAATACCAAAAAAAAACAGGCGCAGCGCCAGAGGTGGGCTTACTGGGCTTAAGCCCCAACTGTGGCAATAAAACACCACATTAATTACTTGCAACTTCAATGTCGTGTTTGACGTCAGAGTTCAATTTGTTTAATTGGTATGAAAATGGCTTTCAGACTCCATTGGCACCAGCGAACTGCACCTGAGTCTGATTGGAAAGGTGTAGTGCGGATCATGTGTATGTTTGAGTTCCTTGTTATATAGTGTGTATTTGTATTATTTGTATAAGTAATATGCATTAGATGATATACATTTGCTGTATAAGATTACATATGCAATTTCAAAAAAGTAAATTAACAGTGATCACACACACACACACAAAAGGAATGAGATCTGACACAAAGAAAGCTCTGAAATAATGCCTTCATGAACAAAGGGCATGAGCAATTTGTCAATGTGATAGATGCTGTTGCCTTTCCAAAGTGAGAGTTTAGCTTGCGTCCCCCATCAACCGGTGGGCAGGATCTCCCACTTCAAATGTGTAGAGATCAGTTAATTCCATGCCATAATCACAATGCTGTTTTAATCACAGGCAGGCGTGCTGAAGAGCACATCAAAGGGGCTTTGAGACAGCTGTCAGTGTAGAGTCAGAGAAAACATGCAGGTGCACTTACACTCTGAAATCGCTCTCATCTTGCTGATCTGCCTCTCAGAAAGCTCTCCTCTCTTTTGCCTTTCTCTCTAACTTTCTCTCTCTCTCTCTCTCTTAGGCAGAAAACCAGTGTCAGACACAGCAGACACTGCTTTTCTTCAGCATATCATGTGACAGATGGTAATTGGTACAGTGGTAGAGCTTTCAACAAATGACCCCACAAACTTTGAAACAGGCTGGCGGATAAATGCTTTTCGTGCTCTCTCTCTCTTTCTCTTTTCTGCCTCTCCTGACTCTTTAACTCTGAGCAACTGGGTCTTGCACTGTGAATGGAGCTTTTCATCTGAACTCTTTGAACTGTTGGCAAGACAGGCTTGGTCTCTCTAGAAAACACAAAGTCTATCTAACATGGTCTATTGGACTGTCTATAGGTTAACATAAAACACATACATGTAGTGTATTATATTTGGTCCGAGAGAGGATCCTTTGATATGATCACTTAATAGCATCTTTTTAATAAATACTGAATGACCTCTACACATGATGATGCCTTATTACTACAGTTCAATGTACAAATGTATATAATGCAGCAATTTGTCCAGTCGAAGGCCATGTCCACGCTAATCTGTTTTCATTTGAAAACTCCATTTTCAGTTTTCGAACATCATCATTTTCCAAAGAATGCAGTAATAAAGAGCATTTTCGAATGTCTCCGTTTTCGTTGGAGGAAAACGCCGTTCCAGTGTGGATGAGAGTTAATAATGTAATTGAATATGTGTTTTCAAATGAAAAAGTATTAGTGTGAATGTTTATTCCTCTCATCCACACTAGAACATTGTTTTCTTTCACCAAAATCATAGACTTTCAAAAATGCTCTCCATTACCGTAGAGGTCCTGTATAGAAACCATTGAAGGACCTTGATATTTAAGAGTTCACTTATGTAATTATACACATACTTTGACTAAATAAGTTCCTGATGATTTGTTTTGGATCTGGTAACAGAGAGTGAGCACTGGCTCTTACCTGTAGAGAGACCTGCCTCCGATGGTTGCCAGATTGGAGAAGACACTCAGATCAGTCATGTTCTCTGGCCAGGATTGAATGTTTAGATAACCTATAAAACACAACATGACATGCGTTCAGTGGGTCGGCCAATAGAGTAAACTCAAGTGTTGCTACCTAACAGAAGGGGAAGTACCGGAAGATCAGCTCAACCCGGAGAAATCCATTACTTTTAATTATATATGGATTCCACGGCAATTGGTCATTTATTTAAGAAATGTGACTACTACATATTGGCTGACTACAGGCCGGTCAACCCATTAGGTGACATAGGCAACCGCCTAGAGCACCACCCTTACAAAAACTGAGAGATCTGGCAAACTTGCTGCAAACTTGCCAAAAGTCAGAAGTCAGAATTTTCTATTTTTTGTAAGGACATCTCTTGGGGGTGTCGAACTGGTGTCAAATAAACTGTGCCCTGTGGTGTCCGATGACATGTAGTGGTCCCCTCCATGGAACATTAGACTCATGTGCGCAGGGCTGTGTCGGCTGTGTCAAATCTAGTGCCCGATTCCTGAATGAATCACTTTTTTGAGTTGGTTGTTTTCACTGAAATGGTCTAGTGTGCTAGTAAAGTGTCCTGAACCGGCTTGTGATTCAGTCCGAATCATGTGGACAGTTCACGCACGGTCTGAATCGTTTGGAGCGGTTTCTCACACCGCAAAACAGTATTGGGATACTTCTGAAGACAGAGAACAAAAACAAAGCTGGATGAAGAGGATATTTACCTACAATGCATTGAAACAAAACCTGCAAATGCATTTTACTGTTTGCCAGTGATGAACAAGGTCATACACAAGTGTGTGTGCAGCCTGTGTACAACTCTGCACTGCAGGTAAAGCCATTTTCCAAACAAAAGTGTATCAAAATACTTACATTACACAAAGACACTTACAAATAACAACAAATACAATGGCATTACATTGTTTATAGGGCATTTACCTTGGATTATTATTTACGTAAATACCATGGAATACATATCAAAGTACCTTGGTTTTACCATCTTTTATCATTACTGTTCTATGGTACTGCCACAGCAAGCTACTTTTTGTGAAAGGTAATTTTGATAAACGTAATCTTGTGATGGTCATATGAAAAAGTCTAGATAATGCCACACAATACACTCAAGAAAATGTAAAAAGTATCATTCCAATGTCACCCAAAATGATTGCTTTAATGCTGTTTTTGTAAAAAAAAAAAAAAAAAAAAACAGCATTATATATATATATATATATATATATATTTTTTTTTTTTTTTTTTTTTAATCCCAGGGGAGCATGCCTCCTGATCCCACTACAACTGTGGCACTGTGGTAAACTAGTGTAACTGATGGGAGGCCTGTGCCCTAGTAATGAACAAAGTTTGCAAATGCCAGCAGTGAAACATACAGTACAGTAAAATTTTCATATTCCTTTAGAGCACGTGCTCCTTTGCTTTTCTTGTTTTGAATGTCTTAGTACTTGGTTTGGTGTACATGCACTTTGCATTAAAGGGATAGTTCACACAAAAATGAAAATCCTCTCATTATTTACCCACCCTCATGATATCCCAGATTTGTATGACTTTCTTTCTTCACCAGAACACATTTGAAGAAAAATAGAAAAATATCTCAGCTCTGTAGGTCATTAAAATGCAAGTGGATGGCAATTTCTCTTTTGAAGCTCCAAAAATCACAGACAGTTAGCATAAACATTACCCATATGACACCAGCTGTTAAATTAATGTCTTCTAAAGCGACACAATCACTTTTGGTTAGAAAGCATGCGCTTGTGACGTAATCGCACTGGCATTTGAAACATGTGAGAACTGACACGTGCGACACATCCGGAAGAGCAAAACAGTTTACAAGTGAGAAGGAGGAATGCTGTACAGTAGCTTGTTGATTTTGGTTTAGATCGTCATGGTTACTTTCGTAACCTCCATTCCCTGATGGAGGGAACGAGATGTTGTGTCCATGTAGTGACACTAGGGGTCACTCTTGGGAGCCCGAGACACCTCTGATCTTTTTTTAAAAGGCCAATGAGAATTGGCGAGTGGAATTTGCATGCCACTCCCCCGGACATACGGGTATAAAAGGAACTGGTATGCAACCACTCATTCAGGTTTTTTGCTGAGGAGCTGAGATAAGGTCCCAGCCATTTCAGCGGGTAGTTCAGCATTGTGGTAAGAGGGACACAACATCTCGTTCCCTCCATCAGGGAACGGAGGTTACGAAAGTAACCATGACGTTCCCTATGTGTCACTCACTCGACGTTGTGTCGATGTAGAGCCCGCTGCTCTGCAGATGTCTGCCAAAGATGCGCCACTGGCCAGGGCCCAGGAGGGCGCCACACTCCTGGTAGAGTGGGCTCATAACCCCGCAGGGGGTGGCACGTCCTGAGCCTGATATGCCATCCTGATGGCGTCAATGACCCAGTGGGCGATCCTCTGTTTGGAGACAGCGCTTCCTTTCCGCTGTCCGCCAAAGTAGACAAAGAGCCGCTCAGAACTTCTAAAGCTCTGCGTGCGATCAAAATATATACGAAAAGCTAGCACCGGACACAGCAACGCCAAGGCTGGGTCTGCCTCCTCCTGGGGCAGCGCTTGCAGGTTCACCACCTGATCCCTAAAAGGGGTCATGGGAACCTTGGGCAAATAGCCCAGTCGGGGTCTCAGGATCACGTGAGAGTAACCCGGACCGAACTCCAGGCACGATTCGCTGACAGAGAATGCTTGCAGGTCCCCTACCCTCTTGATGGAAGTGAGCACAGTCAGGAGGGCAGTCTTCAAAGAGAGTGCCTTAAGCTCAGCTGACTCCAAGGGCTCAAATGAGCTCCCCATAGACCTGAAGGACTACAGAGAGATCCCACAGGGGGACGAGGCACTGTCTAGAGGGGTTCAACCTCCTAGCGCCTCTCAGGAACCTGATGATCAAGTTGTGCTTCCCCAAGTACTTACTATCTACCGCATCGTGATGAGCCGAAATAGAGGCTACATACACCCTCAAGGTGGAGGGGGACAGCCACCCCTCCAGCCTCTCCTGCAGGAAGATATGACTGCGCATCTCTGGGGGTCTTCGTGTCGGGAAGAACACCTCTTAGTGAACAGACGCCACTTCAAGGCATACAGGCGCCTTGTGACAGCCCTAGCCTGAGTGATCATGTCTACCACCACGGGCGGTAGGCCACTTAAGTCCTCCGCATCCCGTCCAAGGGCCAGACGTGGAGATTCCAGAGGTCTGGTCATGGGCGCCAGATGGTGCCCCATCCCTGAGAAAGAAGGTCCTTCCTCAGGGGAATTCGCCGGGGGAGCTGTCGCGAGGAGCGTGATATCTGAGAACCATGTCTGGGTGAGCCAGTAGGGTGCTAATAGGATGACTTGCTCCCCATCCTCCCTGACCTTGCACAGGGTCTTTGCAAGTAGGCTCACTGGGGGAAACACATACTTGCGTAGTCAAGGGGGCCAGCTGTGTAAATGCGTCTATACCAAGAGGTCTCGGTCAGGGCGTACCAAAGCGGGCAGTGGGAGGATTCCCGGGAAGCAAATAGGTCTACCTGTGCTCGACTGAATCGACTCCAAATCAGCTGGACCACCTGAGGGTGGAGTCTCCACTCTCCCCTGAGGGTAACAATGTGTCCGCTGCTGTGTTGAGGTCGCCCGGGATGTGAGTGGCTCGTAGCGACTTGAGGCGCTGCTGACTCCAGAGGAGGAGACGGCGGGTGAGTTGTGACATGCAATCGGAGCATAGATGTCCTTGGCGGTTGATGTATGCTACCATTGCTGTGTTGTCCATCCGGACCAACATGTGCTTGCCCTAGATCAATGGCCGAAACCTCCGCAGGGCGAGCAGTACTGCCAACAACTCTAGGCAGTTGATGTGCCAACGTAGCCATGTGCCAGTCCAGGAGCCGGCGGCTGTGTGCCCGTCTTAGAGGGGTCTGTTGTAACTACAACATGTCTGGAGACCTGCTCTAGGGGAACCCCTGCCCGTAGAAATGCCAGGTCGGTCCACGGGCTGAAGAGGTGGCGACAGACCGGCGTGATGTTCACGCGATATGTCCCGTGGCGCCATGCCATCTCGGGACTCGAGTCCAAAGCCAGTGCTGAAGTGGTCTCATATGCATCAACCCGAGTGGTGTGGCTGCCACTGAGGATACCATATGCCTCATGAGCCTCTGAAAGTATTTCATTGGAACTGCTGTTCTCCATCTGAACGCCTTCAGACAGTTCAACACCTACTGTGAGCGCTCGTTCGTGAGCCGCGCTGTCATCGAGACTGAGTCCAACTCCAAGCCGAGAAAAAAGATGCTCTGTACCGGGGAGAGCTTGCTCTTTTCCCAGTTGACCCGAAGCCCCAGTCGGCTGAGGTGCCGAAGCACGCGGTCCCTGTGTGCGCACAGTAACTCTCTAGAGTGAGCTAGGATCAGACAGTTGTCGAGATAGTTGAGGATGCGGATGCCCACTTCCCTTAGCGGAGCAAGGGCTGCCTCTGCGACCTTCGTAAAGACATGAGGGGACAGGGACAGGCCGAAGGGGAGGACCTTGTATTGGTACGCCTGGCCTTCGAAGGCAAACCGCAGGAAGGGTCTGTGTTGAGGTAAGACCGAGACATGGAAGTACACGTCCTTCAGGTCTACTGCCGCGAACCAATCTTGATGCCGGATGCTTGCTAGAATGCGCTTTTGCGTCAGCATCTTGAACGGGAGTCTGTGCAAAGCCCGGTTCAGTACTCGCAGGTCCAGGATTGGTCGCAACCCACCGACTTTCTTTGGTACGATGAAGTAAGGGCTGTAGAACCCTTTCTTCATTTCAGCTGGAGGGACAGACTCTATCGCACCCTTGCGCAGAAGGGTAGCTATCTCCACACGCAAGGTAGTGGCGTTCTCGCCCCCAGGAGTACCCCCTGGCCACTCCGCCATCGAGGATAGCGAGAGCGGGGGAGCTGAAAGATCAGGACCGGGCAGTAAAAGGTGCCTCCCACGATCTTGTCAGCTCCTCATGCACTTCCAGGAAGAAAGGAACGGGGGCGGGGCGTGGCTGTGAGCGGCACCCCGAGCCCAGGAACCAATCATCGAGCCGCGAGGGTTCTGGGGAGAGTGGAGGATTCCACTCTAGCCCGACACTCGCAGCCACCTGGGAAAGCATGTCCGTCATTTCCACTTCAGCCTGGGACTGGGCGACCATTCCCAAACTGACTGGACAAGCCCGCTCTCCAATGCTGCACTCGATAACTCATCCTCTTCCCTGGCTCTGAATGAGGGGTCGAACTCGCCCTGAGATGAGCCGGTGATCTCGTCCGAGCGCGCGACCGGGGCAAGAAAGCGTGCTGTAGAATGGGAGGTCTGTGGAGGGATACCCGGTGGAGGTGGTCCCACTGAGGTCCCCAAATCGCCCCCAGTGCTAACCGGCACGGCCTCATACCCGTAGGTAGAAGGACCGAGGCGGGGAGCCGCTGGGGTGGCTTGCTTTCTTACGAATGCAAGCCGCGACCGCAATGTTGCCATGGTCATGTTCTCGCAATGAGGACATGATCCATCCACAAACGATGTCTCCACGTGGGCAGCGCCCAGACACGTAAGACAGCGATCGTGGCCGTTGGAAGCGGGGAGATAATGACCGCAACCAGGAATAATACACAAACGGAAAGCCATCTTTAAAAAGACGCATCTTTAAAAAGACGTTCCGTGTGTGCCGCTCTTTCAGAAAGAAAATATACTCTTTTAGAATATACTCTTTTAAATGTTCTGCCGAAGTGCCCAGGGGTGTTCTCTGCAAACCACAGATGCAGAGGGGGAGAAGACGCTGAAATGCGCCGTACGATCCAGCAGAGAAAGGTGAATGAACTCGGCAGATGAATTCAGCTCAATGAATAGAACCGCTCGGCTCCGAAGAGAAAATCTGAATGAGTGGTTGCATACCAGCTCCTTTTATACCCGTATGTCCGGGGGAGTGGCATGCAAATTCCACTCGCCAATTCTCATTGACCTTTTAAAAAAAGATCAGAGGTGTCTGGGGCTCCCAAGTGTGACCCCTAGTGTCACTACATCGACATAACGTCAAGTGAGTGACAGATAGGGAACTGTATTTATCTGTTTCTTTACTCACAATGGTGCATTTGTGTGCTTATCCTGGATGTCTCAAGCGAATGGAGAACGTGATATTACGTCTTTATCATGGCAACGCGAATACGTCACACGAGAGACCATGTGATCTCCACCCTCTCCTGAAGCTTACCGGAAGCAATTATTCAAAGTTAAAAAGTACTTAAATTTTGATCTTTTTCTAAACCAAAAGTGATCATATCGCTTTGGAAGACATTGTCGTATGGATGACGTTTATGCTGTCTGTGATTTTTGGAGCTTCAAAAGAGAAATCTCCATTCACTTGCATTTTAAGGACCTACTGAGGTAAGATATCAGCTAAGATATAGCTGGAGGCATTTCCCAAACCTTCAAATAGATGGGAAGCATCCAACTGAGGCTTTTTCTATTTTTCTTCAAATGTGTTCTGGTGAAGAGAGAAAGTCATACACACCTTGGATATCATGAGGGTGAGTAAATTATGAGAGAATTTTAATTTTTGGGTGAACTATCCCTTTAAGTTTATTTCTATTTATGGTTATGCCCCTTTATATTGCCTACATGTGAATCTATAACATGCACTAGCATATTTCTTTCCCAACATGGTTTTTAATAATGTTGGGCCACTATCTAAGTTTACACACGTTGGTGTGTATTTCTATTTACGTGTATTTTATTTTTATTTTTTTATTTGAGGCGCTCTTGAGGGTGCAAACCTAGGGTGCAAAATGGGGCAGGACCAGCACTGCCTACATCTCACATCCTGTATCTATCACAGTTTATTTAATGCAGATTGAAGACCTATAAATCATCAAGGCATTTTAATAATGGATACAATAATTCATTATTTATTAAAAGGAAGACAGTCCTATGCATATGGCAAAAGAAGACACACAGGCCAGAAGGATGGAGAAACAGAGGACTTTGGGAAAGCAAATGGAGAGTTTATAAAGACAATGTGAGTATAAAATACACACACACACACACACACACACACACACATATATATATATATATATATATATATATACATTTTTTATTTAATTTTTAATTTTTATTTTGGTCATAACTGTATATCCACAATTTGGTGCTTATAATATGAATATAGTTTAGAAGGAAGCCTGGCCTGCTTTGTTTTGCTTCGTTAAAACTAAGTTTGGATACCACGCTCATTAGCATGTCTACTCCAAAAAGACTACAATAAATGTTAATGCAGGCATTTGATTAAGGCATTTGCCTTCAGTGATGGTTTTCTCGAGGAGAGAAAAATCTCATCAATAAATCATTCTGTATCATCTGATTTCCACATATCCTGACGTTGACAATAATTGCACTTTATTCACATTGATGATAGCCATTCTGACTGTTTAATGTTGATGTTGAAAGTTTAGAGTTTATTAATTAACTGCCACAAACAAGTCTAAATTTAATAATTTAAACTTTCATAAACAAATATTTCCAGACTAAAGGGCTGAATTGGAGTTAACTGCTTGAGCACTGGCGCTTTTTGCTGTCTGTGTCATTTTGTCTAAGGTTGCGATGGCAGACTAAAGGAAGTGCCTTGGTGAGGTGTCGTTAGCATGGTGTCTGCTGACACTAATTGCCTTAATGACAAAACTGTAGTGATGGGATCCTTAGTTTGTGTGTAGTGCGCTTGCCTGTCTGTGTTGTGATCTGTTTATTCTGCATGTGGAGGCGAGACTTCATCATGCTAATGGCGCTAACGAGGTCCCAACAAGCACCTGTGGGCTTCAGACTAACATCAGGAGAGTAGCGCCATCCCACAAATGAATTACACACAAGAAAATAAAGTGATGATGAAGGAAAGGGCTGCAAATGAGTCTAAGCAACACAAAATACAACTGCCTGAGTTTTTAAAGACATGCTCCAACATGTGCAGTCACACATTGTTATATAATGACCAACTAGATAAAGGACTGTTTCACAGGCAACCATTTGTTTTTGGGGGTTTTTTGCGTCGCTGTGCTAGTTTCAGATCTCTTAAATCTTTTTCTCATATCTCTCAAATGTTTCTTTATTCTTACATAGAGTAATGCAATTATTTTAACACAAATGAAATTTTCATGTATATTATTTTATTGTGATAAGCAGGGATAAATGTATAGATGTTCATGATAAAATAAACCCCTTAAGGGTGACACAATCACCCTTTCAGGGTTTACCTTGTGACCATGATCAACTGACTGTACATTATCATTTACTTGCCGATAAAAAAATAAATAACCAACATTCTGAATATTGCAATGATTATATAGCAATGTGTTTTTATTTGGCCATTAAGTTTCTAAAGGCTGTATCAGTGTCTGCTCTTTGTGTCACACCTTGGGAGTATTAGTTATGTTATTTTACTTAACTGTCTGTGATATAAACCTCAGCAGCAGAATACTTAGAGTTCTTTGATTAAGTCCATGAACCAGTTTTTTTTAACTGTCCATTTCAGTCAATTGGTTCAAAATCCTGATTTAATCATTTGTGTACGGCACCATTATAAATGCCCATGGAAGTCCCCGTGTGGCAGTTTACATGTTTTAAAAAGTTATAGTAAAACATAAATGTAGCTGAATGCATCTAGGTGAACTTTTGCAGTTAATCCAGGCTGAACTTCAAAGACATTATCATTAATCTTACAGTTCATAAAAAAACTTTGTTTAAACAATGGCCCTTAACACTTACTTATTTTACTAATTTTAAACCATGACTTGCACTGCACATAAATAACTAATATTGGCATTATATTCATGCTGTTTAGCCAGAGGGGAATTGGCCCCCACAGTGAGCCTGGTTTCTCCCAAAGTTATTTTTCTCCATTAACCAACATCTTATGGAGTTTTGTGTTCCTTGCCACAGTCGCCTTCGACTTGCTCATTGGGGTTCTAAATACAATTATTATTTAATTATTTATTTTTATACACAATTTACAATCATATTTAATCAAACTACACAATGATGACTCTAAGACTTTATATATATTACAGTTTAATTTTCTGTTAATGCTTGATTTTCTGTAAAGCTGCTTTGAAACAATGTGTGTTGTGAACAGCGCTGTACAAACAAAAATGACTTGACTATATTGAGATACATTTATTTTTTTTTTTTTTTACTATATCATCCAGCATTAACCCATCCTCACAGCTTAATACAGACCAGAGGGTAAATCAGGACAGCCTTTCTCTTTTGAGAGATGATATCTCACAGACAGCTTGAGCTGAAGGCAGCATTGAGGAGAGCTGGAGGCATTTCCCAAACCTTCAAATAGATGGGAAGCATCCAACTGAGGCTTTGAAATTGTAATTTAGTGTCAGTCAGGGTTGTTGTTCAGTGTTTGGGGTTTACCGGGAGTCAGAATGGTCATTTATCCATGCAAAAATGGATGACTTGCGGTTTGTTCCAAAACCTAGAGAGCTGCCTCGCTGTCTACTGCCTACATAGACAGGTGCATTCTAGGGCAGCATTCTAACAGAGATAAACCTCATACTTCGCTGCATTTGAATTTGACCAAAATAAGTTATCTTAGGGGACACCATAAGTTGCCTACCTTTTAGAACAGCCTTCACTTCAGGAGCCTTAGGGGCTGTTCACACCAAATATGTTTTTGCATTATTCTGCAATTATTTTTTTGTTTTTCTATGTAACCATGCACTAGACTGAGATCTTTTAACCATTGTGCCGCGTCTCGCTGTTTTTTTTTGTTTTTTTTTTTGTTTGTTTGTTTGTTTGTTTTACCATATGTCGTGCAGGGGAACCATGTTTTTAGATGCTTCAACTTTCACAAATAAATCTCACCTGTGTTTTTTCCTATTCATTCATCTAGCTTTTTATAGCACAATAACGCGTTCAGTCTAAACAGAATGCTACCTACGGAGGCAACTCACTAGGATTTGGCACATACTCTATCTTTGGTCCGAGCTAAAGAATAGGGGTTTAGAGTTTTGCAGCCATGGGAATCACATCTGGAGGGTCTTCCATGGCACCAGGGACTTCATTGGCAATCGGCTCTCACTGCTAAATGACCTACTTAATGCATGTGTACATAAATGAATTCAGTAAAACTGAGAAGGCACATCTAATTTAAAAACTCACTGTAAAGAAACACTTAGGCCTATAACGTGTCTCTGAATCTGTCGAAGTCTTCAAGCAGGGGTCACAGAGCAGAAATAACACCTTGCCAGTGAAGACGTTGTTCTGTCAGTGACTGTGGCCACCTGCATATAGATGTGACAGCCTGACATGTATGCTTGACTGACTCTGTGAGCCCTTTTTGCTGTCACCATAGAAAGAGATACCAAGTGAAAGGAGAGAGAGAGAACTGCTGCAAGTGTTTTCAACAGCTTTCATGTTCCTCATGAGTTGAGAGTCCAGACCTCCTATGGGAAGCTCTCTTCAGATGGAGAAACCTCCCTTATAATGTATTCATCATATACTGTATTGGTCCTCCCCACTGAGATGCAGTGAAATAGACTCTCATATTAACACAAACACACATCCAACACAGAAATCTGTCTCTCTCTCTCTCTCTCTCTCTCTCTCTCTCACACACACACACACTGTGTCTTTCTATGTGCTTTGTTTCACGTGTTTTTGATGTACAGTAATTCTTCAATAAAACAGGTTGATTATGTAAATCTCTGCATCGGAATTGTCCAAATTTAGCTTAGACCCTCCTTTGTGAAAGAATATCAAAGTTCTAATCCAAAGCATAGTAAGATGCCTTGCTGTTTACTGCATACAAAGGCAAATGACCAGTAAGGCAGAATCCTAACTGAAATGGACGTGGAATGGATCCGATATTGGAACATTCAATATAGGCAGTCACTCAAAATAATACAAATAGTGCTCCCTACAGTTGTCTTAGGTCTCAGTATGACTCATCCAGAATTGAGTCATACTGAGTGTCATCAATCAAGAATGCACAAATAACCAACTCAATGGTCAAGCTCTTTATTTAATATTTGCCATATGGATTCGAAAAGGCACTGTAACAAGGTAAAAGGGAAAAGAGGAGGCGAGAACCGGCTTGACAATATAAATAATAATTTAATAATAAACTTAAACAAAAAGACAAACACAAACACACACTGGGCAGCTGCCCGTAATTCTCTCTCTCCGTCTGCTGGCGGCATGGCCGCTTATATGCCGCTCTCCCCATGCTCACTGGAATTAGAGACAGGTTTTAGATATAATTTAGCTCAAGTGTCAGCGCCCTTACCGCTTTCTCTCCCCAGACGGATGCTCGACCATGCCCCCGCTGCCACAGGCACCCTTTTTGCTAATTGCTAAACTTTTAAACAGAAAGTAATAGAAATTGAATATTATTCAATTAAATACCCCAAAAATGTGGGTAAAATTATGTACATTCACTTGAGATGAAAACTAGTCATATCAGTCTTGCAGAAAAAGCAGTTATATTCTACATATGCACGTTTTATCTCCAAAACCCCTTATAATTGGACGCTTTCTCAAGCAAAATACATGAATCATGGCTGACTGCAAATAGCGCATTTCAACAATGGCAAGTGAGAACTTCTGTTTTTGCATGATGCAGCATCTATGGCACAAGGTGTCAGCACAACATAAACACAAATTTTATTGAGTGCACCTTTAAAGGGGTCATGACATGAGGAATACAATTTTCCTTGTTCTTTTGACATATAAGAGGCCATTGAAGAGGCCAAGTTTTAGAACTGAAAACTTCCTCCTAAATAGAAAAATAGCTTTTATTTAAACCAGGCTTCAGAAATGGGCCGTTTGGAATTTGTGGAACATGTGATGAGTCTCTTCAGCATGACATCAATGCCTCGTTTTGTTCATTGCACTTTTGGCCCCGCCCACTGGTGTTCACTGCTCATTTACACAGGTGAAGTGGAGAGAGGTGGGCCTGTTATGGAAGATTCATCTACACCAGGGGTACTCAACTGGCAGACTCCGGTCCAGATCCGGACTGAAGGAAAATTCAATCCGGACCGAGATCTGAATTTTTGTAGCGCTGGACGCGCGTAGTTGGAATAAAGCGCGTCCAGCGCTACAAGCTTATTCTCCTTATTCATGCTCTCCACGCTTTGCCCCTCTCCCTGTTATAGACATGAGGTGCCGCATAAAGCCTGATTTACTGTAAATAGTTGCAGGGGCAGATATTTTATCAATAGTAGTTGAGACACCGCTACAGATACTAGCATCTTTTGCTTAAACACACTGCAGAAAACAAAGATTAAGCAAAGTGAAACTATCTTCATCTGTCTGATGTGATTCAGACAGTTCAGCTAAGCCAGGTTTGTGTCAGGTCAAGTTAACGTGGAGCCTTTAGACTAAAACGTCTTATATATTATATATATATATATATATATATACACACACACACACACATGCAAATTTAGCTTCATTAATCAGCATGTCAGGAGCCTTTCATAATAAACAAAAAGATTTTTGTTCTAATTCTGTGACAGTTAATCAGAGATGTCATCATGGCATGGGTGGCAAGGAAAGCCTTTTATACTTACATTAAGCAAACTGTATTTTCATGCTTCACTGTTATGTTAATTTTAGTTTGTTTGTTAGTAGAGTCTCGCTTTAAGGAAAATATTAAATGGTCCATTTCAGGGGACACCCCTGAACCCTGATACAGTATTTTTTTTACCCGTCAAAAGGCCTCCCATGTGCCATACATATATATTCTAAAGGTAAAAATATTTAAACACAAAAACTTGACTGCTGTCATTCAGCTTCAAAACAAACTGTTGACCTTATCTTTTAATAATAAATTCATATCCAAGTGCCCTTGACTGAAGTATTGATTCAATATTTTAATCTTTTGATAGAGGATCCCTCAGACCCCACTACTTTGGCTGCTCTGGGCACCCAGTGTCCTCATCCCTGTTTTGAAGAGACTATTTTGACGATTTAGAATTTATTTATTTATTTATTTTTCAAAGTACTATTTCTACCAATGTGGCGAGTTATAAAACCTATTAAAATATGTATATTATATAATTTCATAGCCATATGACACCATGTGAACTATGTATTATTATCCGGACTTTTGCTGGGAACGACATGTAGAGACCGGACCTCTTGGAACTTAAATTGAATACCCCTGATCTACAGCAAAGACACCTTCGTGTGCCTATCTGGATTTAAATGTTTTTCTACACTAGATGAACGGCTTTGACAGTTATCAACCATCTCGCTCCATTTTAAAAGACAATGTCAAGTTATAACTTTAAAAAGGAGACCTCCATTCTGTTTCATTCAGCTGCGCTGCTTCTTGCTGTTTTGAAGACATTCTGGACCATTTTGCACCCATCTGTGCAATTTTTAATTGTTAAGTCTTTAATAAACTTGCACTATATGGACGTCTTTGATCATTTTGCTGCGTTTCTGGTGATGTGTGCCACGTTTTAAGAGCGTTTTAACTTTTAAAAACACGTCTCATTATGCTGCTGCCACTAACTGGTAGAAACACATGCAGTTCTGTGTGTAAACAAACACAGAAGATGTGAGATGTGAAGACAAGCGTCTCTGCTTTGGTCTGTTGAAGCACCCAGCATCACAATGGACTGTATTAAGTTTACATATTCAGAATATTTCAGCATGGATTGTATGTTTTTTTTTTATGGCTGATAACAGCATGGATTTCTTGTGAACCAGTCAATTCATGAATCAAGATTTGCAAAGGAACTGTTATTAAATGAGCATTATTAAAGATGGGGCAGTTAAAAACTCTCTTAAGTAAACCGTAAATAAACACGTTCATTCATGAATATTTCAAATGTCATTACTATTTTATAGTTAAGGTGCCACTGTGTTTAATGTATTCAGATGCAATGTATTGATTGTATGTTATGTGTAAACCCTGAAATTTAATTTCACAATGTTGTGGAGCTTGTTGTTTTTGTTCTTTCCTGAATTGGAGGGGGCTGCACGATGTTAGCCAGTCATAACAGTGGACGTTTACATTGAAGTCTTAAAGGGTCAGAGAGCTTAAAACCTTAAAGCCTAAAAAAGTGTTTTAGACAAAGTCAGAAACAGAGTCAAAAATTATATATATACACATACACACACACATACACTGATCAGCCACAACATTAAAACCACTGACAGGTGAAGTGAATAACATTGATTATATCATTACAGTGGCACCTGTCAAGAGGTGGGATATATTAGGCAACCAGTAAACAGTCAGTTCTTGAATTTCATGTTGGAAGCAGGAAAAATCGGCAAGCGTAAGGATCTGAGTGACTTTGACAAGGGCCAAATTGTGATGGCTAGACGACTGGGTCAGAGCATCTCCAAAACGGCAGGTCTTGTGGGGTGTTCCCGGTATGCAGTTGTTAGTGCCTACCAAAAGTGGTCCAAGGAAGGACAACTGGTGAACTGGCGACAGGGTCATGGGTGCCCAAGGCTCATTGATGCATGTGGGGAGCGAAGGCCAGCCCATCTGGTCCGATCCCACAGAAGAGCTACTGTAGCACAAATTGCTGAAAAACATAATGCTGGCCATGATAGCAAGGTGTCAGAACACACAGTGCATCGCAGCTTGCTGCGTATGGGGCTGCGTAGCCGCAGACAGGTCAGAGTGCCCATGCTGACCCCTGTCCACCGCCTAAAGTGCCTACAATGGGCACGTGAGCATAAGAACTAGACCATGGAGCAATGGAAGAAGATCAAAAAGAATGGTCTGATGAATCACGTTTTCTTTTTGATCATGTGGATGGCCGGGTGCGTGTGCATTGTTTACCTGGGAAAGAGATGGCAGCAGGATGCACTATGAGAAGGCAGGCCGGCAGAGGCAGTGTGATGTTCTGGGCAATGTTCTGCTGGGAAACCTTGAGTCCTGTCATTCATGTGGATGTTACTTTGACACGAACCACCTACCTAAAGGTTGTTGCAGACTACGTACACCCCTTCATGGCAACGGTATTCCCTGATGGCAGTGGCCTCTTTCAGCAGGATAATGCGCCCTGCTACACAGCAAAAATTGCTCAGGAATCGTTTGAGGAACATGACAAAGAGTTGGTGTTGACTTGGCCTCCAAATTCCGAATTTGAATGAGTATCTATGAGATGTGCTGGACCAACAAGTCCAATCCATGGAGGCTCCTCCTTGCAACTTACATGACTTAAAGGATCTGCTGCTAATGTCTTGGTGCCAGATACCACAGGACACCTTCAGAGGTTTTGTGGAGTCCATGTCTCGACGGGTCAGAGTTGTTTTGGTGGCACGAGTGGGACCTATATGATGTTAGGCAGGTGGTTTTAATGTTGTGGCTGATCGATGTGTGTATATATATATATATATATATATATATATACACTATCGGTCAAAAGTTTTGAAACACTTGACTGAAATGTTTCTCATGATCTTAAAACTATTTTGATCTGAAGGAGTATGCTTAAATGTTTGAAATTAGTTTTGTAGACAAAAATATAATTGTGCCACCATATTAATTTATTTCATTATAAAACTAAAATGTAATAAAAATAAATAAATAAAAAAAATAAATAAAAAACAGATTTGAAATTGATGACTTGGACCAAATAATAAAGAAAAGCAGCCAATAAGTGCCCAACATAGATGGGAACTCCTTCAATACTGTTTAAAAAGCATCCCAGGGTGATACCTCAAGAAGTTGGTTGAGAAAATGTCAAGAGTACATGTCTGCAAATTCAAGGCAAAGGGAGACTACTTTGAAGATGCTAAAATATAACACAGTTTTGATTTCTTTTGGATTTTGTTTAGTCACAACATAATTCCTATAGTTCCATTTATGTTATTCCATAGTTTTGATGAATTTACTATTATTCTAAAATGTGAAAAAAAAATAATTATATATATATATATATATATATTTATTGAGTAAGTGTTTCAAAACTTTTGACCGAGATTGGACGAGAGACGTTCCATGAGCACTGATGGTGCTCCATCAGTGTGAGACCATCAGCACTCTGATGTTTCACTGCGTGTATATCACTCCACTTGTGTTCGTGCTGTTCTAAACTAAAGTGTAAGAGCAGTGCATATGTGTTAAGAGCAACTGTAGGCTATATGTCTCTTTTTACATCTATACATATATATATATATATATATATATATATATATATATATTTTACATTACATATGTTAGCCAGCAGGTGGAGGCAAATTATCATTTTTGTGTGTAATATGAGCCAGTTTCGTGACGTGAAGTGAATCCACATCAGCCACTGTTTACATATAACAGCGCTCCGTGATCGCTCGTATTACTACTACACTACTAAAGCTAGGAAATATCTTTAAATTAACAACTTCAGCATTACAGCTCATCACAGCTGAGAGACATAACAGACTGATTGATTACAGAACTCAAGGTGCTTACCTCTTACCGGGCTTTCCACACTGGACAGGACGTGATGTTTAAAATGGCAGAGGTTTCTATAGTGAATGACTCTTGCGCACCGGCTACTGTGGAATAGGGAGAAATACCCCCACTTGAATGGCTATTTTACCACTGAGAAATCTGATCCTCAGAAAGCTGACAGCATCTCTGCTTGGGAGTGGCAACAGGTGATCGCACATGCTCTATCTCTATCTCTCTCTCTCTCTCTCTCTCTCTCTCTCACACACACACAAACACACGCACACACACACACACACACACACACACACACATCCATCCTTGTTTATCCAATAACTTGGTAGAAACAGCCCAAGCCGTGATACTATTTCTGAAGTGACATTTTTGAATTACTAACGAAGGCTTGGACGCATCATTTGGTTTGAACCAGCAATGGCAGACTCTGATCCGTCGAGTAAGAAAGTAGTTCCATGCACAAATGCGTTTTTATGACCATACTCAGTTTTTCCTAATTTTTTTTTACTTGTTTATTGAACTGTTGTATATAAGCAATATCACACTCGCAATCATGCTATATGGCTCTACATCAGCACTGCTGTGATTACCTACGGCACTCGGCCTGCGGCCACGTGCCTGCGGCCGAATCACAGCAGTGCTGATGTAGGGCCATATCGCACTCTTGCTCATGTGATATTGCTTCAATATATATATATATATATGAAATTGTGAACGTTTTGGTGCAAAAAACAAATTTTTTTTATAACATTATAAGTGGACCTCAGGGAAGATAATAAAATTATATTTAAAAAAAAAAGAGTGTGTCATGACCCCTTTAAGTATGTGCTTACCAGAACAAGCTGAGTCACCTTTTAGCTTACTAACTGAGGGTACTGAGGCACTCTTCTGTAAAGCTGCTATAAAAAAATAAAACAAAATAAAAAAAACATGTATTGTGCGAAGTGGTATAACAATGCAGTACAACTGATGGGACTTACCAGTGACCTCTCGAACAGTGCGGAACACATTGAGTTTCTCTGGATCCAGAGGCTCTATGTTGTGATATACATCTCTGTAACACACATGAAGACCAGTAGAAACACACTGAGTAAGGATGTCACAGTCTCATCATATATTTATATATTTCTGCTAAACAAATTACAATTTTTCATTATTTACTCTTCCCTTTGTCATTCCAGACCTGTATGTTATTATGTGTTTCAGTGGAACACAAAAGCTGAAATTTTAAAGAATATGGTGCAATGTTTCAAAACAGAATTTTTGAATATGAGCGCAAAAGTGAAGATGTCAGAGCTTTGGTGGAGGGTAAAATTATCAGTGAATACCAATTTAATTGTCTTGAAGTTCCTTACATAAAACTATTGTATCACTGTACTGAATTAGAGGAGAGGAATATAGCACAAATCATGTGGACTTTAATGGTTCTTTTATGGTTCATTTTTTGGTTCATTTATGGTTTTTAGTCCTTTTTTGAGTTTGCCAGCTCTGGCCAGTATAAACTGCCCAGCTATGAAAAAGAGCTGCATAAAGATCAATCAGACAAAATAAAAGCAAACAGGTTTGCAACAACATGAGGTTGAATAAAAAAGACAGAATTTTCATTTTGAGGTGAAATTATTATTATAGGGTCCAGAAGTGTGAAGTGTACAGACTGTGAATAAGAACGCATTTTGACCAGGGCCTGGTGAGCATATCCATGCCAGTATACTGAAATCCTGACTTACACTGATCTGCTGAAATCCACAGCAACTATTAATAGCATCACAGAGCTGAAGATCTTTGGAGGGGCTGTCTACAAATCGCCTGCTGACATGACGTGTGTGAGTGTGTGCACTCCATATCACAGATTGTGGTGAAGATGATGTCATCTGTATGCACATCAGGATTTGCGGATGTGTACATATGGTTTCTCCAGAGCACCAGCCAGCATTAAATGGGTGCTGGCCCTGGATTGCTCTTTAAGAGCAGAGTCAGCTATATGGGGTTAAAGGGCCAGCCAATCAGATGCAGTACCATTAGAAAGAGACCACTAGAGGGAGAGGGTCAACCAGAGGTCAAATGACTTCTTGACAATCTGACAATCCAATATTTCTCCTTCTCTCACAGTGCCTACAGAGAGAGGGGGCAGTGTGTTTCTCATATTGTATAAAAGTACATTAACTGCAGCTGTCTTAAGAGACCCGGTGTAAGTCAGCAGTCGGTGGTCTCGCGGGTCTATAAGGTCTTGCTTGGACTGTCTTCACTCACAATATGTGTTAACAGCACTTTTAATGTGTGCTATTAAACTTGCCACTGTAGTTTTTACACTGCCATGATGTGAAGGCTTTTTCAAGTGGTCTAATTTCAATTGAATCTACTCCTACGTCATTAAATCTGATGTTAGCTGATTAAAAAAAACAAAAAACAAAAAAAACAAAGACGCAGCGCTTTTTTTAACAAATGGCAATTAACAATTAAATATCTAATATTTAGCCTTAAAACAGAATGTAATAGATGTGAACTGAGGTCAAAAAGGCCACGAAGGAGTAACTCTCACCCTTTAATCCCTGTTATTAGAAACACCAGGTTGCCATTGATTTTGGTGCAGTTGATGAACCTGTCAATGTTGCTGGAATCAACAGTTTGAGCCGTCTGAAGGCTGGCAGTGCCAATCCCATCACATGCTGTAACAAAAGCCAGAACCTCAATGATTATTTAAAATGCTGTTAAGAAAAGTCATTAAAAATGGCAGAATGATTCTGAAAGCTTATACCACTATATAATAGAAAATCCAGTCCTTGTTGAGGGAAAAACACAGGTCATACCAGCCTTAAGGTTCCAAGAACCAGCTTGATCACCTTAAAGGAATATTCAGAGTTCAATACAAGTTAAGCTTAATCGACAGCATTTGTGGCATAATGTTGATTACCACAAAAAATAATATATAAAAATAAAGGCATTGATCCAAATCCCAATGCAGGCAGTTAAAGTGTATTTTCAATTAAAAGGGAACAATTGAGGAGTACAATATCAATGATTACAGCTGAGGTTAACTAATTAAAAACCCAGAGAGGTGCGATAAAAATCAAGGTTACAATGAGGTACTTACAATGGAAGTGAATGTGGCCAATTTTTTGTGGGTTTAAAGGCAGAAATGTGAAGCTTATAATTTTAGAAAAGCACTTACATTCATTCTTTAGTTAAAACTCATGTATAATTTGAGCTGTAAAGTTGTTTAAATTGTAATTTTTACAGTAATTTTAGGGTTTATTGAAATTAAATTGTCATGGCAACAAAGTTGTAAAATTGGCTATAACTTTACACAAAACATTTTAATAAGTGATTTTATCACACTAAAATCATATTTACACACATACTTCTTATGTCTTCTTATGATATACTTTTTAAAAAGTGAGTATTTTGATGTTCAAAAATTGGCCCCATTAACTTCCATAGTAAGAGCCTCACTGTAACTCAGATTTGTGCTTTTTTTTAAAGAAAATTAAGGGCAAGTCAAAATAATTTTTTGTGGTAATCAATTTTATGCTACAAATACTGTCGATTGAGCTTAACTTGTATTGAACCCAGAATATTATTTTAAGGTGATCAAGTCAAGCTGGTTTTTGGAACAAGGTAGCTGTAGGTAAACAGCTTGACAAAGGTCTACCAGGAGTCTACCAGGTCAAGTCAACCTCAGATCCACCAGTTGGTAGGCAATATTGTGTCTAGATGGTCATCCTTGTTTTGAGAAAAATACTTGAAGTGCTGTGAAATCAGGATTAGAATGGAATGACTGAGCAAGTGACCAATCGTGAGTCGCCATGTCACTACAGGCATTCCACCAGCACGGTTGTCCTGAGTATGGTTCGCTAATCGTGCTGAGAATTGAAGGCTGGGAAAGATTTGTAATCGTACCGTACCGAAGCGTGAGCTAATGGAGCTGTAACTCACTGTGCACAGAACTGTGATCAGAACCTTTCAGTCCCATGTTGGAAAAGCACTACCCCTAACCCAAATTTTGGCAACAACAAATGAAAATATCGCAAGTGTTCACTACTTGGCAATCAACGGTCACTATCTAGACACATCCTTGATCAACCAGCTTGTACCAGCTATTGATCATAAATTACCAGCGTGGACTCTTTACAGAAGAGGTAGTAACAACAGCTATAGTAACTATTTTTTTGGTGGAAACATTGGTTACCATGTTACATTTTTGTAAGTGGATGAAGCATGTGAGCACCTTTAGGGCAGATATCGGTGCAGGGGATGCACATCTTAATTCTGTTCTCCTCTACCTCCATCTTGTTGCTGGGACAGGCTCTGACACAGGAGCTGTGGTCCACCACGAAGTTATCTGTCACACCACACACAGAGAGGGACAACAAACAGTCAGACGTCAACTTGCCTCTGAACAAACTCAAAGCAATCTCTGTGAGAAAGGCCATTGACATTTTGTAATGGCAGAGAAGAAACATCCATTCTCACAAAAAATCATTAACACATCTGCACGGACTCAGTGGGAACCATGACCGTGGCCTGTGTGTGATGGAAGGGACCCATTTCCGGCGGGGACTGGACGCGGTAGCATCCATCACCAGGGAGAAGAGAGGGGCTTCAGTGAGGGCCAGATAAAGGAAGATGGAGGTCTCACAAGTGAATGTATATTTTCATGACAAACCCCCAAAGCAGCACTCAAACCAAGGGCTAATGGACATGAGCAAGCCCCACCTTATTAAATATGACAGGTGACCTATGCTGTTTTTTATTTCTGCTCTGTACTATAATTTTTTTTAATTTAATGCTTTAGCATAATCTTCTATTCCGAATGCTTATGTTGTAATCCCACATTTTAAAATCTAGTATAAATAAATAAATGACTAAATAAATAAATATATTAAATGTATAGTTTGCAACTGAAATATGCAAAGTTGATCTGTCATGCGGGTGCAGTTGTGCTTTCAGAAATCCTATATGCTGTATTCCCACTTGATTTTAAACAGCTCTTTCCATGCTGTCAAAACAGAGTTTTTACATTACTATCACAAGTCAATTGTGGTACACTAAATGTAGGAATTTTCTAAAAGCAATGGTTCACCCAAAAATGAAAATTCTGCCACCATTCCAAACTCGTAAGACTTTCTTTCAATGCCAGTATATTGTGAATAACAAAAATGCTTAATAAAGCAATGACGTCATGGCGTCTGGTCACAAGACATGTAAAAACCAATGAGGTTTCATGTTATTGGTGTAGCTAACATTCTGGATTTCAGTGTTGTTTATGATTTTATTTGATTTGAGAGTGAATAACAACTTAAATTATGGTTCGTTCATCATACAAAGTAATCGTGAGTTGCATGGACTACTTTTATGACAATTTGGGTGCTTTATAAATTATTACGGTGAGTCACACTGCACTGCCATTGTATTTAATTCAGCAAATTTAATCTTTAAAATTATTCCCTTTAGTGTCATTCGGTTTAGAAAGGCATTCTGGTGAGTAAATGATGACAGGGTGAACCATCCCATTAAAGTTGGTAGGGACATTGCTCTACCATCCCAACCTAAACCCACACCCATGGATATGAGCATGCTTTTTTGGCATAGACACAATGTCATAAATGTCCTTGAATCTATGTTTGTGTGAGAGCATTCAAAAAGTACATGTGTTCTTTATGTCTCAAACAAGTGTGCCTATCACATCTGTCTCACCTCTAACATGTGCAATGAGCCTCAAGCTCTGATAAAAGTGATAGATGAACTCTCAGAAGCAAATTTATTTCACCCGCTCGACATGTGTGACCACAACAAGAATTAACCCAGGGTAAAAAACACAGCCTTCACAGAGACAGTAGAGAAGCACAACCACACTGTACTTCACTACTGTCCCATTGAATGTAGTGGTCTTGTGTGACTCTGGAGGGCGGTCTGGGTTTCAAATCTGGTAGCTGAGTACTCCACAATGACATTCATTATGGACTGAGCACTGGAGTGGGCAGCTGTCAGTGTGCAAACCCTTCATTCTGCATCAGTGGCAGTCCGGCATGGGGGAATAATGGAGCTCACCCTCACCTATCATCTAGCCATCACTGTTATCATAGCTCTCTTTCATTCCTGCCATGTCTTCTGTTACACTCTCTCTCTCTGTTACTCTCTCTCTCTCTCTCTCTCTATTCTCTTCTCTTCAAAGCTGTCAGGTCAACTCACCAGAAACTTTGTTTCCTTGAATATTACATGAGATTCTAATATCTTTTTTTTTGTTGATGTTGTTGTTTGTTTTTCTTTCTTTCTTTCCCCCTTCCATTTGGATTAATACCAAGTCGAAGAAAAGGGAAGGATAGATCTTCTCAAGTCAATAGGGGAAAGCAGAGATGAAGAACAGGAGTGTGATCATTCAATCAGATACATGCATACACTCCTACATGTGTGCACCTCAACATGGCATCTGATGTTTAACCCAAACCCATTTATGTGAGTGAAGTATCCGCAATCACATACACATACACATGCTTGTATTCTCTCTCTCTGTCTGTCTCTCTTACGTGGGCACTTTTTGACGCAGAATGCTCCATAGGTGTATTTGGCCCGTGGATTGTGCTCCAGCTGGAATGTGGTGGGGTTGTAGACAAACGGCTGTGGGCACTGTGTCACACATGCGCCACTGTCATTGAAGTTAGTGCAGGCCTGGACACAAGGAATCAACATTACTAACAGCAATAAACATTGAATTAATGCAAGATTCTGGCAAAAGAAGTCTGTGCTACCAGTCTTAGGGACTGTTCACACAGGACATGTCTGTGTGTTCCATCTGTGCTATTTTTTTGTTGTGAGTCTATAAATGGACATTTTTGGCCATTGGATGAGCATCATGTTTAAGATGCAGTGTCAAGTTAAAATTTTGGCTAGCAGCATAGCGAATCGATTTGTGTAATTGATACATTGGCAATGTTTTATGGGAGTTAATGTGCTTATAAACACGCCTTCTGTTTAATTCTGTTGTGCTCCATCTAACTGGTTTTGACACAAGAACGTAAATGTGTAAATGCCCGCTGACAATCTCGTTTAAGGGCATTATGCAGTTGTAGTCAGGCCTGGCTTCAAAGGGGGGTTGGGTGAGCCTGGCCCACCTTGACAACCACACACACACACCCACCACCCGGAGGGTCCAACAGCCCACCTTACATCTTAGAGCTGGAGCCAGACCTGGTTGTAGTATGTGTAGAAAAAATTCTCTACTTGATATATTTTTTTTACAGCTTCACCTCATAAAAACAAAATGTCGATGAACACCAATGTTACATACTATAATAGCAATAAAGCAGTAATGCTACAAATAAATGATGATTAAAACTGGCTGAAGTTATGAAAAAAAAGGCCCTTGCTTTATAAATCTGACTTTATAAAGAGAACGTGAGAATGCCCTGTTTTCTGCCTTAGAGTAGCTGAGATGTAAAAATAAATAAATAAATAAAATAAAGGCATTGATCCAAATCACAATGCAGGCAGTGAAAGTGCATTTTCAATTAAAAGGGAACAATTGAGGAGTACAATATCAATGATTACAGCTGAGGATAACTAATTAAAAACCCGGAGAGGTGCGATAAATCACTTTTCCTAGAGCTGGAGGAGCAAAGACCAGTCTAAGACAGTCGGGATCTGCCCAGGCAGCTTGTGACAAAAAAGCCACAGAGGTGTGGCCCTGCTCTCATTCACAGTGACATTGTGGGAGGAAATTAGATTTGAATGGTATCTCTGGTGCAGAGATCATTCCCTATAGGGAGATTTCTGGTCAAAAGCGAGTCATCTGTAGGTAATATGGATTTCTTTTACAGACGTGAACATTACAAATAACAAAAACTCGCAAAAACTTGGGAACCGGAATATGTCTGCTGCTGTTACTGAAACAATTCTACAATCGTGGGTTTTTGTGAGGGCTGATAAGGCCACAGATGACAGACAGGCTCTGACTGTGTGTTTTGGAAAAGGTGTAACATACTGAGACATCTGTAAATGTGTTTTCTATAAGAATGTTGATGCTGGATGTAGCACTCTATCTGTCACTCACTCGACGTTGTGTCGATGTTGTGACACCAGGGGTCACTCTTGGGAGCCGAGACACCTCTGGTCTTTGATAAAAGGTCAATGAAAATTGGCAAGTGGTATTTACATACAACTCCCCTGGACATACGTGTATAAAAGGATCTGGTATGCAACCACTCATTCAGGTTCTATGCTGAGGAGTCGAGACAAGGTCCAGCCATTTCAGCGGGTAGTTCAGCGTTGTGGCAGGAGGGACACAACGTCTCGTTCCCTCCATCAGGGAACGGAGGTTATGCAAGTAACCAGGACCTTCCCCATCTGTCACTCACTCAACGTTGTGTCGATGTAGTGACACTAGGGGTCACTCTTGGGAGCCCGAGACACCTCTGGTCTTTGATAAAAGGCCAATGAAAATTGGCGAGTGGTATTTGCATGCCACTCCCCCGGACATACGGGTATAAAAGGAGCTGGTATGCAACCACTCATTCAGATTTTCTCTTCGGAGCCGAACGGTCATGCTAACTGAGATGAATTCCCATGACTGTTCATTCAACTCTGCTGGATCTGATGGTGCATTTCAGCGGCTTCTCCCCCCTCTGCACTGGTGCACTGCAGAGAATGCCCCTGGACGCTTCAGCAGAAATAAAAGAGTATATTTCTCTAAAAGAGTATATATCTCTAAAAGAGCGGCACACACGGAACGTCTTTTTAAAGATGCATCTTTTTAAAGATGCCTTTCTGTTTGTGTGTTATTCCTGTTTGCACTTGTTATCTCTTGCCTTCTGACGGCCACGATCACTGTCTTTCGTGTCTGGGTACTGCTCACACAGAGACAGTGTTCGTGGATGGGTCATGTACACATTGCGAGAACATGACCATGGCAACGATGCGGTCGCGGCTTACCTTCGTAAGAAAGCTAGCCACCCCAGAGGCTTCGCACCTCGGTCCTTCTACCCACGGGTATGAGGCCAGCGCGGCTAGCACTGGGGGCGATTTGGGGACCCCTATGGGACCACTTACACCAGGTATCCCCCCACGGACCTCCCACTCCAGGATGAGTCTGCCGGCTCGGATGAGTTCGACCGCTTATGCGGAGCCCGCGAAGGTGATGAGATCTTGAGCACAGCATCGGAGATCGGGCTCGTCCAGTCGGACGCGGAAGCCTCAGCTGGGCTCCTCCCTTCGGGTGCGGTCGCCCAGTCACAAGCTGACGCAGAGATGATGACATGCTTTCCTGGGCAGCCGTGAGCGTCGGGCTAGAGTGGAACCCTCCGCTCTCCCCTGAACCCTCGCGGCTTGAATATCGGTTCCTGGGCTCGCGCCACCGCTCAAAGCCACACCCCGCCCCATTCCTTTCTTCCCAGAAGTGCATGGAGAGCTGACAAGGTCGTGAGAGGAACTTTTTACTTCCCAGTCCCGATCTTACAGCTTCCCCGCGCTCACTACCCTCGATGGTGGGGCGGCCAAGGGCTATTTGGCAATCCCCCCGGTGGATAAAGACGCTCGGGATGCACCTATGGCCGCAGAGTGCCGCCACCTGGCGCGGGCGCCCAAAGCTCCCATCCAAGACCTGTAGGTTTACATTGTCTCTGACGGCCAAGGCCTATAGTACCACTGGACAAGCCGTCTCCGCCCTGCACGCCATGGCTCTCCTGCAAATCCACCAAGCCAATATGCTAAAGGAACTGCACGAGGGTAGTTCTGCCCCAGGATTGATGCAGGAGATGCGCTCGGTGAACTCGCTCTCCGGGCGATGAAGGTCACGGTGTGGTCTCTCGGGCGGGCGATGTCCACCTTGGTGGTCCAGGAGCGCCACCTATGGCTCAATTGGTTGAGATGGGAGAGGCTGACAAGCCACAGTTCCTTGCTGTCCAAGTTGGCCAGTCCGGCGACACCGAGGACTTTGCCCAGCAGTTCTCAGCAATGAAGCAGCAGACAGAGGTTATCCGGCACATCCTGCCCCGGCGCGGCTCAAGATCCCACATCCCGTCTGCTTGTCACCAAGACGCCACCCGTCTCACGGCCGCCAAGAACCCGCAAAAGGCTTCAAAGTGCCCCTGAGATGGGCAACCCAGGGATGATGAAACCCGCTGCTCTGGAGCTGGTAAGCAGACCACTCCATCCCCCGGTCGAGGGCCAGGAGGAGAATCTTTTGTTACCTTCACATTTAATTGCGCTGCATGCCCGAGTGGCTGTAGTACCCACGAGTTCAGCAAGAGCGGTTTCCTTGTTCCCTGGGTCACATACCCGGTGTGCACGGCCGTCATCACGACCACCATCCACTACTCCATTTTGGCAGGTTTGGCGCTCCAGTGGCGGTCTCCCCGCCCCTTAGCACACCCAGCTGTGGCACAAATCCACCCCCGATATGACAGTCTCCACGGGTCACGAGGATAGGCCTCTTCCTCCCCCGTCCCAGGCTCCGCCCCACCGCAAGTCCCCACCCACCGGTACGTCTGATGAGATTGTCCCTCCGGCCGTGATGAAGAAGGGGTTTTACAGCCCCTACTTCACTGTACCGAAAAAAGGTGGTGGGTTGCGGCCAATCTTGGACCTGTGAGTACTGAACCGGGCTTTACACAGACTCCTAGATGCTGACGCAAAGACGCACACTAGCGAGCGTCTGGCATCAAGATTTGTTCGCGGCAGTAGACCTGAAGGACACGTACTTCCACGTCTCGATTGTACCTTGACACAGACCCTTCCTGAGGTTTGCATTCGAGGGGAGTATCAGTACAAGTTCCTCCCTTTCAGTCTGTCCTTGTTCCCTCTCATCATCACGAAGGTCGTAGCGGCAGCCCTTGCCCCGCTAAGGGAACTGGGCAGTCGCATCCTCAACTATCCCTATGGTTGGCTAATCCTAGCTCACTCTCGGGATGTGATGTGTGCACACAGGGACCTGGTGCTCTCGCACCTCAGCCGACTAGGGCTTTGGGTCAACTGGGAAAAGAGCAAGCTCCTCCCGGTTCAGAGCATCTCTTTTCTCGGTTTGGAGTTGGACTCAGTCTCGTTGACGAACCAGTTTCGTCCCGTGTAGTGGCACGCACAAGCAGGTAAGTCCGGGACAGCCAGCCGGGTGTATCGCTTGCACATAATGCCTTTCACCTCCCCTGAGCTGAAGACGTGCACCGTTAACTCCCAGTAGTGTTCACAAACTGTGTTCCCTGCTTGACTTCCTCCGAGCCCTGTGGCAGTCGAGTTTACAGAGAGACTTGCTGCCGGCCCAGTACACGTGCCAACTAAAGCCCTGCACTGGGGTAGGTGCTCTGCATGTGGCGGTTTCCCGTAGGTAACCCCATCCGATGTATATCTTCCGCTAATTCGTTTCCCTGTTGGCAAACTGCATCTTCCTTGGGCAGAGGCCCCTCTGCCCCAGTCTCCATGCTTGTAGTAACTCCTCCCCCATAGGGTAGGACCTACCATGGGACTTCTCCACATGGCATACTTCCGACATAGCTCTGCAAAACCATGTGATGTATTTCCACTTAAATACCACCCCCTCTCTGGGCGAGGTGTGGTCTCCTCGGTGTCCTCCCCTTGGGAGGGACGCCCCCGACTAGACCTGGTCGGCCCAGTCAGATAATCCCCCTTTTTTTTAGGGAGTGGAAAAAAAGAAGGGGGAAAGAGGCCACGACTGGGCTAGCCTGTCTCTATCTTTTGGGTAGTCGACGACCCAAAGGGCTGTTCGACACTCATAACAGTGTTGGGGGAGGTTACGTGTCAGCCTGGTGCACTGGCTACGAGGCACACAGTGGTCTGCCTGTCACACACCGCCAGTTCAAGTAACACAGTTCAGCCAGTTGCTGCATTTTGTATAGGGACCCCTAGTGTCACTACATCGACACAACGTCGAGTGAGTGACAAATAGGGAACATCCTGGTTACTTGCGTAACCTCCGTTCTCTGGTTCACCAACGCTGAACTACCCGCTGAAATGGCCGGGACCTTGTCTCGGCTCCTCAGCATAAAACCTGAATGAGTGTTTGCATACCAGCTCCTTTTATACCCGTATGTCCGGGGAAGTGGTATGTAAATACCACTTGCCAATTTTCATTGGCCTTTTATCAAAGACCAGAGGTGTCTCGGGCTCCCAAGAGTGACCCCTAGTGTCATTACTTCGAAACATCAGGGAACGGAGGTTACGCAAGTAACCAGGACATTTAAATGCACTACAAGCGTTCGATTTCAGTCGGACCAAAACAATAATTCGCCTTTTTATAATGTCATGTAAATGCTTCAGTTTGACTGAAATTAGATTTTTGCGAAGTCAGAGTAACAGACCTAAATAATGCGATTGTAGTTCAGCTTCACCTAACATGTTATTCTGACTGGAATTGCCCTCTGTGTTGTGCTCATGCTACGAAAGACAAAGGTGACCCACAAACTGTATTTAACACTTCCTCAGCTGATATCCTTACATCAAATGTTCGATTAAACATTGTGTTATGTGTACTTGGACAGACAGATGAAGAAAGTGCCCTAAACCTCTTTAAAACCAACTAAACAGACCAGCATGACTGGGATGGGAGAACAGCAAACCAGCTTAGGCTGGTCTACTCTGTTTTTTGTTTTGTTTTTCAGCAGGATTATAGAACAAGCGCAAATTCATAACTGGTCGACTATTTGACTAGTCAGTGTAACCCATAGTATGAGTGTTTGAGTGTGTGTTTGTTACAGAAGTAATGCAGACATACGAAGCAGTCTGAGTCCTTTGGGCCTGAACAGCCTCCAGCACACTCGCGATGACAGCAGTCACTGACATACGGTCCAAAGCAGCGGCCATCACACTGCTCAGCACACACCGTCTTTGTCACTGAAAGAGAGAGAGAGAGAGAGAGATTCAGGTTCAGAGGCTATTAGTGAACAATGCCTGCAAAAAAACAACAACAAACTAAATATAACTAGTCATTTTCTGAGTGTATAATATCTCTGTTTTGCTTAAAGACACACTGTGCAATTTTTTACATTTCTTTAAAAAATTCCCTCATCATTTACTCATCCTCATGCCATCTCATTTGTGCATAACTTTTTTTTTCTGCAGAACACAAATTAAGATTTTTGAAAGAATAACTCCATGCAGGTTCACACAATGCTAGTAGATGGTGGCCAGAACTCTGAAGCTCCAAAAAGCATATAAAAACTGTGGGTGAGAAACAGATCAATATTTGTCCTTTTTACTATAAATCTCCAACTTTGACCAGCGGGACCAGTAGGTGGCGATATGCACAAAATCTGTGAATGGCCAAAAAACTAATTAAGAACAATGTGAACGTGAATGTGGAGATTTATAGTAAAAATAAATAAATAAAAAAAAATAAACAAAAAAAAAATTAATATTGATCTGTTTCTCACCCACACCTACAATATTGCTTCTTAAGACATGGACTTAACCACTGGAGTCATATGGATTACTTTTATTCTGTCTTATATTATTTTCTCAACCACAATGACAATATGGACAAATATATGGATAAAAAGGAGGTAAGAGATTGATTTCTCAGCTGTTTTCAAGTCTTCACTTAATGATTATTTGATTTATCGCTATCCGTTATAGGTTGAGACATGTCCTCAGCACTTTCTGAAATAACTTTCGTCAGGTATGTGTATAATCCAGATGAAACATCTCCAGCTCTTGAGTAGGAGTTTCTATTTCATCTGATCTGTGTGTTGTTTGATTAGCCATTCGGCACTGGAATGTGTTATTTTGAATGTTATGATGATTGTTTGTTGTGGCTGTTTTCAGTGTTGTTTAGTGTCAGCAGTTTTTTCCATAGCTCATGCTCTTTTCCAGTGGAGAGAAAAGCAAAATACATTATGTCCCTCATAGTGATAGCCTTCTCGGCCGTATTGTTTGTGTGTATGTAGAGCATGTGTGTTGTCTTTTTCTCCCTCTCTCTTAATCGCACTCAGGTGTGGGGTAACCAGGTAATCTGATTGTTAATGGGGCGCACCGACGCACAGTGTGTTTTCTTCCTATATAAACTGAGTATTCAATGGTTGGATTGTGCGATGGGAGACAGGTGTTCGTGAGCTGTGCCATCTCGGTCACCAATGCTCAGACTGACATTTTTTTCCATGTTCCCACTGCTGGAGTGGAGAGTTTGTGGTTATCGCTGTCTGAACTTCGGAGTTGGCTGTTTTTTTCAAATACAGAATGGTCAATAAATGTGTCTGTGTTTCCGCTACTCTCGTCTCCCCATATCTTTTATTGCATCTTATTTTTAATGTGTAACACCCATCCACTGATGTACAGATAAAATCTTTGTTTATTACAATAAAAAAGTTATATTTGGGCCAATTAGAAACCGGAACCTCTATAAACTAGAGGCAAAAAGTCACCACTAGACAAATCAGTCATGTTCTTAATTAAAGTGCTTATCTATGTGTTCATCTACTGACTAACAAAATCCCAAGACTCACAGTGGCAGTTGTGAAAGTACAATATTATGTGAAATATTTATTTGAGTGCTTGAATCGGTAATTAAGAATGACTAATTTAAAAGAATCTTTTATCGTGCATAAAATAATTATATTAATATTCATGAGTTTCGACAGAACTGCCACCCACAGTACAATTTTCATACAGTTTCTTTTTATTTAGTACTAACTTTATGTTAATGTTCACTTTCAAATGCCTTATTCCAGATGACACAAAGGTGATAGGCCTACAGGGCTTTATTAGCAGAATAACATGGGATGTGCATGCACTCTCCATCCATGAGTACACTTAATTTATTTTGTATTTATTATTTTTTGCCTGCATAAGGTGGTGACATATAGTCCAGATTGCCAGTTTTACAGTATGTCACGCTAAGGAACATTTAGAAATTGTTGATATATTTAATAGACAATGTCATAACGCTCTGGAAATATACAGGTGCATCTCAATAAATTAGAATGTCGTGGAAAAGTTCATTTATTTCAGTAATTCAACTCAAATTGTGAAACTCGTGTATTAAATAAATTCAATGCACACAGACTGAAGTAGTTTAAGTCTTTGGTTCTTTTAATTGTGATGATTTTGGCTCACATTTAACAAAAACCCACCAATTCACTATCTCAAAAAATTAGAATACATCACAAGACCAATACAAAAAACATTTTTAGTGAATTGTTGGCCTTCTAGAAAGTATGTTCATTTACTGTATATGTACTCAATACTTGGTAGGGGCTCCTTTTGCTTTAATTACTGCCTCAATTCGGCGTGGCATGGAGGTGATCAGTTTGTGGCACTGCTGAGGTGGTATGGAAGCCCAGGTTTCTTTGACAGTGGCCTTCAGCTCATCTGCATTTTTTGGTCTCTTGTTTCTCATTTTCCTCTTGACAATACCCCATAGATTCTCTATGGGGTTCAGGTCTGGTGAGTTTGCTGGCCAGTCAAGCACACCAACACCATGGTCATTTAACCAACTTTTGGTACTTTTGGCAGTGTGGGCAGGTGCCAAATCCTGCTGGAAAATGAAATCAGCATCTTTAAAAAGCTGGTCAGCAGAAGGAAGCATGAAGTGCTCCAGAATTTCTTGGTAAACGGGTGCAGTGACTTTGGTTTTCAAAAAACACAATGGACCAACACCAGCAGATGACATTGCACCCCAAATCATCACAGACTGTGGAAACTTAACACTGGACTTCAAGCAACTTGGGCTATGAGCTTCTCCACCCTTCCTCCAGACTCTAGGACCTTGGTTTCCAAATGAAATACAAAACTTGCTCTCATCTGAAAAGAGGACTTTGGACCACTGGGCAACAGTCCAGTTCTTCTTCTCCTTAGCCCAGGTAAGACGCCTCTGACGTTGTCTGTGGTTCAGGAGTGGCTTAACAAGAGGAATACGACAACTGTAGCCAAATTCCTTGACACGTCTGTGTGTGGTGGCTCTTGATGCCTTGACTTCAGCCTCAGTCCATTCCTTGTGAAGTTCACCCAAATTCTTGAATCGATTTTGCTTGACAGTCCTCATTAGGCTGCGGTTCCCTCGGTTGGTCGTGCATCTTTATCTTCCACACTTTTTCCTTCCACTCAACTTTTTGTTAACATGCTTGGATACAGCACTCTGTGAACAGCCAGCTTCTTTGGCAATGAATGTTTGTGGCTTATCCTCCTTGTGAAGGGTGTCAATGATTGTCTTCTGGACAACTGTCAGATCAGCAGTCTTCCCCATGATTGTGTAGCCTAGTGAACCAAACTGAGAGACCATTTTGAAGGCTCAGGAAACCTTTGCAGGTGTTTTGAGTTGATTAGCTGATTGGCATGTCACCATATTCTAATTTTTTGAGATAGTGAATTGGTGGGTTTTTGTTAAATGTGAGCCAAAATCATCACAATTAAAAGAACCAAAGACTTAAACTACTTCAGTCTGTGTGCATTGAATTTATTTAATACACGAGTTTCACAATTTGAGTTGAATTACTGAAATAAATGAACTTTTCCACGACATTCTAATTTATTGAGATGCACCTGTAAATTGTGTTACTTATTTTTGTATTGTTATGTGACTTGTTTTTTATGTTGGCAAATCAGTAGCATTTCAGAGTAGCATAGTAATGCTCATGAACATATCATTTTTTTTTTTTTTGTCTTCTGGGAAGGCTTTTCAAAGGAAGTCAAAGCATATGTCACATACACAATTATTACAGTGGTGAAATTTTGCAATCCTAAAAGCCCAACAATGCAATTTTGCAATGTGTCCAAATTCCCAAAATAAATTATGCTTAAAAAAAATGAAGATTTTATAACCAGTGGCTTCCTAAAAACACATTTAATGAGGAGAAAAGAAAGCTTATCAATATGAATGCTTGGGTCTCTGAGGGTTAACCATACTGCCTTTTCATACTATACAGCCTTCTCTGGATACCAGTAAGAGCTGTACAGTGAGTAAACACAGCCCTGGCCCGGGAGAACATGTGGAGATGTGTGGTCTCTTAGCTGTTGACTGATGGTGATCACAGCACAGGGCTGCTTTGCTATTTCTGCTAAGGACATTCACAGTAATGAATACAGACATTTAAGTTAATTCATGCCATATGGTTTGCAGAATGCATCTCCAATGTACCATTTGAATGTTTTTTTTTTTCTTTTTCTGAAGGCCAGAAATATACTTTACACAAGTAGACAAGTACACAGTCCTGGCAGCTGAACATACTTAACATGTGCTCTGGTGTTGCTTTAGCAAACCTCAAGAAGGGCAACAGAGTTATGTTCAAGCTAGATTTTTTATTCTACAAGTTTTGTGTCCTGGGCGTGATATGCCATAGTTATTGCATCAATGAGCCAGTGGGCGATCCTCTGCTTGGAGACAGCGCTTCCTTTCCGCTGTGCACCAAAGCAGACAAAGAGCTGCTCAGAGATTCTAAAGCTCTGCGTGCGATCCAAATAGATGCGTAAAGCGCGACAGGGCTGGGTCTGCCTCCTCCTGAGGCAGCGCTTGCGGGTTCACCACCTGGTCCCTAAAAGGGGTCGTGGGAACCTTGGGCACATAGCCCGGTTGGGGTCTCAGGATCACGTGAAAGTATCCCGGACCGAATTCCAGGCACGTTTCGCTGACAGAGAACGCTTGCAGGTCTCCTACCCTCTTGATGGAAGAGAGCACAGTCAGGAGGGCAGTCTTCAAGGAGAGTGACTTAAGCTCGGCTGACTGCAAAGGCTCAAAGGGGGCTCTCTGTAGACCCTGAAGAACTACAGAGAGATCCCATGAGGGAACGAGGCGCGGTCTGGAGGGATTCAGCCTCCTGGCACCTCTTAGGAACCTGATGATCAGGTCGTGCTTCCCTAAGGACTTACCGTTGACTGTTTCGTGGTGTGCTGCTATGGCAGCAATGTACACCTTCAAGGTGTAAGGGGACAGCCTCCCTTCCAACCTCTCCTGCAGGAAGGAAAGCACAGATCCAACTGCGCATCTCTGGGGGTCTTCCCGTCAGGAAGAACACCACTTAGCGAACAGATGCCACTTAAAGGCATACAGGCACCTTGTAGAGGGGGCCCTAGCCTGAGTGATTGTGTGACCGCTTAGGTCTTCCGCGTCCCATCCAGAGGCCAGACATGGAGATTCCAGAGGTCTGGTTGTGGGTGCACCATCCCTGAGAAAGAAGGTCCTTCCTCAGGGGAATTCGCCAGGGGGGAGCTGTCGCGAGGAGCATGAGAACCGAGAACCACGTCTGGGTGGGCCAGTAGGGTGCTACCAGGACGACCTGCTCCTCATCCTCCCTGACCTTGCAGAGGGTCTGTGCAAGTAGGCTCACTGGGGGAAATGCATATTTGCCTAGGCCAGGGGGCCAGCTGTGTGCCAGCGCATCTATGCCGAGGGGAGCCTCGGTGAGGGCGTACCAGAGCGGGCAGTGGGAGGATTCTTGGGAGGCGAACAGGTCCACCTGTGCCCGTCCGAATCGACTCCAAATCAGCTGGACCACCTGAGGGTGGAGTCTCCACTTTCCCCTGAGGGTAACCTGCCATGACAGCACGTCCGCTGTAGTATTGAGGTTGCCCGGATGTGAGTGGCTTGCAGCAACTTGAAGTGCTGCTGACTCCAGAGGAGGAGACGGCGGGCGAGTTGTGACATACAATTAGAGTGCAGACCGCCTTGGCGGTTGACATATGCTACTGTTGCCGTGTTGTCTGTCCAAACTAACACGTGCTTGCCCTGGATCCTCCGCAGGGCGAGCAGAATTGCCAACAACTCGAGGCAGTTGATGTGCCAATGCAGTCGCGGACCCGTCCAGAGGCCGGCAGTTGCGTGCCCGTTGCAAACAGCGCCCCAGCCCATTCTGGAGGCGTCTGTCGTGAACATGACACACCTGGAGACCAGTTCTAGGGGAACACCTGCCCGTAGAAACGAGAGGACGGTCCAAGGGCTGAAAAGACAGTGACAGACCGAAATGATGACCACACGATGTGTACCGTGGCGCCATGCCCATCTCGGGACTCGAGTCTGGAGCCATTGCTGAAGTGGCCTCTTTTGCATCAACCCGAGCGGGGTGGCCACCGCCAAGGATGCCATATGCCCCAGGAGCCTCTGAAAAAGTTTCAGTGGAACCACTGTTTTCTGTTTGAACGCCTTCAAACAGGCCAGCACCGACTGGGCGCGCTCGTTCGTAAGGCGTGCCATCAAGGAGACTGAGTCCAACTCCAAACTGAGAAAAGAGATGCTCTGAACCGCGAGGAGCTTTCTCTTTTCCCAGTTGACCCGAAGCCCTAATCAGCTGAGGTACGAGAGCACCAGGTCCCTGTGTGCACACAACATGTCTCGAGAGTGAGCTAGGATTAGCCAGTCGTCGACATAGTTGAGAATGCGAATGCCCACCTCCCTTAACGGGGCAAGGGCAGCCTCTGTGACCTTCGTGAAGACGCAAGGAGACAGGGACAGGCCGAAAGGGAGGACTTTGTACTGATATTCCTGACCCTCAAATGCAAACCACAGGAAGGTTCTGTGTCGAGGAAGGATCGAGACGTGGAAGTACGCATCCTTCAGGTCTACCGCCGTGAACCAATCTTGATGCCGGATGCTCGCCAGAATGCATTTTTGCGTCAGCATTTTGAATGGGAGTCTGTGTAAGGCCCGGTTCAGTACTTGCAGGTCGAAGATTAGCCGCAACCCACTGCCTTTTTCCGGTACGATGAAGTAGGGGCTGTAAAACCCCTTCTTCATCTCAGCTGGAGGAACAGGTTCTATCATGCCCTTCCGTAGGAGGATAGCGATCTCTGCGCTCAAGGTAGCAGCGTTTTCGCTCTTGACCAAGGTGAAGTGAATACCGCTGAACCTGGGCGGGCGCCTGGCGAACTGAATTGCGTAGCCGAGTCAGACGGTCCGGATCAGCCATCGCGATGGATTGGAAAGCGCAAGCCACGCGTCCGTGTTCCGTGCAAGAGGGACCAAGGGGACAACGTCATCGGACGTACCGGCAGGTGGGGCATTGCGGCGGGGCAGATCTCAAGGTGCCACACCATGTCGTGGCCATGCTGAGTCTAGGGACATCGAAGCACTTACCTGACTCCTTGTGACCACCCCCGGAACAACCTGGGATGGGGGAGGAAGAGGCCTGTCCTCGTAACCCGTGGAGACTGCCATATCAGGGCGGCTGTGCGCCACAGCTGTGCGCTCATGGGTGGAAAGACTACCGCTGGAGTGCCAATCCTGCAAGAAAAATCCTGTGGACGGTAGTGAGAGCCATGGTGTGCAGGGCAGAGGCGGCTTGTCCAGCAGCACTGTAGGCTTTTGCCGTCAGGGACGACGTGAGCCTACAGGGCTTGGACAGGAGCTTAGGGCGTCCATGCCAGGTGGCAGCGCTCTGCGGGCATAGGTGTACCGCGAGCACCTTATCCACCGGAGGAATCGCCGTATAGCCCCTGGCCGCCCCGCCATCGAGGGTAATGAGAGCGGGGGAACTGCAGAATCGGGGCCGGGCAGTAAAAGGTGCCTCCCACGATTTCATCAGCTCCTCGTGCACTTCCAGGAAGAATGGCACTGGAGCGGGGCGTGGCTGCTTTGAGCAGCGCCGTGAGCCCAGGAACCAATCATCAAGCCGCGAGGGTTCAGGGGAGAGTGGAGGGTTCCACTCTAACCCGACGCTCTTGGCCGCCCGGGAAAGCATGTCCGTCATTTCGGCATCGGCCTGTGATTGGGCAATCGCTCAGCTGAGGCTTCTGTGTACGACTGGACAAGCCCGCTCTCCGATGCTGCACTCGAGAGCTCATCATCTTCGCGGGCTCCAAACAAGAAGACGAGCTGGCGAACTCATCCGGAAGCCCGACTGGGGCAGACGAGCATGCTGTGGAATGGGAGGTCCGCGGGGGGATACCCGGCAGAGACGATCCCATTGGGGTCCCCAGATCGTCCCCAGTGCTAGCCGCGCTGCCCTCATACCCGTAGGTAGAAGGGCCGAGGCGGGGAGCCGCAACGTTGCCATGGTCATGTTCTTGCAATGAGAACATGAACCATCTACAAACGCTGCCTCCGTGTGGGTCGCGCCCAGACATGAAAGACAGCAATCATGACCATCCAAAGTTGAGAGATAACGACTGCAACCAGGAATAACACACAATCGGAAAGGCATCTTTAAAAAGACGTTCCATGTGTGCCGCTCTTTTAGAGAAATATATACTCTTTTAGAGGAAAAAAGCTCTTTCAGAAAATATACTCTCTTGTTTTCTGCCGAAGCGCCCAGGGGCGTTCTCTGCAGTGCACCAGTGCAGAGGAGGGAGAAGCCGCTGAAATGCACCGTCAGATCTAGCAGAGGTGAATGAACAGTAGAATTCAGCTCAATGAGCATGACCGTTCGGCTCTGAAGAGAAAATCTGAATGAGTGGTTGCATACCAGCTCCTTTTATACCCGTATGTCCGGGGGAGTGGCATGCAAATACCACTCACCAATTTTCATTGGCCTTTTATCAGGAACGGTGCGATTGGATTTCCACAGCGGGATTTGTATGGTCATGCCTGTTCAGACTAACTGCACGTCAACTCAAACGCTTACACATGCATGCTAATACTTTATCAAAAGTTAGTAAAGCTCTCTTAGTGTGACATGATTCAATGTACTGCGGAGTGTCCTGCAGCGTGACAACTATTTAAAACAACATTTTTCTAATTTTTGTATTTCAAAATATACATATAGATGCAGTTTTTATGACTTTATATAAACTGAGAGTCTACATGGAATATTTATTTAGAAAAGTGTTATATTTTATTTAATATTTATATTTTAAAAAATGTATTTGTCATACCACAGGACTGTTTAAGTAACCAGCAAAACAAAAAGCTAAAAGGTGATTAAAAATGAAGGAAACAATAAACACAAATAGTGACCAGTAACAGAACATAAAATATACACTTTCATCTCTTACATATACATTTTAACCTAAAATCTTTGTCTACCTATCCATATACAAGTAAAAGTCCACTTCCCTCACTATAAAGAGATGCATAGTTCAGATCATTATTTCACTTATTTAAAAGAGTGCACATTTTCAGCACATTTCTACGTGAGACATACAGTATGCATAAAAGCTTTATGTGAATAGATTCAAAGCAATGGATGTGAGTTGGCCTTCTCTGTAATACCCCTCCACCACTGCCATTACAAAAGTGCAATCCATCACAGCACTGACACCAAATGGCCTATTTCACAAACACAGAAAGATATTTTACTGAACTAAGGACCCACCCAGAAGAGCAATGCCATGTTGATTCATTCACAATAAAATACACTTTTTAAAATACATCCAGTTGTCAATTATACACCATCAATCTTCTAAAAGTACACAGAATATGTTAAAGCTGAACACTTGGCCTCTGAGAATTTCATTAGCGGCTCAACAGCTGTGTTTTATAGCATAGCCACATTTTAGGTCAAGAACTGCTGCTCTTGTTTAAAAATAATCCCTGTTTAGCAATTCACAAATTGATGCCAAATCTAATTATGCTTTAATTTTTTTTATTTTATTTTTTATTTACTAGATACAAATATTTACTCAGTAATCACTTAGATGAGGAGAAATAAAGATTTAAGTTTGCAGAAATTACAGAGAAATTATAAAAAAATCCAACAAGAATGTTTAATGCTCTCAACTTCATTAGTGTGAGATGGAACTAGAATCCATTTCACAGTTGCACAGTTCCCCAATTACTTCATCCTTATCATTTCGACAATTAAGAGTACTCAAGCTAGGCAGCTGGGAGAGGCAAGCTATGGATTTAACCACTGTGGTGCTCTGCGGTGAGAGAAGAAAGGTGAAGACAGCGAGACGAGAGTGGAGAAGAGAAAACAAACGGGACTTATCTGCTGCAGTGCAGTGACTTGTATACATTATACTTTGTATTGTATGTCTTTGTGGAGGCAGTGCAAAGACTTGCTTATGACTATCTAAATGAGATCACAATATACGTTTTTGTTACGACTGCTCCTGTGTGTATGTGCGTGGCTCCGCCGGAGGAATGTACCTAGCCATTTGGCTAATGTTGTTGCTGATGAATATGCACTGTTAAAGTGTGTGTTTACTTATTGTAGCCAGGTTAGTGTCAGATTTGTGCAGTTTTGTGGTTTGGTGCAGGCTGTCTATTACCCCCAGGTAGGTCGATTCCAACTGGCTAATGTTTTGTTTTAGTGTGGTCCCCGGTAACTTATGCTTCCAATATATTGCAGCTTCACTGCATACTTGCGGTTTGGCTGTCACGGACAACGCTGTGAGTAACCATATGAACTATGGGTTTTAGCAGTTTACTATTGGGTAGGTATATTTAATTCTTTTAGCATTGTGGGTGTTGGGTTTTTGATTTATTAATTCATTGTTTTGTTTATTTTAGTGGGTCAATCCGCTCATTTGAGGGCGTTTCATCTTTAGGGGATGTGGGGCAAGTGCTCCTCAGACAACGGCGTGAGACGGCACTGTTTGTTCTGCTGTTGCTCCTCTGTGACAGTTATTGTTTTTTTTTTTTTTTTGTCATTTGGATCTATCCCTGATGTTTTGGTTTATTTTTCTTTGTGGTCCTTTTGTTTCACGCTAACGCTGGTGGCCCGAGTGGAAGAGGGGCTTTTGTTTCAGAACCTCCTATTGTGAAACATGCTGTTACCCGTGCACATTAGCCCACCTATTTGTTATATTACCACCAGCGGCGTGTTTGTTTTGTTTGTGTTTTGTGTGTAATTGTTTTGTTTCATTCTTTGTGTGTTTTTAATTTGAGGCACTGAATAGGAAGGTTTGGTCATACACTACCTAAGAACGCCAAGTGTGCCTTTTGTTTATTTCTGTTTGTTTAAAGTTTTGATCTGAGTATCTGGTGGAAGCCTGGCTCAGATGTGTTAATTTACTCCGGTTTCATTATATTGGTTTAAACTGGCTGAAGCCCAATTAATAACTGCTGTTGTTTTCATTTGTAGTGTGTGATGTTTTTAATTTTAATTTTTTTTTAATTCTCTTTATAGCAATTGGGTACCTTACCGTTTGTGTCTGGGCTTTGCTGGCAATTTGGTGTGAACCTATTGAGCTACATCTTGTTTGTAACTTTTGTTGTCAGTGAAATGTCAAATGTGGACCTCTTTATGTTTTGAGTTCTACTAAAATCTGTGTAGATGAATGTGTGTCTGGTGGCTAATTGCAATTTCTTTGTTTATTTCAGGAGCTGAAGTCCCCGTGGTAGGGAGGCTAGCTGTCCTTGCCCTTTGGTGGTGGTGTTTCCCTCACAGTGTGTGTTTTGCCGCTGGCAACCGCTTCTCTCTCACGGAGTGTGATTGTGTGAAGTGTAATTGGGTGAGTGGTGTGGTCTTAGGATACTTACTTCTCAGTTGGCTGCCCTACTGGTATGCCTCCGCTCATGTCTATTCATTTTGTTTTTGGTTTTCTATTTTGTTGTTGCATTGAGCTGCATTGTAGAGGGTCTAAATAAATGTTTGCTCCACTGTCAATTTAACAGTTTTATTTATTTATTGCCTGTGAAATAAAAGGATTTTTTTGTATTGATACCCACGTCTCCTCTTGCCTTCTGTGGTAATCAATCTGTGTGCCCTATTCTTGGTAGTAATTTCCCTGTTCACAGAAACGGGGTGGGGTAGTCAGCTTCTCTATCTTGCTCATTTTATAGTACTAGTATTATCTTTACCCTGCACTGCAACGCCACACTTGCAAGTAAAAATAATAATAATAATAAAACTACTATTAATAATAATAACAAATAGAGCTGCAAGCACTTGATTGGACATCACTTATTATGATTTCAAGAAAAAAAAATGCATAAGTAGAATTGCTTTTATTACAATACAATCCATTATAACTCTTGACCAACAGGTAGTAATGTCACCAAATTTTTATGGTGCGATCAGGGTGTGATGACAATTACACACACAAAGTTTCATGTCACTATGCTATAGTGTTGCCGTGATACAACCTAAGATCATTTTTGGCGTCTTTCCATCTAATTCGTTGGTACAGTATTAAAGAACCATTTGGCCTATTGAAAAGCTTTTGATAGCTTTTTGTCATGATTGTCCCTAGATGACACGACAAATTTCGTGCAAATCGGACTTATGGCCTAGGAGTAGCTCGAAAAAGTAGGTTTCCAATTATATTCAAAATGCCGGACAGGAAGTATTGCCGAATGTGGCAAATTGGGTATCATCATACTCGGCATGACCTAAGGAATCTAAACACAGCAGTCACAGGACAATAGGTCAAATTAGTCAAATGTCATAAGCAATTATACGCATTTCGTTATAACTTTTGACCACAATGTGGCGCTGGGCCCAAACCTTATAGGTACTATCAGACCATGGTGCAGATAAAGCATATCAAGTTTCGTAAAGGTCCGCCAATGCATTTGTAAAATACAGTATTTTACGACAAAATGTCGGCACCCAGGTGTAGGAATAAATGAAAAGACAAGCACATCTGCAGATGAGAGAGGAAAGAGGAAGCACAATCAACATTATGATTAACTAGGGTGTGTTTGAGGGAGGAAAAAAAGGCTTATTTTGTTCCACTTGACCTGACAAACCATTTTATTGTATGGAGGAGTCTACCTAACTCGTAAGACTTATCTACCTGAATGTCCATACTGCTCTGTCACTTGCAACCATTTATTTTGTTTGGAATAGAATGGTAATGAAAGTGAATGGTGACCAGGGACAGAGCAGCTTGTACATACTGCTAAATATCTCCTTTTGTGTTTTAAGGAAGAAAGTCATACAGGTTTGGAAAGACATGAGTGTGAGTAAATAAAGACCAAAAAAAAAAAAAAAAAAAAAAATTAACTATCCCTTTAAATAGCTTAACCAGCAAGATGCAATTGGTCTACCAGCTTCACAAGAAAAGTCATGCTGGTCGACCAGCTTCAACAGTACAAACCAGCATAGACCTGCATAGGAATTAATACTGTTCTAAGATGTTTTTTCAGAAGGTTGCCTATTAACTTTCCATCTATGCTAGCCTATGCTAGTGGAATAACATAACAGTTCTGTAATGCAAAACTCTTTTTTTTTTTTTTTTTTTGCAGCACCCACACAGACAATCAAACAAACAAAAAAATGCAATATGAGTCAAGTGTTTCATACAACTACATTAGCAAGCTTTTCGTGGCAGGGGTAATGACATGTTTTCGAGCTATCTTACTTAGCGCATTTGATGGCATTATGAGTGCACGCTGAGGTAAATCAGAGATATGGTAAGTTTATGGTAAGCTTGTTGAGAGGAACCCTGAAAGAAAGAGGGGGAGAATGCAACTTCGTGTGAGAGTTTGTATGGAACTGAAGTAATTAATCTTAAGCGAGTTTTAAGTGCAGCTGGTTTCTGCAGCTACAAGTGAGAGGAAAGGGAGAGAGTCAGGCTTCCCATCTCTTTCTGCAATTATCCTCCACTGGGAGGTCAGCAGCATGCCACGGCCTGCTGGATGTGCCGTCACTAGATCTGCAGAGAGACAGCTGGAGAACACTTACAGAACGACTCTTCACCTCTCTCTGTCTACTGTCTCTGCAGAGTCTACATATTAGAGCCATGAATAAAAGTTGTTTCTGAGGGATACTTTAATCTTTTTGCAATCCTTTTTTATATGTAATGCTATTTAAAACACTTTGGAATAATAAAAAGCCACAAAAGACTGTGAATTACAGTGGTTTTACCATGGGTAAGGGGTGTTCTTTTATCACATGTAGGGTTGTCAATCGATTAAAAATTTGGTCATACTTTATATTTGGTGGACTTAACTACTATGTACTAACATTAAATACAAACAAGACTATTTATTTACTGTGTAACTATATGTTGTTTGCAAAATTCCCACATTTGCTGCTACTGAGGTTGAGGTACGGGTAGGTTTAGGAGTAAGGGTAGGGTTAGGATAAGGGGTTAGAGTTAGGTTTTGGGGTAAGGGTTGGGTTAGGGGTAAAGTTAACAGTGTAACTACAAATGTAATTAAATGCAAGTACCTTAAAGCTAATTACAATGCAACAATATGTTTGTACATTGTAAGTACATTGTATCAAATGGTTAAGTAGTTAAAGCCACCTACTATAAAGTGGGTCCAAAGATTTTAATGGAATTAACTGCATGATTTGGTGATTAATCAATCAAATTAATCTCAATTTATCACATATATAAATATTTGCTGAGAAAGCCCCTCAAACAACAATAATTAAATATGTAATGATCGAACAATTTTAAATAGTTATATTTAAATTATCATAAATATAATAAATATTTTATAATAATAATTTAGATAATTAAAATGCATCACATTATTGTGGCAGATGAGTAAAGCATTAATAAGATTGATAATAAAAGTGGCTTTAGAAAGCAATATATTTATTTCCATACTAATAAACATAAGCCTATCATTGGCATACAGTCAGCAGCAATCCATTTTCAACTGGATTCATCAGTCTATCAGAGATATATTTATTGTAGGGGCTTTTCTATGGACTCATCCATACTGTATGCGTCAGACGGATGGTTTTAGAGCACTTTGAGTTACATCATAAACAGCATTTTTAGGTTGCTATGTCAGTTTAATTGTTGTTTCAAAGTTAGAAAAACACTCGAGATCCCTGCATTCAGATTTACGCTCTGTCCAGCTGTGTATGATCACAAGAATGTGTGCAGTCTCTCTGTGTTAAGCAAGCCTGAGTTTGGTTTGTTCTCTGCACAGCTGCATATTGTAACGAGGCTGACAATGACAGGCAGACTGTGATGATGAAGTGTAGAACCCAAGTGCAGTTTATTACTAGAAGCGTGAAAACCAAAAACTTGACTACAAAACATAAACGTGAACTTGACTTGACTATAAAACAAAACATAAACATGAACTTGACCTGACTAAACTAGACTTGACATATTTTGACTTGACTTGACTTGAAATAACATAACATAACTTGACATAACTTGACCTGACTTGACATCCAAACAACATTACAAAACACAATACCTGACAATGGACAATGGCAAATATAAGGCTTAAATACATGGACAAGGGAAAAACATGACAATGATAACCAATGACAAGACAGAACTGATAACAAGGTAACAAGACAATAAACCAATGAAAGCAAGACACATGAACATGGAGGAAAACATGAAATCACATGACCAGGGAACAACATGACATGAAACAGGAACAGGGAATATACTTTCAAAATAAAAGACATGAAAAACAAACAAACACACACAACCCTGACATACCCCCCCCCCCCCAGGGGTGGCTCCCGACGCCCCAAAACAAAAACACAAAGTTCAAGAGTGAGTTTGGGGGGGACCATGGCGACATGAAGTGGTTACATGGCATGGCATGACATGGTAACATGGTACGGCAGGATCCTGACTTGGCTGTGGTAGGCGTGGATGCTGACTCGTTGGCTGTGGCAGGCGTGAGCGTTGGACCGTGGAGCAGAGGCGGGCCTGGACCGTGGAGCAGAGGCGGGCTAGGACAGTGGAGCAGAGGCGGGCCTAGACCATGGAGCAAAGGCTTGCTTGTGACATGGCATGGAGCAGTCTGGGGCTTGGCTGAGACATGGCATGGAGCAGACTGAGGTTTGATTGTGACATGGCGTGAAGCAGACTGAGGCGTTATTGTGATGGGCTCAGGCGTTGCTGTGACATGGCATGGAGCAGGCTGAGGCGTTGCTGTGACATGGCATGGAGCAGGCTGAGGCGTTGCTGTGACGTGGCATGGAGCAGGCTGAGGCATTGCTGTGACGTGGCATGGAGCAGGCTGAGGCGTTGCTGTGACTTGGCATGGAGCAGGCTGAGGCATTGCTGTGACGTGGCATGGAGCAGGCTGAGGCGTTGCTGTGACGTGGCACGGAGCAGGCTGAGGCGTTGCTGTGACGTGGCATGGAGCAGGCCGAGGCGTTGCTGTGACGTGGCATGGAGCAGGCCGAGGCGTTGCTGTGACGTGGCATGGAGCAGGCCGAGGCGTTGCTGTGACGTGGCATGGAGCAGGCCGAGGCGTTGCTGTGACGTGGCATGGAGCAGGCCGAGGCGTTGCTGTGACGTGGCATGGAGCAGGCCGATGCGTTGCTGTGATGTGGCATGGAGCAGGCTGAGGCGTTGCTGTAACGTGGCATGGAGCAGGCTGAGGCGTTGCTGTGACGTGGCATGGAGCAGACTCAGGCGTGGCTGTGACATGGCATGGAGCAGGCCGAGGCATGACATGGCATGGAGCAGACTCAGCCATGGCTGTGATATGGCATGGAGCAGGCCGAGGCATGACATGGCATGGAGCAGACTCAGGCGTGGCTGTGACATGGCATGGGACGCTGGCTCGGCGGCCATGACGTGGGACTCTGGCTCGTGGAACATGGCAGGCGTGGGACCTGGCTCGTGGAATGTGGCAGGCTTTGTGGGAGTGCCGAGTCCTTCATCAGCCACTCCCACAGTGAAAGGTGAACCACTCAGCAACAGGGCATAGTCCATGAACTGAGCCGGAGTCCATTGGATTTTGCCTCCAGGCATCATGGAGCTGACCGGCTCATTTATCCCAAAACTGAAAAAGTCTTTGAGGGCCACCTCATTAAAATCCACCCTGCAGGCCAGAGCGCAGAATTCCTCAACATATTCCTCCAGGGGACGATTCCCCTGACGTAAACGAAGAAGCTGAACTGCTGGGTTCATTTTGCGGTCAGGTATTCTGTAACGATGCTGGCAATGACAGGCAGACGATGATGATGAAGTGCAGAATCCAAATGCAGTTTATTACTAGAAGTGTGAAAACCAAAAATGTGACTACAAAACATAAACATGAACTTGACTTGACTATAAAACAAAACATAAACATGAACTTGACTTGAAATAACATAACATAACTCGACCTGACTTGACTTGACTTGACTTGACTTCCAAACAACGTTACAAAACACAATACCTGACAATGGACAATGGCAAACATGAGGCTTAAATACATGGACAAGGGAGAAACATGACAATGATAACCAATGACAAGACAGAACTGATAACAAGGTAACAAGACAATAAACCAATGAAAGCAAGACACATGAACATGGAGGAAAACATGAAATCATATGACCAGGGAACCACATGACATGAAACAGGAACAGGAATTAAAATTTCAAAATAAAAGACATGAAAAACATAAACACACACGCACAACCCTGACACACATTGCCTATACAGCTGGAGTTTCGCTTACTGCCCCCTGCTGAAAAAACGTGGTTCTTGAAGATTGAATTGCTCTGATGGTTGGAATATTTCATGTTACAGTCTGGGGACATGATTATTTGTTTTAATTAGTTTAATCCATTATTTTTTATATTAATCGCACCAAATTAACGCGTTAAATCAACAGCCATACTCACAAGTGCATAAAACCCCCATAATTATAGTAAAATCACATAGAAGTGGTTTTCTTAGGCACAATGTGAAGTAAAACATGGTAAAACACTGTAACGCATGGCCCTGAGTGGCTTATTGAAGGGAAGGAGGGACTGGGAAATTATGTAAAACAGATTTGAACTTGAACAAAAGGTGTTTGAATTGGTTTGAATGCAAGTGAATGGAGGAGATGCCTCGAACCGAGCTCCTTGCTCAGACTGCTGCATAAACTGCGTTTGTGTGGTAACAGTACAGGAACTGTTCCTAGAAACAGCTTCTAATAAGGTATCTATGTATGATTATCTATGCAGTGGAGGCTTTTGTGCTTAGGTCACATAAGTGGCAGTTTGAACTCCACCATTGTCCAGCCACCATTAATCCACTGGAGTCGTATGGATTACTTTTAAAGTGGCTTTTTGGAGCTTCAAAAATTTGGCACCTATTCACTTGCATTTTATCGACCTACAGAGCTGAAATATTCTTCCAAAATCTTCGTTTGTGTTCTGCTGAAGAAATAAAGTCTTACACATCTGGGATGGCATGAGAATTTTCATTGTGGGGTGAACTATTCCATTAAATGAAAGTTTCCCAATTTAAACCCTAAAAGAGATGATTCTAATTTATGACCTATTGCCACTTAATCTCAGATTGCTCCAGAGATATTATGACTACTGGAAGTCTACAGTACTGAGAGTCATTTTGGAAAAGCATCCACTAAATCACTACTTACCACTAATAAATAGAAATATCAGTCTATGAACATTATAGAGTCATTAATGAGTGTAGATTGTGACACTCACAGCTCTGACATTGGTTCTCCTTTGGCCCCCAGCAGCGTCCATTACACGCTCTATGACACCTTTGACCTGCAACCAGGACAGGAAAAAACAAAACATATTAATACTTAGTCAGTGTGAAATGGTATTTGTAACCTATTTTACTTAAGAAACCTTTCTAGTGAAACAGGACATCCAAAGAGAAAAATTGTAGGACAGAGCTTGATTTTGTCAGTGAGAACTGATTGCTGAAAAGTGGATGCTACAAACCAGTATGGAGCCAGGTGTTTTTTGTTTAATTTTTTTGGTATTTCTAAGGTGAAAGGTCCACTGTGTGGCGCTAAAAGCAATTTAATAAGTTATCTTAAACAGATGAGGTTTTGAATGTAAATGCTCTATCGAGTTTTAAATCAACAAAACCTCCCTCCCAACCCTGAACCTTAAACCTAAACCTCACCGATAGTGTCATAAATGCAAATGTGAGATGAAAAACGCAATTACTGAAGCAACCACGTCCTTTTCTGGTGCTTCTTTGACGATTTTGGCTCACATATCAACATACACGCTCTTCAAGACTCATAACCTGAGCCACATAAAAATCATTTTACAAAATTGTAGGTATAATAATGTGATTATCAGTGCTGTCGAAGTTAACGCGTTAACACAAAATTTGTTTAACGCCACGTTTTTTTTAATGCCGTTAACACATAATATGACCCTTTGAATAAACCGTAGTTCATGAGAAGTGAGTCAATTCGTGAAAACACCGCTACTGTCACATGCATTGGCCATCGGGAAAACAGATGGTGGGAGACATTATGCTGAGACCAGTGCCAAGCATTTTATCAATGTAGCACAGCAGTAGAACATGCCCACAAAGCACAGATAGAGCTCCTAACATTGTAACATCATTGCAGCAGCAAGACAGCTACCATTTGAACACCAGCCTTGCACTGCGAGGCGCGGTGCGAGCGCGAGGCAAAAGTTGCGAGGCACGGTGCGAGTGCAAGAAAAAAGTTGCGAGGTGTGGTGTTAGCGCAAAGTGAAAGTGTGAGCACGAGGCGAGGCGATCGTCTGTGTTCCGCGACTGCTACTGGGTCCTTGAATAACATATAATGTGCGAGTAAGGGCAGCCGGTGGAGTTACTGGTGCCCCCCTAGGGAATTGGTGCTTTACGTAGACTGCGTAATGTGTATAGGGAGTGGCAGTACTGATTACCACCTAACAGAAAGCCTACTGCTGTCTCCAAGGTTCTGTCACAGCATCTCTGTTTGATAGTGCACTAGCCAATGCAGAAGTTGGAGACATTGCTGGAACCCTGCAGGTAATCTACACTAAACCATTTAATCCCACTGGTAACAATTGTGACCGGGGTCTAAAATGAGTTTTTGATGTATTTTGCACAGAGTTGTCAATTGTAAATGACAGTGCAGACTTTTTTGCATGTCTGTCAAAACTCCTTAAAAAGAGGCAAATAAATCCTGTCATAATACACTTACAACTACCATATTTTGTACATAATTTGAATTGAGTTGTGCTGTGTTCATTTTCTGTTGTTCAACTCTGTTGGTGGGGTAGATTTTGTGTGGATGACTGAAAAATACATCTGGATGAAGCATATTTTGTCCACTCATGTTTATAAAAAAATATTACGTTTAATCGCGATTAACTACAAAACGACTTATGCAATTAATCGCGATGAAAAATGTTAATTGTTTGACAGCCCTAGTGATTATATAAAGAGCAGGTTGGTTTATAGGACAGAACTCCATTTTTCACACTGCCCCTGTTCTGGTGAGGTGGGAAAGAGCCGTTGCTGACTGACAGAGCAATATTCTCACAGAGCTCTGCCCGTAATGTCTCTGCTCCAGAGGAGACAGCCTCAATGGCTTTACAACACTCATTTGCAGGACTGTTTCCATTTTTTTTTTTTTTTTTTCTGTCTTGTACGTTCTGGCACCCAAGCTTAATTGACTGTTGGGTAATTGCAGTGTGAGCATGGCTGACTGATGGAGTGTTGTCCTCTGTCCCTGTTCCACTTCAGTTAAGAGTAATTACACTAGTGGCTTATTCTCTTCTATTACATGGGCCAGAAACTTCTCACGCATCTCCCCTTCTCTCCCGTTACCATTTTTGACTCACTTTTTACTCTTAGTTCCTGTTTTTCTACTTAAGTCCTCTCGATTTCTGTTGTCCACTGTAAACTTTTATTAGATTTTGAGAGATGGCTGGCCAACTTCCTTTCTTAAAAGAACACTTCACTAAAAATATAAATTCTGTCATCATTTACTTACCATTCTGTAACCTTCATACATTGAAAATGGTTATTTACACTTTTTAGCTGTCTTGAAAGCACCAAAAAAAGTTCCACAAAAGACATCAATGAAGCCAAGCGTCAAGTCTTGCAACCTAAAGGTCAGAATGAGGGTGGGGAATTATCATGTTTTACGAATATATGACTGGATTTTATTTTTTATTTTTTTGCAAAAACTTAGTGAACCTCAGGAACATATGTCATGACCCCTTTAAATGAAAACCTAAATCAGTGAGATGATAAACCTGTCACCTTGTAGGGGTGTTCAAGGTCTTACTTGGTTAACTTTAATGTTTACATTGGCTGTCAAGATCATTCTACATGTCTCACACCTTCCATACAGACACTTCAAACCTAATCTGAAGATTAAAAATATTGGGAAAAAAGTAATTGTTAAACATTGGTTAGAAGGGCAGGATTGCATTTTAATTGGTAAAAGGATCATTGGTCATTCCTTGTTGTTTTTTGAACAGCCAATGTAAATAGCCTGCCCAAATAACTAAAAATCAATAAGGACACCTCCCCCAAAACAACAAGATATTATGTGTGTATAAGGGATTCCAAATTCTGAGACCCTTGATCTTGGCAAGGGGGAAGAAACAGATGAAGAAAATTGACAGATCGGATATAAAGTGAGCCTGGATGTTCTCTCTATATGATCACTTTAAAGCTGTAATAATGTTTTTTTTTTTGTTTTTGTTTTTTTTAAAGGAATACGTAACTTAAAATAAAAAAGTCTTTAATCATTTACTCATCCTGATGTCGTTCCAAACCCCTAACCCCTAAGTTTTAAAAGTGCAGTATATACTATAAGTCTTACGTCATTTTCGAGAAACTGACTAAAATTGTATTTGTTATTCACTGATAATCTTCCTCTCTGCCGATGCTGTTAGATCTCATTTGCGCTTGTGTTTAATACAATTATGACATCTATTTCTCTCTTTCAGGTTTGGAATGACATACGGGTAAGTAATAATGACAAAATTTTCATTTTGGGGTAATTTTTTCCATTCAGTACTCCTAAATGAAAATGGCCATCTTTAACCCTCTGGGGTCGATGGACACGCCGGCGTGTCCTGCTGGATTTTTTCAGCATAACAGCAGAAACAACTTAAAATACTCATTTTTGGTCATACAGATAAGTGTAAGACATCATTAGAAACCATAAAGGGTCTACTTTTATTTGTGTACACTCACAATAACAACAAAACCTTATGCATTTGTAAAATACAGAAAATAAACAGGGTGCGCTTTCAGCTGTCAATGTCTCCGCGAGCATCTTTCTGAAACACGTCACGAAAATGAACTGAAACTCTGCAAATATTTATCATACAAACAAGAAACATATGTCTAAAGAAAGCTTAAAATGTCTACTTTTAAATAAAACAATTCAAATTTAAAACAAATATTCTCCTGCAATGTAATCTGTATGAAACAAAGCGATGTAGTTTCTCCTGGCTCAGCTAATGAGATCACACCCACCAACACAGCGCTATTCATACGGTAATGTGCTGAGGCAATCAATGCAAATGGTAAACGCGCCCAACAGTGCCTTAAAAAACATCAAGTTCATCATCAGATTCATTCACTTTCCTGCGCGTTTGGAAGATGGCACACTACACAGGTGAGGAAGCTCTACAGTTGGTCCTGGATAGTGATGAAGAGTTCACATTTTCCTCAGAAGACGACCAGGACTCTGACGATGAATGTTTACATTTTGAAGAGTGATTTGATCCAGCCGAGGATACAATTCCGGATGAGTAAGTAATTTAAGTTTACTTACATTAGTTGATATGCTATTTTATATAAACATGTACATATTTTACTAGATGGACTATTTCCAGACTTGCCAGCCAGTATTCAGAGTATTGACATTTGAAATATGTCCTAATAGGCAGGTTTTAGTTACATTTAAATGTTGTATTAAAGCAGGTATTTAAATTGTATGCTGTATGATATCAATATGATATGTAATATGATATAAAAATAATATGAGTGTTTAGATTATATTTTAACTAGTGTTTATGCTGCCTCATTATCATCAACGAAGCTTGTGCTTGCAAATATCTGTTTGGGTGTAAATGTGTAAAATGTGCTGTAAATATGCCCATATTAGAAAATCAGCATATTAGAATGATTTCTGAAGGATCATGTGACACTGAAGACTGCAGTAATGATGCTGAAAATTCAGCTTTGATAACAGGAATAAATTGCATTTGACAATATATTCAAATAGAAAAGTTATTTTAAATTGTAAAAATATTTCACAATATCACTGTTTTTGCTGTATTTTGGATCAAATAAATGCAGCCTTGGTGAACAGAAGAGACTTCTTTTAAAAATATTAAAAAATCGTACAGATCTATAAACTTTTAAATGGTAGTGTAGGTCTAAAGTTTTTAAGTAAAGTCTTTATGTACAGAAAATGTATAGTCAGATAATACATTCAATCATTAAGTCTCCTCACATTCATTCTCTCTCAGGGGAGGGGTCTTTGTCTTCTCAGGTGTGAATCACATCAATATTCATGATCATCCATGCCTCCTCGCATATGGCCTTTCTAACACTAAAAGTGTCTTACAAAAGTTAAATGACTATATTGTTTTTTTTTTTATGAATGAGTGATCAGGATGGTTTTCATATCATTTTATAGCAAAAACGTCCGGGTTACTTGCGTAACCTCCGTTCCCTGATGGAGGGAACGAGACGTTGTGTCAATGTAGTGACACTAGGGGTCACTCTTGGGAGCCCGAGACACCTCTGGTCTTTGATAATAGGCCAATGAAAATTGGCGAGTGGTATTTGCATACCACTCCCCTGAACATATGGGTATAAAAGGAGCTGGTATGTAACCACTCATTCATGTTTTGTGCTGAGGAGCCGAGACAAGGTCCCGGCCATTTCAAATCAAATCAAATCACTTTTATTGTCACACAACCATATACACAAGTGCTGGCAGTCCCGGACTTACCTGCTTGTGCGTGCCACTACACGGGATGAAACCGGTTCCACCCGGAGATTGTAGAACCTCGCAAAGGTGTTTGGTGTTGCCAAGCCCACAGCTCTGCAAATGTTTGCTAGAGAGGCGCCACTGGTCAAGGCCCAGGAGGCCGCTACACCCCTGGTAGAATGGGCCCATAGCCCTACCGCGGGCGGCATGTCCTGGGCGTGATATGCCATAGTGATGGCGTTAATGAGCCAGTGGGCGATCCTATGCTTGAAGACAGCGCTTCCTTTCCACTGTGCACCAAAGCAGACAAAGAGCTGCTCAGAGACTCTAAAGCTCTGCGTGTGATCCAAATAGATGCGTTAAGTGTGCACCGGACACAGCAACGTCAGGGCTGGGTCTGCCTCCTCCTGGGGCAGCGCTTGCAGGTTCACCACCTGGTCCCTAAAAGGGGTCGTGGGAACCTTGGGCACATAGCCCGGTCGGGGTCTCAGTATCACGTGAGAGTAGCCCGGACCGAACTCCAGGCATGTTTCGCTGACAGAGAACGCTTGCAGTTCTCCTACCCTCTTGATGGAAGTGAGCACAGTCAGGAGGGCAGTCTTCAAAGAGAATGCCTTAAGCTCAGCCGACTGCAAAGACTCAAAGTGGGCTCTCTGTAGACCCTGAAGAACTACAGAGAGGTCCCATGAGGGAACGAGGTGTGGTCTGAAGGGATTCAACCTCCTGGCGACTCTCAGGAACCTGATGATCAGGTCATGCTTCCCTAAGGACTTACTGTCCACTGTGTCGTGGTGAGCCGCTATAGCGGCTACATATACCTTCAAGGTGGAGGGGGACAGCCGCCCTTCCAACCTCTCCTGCAGAAAGGAAAGCACCGATCCGACTGCGCATCTCCGGGGGTCCTCGCATTGGGAAGAACACCACTTAGCGAACAGACACCACTTAAAGGCATACAGATGCCTCGTAGAGGGGGTCCTGGCCTGTGTAATTATGTCTACCACCGCGGGTGGTAGACTGCTTAAGTCTTCCACGTCCCGTTCAGGGGCCAGACACGGAGATTCCAGAGGTTTGATCGCGGGTGCCAGATGGTGCCCCGTCCCTGAGAAAGAAAGTCCTTCCTCAGGGGAATTTGCCGGGGGGGGCTGTCGCGAGGAGCATGAGGTCCGAGAACCACTTCTGGGTGGGCCAGAAGGGTGCTACCAGGACGACCTGCTCCTCGTCCTCCCTGACCTTGCACAGGGTCTGTGCATGTAGGCTCACTGGGGGAAATGCATATTTGCGAAGTCCAGGGGGCCAGCTGTGTGCCAGTGCGTCTATACCGAGAGGTGCCTTGGTCAGGGCATACCAGAGCGGGCAGTGGGTGGATTCTTGGGAGGTGAACAGGTCTACTAATGCCTGCCCGAATCGACTCCAAATCAGCTGGACCACTTGAGGGTGGAGTCTCCACTCTCCCCTGAGGGTAACCTGCCATGACAGCGCAACCGCTGCAGTGTTGAGGTCGCCCGGGATGTGAGTGGCTCGCAGCGACTTGAGGTGCTGACTCCAGAGGAGGAGACGGCGGGCGAGTTGTGACATACAATGAGAGCGCAGACTGCCTTGGCGGTTGACATATGCTACCGTTGCAGTGCTGTCTGTACGAACTAACACATGCTTGCCCTGGATCAACGGCCGAAACCTCCGCAGATTGAGCAAAATTGCCAGCAACTCGAGGCAGTTTATTTTCCAACGCAGCCGCAGGCCCGTCCATAAGCAGACAGCTGTGTGCCCATTGCATACAGCGCCCCAGCATATGATGACACGTCTGGAGACCTGCTCTAGGGGAACGCCTGCCAGTTGAAACGTGAGGTTGGTCTAAGGGCTGAAGAGGCGGTGACAGATCGGCGTGATGGCCAGTGCTGAAGCGGTCTCATATGCATCAACCTGAGCGGAGTGGCCACCGCTGAGGATGACATATGCCCCAGGAACCTCTGAAAGGGTTTCAGTGGAACTGCTGTTTTCTGTCTGAACGCCTTCAGCACCGACTGTGCATGCTCGTTCGTGAGGCGCGCCGTCAACAAGACTGAGTCCAACTCCAAACCGAGAAAAGAGATGCTCCGAACCGGGAGGAGCTTGCTCTTTTCCCAGTTGACCCGAAGACCTAGTCGGCTGAGGTGCGAGAGCACCAGGTCCCTGTGTGCACAAAACACATCCCGAGAGTGAGTTAGGATTAGCCAATCGTCGGGATAGTTGAGAATGTGAATGCCCACTTCCCTTAGCGGGGCAAGGGCTGCCTCTGCGACCTTCATGAAGACGTGAGGGGACAAGGACAGACCGAAAGGGAGGACCTTGTACTGATACGCCCAACCCTCGAATGCAAACTGCAGGAAGGGTCTGTGTCTACCTGTGCCTGCCCGGTAACAAAAGATTCTCCTCCCGGCCCTCCACCAGGGGATGGAGTGGTCTGCTTACCAGCTCCAGAGCAGTGGGTTTCGTCGTCCCTGGGTCGCCCGTCTCAGGGGCGCTTCGAAGCCTTTCACGGGTTCTTGGCGGCCTTGAGACAGGTGGTGTCTGATTCTTGCGGTGGGCTCCACGCCGGGGCTGGAGAGGCTGCAGGGGCGGGCTGCGATGGAGCCGGTTCAGTCACCGCGGGGGGGACGCCCTTGGCGATGAGCAGACGGGGTGCAGGATCTGCCGAATAACCTCAGTCTGCTGCTTCACTGCTGAGAACTGCTGGGCAAAGTTCTCAACGGTGTCGCCGGACTGGCCAACCTGGGAAATGGGGGCGCCAAGGAACCGTGCCTTGTCAGCCTCTACCATCTTGACCAGTTTGAGCCAAAGGTGGCGCTCCTGGACCACCAAGGTGGACATCGCCCGCCCGAGAGACCGCGGCGTGACCTTCATCGCCCGGAGAGCGAGGTCGGTCGCCGAGTGCAGCTACTGCATCAATCCCGGGGTGGAACTACCCTCATGCAGTTCCTTTAGCGCCTTGGCTTGGTGGACCTGAAGGAGAGCCATGGCGTGCAGGGTGGAGGCGGCTTGTCCAGTGGCACCGTAGGCTTTGGCCTTCAAGAAAAATGTAAACCTACAGGCCTTGGACGGGAGCTTTGAGCGGCAGGTGGCAGCGCCCTGCGGGCATAGGTGCACCGCAAGCGCCTTATCCACCGGGGGGATTGCCGAATAGCCCTTGGCCGCCTCACCATCGAGGGTAGTGCGGGTGGGAAAGCTGAAAGGACCGGGCAGTAAAAGGTGCCTCCCATGACCTTGTCAGTTCTTTATGCACTTCCGGGAAGGAACAGGGGCGGGGTGTGGCTGTGAGCGGCGCCGCGTGCCCAGGAACGAATCATCGAGCTGCAAGGGTTCAGGGGAGAGCGGAGGGTTCCACTCTAGCCCGACGCTCACGGCTGCCTGGGAAAGCATGTCGTCATCTCCGTGTCAGCCTGTGACTGGGCGACCGGATCCGAAGGGAGGAGCCCAGCTGAGGCTTCCGCATCCGACTGGACGAGCCCACTCTCCGATGCCGCGCTCGAGAGCTCATCACCTTCGCGGGCTCCGAATAAGAGTCAAAATCACTGTGAGACGAGCCGGCAGACTCATCCGGAAGCCGACCGGGGCAGACGAGCGTGCTGGAGAATGGGAGGTCTGTGGGGGATACCCAGCGGAGGTGGTCCCATTGGGGTCCCCAAATTGCCCCCAGTGCTAGCCGTGCTGGCCTCATACCCGTGGGTAGAATGACTGAGGCGAGGAGCCTCCGGGGTGGCTTGCTTTCTTACGAAGGCAAGCCGTGACTGAATTGTTGCCATGGACATGTTCTCGCAATGAGTACATGACCCATCCACGAATGCTGTCTCCGTGAGAGCAGCGCCCAGACACGAAAGACAGTGATCGTGGCCATCAGAGGGCGAGAGATAACGAGCACAACCAGGAATAACACATAAACGGAAAGGCATCTTTAAAAAGACGCGTCTTTAAAAAGACGTTCTGCGTGTGCCGCTCTTTTAGAGATATATACTCTTTCAGAGAAATATACTCTTTTATTTCTGCTGAAGCGCACCAGTGCAGAGTGGGGACAAGCCGCTGAAATGCGCCGTCAGATCCAGCAGAGGTGAATGAACACAGCTGTGGGAATTCAGCTCAGTGAGCATCGACCGTTTGGCTCCGAAGAGAAAATCTGAATGAGTGGTTGCATACCAGCTCCTTTTATACCCGTAGGTCCGGGGGAGTTGTATGCAAATACCACTTGCCAATTTTCATTGGCCTTTTATCAAAGACCAGAGGTGTCTCGGGCTCCCGAGAGTGACCCCTAGTGTCACTACATCGACACAACGTCGAGTGAGTGACAGATAGGGAACTCTAGGCTACAAGATCCAGTCCTCAAAAGTGTTGTGAACAAATGTTTATTGTGTGTTATCTGGCCTTATTTCAGTGACTTAATTTTTGTTTTTTCAAAAACCACACATAAACGTTATTTTCTCAAAAATACAAACATGTACATGCATGTTGCTCACATATTACTGAAACATATTTAGAAATGCTTCTGATAAAATACTGCACAAATAACCCAAAAAGTACCCGTTTGCAGTGTATCATTCTCTCATTGGGACAAAACTCACAGAAGCTGCTGCTATTGGACGGTACAACCAGGTGATCGGGGCGGATGTTTTTCACAATGTCCTGCCAGTGGATGGTATCAGCATGGCACAGGAACTTGTTCTGGTCCACATATACCCCTCCATTCAGAATTTCTGTTAAAACACAGAGAGCAACAATAAAACACCACTGACTACCTTATGACCTATTTCAGCAGGCAGCTCTGTGCATATCATTACAGTAAAGGTGACCCAATCATTATTAGGCATTACCACAAGGGTCCGTACATGCAGAGAGCAAAGATAATCTAAAATAATTTGACATCTGCACACAACGACTTATTTTGACACTATGGGGTCAGTGCTGGCTTAATTCTGTTAGGAGAGAGCTCCCTCTTACACAGGTTGGTCAGTAACACCCCTCCCCCCCATCCCACGCATTCAGAGCCAGTCATGTCTGGTGCTTTAAGCCTGGATTACTTCACCCCAAAATGAAAGTCTATCACCATTTACTCAACCTCATGATCTAACCCTGTATGACTTTGTTTCTTTGGAGGAACATAAAGAGAGAAATTTTGCAGATTTGGATATACTTCTTTTATTATTATTTTTTTAAGTGCAATTACAATGCATAGGGGCTGAGGCTTTTACGCTTAGAAAAGATGGAAAAGCACTGTAAAATTATAATGAAAATAATTCATATAACTCATGTACTAAATGACAAACACTTCTGAAGCCATAGAACAGATTTGTCTGAGAAATAGACTGAAATTTAAATCATTGTTCACTGATAATCTTCAAATCCAGTCAGATGTTAACCACTGTGACTGGATCAAGTCGAGTTGAACCTGGATAAACTGGTTCATTGAAAATATATAACTCGAATGATTTGTTCACAATTTGGACATTGATCCTTCTCTTGTGAATTATCAGTGAATAACAACATAAATTTTTGTCTGTTATGCATATAAAACCATAATATGAATTCAGAAAACTAGAGATATAGTGCTTAAGTCCTATGGAACTCTTTTATGAAACATTTATGGTGCTTTTGCATCCTTTATGATACTTAAAGGCCTTATTCCTCATGCATTGTGATAGTATGGAAAAGAGCGACTCGTACAATTCTAAATTTCTACTTTTGTGTTCCATGGCAGAAACAAAGTCGTACAGGTTTCACAAAATGGCAGAGAGTATATGATGGGATTTTTATTTTTGGGTTAACTATACATTCAACATCTCTTATTGCTATTATTAATAGTCTTAATCTGTTTTTATTTTCTCCTTCCCTCCTTTTGCTCCTCTGAGAGATGGCTGTTCTCAGCAGACACAAAAAGAGGGAAGGAAATTAATTACATTCCCTGACAATATTAGATCCATCCTGGTTTTGGAGCTCCGACATTCTGGACATCAGCAATAACAGGTTTGTAATTTAATATTTCATCTGCAGGGAGTTGACACGCAATCCTCCACCCTAATATGCACCATACTGTCTCACATGGATCACCGGATTTAGAGAGAAATCAATCAGATTTCCCCCTCCCCATTTCACAATTGAGATGTCTCTGTTTGGGCACAGTGGACAACAATGAACATTATGATCTTAACATTTCCCCGAAACCAAGTGTCTGGAGTAATCCTCATTTGCGTGGACAAAAACAGAGGAGGCTTATAACAGATTTGCATTATTAATGCAGTGGATTTCTCATTCATGGCTGTGGGAGATTAGGCACTTGGTGGTAGAACAGATGAGACATATTCATAACCATGGACATCTGAAACTGATAATAGCCTAACAAAAGCTTGATTAAACTGTATTCCACGAATGATTGGGGACAATGTTATTTTGTATTTCCCCTCTCTTCGCAGGGCATTGAAAAACCTATCGCTCAATGGATAAATACATTTTAGCATTCCCATCTTCTGACATGCTGGGAGGGTTCAACGCAAATGTCTTGCGCTTTCCTAGAGGCAACAATACGGAAAACAAATAAATGCAATGGCACGTAAACTCATCATGAGGTTCTTTGAAAGACCAAGTGGTTAAAGGGATTGTTCAGCCAAAAATGAATATCCGGTTATTATTTAATCACACTTATGTTGTTTCAAACTCATAGGCTTTTATTTTTTGGGTGGACCATAACAAGAACGTAACACAGCTCTTGCAATACAACTTCTCTTATTTAAAATTTTATGATCACTAGGAGTTGTCAAGTTCCAAAACAGAAAAAAAAGCACTACAATAGGATAATAAAGGTGGTAAATGTGACTTGTGTGCTATATTCCAAGAAGCATTCCTAAAGGTATGTGTGAGGAACAGACAGAATGTCCATAATAATAATAATAATAATAATAATAATGAAAACAATTGTTTATTTTTATTTTTTTTATTTTCTATCTGGACATGGATGCAGACTAGACGCAGCCAGCAGGGGTTACAGATTATCAGTGAATAAAGCTTCAAATTTCAGTCTTGTCCTCTCGTGACTTGGAATTTAGTATCACGAGTTGTATGGACTACTGATATTGTGTTTTATAGCTATGTTTGTAGCTTGAAAGCCTCTGTTCACTATGAACTGTTATCATTTGCCACACAATTCATAAAAAAACAAAACAATACTTATGTGTTGCAAAAAAAATAAAAAAATAAATGAATAACAGCTATACGGTTTTGGAATGGCATAAGGTTGAGTGAAATGCGACAGAATTGTCAATTTGGGGTAAAATACTGTTTTCCTTTAAAGGAGAGCAGATAACTCTTTCTATTTCTATTTCCTTTTCTCTATAAGCAAGATCCAGACGATTTCTCTGTAGTCTTCAGCTTCACTGAACCTTAGCTTGTAAATAACATCACACTTGTACATCACCTGAGTGAAAGGAGTCCATAATTGAAGACTACATATGGGCAGTCAGCACCTATTATGCTTACGATGTCATAAAACATTGATCATACAAAGCAGATAACAGCTTCATCACAAAGACTATTGTAATACAGCACAAGTGCAGAATGTCTATTCATAACCTTTCCAAACTGTGCATTTACATAATGTCATAATGTATATTAGTGATTCTCAACTAGTGAGCTGTGACCCAAAAATTGATTGCAGGTCTGTTTTGATGGGCTTGTGGACAGCAGGGAAAAACAATGCTATATGCAAATAAAAAATGCAACTAACAATATAATTGTGCATAGATATAATAGCAAAATAAATAGGCTTAACAACTTTTAAAAGTGAGGAGAAAACGCTTGCCTTATCTTTTGCACTTGACATGAAAGAACATGTCAACCAATATTTAATCTGCACAGCGGATTATTGCCTTTATGAACAAATAATATTAATAATAATAAAAAACTTCATTTTGTTACATTTGTACTATAAACTATTTTGTATGTATGATAAATAATGAGAACCACTGATGTAAGTTGTACATCATGTCCTTCGCTGATAGTTGCATGAGGCCATCTCATTAGTTTACTTCATTCACACCAACCAAAGGCACCACCGATTTGCTTGTTAGTAAAACATTTAGTCACAGATTTAGATTTAACATTTCAATGTAATATTTAGAATTAAATTTAATGTTGAGATTTAATATTTTTAATTTACATTTGACATTTATTTTTAATACAATGCAATTATAACACACTTAACCTTAGAGCATTTAAAAAATAAAAAAAATAAAAACAGAAATCATATTTGAGCTAAATCTGAAAAATTGGGCAGTTAAGTTTAGCTTAGATAATTTTTCATTACTACTTCCCATCTCAAGGTCTCACCTAATTCAGATTTGCAAGGAAGTTACTTATTTTTAAGGACACACAGCTGGAAGGGTAGGAGAACACACACACACACACACACACACACACACACACAGCCATTTTGGATGCCAGCACTTGCGCCGAGTCCAGTAAAGTGTCTATACACAGTCATAACAGCTGGCCTCACATCAGGACTCTTTTCAATGACTGTTTGACTTCTTATTGGGTTCCTAAAAGCTACAGGTCTCAAATGGAGTTAAAAGGGCTTTCCAAGTTTACGTCAGCCATTGGAAAACGTGTACACACACACGCGTTTGTATTTGGAGCACTTCAAGGTGAATTTAACATACATGTATTGTCTACATAGGCAACTGCCTTCTAAGCAGGGTTGACACCTGTCCCTTAAAATACGGCAATGTCCCATATTTAAAGATTAAATTATGATTCCTAAATCAAATCCATTTGGAACACGATTTGTCCCAGACAGACTCTGGTCGGACAGCAAATTCATTCAAGAGAGAACCCCCTCCCCTGGTCAGACGGTGAAAATGTTTAAGGGGGAACACCCTACCTAGACCAGCAGCACCACTGGAGGAGGTATCCCATATTTTTCAACTTTTAATGGTTGCAACCCTACTTCTAAGGCAACATCCTAACTGAAAAGTGACAGCTTTGAAATAGAAAGCAACTGCGTATATCACATAAATAGCCAGAGTTGAGGAGATTTAATTCACAATGGATTTCACCAGAATTTGTGTTAGCATGTTGCTGAGCTAATATATACACCGATAAGTCACAATATTAAAACCACCTGCCTAATATTGTGTAGGTCCACCTCATGCTGCCAAAACAGAGCCAACCCGCATCTCAGAATAGCATCAAACTACATCAGCTCAATCTCTCCTTTAACAATCCTGCAGTTCTAATCCAGTAATTCATCCACTGTAACACTTTCTCTGGCCTAATAATGCAAAAAAGATGATCAAGCCAAATGGGCATAGACGTTGCCGCCTATTCGTTCAAGTGTGCCAACATCACCCCAGCCTTATGCCAGTCACTACCAGAAGTCTGGCACAGAGGGAATGTGCCTGGCAGGGCTTATGAGGAATGATACACCAGACTCTGCCAACTTCCCCTGCCACAACTGTACAAATAGGTGATCTTCTGTGCCATCCATCAAAGTGAGCCTTTGCACTACACAGCCTGGCCTCTCTAGCCGCGTTACTAAGGAGATGTTGTCTGGGTAAGAATAAAGTTGAGTAAACAATGAGAGGGAACAGAGTGTGATTTTACTTTCCGATGAGTAGAACAAAAATTGCCCATAAGAAAATGCAACCAGGCTTTTTGTGAGAAAAATAAACACCTTTTGATTTAGAGGTGTGGGTTTTAATGGCTACATTAAACAACATTATTGCTGTTGTTACCATTGTGTGAAGATGTTATCTGTTTAAAAGCTAATGTTGATTTTATTCTTTTGTGAGGGCACTAAAACCACAGGCTAAAAGCTAAACAATACCTAAGAGAGTTTTTATGGATACCTAGATATTTTTTACTCGAAATTGGGAAAGAAGATTTTGTGTGCCTCTGTGTCCAATTTGAAAAAGGCAGTACATTTATTCCATTTACCCTCTTATCAAATTGACCAAAAGTAACATTTTGCATTCTAAATGGCCAATCACACTAGGCTTTGAGCACACTTTTTTTTTCATGGTTTAGTGTACACTAAACTTGAACTTTGGTGCACACTGTCATACGAAGTTTCTTTGCATGAGCTTGCGCTTCCGGTCTCCCACGTTCGGATGCATTTGAATGGGAGTGAATGGCGGTGGAACCACCAAAGAAATCAATAAAAATAGTTTTAGTTGTAACAGAAAAGAATTTTAGATTTTTTGTTTTCGCAGGCTCTGACTAGTTTGTCTTAGGACTCTACACTTGGAACAGACAACCCTGTCCCCAAATGTCAAATGAAAACAAACTGTAGTTGTCCACTTTTTAATGTCGGTCAGATAGACATTTTCTGTCTAAGTGGGTGGTTCTAGGCCAGAATAAGCTGAAAACTGGACCAGACTTAAACAATCATTAAAACTCTGGCTATGCAAGACTTTAAACAGAGAGGCCTTACATCACTCATAAGACTTAATGATTTATTCTACCTACTGAATGGCTTAAACATTATAATTAGTGATGTTCAAAGTTAGTTAAGACGTGTGCATTCAGTCTGTTGAGCACATGCTAAAGCTCCCCATTCATAAACCCATCACACTGAAATCATACTTAAAGACTAACAGTCCACTGCTCATTGAGTTATTTAGCCAATAACATATCAGCCAAGGTCAGAGAATAACATAAATCTAGAGGGACAGGGGTGGCAAACTAGAAATAAAACATAGACAGACTCAATTTGAATGTAATTGCACTTTTATGTACTTAACTACTGACCTGAAAAGAACACCGGGTTTAATTTAACTACATAAAAGCATTTATGAGGGGTTGATGCCGCGGGCATTCAGGAGAAGGAAAAGGGGAAGGCGCGGAGGACCTGTGCGGGAGTAGTTCAGCTGGCAATCGTGCCATACTAGCTGCAAGCAAATGCACTTTTAACGAGACACTGTTGTCATTCAAGCATGAGTGGCCACGGCAGGAAAAGCATCACGAGAACCTTATGATGGCTCATATGTGATCACCGCTGACAGTGGGACATGCGTTCTACTAGTTACATGTGTCTGCTTTGGTCACCGGAATCCATCTGAACCAAGGACCAATCTTGTAACGCTCAATGTATCATTTCTTTTCTTTTTTTTTTTTTTGCTAAAGACTGCCGACAGGCTGTGGAGGGACGATGGCCTGATAGCAACTCTTGAAAACAAATGACAAAGGCAATAAATAACAGGCAAGAGCTGCATTGAAATAAATCCCTTTCAAATCCAACCAAGGTTGACACAAATAATGATAATAAAAAAGGTAAAAAATGCTGGCGGAAAAATAAAAACATTAAAAAAAAAATAGTATGCCCTCTCTGTCCATAGTAGGGCAATTTTTACTGGCAAATATTATAAAGGAAATTGTCACAGTAATGGTATGATATATAAGCAATAAAGAAAGAATTGAAAGTATATAGACTGCTGAGGGGGAAAGAATTTTGTAATACCCTTAATATAAGAGGTTTAAAAGCAATGGCAGATGTTCACAATACACTAAAAATCTATTTAAAAAATGGTTTACTGCTAAATAATGTGCAAACACATTTAAAACCCATTTTTATTTGGAGTTTCAAGATGGTATATTGGGGTTCAAAGCTGGTCGGCTTCATTATGTATTATTGTTGTTTGTATGTGCAGCATATATGTATAAACACTGGAGGGACAGAGGCCACAGACAGCGAGGGGGCGTTAACTACAATCCAGCCTCCTTCCCCCCTCTCCACTGCAGGGTGGTAATTGTGTTTAAAGCAGGCTGATTAAATTTAGTTATCCCTCACATGATTTTTTTCCTAAGAGGGAGAATCTTCTTATTTATCTGAAAAAAAAAAAAAAAAGATTTAATAGACTAAGAGGAAAGGTATAAATGATAGAGGGCAAAGGGAATGGGGAGGACAGTCAGTAAAATCTGACAATGCTGGTATCATAAATTGTGCTTCTTTACCTCAGATAAACGCTGAAAACACAATTTTCCCGACTTGTATAGCTAAAGCGCATGCACGTTCTCAGGTTAATTGACAGGCAATATCTGTATCTAAAAGGTGACTGGCTCTTTTTCCAGTAAGGCGTGACTTCCTTCCTTGGTTGGGCATTCCACTTTCTCCCATTCATTTTAATAAAAGTGATCCATCTCTGCTAAATAGTCTTTGGTATAATGCACAATTTACTTTAAAAAGTAAGACTGTTCAACACTGTTCAATAACTATGATTGGCTGATTACCCTGTCAGTGTGGTAAAGCCCTCCTATCATGTTCAAAACCGTTCAACAAATCAGCCTAAATAAAAAAATAAATAAATAAATAAATAAATAAAAACTGGTGGAAATGTGGTGTGTGGTAAACTTGGTTTTTACCTCATTTAAAATGTTTTACTCAAGAAATTTTTTGCAATTACGAAAAATATGTATAAAATCATGACCACACACACAAGATGAAGACTCCAGTCATATCAGTAACTTTATAAAACCTGTTTTATTCTACAGGTTATTATCACATGACCAGCTGTATATTCATCACTTAATCTCAGTTACCGCCCTGTTATTGGACACTTTCACTCATGGGTTAGATTAATCATGGCTGTGAGTTAAAGGCAAATTTTCCACAAAATTACCGCAAATTCACCACTGATCATTTTCACATACAAAGAAGCTTTGCGACAAACTTGCGGCAAACTGTCCATTGTTGCTAAAGGTTTGCTGCAGGCTCACCACTACTGGTGAAGAGCTGCAAACGTCTGGCAAATATTTGTGGCGAATCACAAGCTCATTTGCATGTGAAATTAATGAGTGGCAAATAGAGTGGCAAGTTTGCGGCTTGATAGTCAGAACTCTAGATTTTTTTGTAAGGGTGATGCTGCACCCACACCCCTAGGTGTCAGTGTAAGTCCAAGATTTACCAGGAATTGCAAAAATATGCATCGTTTTCAAACAGCTTTCCAGAAAACAGATAGAGCTGCCCCAAAGTCATGCCATTGGTTGAATTAATGTTGCAGTGTTGGGCTAGATGGGCCGCTCAAACACAGAAATATTTTTTTATAGCGCCACAGAGTCATAGTTTACAGTTTTTGAGAAAATCAACCTACAGATGGCTTACTTCAGCTGGGATCGGACAAAGTATTTCAATATTTAAAAAAAATAAATGTAAATGCTGTTCCATACGCCTTTAACCCAGAAACTGTGTAGGAATCAAATTGAACTAGAACATGAATTTACACTAGACTAAAATATCTCAAACACAGAGAGAGGACTTTGCCTCATCATTTCAGAAATCCTCTATACACCACTGACATAACGCTCTGTCTGCATATATAGAGCACCACTCAAGACCGTCTAAATTAATGTACAGTACATGTGCTTTCGGCCAGCTTTCTCCTCTGGGAGGATTTGAATGCAGTTATTCTGGGTCAGCACCATAATGAATGATTTCATATGGGAGAGAGCACAGCCACGTGTGCCTGAATATGACTTCAGTGTTTAAGAAAAAAGTGTGGGGTAAGAATTAAGCTGAAGAAAAATCTGTGTAAAGTGTTAGTTCACCCAAAAATGAAAATTCCACCAATTTACTTTCCCTCATGTTTTTCCAAATCTCTCTCTCTCTCTCTCTCGCTGTGTGTGTGATTCTGTGCAACACCAAAGGAGATATTATGGAGAATATTAAGGACTTACAGTCACCATTCACTTACATTGTCTTAAAAAAAAATGGTTGCTGAGGCTAACATTCTGTCTAACTTCTTTTTTGTGTGTTCCATGGATGATTCATACAGGTTTGAAACAACATGAGAGTGAGTGAATGATGACTTTTAATTAATGGCTTCAGAGTAACACTTTAGATATCAAAAATTGACTGTTCACCTCATGATGGCATTTCAACAAGCTCTGTCCCCGGAAGTTCGAGAGAGAGAGAGAGAAAGAGAAGACTTTGACTTTAAAACGCTATTTAAACATATACTAAACCACTAAAATACAATGTAATCTACCCATGCAATACTACAGTGTGCATATTCAAAACAAAACCAAAATATTAAAATTGACCATCAGACATCACCAATTAAACACTATAGTCCCATCTTCACATATTGACAAAGCACCATTCACACCCCATTTAAACTCAAATTCAAGTAAGTTCTTTGTGATTTGACAGAATTTGTGTTCCACTCTGATTCTCGATTCAACCCAAGCAGTAAAAATTTGCAGTACACTCATGTTTTTCCCCTCAGCAGCCATTCTACAGGTCTTCCAAATAGTTAATTTAGCTTGTCCAACTTTAAAATTCGCAAAGGTACACTGTTCTCTGTGTGTTTTCGAATACTTCCATCCATAAATAAAAAGTATCTTATTAAAACAGAAACCTACATTTCTAAGTATTCTTTCCAATAGAGTAAACAGTGGTACTAGCCTGGAACATTCAGCAAAAACATGAAACACAGTCTCTGATTTGGTACAAAAATTACAGGATGATAAAACATCCGTATTAAACTTAGAAACAAACATATTTGTAGGTAACACACAGTGTAATATTCTCCACTGCAAATCTCTAGAACGTTTTGGAAGGGGACCTTTATACAAGAGTCTCAAAGAAGGAGCAAGATCATCAGAAACCATAAGATATTCTTTCCATTTTGTATCACATCTGTGATTAATATCTTTAAAATAATCAGTCTTTACACATATCTGATAAAACTCCCTTTTTCCAACTGCTTGAAAATCAAGCTCCTGTAACCCCTTAAATTTCAACAACTTCCCCTCTCGGTCACCCTCTATACAAACCTTTGGAGACACAAATAACTTAGGGAAAGAACATTGCATCGAGCCACCAGGCAAGACACAATTTACAAAATGGAGGAGCTGAGAAGGAAAAGCAGCTTTCAGACTGTTTATGAACTGTTCCACCATCCTCACAAATCTAAATCCCACCTGTTCACAAATTTCGACTGCTGGTCTCCATTTTCTGTAAATAATATCAATCAAATGTGCAACTTTAGTCAAACCCTTCTCTATAAATGTTTTAACAATGGTATTAGATGTGCAAACATTACTACCAAGAAAGGAATTATTAAACAGTGGTTCATTCAGGCCAAAATGGTCATTCTCTCGTCTAGACTCCTTAAAAACAGTCCTAAAATTTTAAACTGAAATGTAGAATCTTACATCAGATATAACATTTCCACTATACAAGGACATCAAAAACAATTGCTTATCAAGGGAAAAACCACCAAAAGTTCTGAGCAAAGCCAGGCCAAATAACACCCATGGTGTAGTATTCTCCTTAGAATAAAGTCTGAGCAACTTTTAGCCTCATAGCTTTAACTTTAGCTGTCAAATCAATCAACCCTTGACCTCCTTCATTAACTGGCACGTAAAGAATTGCAGGGGGAAGCCAATGATGACCGTCCCAAAAAAAAAATAAAAAATAATAAAAATAAAAAATCTTCTGCAAACGTTGCAATAGAATTTTTGGTGGATCAAGTACATTTAAACTATGCCACAGCATAGATGCAGCCAAGTTATTAATAATAAGCACTCTACCCCTATATGACAATGGAGGGAGAATCCACCTCCACCTGTGTAAACGGCCAGACACTTTATCAAATTGACCTTCCCAATTTTTCTGCATATATTGATCTACTCCCATAAAAACCCCAAACACTTTAAACATGTATACAACAGCTTGACATAAGAAATAAATGATGAACCAAAACCAAAAGAACCGAGACATTTAAAAAGAAAGCCATGATCAATTCGATCAAAGGCTTTCTCCTGGTCCAAAGAAACAAAACCTACATCAAGTTTATACACCTTGGCAAAGGAAATCAAGTCTCGAACCAGAAAAAGTTTGTCAAAAATGGATCGATTTGGAATACAGTAAGATTGATCTGCATGAATCACTGAAGATATACAAAGTTTAAGTCTATTAGTTAAAACTTTGGAAAACATCTTGTAGTCAACTCCGAGCAATGACACAGGGTGCCAATTTTTGATGTCTCCAAGATCACCCTTCTTAGGTAGTAAAGTTATCACGGCCCTCCGAAGACTCACAGGTAATGTGCCTCTTTCCAGACACTCCAAGAAAACAGAAAACAAGTCCTTTCCGATCACCGACCAAAACTGTTTATAAAATTCAGCATTTAGTCCATCCAATCCTGGAACTTTACCTAAAGAGAGTTCCTGAACAGCTACAGTCAGTTCATAAAAAGTCAAAGGTTGATCAAGTCTAGATTTCTCCTCTTCTGCAAGTTGAGGTAGATCTTGAAGAAGATTATCAGCCATTTCATCATCACAGGGTTCAGCCTTGTAAAGATCCTCATAAAAAGATAAAGCATAGGAAAAGGTTCCACGATCATCAGTCACTTTTCCTCCTCTTGGAAGTTTCAAATTACAAAGTCTTCCTATTTATTGTCTTCTTCTCCAGACTAAAAAAGGAAGATGTCGGAGCATCCATGTTGTTGAAAGAAGTAAACCTTGAATGGATAAGTGTCTCTTGGGCCCTTTCTTCTAAAAGATTCTGTAAAAGGAATTTATTCCGTTCAAGGATTTCAGCAGTGTCCACCTCGTCCATTTTATTATCAATGTAAAGGATATCTTGTTCAAGCTGTTTCAATGTACATTCCAAAATGCTTTTATAAGCAATAAAACTCTGGCAAAAAAAGTTTAATTTGTGCTATGCCAATATCCCACCATTGACTTAGGACTTATATAGCAATTTTCTCTCTCTCCAAGTCTCCCAAAAAAGGGTGAAAGAGTGCACAAAACTGTGATCTTGCAACAGTCTACTATTACATTTCCAAAGTGAGTGCTTAAGAGTGCTCTGTGCAATAGAAACTTCAACAGACATATAATGATGATCAGATAAAGCAGTGGGAATAATACAGCAATTAAAAAATTATTTATTTTCTGCACATAAATTCTATCGAGTCTAGCTCCAGATACCATATAAGAGTTTACTTTCAACCAGGTATATTGTTTAGTCTGAGGGAAGGTTTCTCTCCAAACATCCACAAGACAATGATAAGTTATCAAAGTTTTAAGTTCATCTGATGACTGTCTATGGGGTTCTTCATGATTCCTATCTAGGGTGTAATTTACAGTACAGTTAAAATTCCCAGCCAGAACAACCATTCTATCCTGCAATGCATCACTTAAAGCAGTCTTCAGTTTTTTAAAGAAAAGAATTCGCTCTGAAATATTATATTTGGGGCATACACATTAAACAGTGAGTCCATGAACCTTTACATCAACACGCAACATTCTTCCAGGAACCAATTCAAAAACATTCACAGGTTGCTCCTTATATTCTGGTCCAAAGAGAATCGCAACCCCTGCACTAACACTAGAACCATTACATAATATAGCCCGTCACTTTTTGCCTTGCAAGTGCAACGTACTTCTTACATTACAGAGAAGCTTCTTAAGGCGATACCGTTTTGGTCTATCAAGCTCATCAAAGGATGCCTTCCGCATAGCTACAGTACAAGATATCAGAAATAGTTTTAAATCTGGAAAGTACGACTCGATACTGGGCTTACGAAGCCCTTTTGTATTGTCAAGAAAAGTATTAACCTGCTGTACTGAGTAAAGTTTAGTCCTACCTTCAGAAGTATTCTCCAGATCCATCTCGTCATTCCCATCATATATTTCCTCGTAATCCTTATCGAAATCTTCCGTCTGTAGCCTTAAATCCATCACCTCTAGCGAACCATTATCTTCTTGACTCCGATCAATCGTTTCATCAGTACTTATGTTAATGTCACTTACTTCAGATTGTGTTTTTCATCCTCAGGTGAGTCGGCCTCATGCGCATCTTTTGCATGCACCTGCTGCGAACTCAACTCTAGCTGTATGACTTCGGGCATATCATTTTGGCCGGCCGCTACCTCAGCTATCTCCATGGCACTATTGCTGGAATTAGCCGACAGGGATCTACCGTCGTGCGCCTCATGCGAGCTACCCGCCATTAATTCCACTCCGGCCTGTGGAAGTTGTAACAACGCAGTGTCCACAATTATATCGGAACCTCGCGCCCTATCATCTTCCATGTTAACAGCCAAATCTCCATTGGCGCCATTATTTTCATTACGGTTCAGGCAAGTCTGTATAACGTGTCCAAATTCGCCACAAATAAAGCATTTCATGAACTCTGAACTAATAAAAATAGTGTAGCCTTACCCTCGATGGTTAATTTCACCGACAGGTTCAAAGGATCACTCTGAGAATTCAGAATCATGAAAACCTGGCGCCGAAAAGACATTACATGTTTAAGTTCGGGATGTTTGCATCCGAGCGTAATCATTTTAATAGGACTCACTAATTTACCATATCTCTTAAGTATTTCCTCTAATTTTTAATTTTAATGAATGGAGGTACATTTGAGAAAACAATCTTCTTTGATGGGCTCGACAGAGGCAAAACAGGCACAAACATTTCATTGATAATTAATCTGCTCTCTATTAAATCATTTGCCATTTGGCTTTGACTCAGGAAAATAACTATCGCCTTGTTCATACGAGAGGCAGATCTAATACTGACGCCGCCAACTGCAGCACTCACGGCCAGCAGGCAATCCTCTACTAACACAGACGCATCAGGTATACATTTGCAGCCATGTCTAACAGTCAGTTGCGAGAAATCACCCGCATTTGTCCCCATTTTCCCCACTCGCTGACCGAAATCAGCCCAAATAATCCTACTACTTTACAAAAAAAAGATAAACTCCAACTCAAAAACTCTCACCCACGCCAGACTCCGTTCACTCGCTCCCAGCATGCGAGAGAGAGAGAGAGAGTCATACCTAAATGAGATACAAGAGCACCTGAATATAAATGACTCCACCACAACCTTGCTTGACCTCATGGAAAGGTCAGAAAATAAATAACGCCCCAGATGGATATTTTTGTTAACTGAAACAGCACAAAATCCCGGCAATTTTATTTATTTATTTATTTATTTATTTTTTTATTTTTTTATTTTTTTATTTTTTGGAATATGAAAATGGGATATTGAATGTATAAGGCAAAGTGTATATCGTATGTCCTGTAACTGGACACCAAGTCTTTAACCATTATTTTTTTTTTTTCAAATTTATGCATATTTAATCATCACAATTTTTATGTAGGGTCTCATAACATTTTAGGTCATAGAAGCTGAATGCTTTTTGATTATAAAACAATTTGCAAAATGCTGTTCAAAATGGTTAAAGATGAACTAAAGCATGTTACACAGCAACGTCTCAAAAATATTTATAACTATCAATATATGAAGAAGCGCAATTAATTAATCGAGTGTATGATTTGTATTTTGGTGGCATAACACCAGGAATGTGCCTCAGATTATGCCATTATATAGCAATGAGGAAGAAAAAAAATTGTTTATTCACAAGATGCACAATAATGAGCTTTTCTGATTTTCTCTTTGATTTGATTCACTTTGTTTACAAACAGCTCAGGTTCTGTTGTTTTTTCTTTGTAATTTTAACCATGTATTATGCAATTCCTATATATATATATATATATATATATATATATATATATATATATATATATATATATATATATATAGGCTACATAAGCTCACCAAAAGGACAGTAACCCAGTTTTATTTACTCATCAAATCTAATTTTTCTTCTATTTTGGTGTTTGGGCAATATTAATGTTGTACCCTGCTTGCATAACACATCAAATTCAGTTAATGTATTGTGCTACAAAGTGATGTGGATGAAGTGGGCTGGATGAGAAAATTGTCCATGTTCAGAAAAGTGACTTCAGAGGTTTGTTGATCCCTGTAAATAAGAGGCCAGGTGGAGAAGAGAGGGAGGGATTTGGAGTATATTTAGCATCATGCATTCATCTGCATGGTAGACCCCACCTGGGCACCCTGAGCGCTTGGCAGGGCATCCACAGCAGCAGCAACAAGGGCAATTCATGACCTATTACCCTCCACTGCATTCAGTACAGCCCCTGAATCCTGTCCCTGTGAGCCACAACAGTATATGCAAAAAATAAATACATTAATTATTTAGTTATGGAGGGAGACAGGGGATGCTGCAGCAAAGACCTCGCTGTGCCAATTCTGCTGAAACACAAGAGTCGGCACTCACTCTATTTACTACTCGAGATGCACACCAGCTGCTTACTCTCTCCTTTTGGTTCTGCTACTCTCACTCCTTTTGGTGTTTTCTGTGTCACTGGGTATGTTTCGTTATTGCCTCTGATGTGCCATGACTCTAGAGTGATCATGTCTCCTAGTTATTTTCACTTGCCTCTCCTTGGCCAAACCATTTTTGTCCTATGTACAACAATCAAACAACGTCCGTTTAGCACATGTACTGTAGCTTATACTGTACATAAGAAAACTATTAAAACAGTGCAGACGGACACACATAAAAAAAGGAGATGTTAGGCAGAATGTTAGCTTCTGTCATTCTAACATGTCCTTTTGTGTTTCACGGAAGAAAGTCTTTGAAACAACATGAGTTTGAGTAAAAAATAACAGGTTACAAAGACAACTCACCAGTCAATCACAGCAAAAATAGGAGCTTCACTCTCTGATGATAGGTCAAAGATTCGGTGAACATTATGAAGATAAACTGATAGGCGACCTGTTAAGAGAAGCAATTTCTGGGCATTTTCCAATTATTTTCTCATCTTTTGTGATTTCCGATCCCATCAGTCTTCTCTTGAATTCCCTACAGTGTGTGTCGCCATGCACCTTTGTATCATTAATCAGATTATGTTGTGTGATCTGTACTATAAGTGGAACTGCAGTTAAATGCTTGACATATTCCTGCATAACCATTTCTCTAATTATATGTGTGGGATACAGCCTCAGACTGCAGACAGTCCATTCACTGACCATCTTATGCATATTGCACAAAAATTGCAAGAGCTGACTGAAATCCCCAGTTCCAATCTACAAAAAAAAAAAAAAAAAAAAAAAAAAAAAAAAAAATCAGCCTATTTTCAAGATTTACACATTTCAATAACAAAATTCCATCAAATTGAATTGGGTAATATTTAACAAAACAAAATTAATAAAACTTAAATTAATTAGTGGTTTAAATAATAATTTACAACCTGATCTCATTAATATCTGTAGCTATTTATACATAATATTTGTAACATTTAAGCATACATGCCTGTACATTTGGATAGACACTAAAACGTACAATATGGATATTTGAAAGCATCTAAAACGTAAACATTTGTACATATTTACAGCTTTAGAAACGTAAAATATTAACAAATCCATTACAACTATATTTGAATACACAAATTGATTATAATATATAATCCCTACCCCAACCTCTAAACATAACCACATTTCAACAATATAAAAACATGTAACAAGTAGAATAATCTACAGTAGCAATAATTTATGTTACAATATATTAATTTATATATGTTTTACAGCTGCTAATCCCAAACCTACTCCTAAACCTAACCATAATCATTTATTTAGCATATAAAAGATGTAACAGGCAAATTTAATTACAATAATTTATTCAGAAAAATGGCAAAATTCTGTACAAAAGTAGTCCAAAGGGTGATGCACTGCATCTGATGTGCTCCCTGACTGCATACAATTGCTTTGTGTGAGGTGGAGAGTAGAATTTGAATTATTTAGATTTATTGCTGTAAATGTTATCTTGATGCACTCCATAACGGCGCTGTCATTTCTCATTCAAACATATACATCGCAGAATACGGCAGTCGCAAACGGTCATGAGACACTTGAGAGCCAATGAGCATTCAAAATCACTTTTGTAAAACCACTGGCCGTAATGCTTGAGGCGGCAACTTCTGAATTTTGAAAATGAAACCAACACATGTTGTCGGTTACAGTGGGCACGACGGCACTGCGGCAGATGGAGATGGAGATCATTGAATACAAGGCTTGAATCTGGGTCTGTTCTTCACAGAAAGCAGTCTGAATATTTGGATTATAGCTAACAAATGTATGGATTCATTTTATTATTGTTTTATGGTGCTTATTGTGGTTTATTGTGCTTTTTGGCATATTCTGAAAACTCCTTTTGTGTCCCATAGCAAACTAAAATAAAAGTAAATGCTTAATAAATTATTAAAGGATTACGAGTTTTTATTTTTTTCTTGGTTAAAGTGATATAAATCTTTAAAATGTTGTTTAGGGCAGCAGAAACCATACACAGAACTGAATGAAACCATTAAAATGTCATATTATAATGTCAGCTGCATTAAATAAATGTGAAGGTATTTGTACCTTTCTATAGGTGTTAATACATAAAATGATGATGTTTAGATGCTGTCAATACGTCAATATTGTACGTTTCGGTGTCTATGCAAACGTAAGAGAATGTACGTTTGCTAGAACCAAACTTTATGTAAGAATACATAAAAATTCTTATGAGATCATGTTGTATTTTATTAAAGATTACCCAGTTCAATTTAATGAAATTGTGTGATAAAACGTCCTGGTTACTTGCGTAACCTTTGTTCCCTGATGGAGGGAACGAGATGTTGTGTCCATGTAGTGACACTAGGGGTCACTCTTGGGAGCCCGAGACACCTCTGGTCTTTGATAAAAGGCCAATGAAAATTGGCGAGTGGTATTTGCATACCACTCCCCCGGAAATACGGGTATAAAAGGAGCTGGTGTGCAACCACTCATTCAGGTTTTGTGCTGAGGAGCCGAGACAAGGTCCCGGCCATTTCAGCGGGTAGTTCAGCGTTGTGGCAGGAGGGACACAACGTCTCGTTCCCTCCATCAGGGAACAGAGGTTACGCAAGTAACCAGGACGTTCCCTATCTGTCACTCACTCAATGTTGTGTCGATGTAGTGACACTAGGGGTCCCTATACGAAACGCCGCAATTGGCTGAACTCTGATATGTGAACTGGCGGTGTGTGACGGGCAGACCACTGTGTGCCTCGTAGCCAGCGCACCAGGCCGATACGTAACCTCCCCCAACACTGTTATGAGTGTCGAACGGCACTTTGGGGACAAGTCGACTACCCAAAAGATAGAGACGGGCTAGTCTAGTCATGGACTCTTATCCCCTTTTTTTCCCTCTCCCCCGCAAAAAAGGGAATTAACTGACTGGGGCCACCAGGTCTAGTCGGGGGGGGTGTCCCTCCCAAGGGGAAGACACCGCGGAGACCACACCCCGCCCAGAGAGAGGGGGAGTATTTAAGTGGAAATATGTCACATAGTCTTGCCGAGCTTTGTCGGAAGTATGCCAAGTGGAGAAGTCCCATGGTAGGTCCTACCCTAATGGGGAGGAGTTACAACAAGCATGGTGACTGGGGCAGAGGGGCCTCTGCCCAAGGAAGATGCAGTTTACCATCAGGGAAACGTATTAGTGGAAGATATACATCGCATGGGGTTACCTACCCCAGTACAGGGCTTAGTTAGCATGTGTACTGAGCCAGCAGAGAGTTTCTCCGCAAACTCGTCTGCCACAGGGCTCGGAGGAAATCAACCAGGGAACACAGTTTGTGAACACTACTGGGAGTCAACGGCGCACGTCTTCAGCTCAGGGGAGGTGAAATGCGCTATGTGCAAGCAATACACCCGGCCGGCTGTCCTGGACTTACCTGCTTGTGTGTGCCATTACACAGGACGAAACCGGTTCCACCCAGAGATTGTAGAACCTCGCAAAGGTGTTGGGTGTTGCCCAGCCCGCTGCTCTGCAAATGTCTGTTAGAGAGGCCCAGGAGGCCGCTACACCCCTGGTAGAATGGGCCCGTAGCCCTACCGGGGGTGGCACGTCCTGGGAGAGATATGCCATTGTTATGGCGTCAATGAGCCAGTGGGCGATCCTCTGCTTGGAGACAGTGCTTCCTTTCCGCTGTCCACTAAAGCAGAAAAAGAGCTGCTCAGAGACTCTAAAGCTCTGCGTGCGATCCAAATAGATGTGTAAAGCGCGCACCGGACACAGCAACATCAGGGCTGGGTCTGCCTCCTCCTGGTGCAGCATTTGCAGGTTCACCACCTGGTCCCTAAAAGGGGTCATGGGAACCTTGGGTACATAGCCCGGTTGGGGTCTCAGGATCACGTGAGAGTAGCCCGTACCGAACTCCAGGCATGTTTCGCTGACAGAGAACACTTACAGGTCTCCTACCCTCTTGACGGAAGTGAGCGCAGTCAGCAGGGCAGTCTTCAAAGGGGGACAGCTGCCCTTCAAACCTCTCCTGCAGGAAGGAAATCACTGATCCGACTGTGCATCTCTGGGGGTCTTCGCGTCGGGAAGAACACCACTTAGTGAACAGACGCCACTTAAAGGCATACAGGCACCTCATAGAGGGGGCCCTAGCCTGAGTGATCGTGTCTACCACCGCGGGTTGTAGAGCGCTTAAATCTTCCACATCCCGTCCAGGGGTCAGACATGGAAAATCCAGTGGTCTGGTCGTGGGTGCCAGATGGCGCCCCGTCCCTGAGAAAGAAGATGCTTCCTTAGGTGAATTTGCTGGGGTGGGGGCTGTCGCGAGGAGCGTGAGGTCCGAGAACCACGTCTGGGTGGGCCAGTAGGGTGCTACCAGGATGACCTGCTCCTCGTCCTCCCTGACCTTGCACAGGGACTGTGCAAGTAGGCTCCCTGGGGGAAACGCATATTTGCGAAGTCCAGGGGGCCAGCTGTGTGCCAGCACGTCTATACCGAGAGGCACTTCGGTCAGGGCATACCAGAGCAGGCAGCCGGAGGATTCTTGGGAGGCGAACAGGTCTACCTGTGCCTGCCCGAATCGACTCCAGATCAGCTGGACCACCTGAGAGTGGAGTCTCCACTCTCCCCTGAGGGTAACCTGCCATGACAGCGTGCCCGTTGCAGTGTTGAGGTCGCCCGGGACATGAGTGGCTCGCAGCGACTTGAGGTGCTGCTGATTCCAGAGGAGGAGACGGCGGATGAGTTGTGACTTACAACGGGAGCGCAGACCGCCTTGATGGTTGACATTTGCTACTGTTGCCGTGTTGTCTGTCCGAACTAACACGTGCTTGCCCTGGATCAATGGCCGGAAGCTCCACAGGGCGAGCAGAATTGCCAGCAACTCGAGGCAGTTGATGTGCCAACGCAGCCGCGGGCCCGTCCATAAGCCGGCGGCTGCGTGCCCGTTGCATACAGTGACCCAGCCCATATTGGAGGTGTCTGTCGTAACCACGACGTGCCTGGAGACCTGCTCTAGGGGAACGCCTGCCCGTAGAAATGTGAGATCGGTCCAAGGGCTGAAGAGGCGGTGACAGGTCGGCGTGATGGCCATGCGATGTGTCCCGCGGCGCCATGCCCATCTCGGGACTCGAGTCTGAAGCCAGTGCTGAAGCGGTCTCATATGCATCAACCCGAGCGGAGTGGCCACCGCTGAGGATGCCATATGCCCCAGGAGCCTCTGAAAGAGTTTCAGTGGAACCGCTGTTATCTGTCTGAACTCCTTCAAACAGTTCAGCACTGACTGTGCGTGCTTGTTCATGAGGCGCGCCGTCAACGAGACTGAGTCCAACTCCAAACCGAGAAAAGAGATGCTCTGAACCGGGAGGAGCTTGCTCTTTTCCCAGTTGACCCGAAGCCCTAATCGGCCGAGGTGCGAGAGCACCAGGTCCCTGTGTGCACACAACATATCCCGAGAGTGAGCTAGGATTAGACAATCGTCGAGATAGTTGAGGATGCGAATGCCCACTTCCCTTAGCGGGGCAAGTGCTGCCTCTGCGACCTTCATGAAGATACGAGGGGACAAGGACAGACCGAAAGGGAGGACCTTGTACTGATACGCCCGACCCTCGAATGCAAACTGCAGGAAGGGTCTGTGTCGAGGTAGAATCGAGACGTGGAAGTACGCATCCTTCAGGTCTACCGCTGCGAACCAATCTTGATGCCGGACACTCGCTAGAGTGCGTCTTTGCGTCAGCATCTTGAACGGGAGTCTGAGTAAAGCCCAGTTCAGTACTCGCAGGTCCAAGATTGGCCACAACCCACCACCTTTTCTTCGGTACAACGAAGTAGGGGCTGTAAAACCCCTTCTTCATCTCTGCCGGAGGGACAATCTCTTCGGACGTACCGGTGGGTGGGGCCTCGCGGCGGGGCGGAGCATGAGGTGCCACACCGTGTCGTGGCCATGCTGAGTTCAGGGACATCAAAGTACTTACCTGGCTCCTTATGACCACCCCCGGGAACAGCCTGGGACAGGGGAGGAAGAGGCCTATCCTCGTGACCCGTGGAGACTGTCACATTGGGAGCAGATTTGTGCCACAGCTGGGCGCTCAGGGGCGGAGAGACTGCTGCCGGAGCGCCAAACCTGCCAAAATGGAGTGGTGGACGGTGGTCGTGATGACGGCCGTGCACACCGGGTATGTGACCCAGGAAACAAGGAAACCGCTCTTTTGCTGAACTCTTGGGTACCGCAGCCACTTGGGCATGCGGCGCAATTAAATGCAAAGGTAACAAAAGATTCTCCTCCCGGCCCTCCACCGGGGGATGGAGTGGTCTGCTTACCTGCTGCATACATCTTTTTGATTTATTTATTTACTTCAATTTTGTTTTAAATTTATTTATTTGTTTATTTATTTATTTTGAGTGTAACTGGCTGGCTTTTATGCATTTTCCAGGAATTCGTGTACACCAGTCCACCTGGAAACAAAGTTGTATTTACAAGATACATACAGTATTGATCAAGTGAACACTTTTGATGAATTACATTTTTATTATAATTTATATTATCATTAGAATAATTTGTGTTGTTTTAAATTTAAAAGATAAACATACATTTAAGAATTTCTTTGTATTTGTTATTGAAGGTGTGGATTTACCCCTGCCTCTTCAGCCTTTTGATGAGTTGAATACATTTAGAATCAGAATCAGAATCAGAATCAGCTTTATTGCCAAGTATGCTTACACATACAAGGAATTTGTCTTGGTGACAGGAGCTTCCAGTGTACAACAATACAAAAACAATACAAAAATAGCAACAAGACATACATAGATAATAATAAAAAATAGTTATACACATACGTACATACACACACAGACACACACATACATACATACACAGATACACATACGTAGTGCAAATCTAATACAAATCTGTTATCTGTCATGTACAGTTTAAATACAATCTGTTAGGTACATTGCAAATGTTTTTTTTTTTTTGTTTGTTTTTTTTTTCCAGAGGAATGATATGGCAGAAGAGGTTGGATGTGTTGGATAAATATAAAAAAGACTAAACTGTGTATTGCACATAGTTATTGCTCAATGGGGCAATTTAACTGTTCATGAGATGTAGAGCCTGAGGGAAAAAACTGTTCATGTGCCTGACGGTTCTGGTGCTCATAGCTCTGAAGCGTCGGCCAGAGGGCAACAGTTCAAAAAGGTAATGGACAGGGTGAGTGGGGTTCAGAGTAATTTTTCCAGCCTTTTTCCTCAATCTGGAAGTGTATAGTTCTTGAAAGGGGGGCAGGGGGAAACCAATAATCCTCTCAGCTGTCCGAACTGTCCTTTGTAGTCTTCTGATGTCTGATTTCGTAGCTGAACCAAACCAGACAGTTATAGAAGTGCAGAGGACAGACTCAATGTCTGCTGAGTAGAACTGTATCAGCAGCGCCTGTGGCAGGTTGAACTTCCTCAACTGGCGAATTGATTTACTAGCAATTGTTATAATCAAACGGTAATCAAAGTGATTTTAGTCATGTGCATTTATTTCGGTTATGTTATAATTATGAATGTTACAGGTCATTTGTGTATTTGACCACTGATGTGTGACTGAGGGTCTGACCATTGTCAGGAATGCAGTTAACAGTGCTTTCTCATTTAGTCTGGCTCCCAGAGGACAAATATACATGTGAGCTGTAACCATTTCATTGATCACTTATTCAGTTTAAGTACGATATTTATGGGGTTTAAGTTTTCGGTCATTAATTACTGAGACAAATACATTCTAATTCATCACTAAAAGTATATTTCTGCATAACTTTGCTCTGTTGCATTTGGACGTATTGTTCTCTCGTCATGATTGATCCAGCAAGCTGTCCCAACTTTGAGAATAATTTTGTGTTCTGTCTAATGATGTCATTGCAGGGATTGTTTGTAGTTTTGAGAATCATGTGACTAAGTCAGAGGAACTGGACGCCAGTGGACCCATTTCTACTTACAAACTTCACTTAGTGTCTTAAAAATATAATCTTTGAATGATTGCAATTCACTTAGTTAAACAGAACACCATGTTTGTATGTTTCTAGAATTATCTGTACTGTTCACCTATCAGATTTCCATCCTTGTAACGATAATGTCAATTTATTTGCATATCCCTATAATTGCTGTTGCTTCTATAAGTTAGTTTGAGGTTAGATCCTCAACTCATTTTCTCTTTCTGTAGAGAATTTTGTCTTCAGTAAACTGTCTCTTAATTGACTGAAACTACAACTTTGACTCCTGGTCATCATTGTTCATGCTGGTCTCTTTACTGTGTATACCTGTATTTCCTTACATTATGTCCCCCTTTTGTTTAATGACAGCATGCACTTGAGCTGGCATGGATATTTGCAAAAAACCTGATGATCCATGTTATCCCAGCATGAGCTGGAAAGGTACAGAAAACATATTGTGTGATTCAATGAAAGCAAGGAAATCTGACCTTTTGTAAAAATGTGTTAGCATAGTAAATTTCACAAACGTGCTTATTTGATTAGTGTCCTAGAAATAGTGCCGAACCTTAAATATGTTAATTTGTTTCTTTATTTCTTTATTTTTTTTTAAAGTCAAAATCTTTCTGTTTATTTCCATGTTCAAATCAGATTTTGGATCCCAGACTTTCAATGTGGATTCTGACTTTTAAACCCCATTGCAATATATCTGTACTGGCTTTGTGTCGACTCCAGCTCTGCATGCTATCATTGCCAATGTCACACACTTTGGCTGGTGCATGCTCAGACTCTGCCAAAATCTGAACAACACATTGCGCTGGCAAACGCAACATGTTGCTGTCCAAACATCCGCCACGGTGTATACACCTGCCAGAGTAAGAGCCAGGAAACACCCCCCACAACCCACTGAGTGAACTACCACCACAGTAGATCACCTACTACATCCATCAACTCTAACTGATGAGTGTGATTGAGGGTTATGATGTGTCTAGGATACAGGGGGGTCACTTTGATGTCTCTTTCCTGTTCTGTACACCCCTACGGTCTTTGCGTTGGCTGTGTTGTGCAGAATGGCCTGGTTTTCAAATCTAAAATATCGCTTCAGGGCTGGAGAGATGTGGATGAAACTGTTTTGATTATTAATTGACATCAAGACTCACATTAACATTTAATGAGGCCCAAGTCTGGTGTCTGAGGGGGTGGAGGGCTAAAACAACTCAGAGTGGACAGCCAAGCTTTATGAGTGCTGCTGATACACATTGTGTCTGTGTGTGTGGGACAAAGGTGATGTGTGTGCATGCAGCTCATCTGTGGCTGGAGTTCCTGCACTGTTGCTGGCCCTTAAGCTGCCAGTTCTGAATTATTCAACATCAAGAGCCGCTCTACTTATTTATCCATGTGTTTTCTGCTCCTGCTTTTTCTCAGTTGCATGCATTTGCTTGCACACAAACACTGCAAAAACAAGTCCTTGTTTGAACATGCACGTAATTGTGATTGAGCTTCTCATGTTGCTCATGTACATGCATCATCTTGACATCAAGATTTTCACTGAAAATGACTTACATTTTACATTGTTTCAGACCAAAACCTATTGCTGCTTTCAGAAGACTTAGAATATGATGCACAAGTTGCATGGGCTACTTTTATGATACTTTAGGCTCCTTTTTTTAAGCTTTAAAGTAAGTCATTATCCACTGCCATTGTGTTGAAAATATGGGTTCCAATATGAAAATTCTTTCCTGTTCCTCATAGAAAGAAAGTCCTACGGACGTGAAACGACATGAGGGTGAGTAAATTATGAGAGAATTTTCATTTTTGGGTGAGCTCTTCAATAAAAGTCCCGTAAATTAATGAGTCTGTATTGTTGTTGCAGTAGGACCCTGTTGAACAGACCAGCATTGCTGTTCACCAGCATACTGTATGTTATCTATTGTGCCGACATCCCCCCCCAACCCCCCCCCTCCCCCTTCGCATTTTTACAGTGCACTCACAAAACATATAATCAACTCAACAGCATAAATGTACAGACTAACATAAAGTAGAGTCATTTAGCAATATCATGTTGTACTGAATGTGTCTATTTGTGTCGAAAAGCTTGTAAGTTTTTGTTCAGGCAGGAACATAATGACTGATTTTACACAGGCTCAAATCAAACAGCAAAATCAGGTGTTAACAACACCCCAGAGGCTCTTTTGAGTCCATTAGTAGAGGCTTACGAGTAATGGAGACAAATGGGGAAACTAAAACAAATGTCAAAGCTTTTTTACTCTGGAGCATGCTGCCATCTCAACTTAGCAGCAGCAGCATCCTAAAACAAGTGTAATGTTAGGTTATTTCTGCCAGTGTAATGGTAGCCAGCTGGTATGTGATAGCTATGCAGTGTGTAAACCTCACTCTCCTGGCCTTAAGAGACGCACTAGCGACCAAGGCTAGAGGCCATGGTTTTTATAGCCCCCTAGCTAGCACGTCCGACTCTCATGCCGGAGACCACTGGCTCGAATCCCGCTCGGGGTGGGTTGAGTAGGACTGGTGACACCAGCTAAACGTGAAGGTCAAGAAAGGCTCCATAAAATGGAATGATAGAGACTGTAGAGACCCTGTGAAATCGAAACAGGATTTTTTTGTAGGTGGGGGAGACAAAATATTGATGACTCATCTTGCACTCAGGGACATAGATAAAGAGGCGTTTAATGGGATCTCAATATCTCTCATCATCAATTGTCAAATATGAATCAAGTACTCTTAATTCCTCTTCTGTCAACTAACCTTTGTTCTTCACTGACACATTATTCATTCTTGTGGTAAAGGTATTGCTCTCTGATTAAAAAATAATCTTTTGGTGCGCTCCACTTTCCCTTTGCCTGGGTTATTTTTTCAGCACATAGAGTGGGGTGATGTTCATTGGCCATGTTGTATCGGGATGCTTAATATAAATTAATTAACTGTGGGGCCATGAAAGCTGTGTGCATATTAAAATAACTGTTGTGCTTTAAGTTATAACTGTTCTACTTTTTTAAGTTGTCCATTTTTTTGCCCATGACATTCACCTGTTGCTGTCGTTCATCACATCTAAAGAATACAATTATTAGCTGTTATTATTAAAGTTATAGACCTACACTGAGTTTGCAGAATTTTCTGTGCAGGAATTTGGGGAGGGGATTTGCAAAACTCTTCGGAATGGATTTAAATATGGTAAAGAATAAAAAAAAAAAAAGAAAAAAAAAAGAAAGATAAACAAAATGTTGAAAAAGTAAAGCTTGTAACTTTTTTTGATGTTAAAATACTTTCTACTATCCATATTGAATTTGCAGAGTCAACCAGAATAAGCCATCCGTAGGTTGATTTCCCCGAAAAGTGTCATGGACTCACACTTGGTGCTTTCAAAACATTTTTCTCTCTAATTTTTTTAGTAGAATGTGAAATTCTGGAATGTGTGCATATAGTATCCACCCCCCCCCCCCAACACTCACACTTTTTTTTAAAATTATTTTTGTTTTATTATTATTATTTTTACACTGTTCAAAGTGGTGTTAGAAGCCAGGAGTTATGTTTTAATCATTCAGATTCTTCATGATATAACCAGATTCATTATTAATGGGCCTGGTTTCTCCAGTGATTGGGGTGGGCGAGTGGGTATTAGCACTAGCCCTGCGCTCTCCATTTGATCTCTGTGTAATTACTGCTTTTCTTTTTTCTCTCTTCACAGGCTTTAAATACAGAGGCGCCGGAAGAAGGGATTCTTCCATTTTTCTACTCTATTTCCCTGGGCTTTGTTTTTCTCAGCAGTTCTGTCATCTTTTCAACTCCTTGGATTTGGAAAAAACACGCTGCAATTGTTCATTATATACAATCAGAAGGAGATGTACATGTACCACTGTTATTTTTTTTCCCCCCAATACATGAGATATACTTGAGATAAAAGCATTAAAATCTGAAATTCATGCACCATTATGTTTTAAACAAGCACATTGTTTTTTTCACATTTTGCTCTTTTGCATAATTTATATTATTCACTTAAACAGACTATCACTAGGCCTATTAACATGTTAATTTATTATATTCTCTAATGCTATTGTAACTACAGTATTAAATTTTGCAGTCTAATACAGTAAATCTTCTGTAAAACTCGTAAAATGTAGGTATATGGTCTGAAATGCACAACTAGGATGTTATTAACCCTCCTATTGCGTTTAGTTCATTTTTGACCCGGAAGAGGTAAATAATTATTTTTAAATAGCACATAGTTTTTAGGATGGAAACCAACTTTTTTTCAAGACTATGAAAATACACATAATAAAGGTTTTTTTATTTATTTATTTTTTATATACAATTACATCAATTGCGTTTGTGGGTAAATTTCAATTGTGGCCTTACACACGATATTATGTAGATTTTTTTAAACATCTATATGAATTAGATTTTTCCTTATAAAAACTTCACTTACATTTAGCCTCTTTCCCATACTCACAAAAAAAACTTTCTTTGTCTCCCAATGGGACTGGATCTTGTTTGCAAATATGCGCACACACACACACACACACACACACACACGCACACACACTCACTGATACTCACACACACACACATTCCTGTACAAAACAGAAATAAAAGAAACTAGATCAAAGGGAATAATGCTTAAAAAGGGTGTGGCAAGAGTTAAAAGTGCATGTGCACATTAGTCTAAATAGGGCTTGGAAGAGGAAATTGTCAATATTTTACTCTACAGCCATTTGATGATGAACGAGTTTGCAACATACACAATAACGTTCAAAAGTTTGTGCAAGTAAACATAATACATTTTGTTTAAAAACATAGTAGAGAAGAATTTATGTTGTATACTTGAGTTGTACAGTTGTTTTGATGATGTTAAGTTGAAAACAATATGTTGGTTTTATACATTTTGACCACCAAGTTAAAGCAGTTATGAGTAATAGGAAATTCATTCAAATTAATAGTAATTCTGATAATATTAGATGTTCATATACATTTTATATTAAGCTATATTCAAATAAAATTTCATATAAATGTTGATAAAAATATATGTCTTCACAAGTATCAAACTGGTTTGACAGTAGTTAATGTATATTTTAAAATGTTGAAGAATTTCAAAATTTTATAATAAAAAATAAAAAAAATGACATTCAATTAGAACATTTTAATATTTGTCAGCTAACATGCCAAAAATATAAATATTTTTACATGTATGAACAGTTAAGATGTTATTAATGACTTACAATATGGTTTTAGATGAAAACCATCAGGTTATGAATGATCAATAAACTTAAATTCCACCGGGTCAAAACTGACCTGCGCAGTAGGAGGGTTAAATAGCTTATATTGATGGAAAATATTCTGTCGTACACAACATTTTACAGCTCAATGTACAGTCACACTCCACAAATATTTAAATGCTTCTATTACCATCACATCTCACTTTTCCCATTTTGAGGGCAACAGGGTCATATTTCTCAAATTATTTAAAATTCAAAAGTCCTTCTGTGGTTGGACATCAATATTTCATTACATTCTTTTCTCTCTGCGTACATTATTCCCAAAAGCATCAATTAAAGAGCTTTAAAACAGTCAGGAAAATAAGGAAGTGAACAGCACAAAGAATATGTTAAGTGGGGGAAAATTACAACATTCTTTGCTCTTCCAAGGCCTAAGAAGCTATTGTTTATTCTGTTGCAAAAGCAAAGAGCGAAGCAATACTACTGTCACTTTTAATAAGAAAAAATGCTGTTTTCCTCAATGTAGCTTGTCCAGGAAGCTTCATATTGTCTGCAAATATGTTCTGTCTTTGACACTGTCCTTTGTACCTCTGTAACCTTGTGTTTGTGGTTTGTGTCGCCGGTTATTACTGCACTACAGCTGCGGCAAAAGATTAATAATACAGCCACAATCCAGATTTGCTGCAGTGCAACTGCTGTCCTTCAGAAGGAGGATCGCTCCCCTGCGCCTCAAACAGTGAAAAATCGAGTATGACACAAACGTAATTGCATAGGAAGTAATCAATTAGACACACAATTGGAAGTGACCCGGGGTCTGGAAGCCTCCGCACCAAAGATGGAAATGAGTGTTGTGCAAGCACCAACAAAAGTAATTTTCTTTTTCTCCTCTGGATCCCTTTACACAGAACGTGGCAAGTCAAGACAAAGAGAGAGAGAGAGAGAGGGAGGGAGGGAGGGAGAGTGAGAGAGAGAGAGAGAGAGAGAGAGAGAGAGAGAGAGAGAGAGAGAGAGAGAGAAACGATATGGGGAAAGGGGGAAGCGGAGTGAAGACAGTGATGTGTCTGAAGCAGTCATATTCTGATCTTCCTTTTTTCTCGTTTTTTGTCTTTCATCTCCTGTGTGCTGTTCTAGAATGCTTTCATGAGATGTAGAGCAGGACTAGTAGAAGTTAATGCATGATCACTGAAATTTTCTTCTTGAACAGGTGCAGGTAAGAGTAAAAATACAAGACTGCTCTAATGTGCACACCATATATGTGTGTATCATGAATAAAAATTAATGTATACATGGCACTTTCCACTATCAGGGTACAAACTAGCTGAGGTGGGTAGAGTAGCTAAAACTATACTCAAGTAAAAGTACAATTACTTAAAAAAATTACTCAAGTAGTAGTAAAAGTACTTAGATAAATAATTACTTGATTAAGAGTAAGAAAGTATCCAATTAAAAGAGTACTCAAGTAGTGAGTAACTCGTTACTTTCACAAATGACATAATGGACGTTAACTCCCCTATATTCCATTACATAATACAAATTTAACATGTATTACAGGATTATTATTATTATTATTATTATTATTATTATTATTAATGGAAATTCCAAACCCATATGAATTCCTTTCTTCCATGCAACACAATAAGGAGATTTTAGACAGAATGTTAGCCTGAGTCACCATTTACTTTCAGTGAATGTTTTTTGTTTTTTTTACATATATTTTGAAAGTGAATTGTAACATCTTTTGTGTTCCACAGAATACAGAAGGTCACACGGGTTTGGAACAAAATGAGGGTAGGGAAATGATGATGGAATATTAAATTATGGCTGAGCTATCACTTTAAAGGGATAGTTCACTCAAAAATGGAAATTCTCTCATTTACTCACCCTCATGCCATCACAGATATGTATGACTGACTTCCTTACGTCTTCAGAACACAAATTATGGTTTTTAGAAGAATATTTCAGCTTTGTAGGTCAGAACAATGCAAGTGAATGGGTGCCAAAATGTTGATGCTCCAAAAAGCACATAAAGGCAGCATAAAAGTAATCCATAAGACTCCAGTAGTTAAATCCATATCTTCAGAAGAGATATGATAGGTGTGGGTGAGAATCAGATGAAAATATAAGTACTTTTTTGCTAGAACTTCCTAGAAATGCCCAGCAGGGGGCGATATGGAGAGAAGAATGTGAATCATCAAAAACTCAAGAAGAAGAATGTGAACGTGATCTCTTTCTCATCCACACGTATCACATCACTTCTGAAGATACTGATTTAACCACTGGAGTCTTATGGATTACTTTTATGCTGACTTATGTGATTTTTTTTTTTTTTTACTTTAAAATGTTGGCACCCATTCACCTGCATTGTATGCACCAAAATAGCTGAGAAATTCTTCTAAAAATCTTAATTTGTGTTTAGCAGAGGAAAGAAAGTCATATACATCTGTGATGGCATGAGGGTGAGTCCATGATAAGAGAATTTTCATTTTTGGGTGAACTATCCCTTTAAGGGCTCTTGTCAGATCTGGATGAATTTGTCAATAAGAAGAGGGGTTTGGAAACCTTTCTAGTAAATGTTATGGTGAAAACATGAACAATGTCCCACAGGGACATTATATATAATGCTGAAATATAAACCAAAGCAAGATCATGCTTTATTAATGCCTAGTTTCGCTGTTTCATAGCTTTTAAAGTCCTGCGTGGATTCTTAGTTCAGTGTAGTTACAGTTTTCAGTGTTGAAAGAATTTAGATCATTAGTTCTGTACAGCAGTATCGCCACTCCCTAAACACAGAGTACGCAGCCTACATAGGGCACTAACCCCGGTCGCACAACACTCTCTTCACCATACAATCACCTTGCGCCCACACATCTCAAAGCATTTACACTTAAATTGGATGTTTACATGAATTTATACAGTAAATCAGCCCAAAGTAGCTGTGATAGTTTCCAGTACCCCCAAGAGGGCATGGGTAAATGCATAAATACTGCTCATGACATGTGGGACGCGGGACAAAGTGCGCTGATATATTGCTCTACTGATTTAAAAAATGTACACTTAAAAACTTATGTCATAAGAACCCATATTTACAGAATCACCATGAAAGTGACCATCTCCATGTCACAGAAAAGCCAGCAATTTTAATCTTGAAATATCCGCTTGTCTTGATGTTAAATTAAGGCATTGCATGATGAAACTATACTTTTTTCACTGTATGGAGCACAGAAAGTGTTTCACTTAGTTTGAAGAGCATGATGCAGCAGCAGTGATGGACTCGGCTTGAGTGACAGTCTGTGACAGTGCGCGCAGCTGTGAACGCCGCTGTCCCATTCAGTAATCTCTCAATAAATTATGCATTAATTATATATAATATAATATAAGATTAAAAAAAGTAATGTAACGACAGGAACGTCACCCATTGTAACCAAGTAAAAATTGTTCATTAGAAATTTACTTGAGTGAGAGTAAAAAGTACCCTCTTTAAGTACCCTCGTACTCTAAAATATTCTTTTTTTCCAAAAAGTTACTCAAGTAAATGTAATGGAGCAAAGGTAGCACTTAACTACCCACCTCTGCAAACTAGGGACAAACTTGAGACAATGGTCAGTGAAAGGAGGTGCTTAACCTTCATAAAATGTTTGATTGTCAAGACTAAATATTACTGTACATGAGGTATTTAACTTTCTATTTATTTTATGTGAGTTTTTAAATCTTGAAATTGTTTTACTCAAGAAAATGCATTTAATTATACTATTTATAAAATAATTGTAACGATTTACAAATTAAATTAATCATCAAAGATATAAAAGCAACATTTGCTTATACCACAGTGTCCATTCAGATCACAGGCATTTTCCAAAGGTATACTTTTAAAAAATGTGGTGTATGAGCAAAGCTTAAGTTCCTTCAAAAGTGAACATTGATCAAGTCAGTTTGAAGGACAGCTAGTGGGCAGACAGAACAATCTATAACAACACAGAACCTTCAAATGACTAGCGTGCAGTACAAAAACAGAAAACTGAGACAGCACAGACACAAATTTTAACAGAAAACGGTCCTCTTTAAGGATAATCTGTTCTAAAAGCAGAAAAGTAACTAAAGTAAATGAACTTATAACATCTACCTTTCAGCATATCTTGTTGGACTACTGGCCGAAAGTCATGGCATGTAATTCATATTCATGAAAAAATCTGATAATTTGTGTGTCCCCACCATTTTTCAGATTGTTACACATTTGATTACATTTAAACTGTAAAAGCTTTGTATTAGGCAAGCACTGCTTAAATAAATAAATAAACACTTAATTAAAGTGATGGAAATAGGTCTATTAAAATAATTTTTCATTTGGATGAAAAGAAAATTATGTGACAAATGCTGTCATCAAACGGCAAGTGAGAGAGAGAGAGAGAGAGAGAGAGAGAGAGAGAAAATAAAGAGAGCAAAATGTTAAAGGTTGTTATTATTATGAGGTAATTACCACCTAAACACAGCATTGTTTATCTGCACAAAACAAAAAATTACAAAAAACAATAAGGAGGTCCAAGAATTTTAAGGGAAAAATGTGTGCCTCGGCATTAAAAAACATCTCTAATTCTTCTGAAATTGACAACAGAGTGCCACTTTGAAATGTCAATGAAAAGATGCGAAGTTTAACCTTTGGCTAGGCAGTGGGACGAGGTATAATTATTGCAAATTGCCTGCCTCTGGAGGGCTTTTGGGGACACAGACAGAGGAAGGAAATGCTCCTTGTAGACTCATGGAAGCAGATGCCAACACTTTCTGTGAATCCTGTTAACAGTGCATTGTAATGCATACAGTATCATGCCATAAGTAAGTGCAACCACAGCTTTATAATATATATATATATATATATATATATATATATATATATATATATATATATATATATATTTATATATCATGTGGTCATGTGGTTCCCTTGTCATGTGATTTCATGTTTCCCTCCATGTTCATGTGTCTTGTTTTCATTGGTTGATTGTCTTGTTATCTTGTTTAGAGTTATTTGTGTTTATTGGTTATCTTTGTCTTGTGTTCTCCCATGTCATGTATTTAACCTTCATGTTTTCCATGGTTCATTGTCAGGTATTGTTTGTTGAATGTAACTTTGGTTGTGAATTCAAGCTTATGTCAATTCAAGTTTATGTTTCATTTATGTTTGTAGTTAGGGTTTTGGATATCACGAGTTGGAATAAATTTACACTTGGATTCTTTACTTCATCATTACAGACCGTTATACATGGAGGGTTGTACCAGTGGCAAAATCATGTTTTAGAGACAAAAAGTGAAAAGACAAAGAGAAACCTTAGCTGAAAACTATTCAATAGACATCGCAATGCAAACATCGCTAATCAAAGACATTCAAATGTTCAAATGGCTTTTCAAGGCAAACTAAAAGTAGAGTTGTTCCATTTCATATTCAGATTAATAACACAAATGGCTCAAGTCATTGACTTTGACTTAATAACCCAGCTGGGAGAACATTTGAAACCCAGTCACAAGGGAAGCCCTACAACTGGAGACCAAGCACCAGGTCTCTGTCTCCCACACACTACCTTCTAGACAATCAATAGAGCAATATCAGCAAACAATTGATTTTATCCAGGCAATTTTTACCACCATGGTTTTCAGCTCTGGTAGCAATACTGATAGGCTCATTTTATCAGATTTGGGATTAGGCCCCGGTGCAGTTAAAAGCCTTTATTCTCTTTCATATCATTTATGGATGGTATTGATCACTTTACACATCTCAGGAGGACTGCTATGAAAGGAATGACATGATAATGTGACAGGGGATCAAAGAGGTCATAATGTGTGTATCTGATGAGCTGATAAGAGAGAAAGAGAGAGAATGAGATTGTTTCTAGGCTCTGTTCCAGCTTTGATCTGTCTCTGGGTTACATGGTGCAGACAGAGTTTAAAATTTAGGAGAAGTGTCTAACCATAAGTCGCAAGACTACTAGTTTAACAAATTTTTCAGTAGCATGACATTAGCTCTGCTTTTTTCAAAATACTTATAGCTTTCCCAGAAACAAGCAATTTTTTAACAAAACAAAACAAAAAAAAGGGTTACATCCCTACATTCATGGCACACTAGAATGGTTATATCAAATTGCACTGGGATGTCCGATTAATTTTTTACAAGTCGGTTTGTCATTTTAACAAATGAGTTCAAACAAAAAATATAGGGAATAGGGTTAATAAAAAAATATGCATTCCTTTTGACTATATTACATAATTTACAGTACAACCAAAACTACAATTAACTCACTGTGGACATTTCACCACAAAACAGGTTAACAACACTGGGGTCAGTGGTTCAAATTTCAGTAATCACAGACCGATTTTGGCAGCAGAACTTTCAACCTCCTGTCACTGAATTCAGTGTGATCAGTCTTGTGGTTCTGTATATATATATATATATATATATATATATATATATATATATATATATATATATATATACCTGTAAATATATATAATGTATATACTCTGTTTTTTTTTGTTTTGTTTTTTTAGCTTGCCGACCAGTCTGACATATGCTGGGTTTCCATCCAAAATATTTAGCATTTTTTAAGCACATTTCTAAAAAATTGGACTTAATAAAATACAAATTTTCCATCCACTAGGTAATGCACATTATCATGAGGGAGCCCCCTCGTCATGATGGAGCAGCTGAATGACCTCTCCCTGCTTTGGGGACAGTTCTATTTGCAAGATTGGAGCAAGTATCTAATTTTATTAAATGCATCCTCGAGACACCGCAGAATAAGTGTAATATCTGATATAATGTGGGCTGAAATAGCTGCGATGCCCACACACCGCCAGTCTCCGCATACCTGGGAGCGTCCGCTCTCAAAACTGTTGTGGTAGATGGTGAGGACCCACTTTATCGACCAGCTATGGGTAAAACACTTCCAGATGACAAGCACTATGTTCAAAGAATTGTGTGCCAAGGTCGGACCTTTCGGTGGGCTAGTCATATCAAGCTATCGCACAATCATAACATGCACGAATGGTCAAAACACGTCATTGTTTTGTGAATAAACCGTTTCCATCACCTTAATGCACATTTTAACTAATGTGAAACTCTAGAAAATCCACCTCCTCCTAGCGCATTAAATTTTAAGCAAATTTAGAAAGTTTATTTGCATATCAAGCATTTCCATTCAGGATTTCTTATGCACAATTTCAAATGTGCATAAAAATAGTTGGATGGAAACCCGATGATTGAAAAATTGGCTCAACCAATGGCATGAGTTTGGGGTGAGATTTTTGTTCTCTGACCAATGAAATACATGGGAAGTGTTCACGAAACCTCTTCACGAATTACATACTTATATTTGATGTGTAACCCTAATTTATCTAACTGATTAAGAGCCAAACACTGGTCTTGTAAAGTGAATAATTTAAACTGACAGTAACATAAATTCAAAGATACTCCCCCCTTAATGTAGCTTCAATGCCGTTAGCCACTTTGCCACTTGCTTGTAGTGTAGCTAACTATTTTTTCTAAAGGGTAGCTTGACTGTAGTTCAACTGCTTTAGATTATGAGAAGCTTGTCAAGCTACTGTACAATAACTGAGTAGCTTCCACAACACTGTAAAAGACACTTAAAGCTTCTGCCAGCCCTGTCATTTGCTAGCCCTCACTACACCACTCAGTTAGAGTGAAAAAGAGATATAGTTAAAGGTAAGGGGGCAGTGACAGCAGCTTTCACAAAGAATAAGAAATTGAGTGAAAGAGACAAGAATGAATGTAGGCAGATGTAGAGAGGCTAAGTAAACGAGCTAGAAGAGTTTCTGTGCAGTCTCCTTCCCTGTAGGCATGGCTGTGATTTCAAACGTTCCTTGACTCCACTGCTGTTCTATGTTAGGCTGCCTGAGAAAGTAGGTAATGCTCCTCTGGGAGCACCTGTTTCTCTCAATGTTCCTAAAGACTGTCATCTTCCAAGAATACAGCATGAAATTCAGTGCACAGATAGAATTTATGTGATGTATGCATCGCAATGTGGCATTCGGGTTATGTACACAGTGTTGAATGGACTCCAGAAGAGGGACTGGGTAAGTGGAACAATAGATGCGGCTTGAATTATTTACCAGTTTAGCTGAAGCGGTCTGCAAAACCATGTCTCTCTTGCTCTATTTTCTATGCCAAGTGAATGAAGATGTTTTTTGGACCAGAAACATTGCTGCACAATAGCGAGACATTGTTTCCAAACCAGTCATATGCACAGGTTAACGTACACTTTCAAACTAGCCAAATTTCAGGTGAATATAGGCCCTTCTGCAGAATTATAGACCATAGTCAGAGAGTAAGACATATTTAATTTGATATGAAAATGAGACCAGGGGGGATTGTTGAGTAAGTACAGTCTACCTGAAATGTCACACTTTTGTCAAGTCTTGAATTTTAAAAAGCATGTTTTCCTGTTTGTTTGTTTTTTGTCCACTGGAATTTTTTGCAAAGACATTTGGCTGTTTTGTCCACTAAAAGATTAAAACCCAGATACACAACATATTGAACAGACTGTACATCCATCAAATTAAATATGCTGTCAACTCTGACTAAAGTCTATATTTTCTGACCAGAATTTCTTGTTCACTGACACATGCATTCTGCATTCTGCTCACACAATAACAATAATAAGCATTTTTTTTTAAACTAGTGATTTTATTATTTAATTGCAGTGAAAATAAATGTGTGTCAAAGGCTTTTAAGAGGAAAAAATAAACTGTGTAAGCGAATAGTTGTATAGAACAGACTAAACAAAAACAAAGAAAATATGACATACACTCCACACTCCGCTCTCTCTCCCTGAAGCACTAATCACTCACACCTGAGCCCAATCTAGCACTCAATCATCACCCCTATAAATACTCACCCCGCCACTCCATTCCTTGCGGGGTCTCTGCAAGGAACACTCAGACTTACTGCTCTTCTTACGTACGTGAAGCTCCAGTCGTTTACCCAATATTCCTTGTCTCCGCGATCCCAAGGACTCATCTTCTTCCTCTGAATTTCCTGGATTGGCTCTCCTTCTGCAAACTCCCTGCAAACACTACCTCTGTCATTGAAGTTAAGTTACCGATCTCTCCTATAACATTTGACTTACCTAATGATTTTCTTCATCAATAAAGCTCCCGCTATTGGGTTCAACCCTTCTTCTGTGTCTGTGTTGTGTCGTGACAGAAGACTAGAGCAACCTTGAACCCAGCGGGAGAACCAAACAGGAACATGGAGCTGACGGGCACATTTATGGAGTTGTTTAGACAAGATCTTCCTCTTCAGGAATATGCAACCAAGTTTTGTCAACTCGCTGCAAAAACCACATTTTCTGACTCCTCCCTTAGAGACATTTTTTATATGGGACTGACCTTCCGCCGGTGGACAGCTCTTCCGGAGGTAGGAAGCCTCTCTCTTCTGGAGTATGTGCGAGCCACGTTAGCGATCCATCTCCTCTCACCACTACCAACACGCTGGTCAGAGGAGGTCATTCCCATCACCGCTACCCAAAAGGTGACTCCTCTCTCAACACTTCCCCCTTATACAGTGGGTTATGGTGGGAACCCCGTGCCACCACCGCCACCTGCTCCGACGACCATGGAGTTTAACTCGTGGTGTACAGCACTATCTTCCAAAGTGAATAATCCCCCACTGATGTCGGTGTGTTCGGCGATGAAGGCCATTCCTCAAGGGTTATCAGCACCCATGCCTGCCACGATAAACTAGCCAGTGCCCATGCCCGCCACGGTTAATGAGCCAGTGCCCATGCCCGCCACGGTAAATGAGCCAGCACCCATGCCAATGCCTGCCTGGATGGGAGACCTCCTGGGAAAACTAAGGTTACTGCTGGAAGAGGTATTAGGGAGTCCAGAAGGGGGTGCTCACCCTGTGGACTGTGTAGGTCCAAATTCCCAGTATAGTGATGGGGACACTATACTGTAAAAAGGCACCATCCTTTGGATGAGACATAAAACCGAGGTCCTGACTCTCTGTGGTCATTAAAAAATATCCTGGCCAAATTCCCCCCATTGGCCCTTATCAATCATGGCTTCCTAATTATCCCCATCCATTAACTGGCTCATCACTCCACTCTTCTCTCCACCAATAGCTGGTGTGTGGTGAGCATACTGGTGCACTATGGCTTCCGTCACATCATCCTGGTGGATGCTGCACACTGATGGTTGTTGAGGAGAGTCCCCTGTTCACTGTGTAAAGCACTTTGAGTGTAGTGTCAGAAAAGCGCTATATAAATGTAACATTCATTCATTCATTCATTCATTCAAGCCTTCCACGGCTCCACCCCTCGAGCCTCCCATGGCTCCGCCTCCCATGGCTTCGCCCCTGAACCTCTCACGGCTCTGCCTCCCATAGCTCCGCCTCTCATGGCTCCACCTTCCACGGCTTCGCCCCTCGAGCCTCTCACTGCTCCACCTTCCTTGGCTCCACCCCTCGAGCCTTCCGTGGCTCCGCCTTCCATGGCTCCGCCCGTCAAACCTCTCCTGGCTCCGCATGCCTTCGTCGAGCCTCTCTCAGCTCCACCTGCCTTAGTCGACCCTTCCACGGCTCCGCACTCAGTGTCTTCCACGGCTCCGTCCTCAATCCCTGGATCCCCACCTCCTACGACTCAGTCCGCTCCACCATGGTCTCCACCTCCTAAACCTCTTATCCCTACTCCTGTTGCTCCACCTGCCTACGTCAAGCCTCCCTCGACTCCACCCTCAACCCCAAAAACTCCACCTCCTACGATTCAGCCTGCTTCACCACAGTCTCCACCTCCTAAACTTCCAACCCTTACTCCAGTTGCCCTGCTTCCGGATCCGCCTATGGCTCCACCTCCCAGGCCTCCTGACTCAGTCATTGCCATGTGGCTGTCTCCCAGGCCTCCTAACACAGTCCCTGCCCTGTGGCCGCCTCCCAGGCCTCCTGACCCAGTCCCTGCCATGCGGTCGCCTCCCAGGCCTCTTCATCCTTGGTCTCATAATAGCCTCCTGGATCCTTCCCTATCATCTGTTCCTTCCTGCCCTGCTCATCCATCTTTGGGCGCCAAGAGTCGCCCTTTGGGGGGGGGGGATTCTGTCACATCCACACTGGACTCCCTCTCTCACTCCACACTCCGCTCTCTCTCCCTGAAGCACTAATCACTCACACCTGCGCCCAATCCAGCACTCAATTGTCACCCCTATAAATACTCACCCCGCCACTCCATTCTTGTCTAGTCTTCGCAAGGAACACTCAGACTTACCTGCTCTTCCTACGTACACGAAGCTCCAGTCGTTTACCCAATATTCCTCATCTCCGCGATCCCAAGGACTCATCTTCTTCCTCTAACTTCCTGGATTGGCTCTCCTTCTGCAAACACCCTGCAAACACTACCTCTGTCATTGAAGTTAAGTTACCGATCTCTCCTATAACGTTTGACTTACCTAATGATTTTCTTCATCAATAAAGCTTCAGCTATTGTGTTCAACCCTTCTTCTGTGTCTGTGTTGTGTCGTGACACACATGATCGTTTAAAACTTTATAGAGATAATTTTCCTGCAGATAGTGTGGGTGCGATTGCAAAGCTTGAAGTCAATGACACTGTTTTGATTTCCTTTCTCCCAAATTTGTTGTTCAGCCTTCTCCTGGTGAAAAAGGTTTGAAATTAACACCCGCCAAATGCAGATTTTGCATGTGCAGTGGCGGGAAATTTTGCTGATGGACCAGCCACTGTGGAGGACGCGTGTTTGAAGAAACGTGTGATTATGCTATATTTTGAAGAACCAAATGCAGTATTTCATGTAATTTTGCTCATCTACCCGCAACAGGCAGGTGACCTGCAAGACGTCTTGGAGTGAGGCATGATGTTAGACACAAGACATGTGTTTGAAGATATGTTATTATATTTTATTATATAAAAACAGACAAAAGAAAAGCCATCATTGCTCGTGTCTGATTCACTGTTTGTTTGGAGGCGTGCAGCAGGACCCTGTCTCGTTGAACACACGCATGTAAAGAGTTGTCATTCCTTTTTCTCTGTTTCATTCATCTAAAACTGTTTGCAAGAATAATGTCATCTATGAGAATGCAGCAAATGATCTCCAATCATCTCAGGAGGTGCTGTGAGTTTAGTTCACTTTATTTCCACGGAGCAGTTTGCTCCTATGCATTGTGAATGCAACTCTACAGGTTCAGTAGTATATATCTTGCTATTAAAGAAACAAAGACGAAAGTGATTAAATCCTAAAATAATACAAAAACACACATTTGGCAGCATTATTTTGGGAACACAAAGGAATTTATTAGGCTTATTTAATATGATTATTATTATTATCTTTAAATTTATAATTGTCTTTTTGTAGGCTATTAGTAATTTTTCACCTGTTGTTGTTGACGGATGCTTGCATGATGACAAATGGGGACACTGGAGATGGTAAATGTTTGGATTTGGGGAGGTGGTTATATACGATTTTTTTATCACTTAGTTATTTTAATTACTTTTTTCATTTCGTTTAAAGTGTAGTTTGAATTTAGAAAAGTCTTTTAAGTTTTTCGTGTTTCAATAAATTAATTACATTTTTAAAGCAAATCAATAAAGCAAAACCATTCACCGACCCTTGGCAGGGGTGTTGATGATATAATTGGATATCGGATATTTTTTAAGATCATTATCATTAAAATAGCTTTTACATATCGCCCAGCCCTATAGGGAAGTGAACTTTTTTTTGCTACGGCTCTTTCGAAAAAATGCATCAACCAAAAATTTAAAAATTGGCTCCTTAGTGAAATAAGGTTCCCGACCCCTGTGCTAAATGACTGAATTGTGCTAAATGATGGCATTAATCTTCTAAATAATTAAAAAAAAAATTTAAGATTGACAGTGTTCTATAATTGGTCAATGAAATAACAATAGATAAACAAGAGAACTCTGACAATTTTAAATTGAATAATAATTGTACTGGCTTTAAATATAGTGTTAAATGACTATTTATAAAACATTTTAAACCCATGATGAATCACAATGTGAGTCAATGTTCCTGAAGTTCAACTGGTAGAGCATGGCAATAGCAATGCCAAGATCATGGGTTTGATTCCCAGGGATGTACATACTGATAAAATGTATAGCTTGAGTACTGCACTGTAAATTGCTTTGGATATAAATGCTTGCTAGATGAATAATGTAAATGATCTTGACCTTAATATTACTTGTGTTACGTTCATGTATATGGGTCTGTGTAGTTTGTGTACCTTGCATGTTGCACTCTCTCTCTCTCTCTCTTTCTCTCTCTATTCTTTCAAGTTCGCAGGCATTCGCCATTGGTCCGTTCCTCCTGTCAATCTTAATATCATGTATGATGTCATCCTCCACTGCCACGCATATGGTTGCTTCCGCGATCTTTAAAACAGCGCCATGTATGAACCGTGGGGTTTTCTGTTAGGCTGATCCATATATTGTTACTCTGTGCTAAAATCCCTTTCAAAATCTAAACCTTTAAGTTTGTGACTGTGCATATGTATTTTTCTACTGTTTTGTTTATACGCATTGTTTGTTATAATCTTCAGTACTTCTTGGATTGAAATGAAAATGCCATTGCCCATGCCAAATTCTGAGACCAACTCTTCAACACTACAATTACAGCCTGCCTCCTGGTTACTCACATTGAAGGCTAGCTGTGGTAAGTGCCTCCATGCTGTATACTGGTTAAGACTACCATGGCTTCATGGCATTTTAAACAGTTTTGGTCCTATTAAAATTCCAGCATTGTAGCATTGGTCCATAACAAACCAACAGAGGCAAGTCCTACCACCTCCAGCAATTACTACAGTTTCTGTTGTCGTGGATTTGGCTGAAAAACAGGAGGTACAGTAAAGGTAATGCTATGAAAGAGTACATGCTAATTGTCAAGCCCATGCACTTACACTAGTGCTTTCAGCTAATATGGAGGAGAGAGAAATGCTGTGTAATAGCAATGGCCAGGTATACTGGGAAAGACATTTGCAACCTGCTTTAGCATTGAGGTAGTAAGCATGCCGACACTTTGAGACAAAAAAAAAAAAAAAAAAAAAACATGCCAAAACCCTCAACTGACCAACTCTTGTTTTGAATGATGAAATATGCATTTGCCAAATTAGAAGTTATAGTCTCATTTGTACGTAATGTTTGTTTACTACAAGGCCAGTCTCTGCAGGGGGTTGTGTTTGTTTGGTGTTTTACATGGGGGATCATAGATTGATGAGGCATGCTGTTAAATAAATCTACTGATGTACATCTTACATAAATAAAAAACAAACAGAAACATCTGAATGAGTATGTACTGTACAGCAAATACGTCCTAGCAGTGAAATGAACAACATTTTAACACGCTACAATTAAACGTAATTGAATAGTGAAGTATAATCTATTCAGAGGTGTGAAATGGAGAGCAGGGCTGTTATAAAAGGGTCCGTCAAAGAAAAAAAAAAAGAAAAAAAAAAGAAAACAAAAACGATTTACAGCATTGCATAGAGAGGATTTTTACCCCCAAGTCTTTCCCTTTTTCCCATATAAATGAAAAAAAATATATACTGTTTTCTTTCTTTTCATAAGAATAAGAGATCATATGGTTATAAAGTGCTTACTCAAATTACATTACAGATTAAAATTAATGATCATGTGTCTATTTATTCACATACATGAATACACATACTGTACACTGCTTGGCGATGTTTCTCCTATAGTAATGGCAACTATATGTGTTCCCTGCTGCTAATTCCAACATGTAAATCAGTGTGCTAATTCTGACAATCTTCTCCTGCCTACGTTGCAGGACTTTCATAACTTTAATGTACAGTATAATGCATACGGTAAATACTGTATAGTTACACTACCAGTAATTGTTTTTACACATTTGACTAAATTTAAGCTTTATGTCATTGTAAAAAATAAAAAATAAAAAAAATAAAAAAATAATAAAAAATAAAAATAAAAGGTTGATCTTAAAATTATTATTGTAGACAAATATACATTGTACCTAGCTGAAATGGATTTGTTAGGAGAAGGAGTTGTAAGATTAGCCAACAAGCATCCAGTATGCATGGGAACACCTTCAATACTGTTTAAAAAGGATCTCATGTAGATGTCCTTGGTTAAGAGAATGCCAACTGAGTAAAGAAGTTTAATCTAGGCAAAATATTTTTTGATGACTTTACTATTATTCTAAAATGTGGAAAATAGTCATAATAAAGAATAAGCAGATGCATCCTAACTGTCAAATTTGACAATATATACAGTTTATACAGTAGTTCAAACCATTATCTGAAGTCAAGTGTTCCTAAGCAAGCACTATCTCCAGTGTAACCTGTCTCTCAAGCTCTATATTAAGCTACATAAAGTCAAAAGATCTATATGTTTATATAGTCTTTACATCTCCTGCAGAAGTGAAAACTCTAAACTATAATAAAAACTTCAAATGAGAGACTAGTGCTGTCATCAAGCTCTGCGGTTCCCCACCAAATCGCTCACTGAGATTTATGGATCCAATTTCAGGTGCAGATATTTAGGTGTATTTCACTGCCAGTGTTGGTCCCTTTCAGTCCAACAGCTCAAATAGAATAGAAGCTAAGGGCATTTCTGATGGAAGTTGTAGGAAATCAATTTAGTATGATATCCATATTCATAAGTACTCCCTCTCTCTTTCCTGTGAAAAAGATCGAAGCACTCACCAATTTTACAACCTTCAACTGCAGAATCACACAGGTGAGAATGAGTGAAATCGCTGTGCTTGTATAAAATAGACATACAGTACTCTACCATCATCATTCTTTGTTGTTTTACTGTTTTTCACATTTTAGATTATGAGCAGTCATCAAAACAAAGAAACATAAGTATGGAAGCAGCGCCGGCCCAGACTCTGTTAACCTAACCCTAGGCAAAATTTCAAATTGGCACCCCCTGAAACAATGGAAACAATTATTTTTTAATTTAACTAAATTTTATTGCAGAAAAACATCCTGGTTACTTGCGTAACCTCCGTTCCCTGATGGAGGGAATGTGACGTTGTGTTGATGTAATGACACTAGGGGTCACTCTTGGGAGCCCGAGACACCTCTGGTCTTTGATAAAAGGCCAATGAAAATTGGCGAGTGGTATTTGCATGCCACTCCCCCGGACATACGGGTATAAAAGGAGCTGGTATGCAACCACTCATTCAGGTTTTATGCTGAGGAGCCGAGACAAGTTCTGGCCATTTCAGTGGGTAGTTCAGCGTTGTGGCAGGAGGGACACAACGTCTCGTTCCCTCCATCAGGGAACGGAGGTTACGCAAGTAACCAGGACATTCCCTATCTGTCATTCACTCGACGTTGTGTCGATGTAATGACACAAGGGGTCCCTATGAGGAACGCCACAACTGGCTGAACTGTGTAACGTGAACTGGCAGTGTGTGACGGGCAGACCACCATGTGCCTCGTAGCCAGCACACCAGGTCGACATGTAACCTCCCCCAACATAGTTATGAGTGTCAAACGGCCCTTTGGGGACAAGTCGATTACCCAAAAGATAGAGACAGGCTAACCCAGTCGTGGCCTCTTTTCCCCTTCTTTTTTTCCACTCCCTAAAAAAGAAGGGGGATTATCCGACTGGGCCGCCAGGTCTAGTCGGGGGGTGTCCCTCCCAAGGGGAGGACACCGCGGAGACCACATGGTCGGCAAGATATCACATGGTCTTGCCGACCATGTGGAGAGTCTCAAGGTAGATCCTACCCAATGGGGGAGGATTTACTACAAACATGGAGACTGGGGCAGAGGGGCTCTGCCCAAGGAAGATGCAGTTTGCCAACAGGGAAACGAATTAGCAGAAGATATGCATCGCATGGGGTTTGCCTTACAGGGAACCGCCACATGCGGAGCACCTACCCCAGAACAGGGCTCTTAGTTAGCATGTATACTGGGCCGGCAGCGAGTCTCTCCGAAAACTCGACTGCCACAGGGCTCGGAGGAAGTCAACCAGGGAACATAGTTTGTGAACACTACTGGGAATAAATGGCGCACCTCTTCAGCTCAAAAGAGGTGGAAGGTGCTATGTGCAAGCGATACACCCAGCCGGCTATCCCGGGCTTATCCGCTTGTATTGTGTGCCACTACCTGGGATGAAACCGGTTCCACCCGGAGGTTGTAGAACCGTGCAAAGGTGTTGGGTGTTGCCCAGCCTGCTGCTCTGCAAATGTCTGTTAGAGAGGCACCCCTGGCCAGGGCCCAGGAGGCCACTACACCCCTGATAGAATGGACTTGTAGCCCTAATGGGGGCGGCATGTCCTGGGCGTGATATGCCATAGCTATGGCGTCAATGAGCCAGTGGGCGATCCTCTGCGTGGAGACAGTGCTTCCTTTCCGCTGTGCACCAAAGCAGACAAAGTGCTGCTCAGAGATCCTAAAGCTCTGCGTGAGATCCAAATAGATGCGTAAAGTGCGCACCGCACACAGCAACGATAGGGCTGGGGGCTCTCTGTAGACCCTGAAGAACTACAGAGTGGTCCCATGAGGGAACGAGGCGTGGTCTGGAGGGATTCAGCCTCCTGGCGCCTCTCAGGAACCTGATGATCAGGTCGTGCTTCCCTAAGGACTTACCGTCGACTGCGTCGTGGTGTGCTGCTATGGCGGCAACGTACACCTTCAAGGTGGAAGGGGACAGCCGCCCTTCCAACCTCTCCTGCAGGAAGGAAAGCACTGATCCGACTGCACATCTCTGGGGTCTTCCCGTCGGGAAGAACACCACTTAGCGAACAGACGCCACTTAAAGGCATACAGGCGCCACATAGAGGGGGCCCTAGCCTGAGTGATTATGTCTACCACCGCGGTTGGTAGACCGCTTAGGTCTTCCGCATCCCGTCCAGGGGCCAGACATGGAGATTCGAGAGGTCTGGTTGCGGATGCTAGATGGTGCCCCGTCCCTGAGAAAGAAGGTCCTTCCTCAGGGGAATTCGCCAGGGGGGGTCTGTCGCGAGGAGTGTGAGGTCCGAGAACCATGTCTGGGTGTGTCAGTAGGGTGCTACCAGGATGACCTGCTCCTCATCCTCCCTGACCTTGCACAGGGTCTGTGCAAGTAGGCTCACTGGGGGAAATACAGGGGGCCAGCTGTGTGCCAGTGCATCTATGCCGAGGGGGGCCTCGGTCAGGGCATACTAAAGCGGGCAGTGGGAGGATTCTTGGGAGGCAAACAGGTCCAACTGTGCCTGTCCGAATAGACTCCAAATCAGCTGGACCACCTAAGGGTGGAGTCTCCACTCTCCCCTGAGGGTAACCTGCTGTGACAGCGTGTCCGCTGTAGAGTTGAGGTCACCCGGGATGTGAGTGGCTCGCAACGACTTGAGGTGCTGCTGACTCCAGAGGAGGAGACGGTGGGCGAGTTGTGACATACAACGAGAGCGCAGACCACCTTGGCGGTTGACATATGCTACCGTTGCTGTGTTGTCTGTCCGAACTAACACGTGCTTGCCCTGGATCAACAGCCGAAACCTCCGCAGGGCGAGCAGAATTGCCAACAACTCGAGGCAGTTGATGTGCCAATGCAGTCATGGGCCCGTCCACAGGCCCATTGCAAACAGCGCCCCAGCCTATTTTGGAGGTGTCTGTCGTGACCGCGATGCACCTGGAGACCAGTTCTAGAGGAACACCTGCCCGTAGAAACGAGAGGTCGGTCCAAGGGCTGAAAAAACAGTGACAGACCGGTGTGATGACCACGCGATGTGTCCCGTGGCACCATGCCCATCTTGGGACTCGAGTTTGGAGCCAGTGCTGAAGCGGCCTCATATGCATCAACCCGAGCGGGGTGGCCACTGCCGAGGATGCCATATACATAGTTGTTTTCTGTTTGAATGCCTTCAAACAGGCCAGCACTGACTGGGCGCGCTCGTTCGTGAGACGCGCTGTCAAAGAGCGTCCATCTCCAAACCGAGGAAAGAGATGCTCTGAACCAGGAGGAGCTTGCTCTTTTCCTAGTTGACCCGAAGTCCTAGTCGGCTGAGGTGTGAGAGCACCAAGTCCCTGTGTGCGCACAACATGTTCTGAGAGTGAGCTAGGATTAGCCAGTCGTTGAGATAGTTCAGAATGTGAATACCCACTTCCCTTAATGGGGCAAGGGCTGCCTCTGTGACCTTCGTGAAGACGTGAGGAGACAGGGACAGGCTGAAAGGGAGGACCTTGTACTGGTACGCCTGACCCTCGAATGCAAATCGCAGGAAGGATCTGTGTTGAGGAAGGATCAATACGTGGAAGTACATGCTGAGTCTAGGGATATCGAAGCACTTACCTGGCACCTTGTGACCACCCCCGGAACAGCCTGGGATGGGGGAGGAAGAGGCCTGTCCTCATAACCCATGGAGACTGTCACATCGGGGGCGGCTGTGTGCCACAGCTGGGCGCTCAGGGGAGGGAAGACCACCGCTGGAGTGCCAATCCTGCAAGGAAAAACCCGTGGACGGTAGTTGTGGTGACAACCGTGCACACTGGGTATGTGACCCAGGGAAGAAGGAAACCACTCTTTTGCTGAACTGTTGGGTACCACAGCCACTTGGGCATGTGGCGAAATCAAACAAAAAGGCAACAAAAAATTCTCCACCCGGCCCTCCACCGGGGGATGGAGTGGTCTTTTTACCAGCTCCAGGTGAGTGGGTTTCTTCGACCCTGGGTTGCCCGTCTCAAGGGCGCTTTGATGACCTCCGTGGGTTTTTAGCGGCCGACTGTGAGATGGGTGGCGTCTGCTTCCTGTGGTGGGCTCCACGCCGGGGCTGGGCCAAAGGGGAGGGCTGCGGCGGAGCCGGTGCAGTCACCGCAGGGGGACACCCTTGGTGACAAGCAGACAGTGTGCGGGATGTTGAGCCGCGCCGGGGCAGGATATGCCGGACAGCCACCATCTGCTTCTTCACCGCCGAGAACTGCTGGGCAATGTCCTCCACGGTGTCGCCGAATAGGCCAGCCTGGGAAATGGGGGCAGCAAGGAACCGTGTCTTGTTGGCCTCACCCATCTCGACCAGCTTGAGCCAAAGGTGGTGCTCCTGGACCACTAATGTGGCCATCGTCCGCCTGAGAGACCGCGCCGTGACCTTCATCGCTTAGAGAGTGAGGTCTGTCGCCGAGCGCAGTTCCTGCATCAGATCTGGGGCAGAACTACCCTCGTGCAATTCTTTTAGCGCCTTGGCTTGGTAGACCTGCAGGAGAGCCATGGCGTGCAGGGCAGAGTCAGCTTGTCCAGCAGTGTTGTAGGCTTTAGCCGTCAGGGACGATGTGAAGCTACAGGGTTTGGACGGTAGCTTTGGATGTCCGCGCCAGGTGGCGGCGCTCTGCGGGCATAGGTGCACTGCGAGCGCCTTATCCACCGGGGGAATCGCCGTATAGCCCCTGGCTGCCCAGCCATCGAGGGTTGTGAGGGTGGGGGAACTGAAAAGCAAGCTGCGACCGCAACGTTGCCATGGTCATGTTCTCGCAGTGAGAACACGAACCATCCACAAACGCTGCCTCTGTGTGGGTCGTGCCCAGACACGAAAGACAGCGATCATGACCATCCGAAGTTGAGAGATAATGACCACAACCAGGAATAACGCACAATCGGAAAGGCGTCTTTAAAAAGACGCGTCTTTAAAAAGACGTTCCGTGTGTGCTGCTCTTTTAGAGAAATATACTCTTTTAGAGAAATAAATATATTCTCTTTTTTCTGCCGAAGCACCCATGGGCATTCTCTGCAGTGCACCTGTGCAGAGGAGGGAGAAGCCACTGAAATGTGCCGGCAGATCCAGCAGAGGTGAATGAACAGTAGTAATTCAGCTCAATGAGCATGACCGTTCGGCTCCGAAGAGAAAATCTGAATGAGTGGTTGCATACCAGCTCCTTTTATACCTGTATGTCCGGGGGAGTGGCATGCAAATACCACTCGCCAATTTTCATTGGCATTTTATAAAAGACCAGAGGTGTCTCGGGCTCCCAAGAGTGACCCCTAGTGTCACTACATCGACACAACGTCGAGTGAGTGACATATAGGGAACAAAGCTTTTTAATCAATATTATTTAACATATATAAATATGAAGTGAATAATTGATGATAATCAGGCAACCACTCACAGTATCGTCTATGCCACTGGCCACCCCTGAATGGAAGTATGCAAATGATGTGGTGATCGAAGAATGTTAAACAAATCAAAACTCTTTTAGATTTTAGCTTATTCAATGTAGCCACCCTTTACCTAGATTGCAGTATTGAAGCAGTTGCCATGTATGCTCTGCATTTGTTGGCTGCTTTTGCTTTACCATCAGGTCCAACTCAGTCATTAAAAATAATAAAAACACTAAATGCTAAATAAAAAATATAGATATTTTTAAAGGCTTTAGATCAAAAGGTTTATATAATAATGAAAAACAGAAATTCAGTAAACCATGTCCTGACTTTTGACTGGTCTTGTACAGTCTTAGCCAGACATTATTCATATGATGCATGAATCACAAGGGATTCCAGAGGGGAACGATGCATTAAAATGGATTTCAAAGTAATTGACAAACCATCTATAACAAAGATGTTACGATCAAAGTGATGCCATTTTATGCTCAGTCAAGAAACACTCGCAATGGGGAATACGTTTAAATTGTTAATAAATGAACACAGATCATGTGACCTGTGCACTCATACCTGTGAGATTCTTGAGACCGAGTTGACGGAGACCAAAGTTGCCATCTCTGCGGTAGTTGAGGAAGATAGCCAGAGCGTAGCGGTCTTCATACAGCCTGGTGCCGCGGATGATGCGAAGATTCTCCAAGGGCAGATATTCAAACTGATTCAGCGCCACAAGCACATAGCCGGTCACCTCACGAATAGACTGCAAACAGAATAAAAAACAGCCATTAAATAACCAACACAGGAAATGTCTCAGAGATATTCGTTTAAATGTGAAGTGCTTCATTTCTGCAACACTAGCGGGACTGGAAAGAATTGCAATAATAATGACTGCATTCGAGTACGTTTTAAACACTCCTTCCATCTTCCATTGTTCAAACAAACAGATAGTCCCATCCCAAAGTCACACCAAGCTAGGATTGATCAGCAACATCTTGGCAACTTCTTTAAAGTTCAGGTCTGACTTTTTATGAGCTCCCTCCCCTGAGATTTGTCATAATGTATCAGTGTTTTTATAATAAAGGTGAAATCTAAAGTGTCTATGATGAAAAGTCACATGTAGATTCACCTCAGGCCCCTCGGCTTATCATACAGCCATTAGCTGAAGTGTGTGGAATGGGCAACAATCAGGACAGCACTAGGACACATATTATTTTCTCTCTCTCTCCTTCTCTCTCTCCAGTCTATTACACATATAATGATCATTGGGATGACACTGATCCATCCAACCACATCCATGAGACCCTTGCAGTGACATACTGGTGCCGTCACAGTGCCTGTCATTACGGCAGACACAGTTTCATTCAATTTGACAGAGTGCTTCCTACTGTGAGTGATGACACTCTGTGTGTGTGGGTTGGGAGGTTGGGGAGTAGAATTATCCCTGAGGAAGTGCTGGCATCGGGGAGGGCTTACACTGACAGCCGTCAGTTAGCGTGAGCTTCAGCATGGGCCACATGCAGAGTGATAGGGCCGGTCCTGCTGCTGTCATCTTCTGGCATGTCCAGCTAATGGGCCAGAAAGAAATACAGAACATGGCTGAAAGTATGAACATATCCTCATAGCACACCAGCTATCTGTTATATTATGACCTGCATGGAGTATATGTTTTTTGATACTATCTTTGCTCATTTGTAATTGACACTAAGCTCTGCATTCAGGTTTTTTGAAACAATCATGAAAGCCATAATTACTCTGGGGCTGCAGGAAAATGGCAATGCTGATTGGCTGATCGGACAACAAGAACATGGACAGATCCCCACCCTTCACTAGCAACTAGCCTGAGCTATGATATTAAAGGCAGAATGTCAACCTGGCAAATGATCTACCATAATATAATAAAATGTTTGCTATATATATATAAAAATAGTCAGAATACACAGCTACTTTTAAATAGCTGTCATTAGAGACATTTTTGGCAGCATGATGGTGTAGTTAAGGTATTTACAACTGGGGCAAGTGGCCATGCTAACCAGCCAAACCTTGAACAGAAGCTCAACATCCTGCCTTGATGTCTAAAATCTCCCAAGTCCATCAGTTTCCTCTTCCTCTCCTTGCACCCAACAAAAACCCAACGCACTCACCACATCATGCCAACAACCCCCTGACCAGTGGGAACTAAACCTATCCCAGTTACCTAGCAACCTCTGGAAACTACTGCTGTCTGAAAGACAGACATGAAAGAGAAGAAAGAGAGGGAGGGCAAACTAGAGGTGGTGAGAAAAAAAACAACAACAAAAAAACAAAAAAAATAACAACATCTTTGTTGTCCTTCTCCTAATTTAATTAAAGTATTACTTTGCTGAGATGTTCAACACAGCCTATTTGGCTATTTGGCACTGTTTAATTTATCTTTCTCAAACTAAGTTGTTATTTTCAAGCCAGTGGATCGATACTTCTTCGCGTGGAGAGCAGAGAGGAGGAGAGCGAAAGGACCAGGGCCCTCTTTCTTCTTTCTGTTTGCTCAATAATGAACCACATAAATGAACACACCTAGTTATGATTAAAAGAGCAGTTTATAGCTAATGGCATGGTGTCAGTGAGAAGCTCTTTGCACCTGCCTTTAAGATACATAAAACATCCAACATAACTTCACCTGCTATAGAGATAATTGATGGACACATCAAAGTGATGCTAAATTCTGCTGCAAGTTGTACAGCATCGCAAAATTGTGTGGTTAGAACTATGGCTCTTTACAAGTGGTTAGAAGCATATTTCCTTATTAGTTTGCTTTGTGGCATCATATGACATCGCTGAGGCTTCTATATCTTACATTCCATTCTGTCAAAACTTTGACCACGTTTACATCCATATACTATTTACTCCGGGGTTTTGGAGAAAGATGTCTTCTGAAATATCACGTAAAAGCAAGTGCAGCCGTTAAGGCTGATAAGAGAAAGCTCTTTATCACGTCCGGTTTCTATCAGAAAACATGACTTTTATATGTATAATATGTTTATGCATATGTGGCATTAAAATGTTTTTGAATAGTATGCATGTGCATATATCCTCAAGTGTGTCAGGGGAATACTGAAGTCCAGGGAAACCCCACTATTGCAGCACAATGCATCTGTCATTTTTTGTCTTCAGCAGCTGTCTCGCACTAAACAGCTTCCTGATGAACATGTAAATGAGCTATATAACTTAAAATTTGCGGAAGTTATTACTCCACCCCCTGAGTAATAACGACAGCTCAACGACAGCTCATTAACGACAGCTCATTAACGACAGCAACGACAATGACAATCATTAACGACAGCTCAACCAATGTGGTTCAGACAATGGATGTGCAACATAGTTACTACGGTTTCGGGAAGCATTCGTGACCAGCTAGTTAATTTCTACAATGATGCATTATATTATGGTGGTTATGAAATGAGTTAAGTCATTGTACGGGAAACGCACCCCTGGTCAGTGAATAGACTGTGGACTATTTGAAGCTGAGACTAGGATGTACCAACAACTGTATCTTTGTTTTGAAAATCTATGTTCATTATAAGCACAGAACTTTTGACCCTAATATTTTTATTTGTTTTATTAGAAATAAGAATTAAATTTGGGTCAAAAATATTACACTCTTCTATGCCAATTGAGAATCCAGATTCTTTTTTTTTACCTGCAGCAGAGAGTGGAGAGCTCTCTATATCAGTATATATTCCATTCTCCTTGAACATTTATGCATATCTCTATTTCTTGCTGTTATTTCTGTACTGACAAACAGAGGCCAAACATGCTTTTAGAACCCAATAAAAGAGGCTCTTCTACAGGTGGGTTAATAGAGCACTTCAAGAAATACCCAGTACTTAGAGCAATTTGGGCCCCTATGAGGCCTGATGAGGGATTAAGGCATGTTCTTCCATGAGATGTGTGGAAAGAGAGGAAGATATAGACCCTGATGCTAGGTTTGGAAGCTCTGATGACAGTGGTCCACTTAAAGCTCTTGTGATACTGACAGGAGAAGGGCATCTCAGTTTCGAAAGAAGACTTACTGTTGATAACGACTCTGAAAAATTGATATATGGACTAGAAAATGATTCTAGAAGGAAAAAGAGACTCCAGCTCTCCAGGTCATCTGAAGCGAGCCTTGATGAGAACTACAAATCAAATTATGGTTTTGTGTGCATGGATTTTGCAGGATCATTTTTTGTTTTTTTTACCATTTTTCACGAATGAAACAATCTTTTGTGTGATGTATTTTCTATTGAAACAGGAAGTTTGGAAGGGGCATACATCCTTTTTCTTTTAAATAGACAAACAGCCTTTCATTTAAGACACACTGACAAATGGCATGGTACTGTAGGTTGTATTGATATTAGCGTTATTTATTTATTTATTTTTTTTGCTGTTGTTTGGAATGTCCTGTACAACCGCTTGTGGACAATGCCATGTCATTATTTGAATTCATTTTTTTCCCACATTGGTCTACTAATGGACAAATGATGCTGTCCATTAAGTCCACAATCTGGCTATGTAAGACTAGCAGAATAAAGCCATACATTTTCATTTCTTGGATTTTCAAGCAAAAGCTTTTTATTATAATTTTTTATTTTTATGTCTTTTTTTACAGCGCTATAAAATAATGCTGCTATCATCCAATAATTATATTTTAAAGGGATAGTTCACCCAAAAAATGGCCATTCTTTTTCCAGTGTTACTCACCGTCATGTCCTTCCAAACCTGTTTTATTTTATTTTCTCCATAAAACACAAAGGAGACATTTTGAAAAATGGTTATGCTTTTTTCCATACAGTGAAAGTGGAAAAATTCTGCCTAACATACTGTATCTTTTTGTGTTCCTAGAGAGTTTTATGGGGTTTTAAACAACATGAGGATGAGTAAATGATGCCATAATTTTCATTTCATGTGTTTAATTTAAAAACAACACCTCTTTTCATTCTCCTTTCTGAAGTGGAGTCTCGGCCTTTCTTTCAAAACCATATAGAGAAAACAGCATTCAACAATGTGAAAATCAGGGCCAGATCAAACAAAAACAGAAAAAAAAGACACAGAGAAAAAAAGAGAGAGACAAAGGTTTCCTGGATTTTTTTCTCTTCTTATTGGAAGAGTGTTGGGATAGAGGAAGTGTGCTGCACAAACAAAACCTCCTTTCAGTGTCTGTGATGTGCTCGGTGTGAAAATAGAGTCCTTCGGTCCACAAACAAGTGTGGACTGGAAGGAGACACAGGGATGAGGAGAACTAAGGAGGGATGGAGGGTTGATGATGAGGTGAATGGTGGAAGAAGGGCTGCAGTCAAGTGGATCAGAGTTGGCCCTCTGTATATTTTAATGTATAATGAATACTCCACCTGTTTCAGTTCAGAGAAGACAGCAAAGAAAGAAAGAGGACAGGCCAGAAAGAGGAAGACTGAGAGAGAACAAAAAGACAGTAAGCGTACTGTATAACTACACCATGGTCATTTCTGTTCGGTATTCTAATAAACACTATTTTTACTTACATACAAATCTTGCTGTGTCTGCTAGAGGGGTGGGCAGAGACATAGGCTATTTTCATACCACAACTTCATGTGGCCAAAATCAGTTTTTTTCACTCTCATGTGACACAGATCGTCATGGTTACTTGTGTAACCTCTGTTCCCTGATGGAGGGAACGCGACGTTGTGTCGAGGTAGTGACACTAGGGGTCACTCTTGGGAGCCTGAGACACCTCTGGTCTTTGATAAAAGGCCAATGAAAATTGGCAAGTGGTATTTGCATGCCACTCCCTCGGACGTACGGGTATAAAAGGAGCTGGCGTGCAACCACTCATTCAGGTTTTATGCTGAGGAGCCGAGACAAGGTCCGGCCATTTCAGCGTTGTGGCAGGAGGGACACAACGTCTTGTTCCCTCCATCAGGGAACGGAGGTTACGCAAGTAACCGGGACGTTCACTATCTGTCACTCACTCGACATTGTGTTGATGTAGTGACACTAGGGGTCCCTATACAAAACACCACAACTGGCTGAATTCTGTTACGTGAACTGGCGGTGTGTGATGGGCAGACAACTGTGTGCCTTGTAGCCAGCGCACCAGGCCGACACGTAACCTCCCCCAACATAGTTATGAGTGTCAAACGGCACTTTGGGGACAAATCGTCTACCCAAAAGATAGAGACAGGCTAGCCCAGTCGTGGCCTCTTTTCCCCTTCTATTTTTTTCACTCCCTAAAAAAAGGGGGAATATCCGACTGGGCCGACCAGGTCTAGTTGGGGGGTGTCCCTCCCAAGGGAAGGACACCGCGGAGACCACACCTCGCCCAGAGAGTGGGGGGGATATTTAAGTGAAAAATACGTCACATGGTCTTGCAGAACTATGTTGGAAGTATGTCATGTGGAGAAGTCTCATGGTAGATCCTACCCAATGGGGGAGGAGTTACTACAAAAATGGAGACTGTGGCAGAGGGGGCTTTGCCCAAGGAAGACACAGTTTGCCAACAGGGAAACAAATTAGCGGAAGATATACATTGCATGGGGTTACCTTACAGGGAACCGCCACATGTAGAGCACCTACCCCAGAACAGGGCTCTTAGTTAGCACATGTACTTAGTTAGCACGAAGTCTCTCCGAAAACTCGACTGCCACAGGGCTCGGAGGAAGTCAACCAGGGAACAAACTTGTGAACACTACTGGGAATTAATGACGCATGTCTTCAGCTCAGAGGAGGTGAAAGGTGCTTTGTGCAAGCGATACACCCGGCCGGCTATCCCGGGCTTATCCGCTTGTATTGCGTGCCACTAACTGGGACGAAACCGGTTCCACCCGGAGGTTGTAGAACCTCGCAAAGGTGTTGGGTGTTGCCCAGCCCGCTGCTCTGCAAATGTCTGTTAGAGAGGCACCCCTGGCCAGGGCCCAGGAGGCTGCTACACCCCTGGAAGAATGGGCTCGTAGCCCTACCGGGGACAGCACATCTTGGGCATGATATGCCATAGCTATTGCGTCAATGAGCCAGTGGGCGAACCTCTGCTTGGAGACAGCGCTTCCTTTCCGCTGTGCACCAAAGCAGACAAAGAGCTGCTCAGAGATCCTAAAGCACTGCGTGTGATCCAAATAGATGCGTAAAGCATGCACCGGACACAGCAACGACAGGGCTGTGTCTGCCTCCTCCTGGGGCAGCACTCACAGGTTCACCACCTGGTCTGTAAAAGGGGTTGTGGAAACCTTGGGCACATAGCCCGGTCGGGGTCTCAAGATCACGTGAGAGTAGACTGGACCGAACTCCAGACATGTTTCGCTGCAGAGAACGCTTGCAGGTCTCCTACCCTCTTGATGGAAGTGAGCGCAGTCAGGAGGGCAGTCTTCAAGGAGAGTGCCTTAAGCTCAGCTGACTGCAAAGGCTCAAAGGGGGCTCTCTGTAGACCCTGAAGGACTACAGAGAGGTCCCATGAGGGAACGAGGTGCGGTCTGGAGGGGTTCAACCTCCTGGTGCCTCTCAGGAACCTGATGATCAGGTCGTGCTTCCCTAAGGACTTACCGTCCACTGTGTCATGGTGTGCTGCTATAGCAGCAACGTACACCGTCAAGGTGGAAGGGGACAGCCACCCTTCCAACCTCTCCTGCAGGAAGGAAAGCACCGATCTGACTGCGCATCTCTGGTGGTCTTCCCGTCAGGAAGAACACCACTTAGCGAACAGACGCCACTTAAAGGCATACAGGCGCCTCATAGAGAGGGCCCTAGCCTGAGTGATCATGTCTACCACCGCGGGTGGTAGACTGCTTAGGTCTTCCGCGTCCCGTCCAGGGGCCAGACATGGAGATTCCAGAGGTCTGGTCGCGGTGCCAGATGATGCCTCGTCCCTGAGAAAGAAGGTCCTTCCTCAGGGGAATTCCTGTCGTAAGGAGCATGAGGTCAGTGAACCACGTCTGGGTGGGCCAGTAGGGTGCTACCAGGATGACCTGCTCCTCGTCCTCCCTGACCTTGCACAGAGTCTGTGCAAGTAGGCTCACTGGGGGAAATGCATATTTGCGCAGGCCAGGGGGCAAGCTGTGTGCCAGCGTGTCTATGCCGAGAGGTGCTTTTGTCAGGGCGTAACAGAATGGGCAGTTGGAGGATTCATGGGAGGCGAACAGGTCTACCTGTGCCTTTCTGAATCGACTCCAGATCAGCTGGACCACCTGAGGGTGGAGTCTCCACTCTCCCCTGAGGGTAACCTGCTGTGACAGCGCATCCGCTGCAGTGTTGAGGTCGCCCGGGATGTGAGTGGCTTGCAGCAACTTGAGGTGCTGCTGACTCCAGAGGAGGAGACGGCGGGTGAGTTGTGACATACAATGAGAGCGCAGACCACCTTGGCAGTTGACATATGCTACCGTTTCCGTGTTGTCTGTCCGGAACACGTGCTTGCCCTGGATCAATGGCCGGAACCTCCACAGGGTGAGCAGAATTGCCAACAACTCGAGGCAGTTGAAATGCCAATGCAGCCGTGGGCCCGTCCATAAGCCGGCGGCTGCGTGCCCATTGCAAACAGTGCCCCAGCCCATTTTGGAGGCATCTGTCATGACCACGACATGCCTGGAGACCTGCTCTAGGGGAACGCCTGCCCGTAGAAACGTGAGGTCAGTCCAAGGGCTGAAGAGGCGGTGACAGACCGACGTGATGACCACGCGATGTGTACCGCGGTGCCATGCCCATCTCGGGACTCGAGTCTGAAGCCAGTGCTGAAGCGGTCTCATATGCATCAACCTGAGTGGGGTGGCCACCGCTGAGGATGCCATATGCCCCAGGAGCCTCTGGAAGAGTTTCAGTGGAACCGCTGTTTTCTGTTTCAACGCCTTCAAACAGGCCAGCACTGACTTTGCATGCTCGTTCATGAGGCGCGCTGTCAATGAGACTGAGTCCAACTCCAAACCGAGAAAAGAGATGCTCTGTTGACCCGAAGCCCTAATCGGCTGAGGTGCGAGAGCACTAAGTCCCTGTGTGCACACAACATGTCCCGAGAGTGAGCTAGGATTAGCCAATCATCGAGTTGAGAATGCGAATGCCCACCTCCCTTAATGGGGCAAAAGCTGTCTCTGCGACCTTCGTTAAGACGTGAGGGGACAAGGACAGACCGAAAGGGAGGATCTTGTACTAATATGCCCGACCCTCGAATGCAAACCAGAGGAAGGGTCTGTGTCGAGGACGTGAAAGTATGTGTCCCTCAGGTCTACCGCCGCGAACCAATCTTGATGCCGGATGCTCGCAAGAATACGTTTTTGCGTCAGCATCTTGAACAGGAGTTTGTGTAAAGCCCGGTTCAGTACTCGCAGGTCCAAGATTGGCCTCAACCCACCGCCTTTTTATGAAGTAAAAGGTAGGGGCTGTAAAACCCCTGTAAAACCACTTCTTCATCTCGGCTGGAGGGACAGGTTCTATCGCACCCTTCCGTAGGAGGGTGGCAATCTCTGCATGCAAGGTAGCAGCATTTTCGTCCTTCACCATGGTAAAGTGGATACCGCTGAACCTGGGCGGACGCCTGGCGAACTGAATCGTGTAGCTGAGTTGGATGGTCCGGATCAGCCATCGCGACGGATTGGAAAGCGCAAGCCACGCATCCAAGTTCCACGCGAGGGGGACCAAAGGGACCATGGAGGCTGTCACACTGGGGGCGGATCTGTGCCACAGCTGGGCACGCAGGGGTGGGGAGACCACCGCTGGAGCTCCAATCCTGCAAGGGTAAAAAGGTGGACGGTGGTCGTGATGACGACCGTGCACACCGGGTATGTGACCCAGGGAACGAGGAAACCGCTCTTTTGCTGAACTGTTGGGTACTGCAGCCACTTGGGCATGCGGCAAAATCAAATGAAAAGGCAATAAAAGATTCTCCACCCGGCCCTCCACCAGGGGATGGAGTGGTCTTCCTACCAGCTCCAAAGCAGTAGGTTTCATCGACCCTGGGTCGCCCGTCTCAGGAGCGCTTTGAAGCCTTTCGTGGGTTCTTGGTGGCTGGCCGTGAGACGAGTGGCACCTGCTTCCTGCGGTGGGCTCCACGTTGGGGTCGGGCCGAAGGGGCAGGCTGCGCTGAAGCTGGTGCTGTCACCACAGGGGGACGCCCTTGGCGATGAGCAGACGGGGTGCGGGATCTTGAGCTGCGCTGGGGCAGGATATGCCGGATAGCCTCCGCCTGCTGCTTCACCGTCGAGAACTGCTGTGCAAAGTCCTCGACGGTGTCGCCGAATAGGCCAGCCTGGGAGATAGGGGCAGCAAGTAACCATGTCTTGTCAGCCTCACCCATCTCGAACAGGTTGAGCCAAAGGTGGCACTCCTGGACCACTAATGTGGACACTGCCTGCCTGAGAGACCGTGCCGTGACCTTCGTCACCTGGAGAGCGAGGTCAGTCGCCGAGTGCAGTTCCTGCATCAGATCTGGGGCAGAACTACCCTCGTGCAGTTCTTTTAGCGCCTTGGCTTGGTGGACCTGCAAGAGAGCCATGGCGTGCAGGGCAGAGGTGGTTTGTCCAGCAGCACTGTAGGCTTTGGCCGTCAGGGATGACGTGAACCTACAGGGCTTGGACAGGAGCCTTGGGCGTCCGCGCCAGGTGGCGGCGCTCTGCAGGCATAGGTGCACCGCGAGCGCCTTATCCACCGGGGGAACCACCGTATAGCCCCTGGCTGCCCCGCCATCGAGGGTAGTGAGGGCGGGGGAACTGAGAAATCGGGACCTGGCAGGAAAAGTTGCCTCCCACAATTTTGTCAGTTGGGCCTCATATGGGCCTCTTTAGCTATGTTCAGACTGTCAGTCCAAATCCGATTTTTTGTGTAAACGATCGGAATCCGATCTTCTTGATTGATCAGACCAGATTTGTGTGTCCCATGGCTATCTTTATTTTCTGGTAAACGTGCATTGGTTGCTATAGCAATGATGTTGTGAAGATTTCATTAATAATATTCTCAGCTAGACCTACACTCCGCCAGCACACAGCTTATTTCCGCCACCACTGCCAGCATGTTTTCTGCAACAATGTGTGACGTATAACGTGTCTTTATGATGTGTGAAAAAAATGACATACGGCAATAAGCCACTTGAGATCTGATCAGAGTGGTAAGACTTAAACGGATTTCCAGAAATGTGATTTGAATAGGATTTCAAACCACATATTAATGTAGTTTGAAACGGATTTGTAAAAATTGTATTTCATGTGATTTTTTTCTGTTCAGACTTGCTAAATATGATCGGATAACAATTGGATAGGCACAAAAATCAGTACAAAAATCATACATATACATTTTTTTCCCCAATGCAGCTAAGGTGTGAACAGCCAGTTTGGATTTAGTTTGAATTTTACATTAATCACTTCAATCCAACTCAACATTCATCAATTACACATTTGATTTCTGGCGTAAATAGCTGTGTTTTGGTTTAAAATTTTTAATTGAATTTTTTACTTTTTAATCTTTTCTAGTTAACATATTTAGTTCTTTTTTAAAGAAATAAAATAAAATTGATGGCTTCAACAGTTGGGTTCAGCGATTTGTTTGTGTAACAGGAGCTAGCTGGTACGTGATATCTGTGCGTTATGTGTAAACCTCACTCCCCTGGCCTCAAGAGGCGCACTAGCGACTGATGCTAGAGGCTGTAGCCTTTATCCTCCCTGTAGCACACCCACCTCCCATGCCATAGGATCGAGCAGGATCGGTTCGATTATGCGTAGTAAAATATGCGCAAGAAAAGAAACAGAGATAGATTTAAGTAAGTGCTCTACTCGTGTCACTCACACAGAAAACACAGTATCTATATTTCTCAAAATGTATCAAAACGTGAATGCAAGCAAGTCTGTATTAAACGGAAATAATTATAGATAACTCTTCTTAGCTTACATACTGCATACAATATTTTATGATGTTTTTTTCCTGCTGTTCTTTGATTTTATGGTGTTTCACTCATAAGTACTATTACACTAGTACATTAAGTCATTAAGTGTCCTTTTCACATAAAAAGAAATGGCTAATTACAATTTTAATTGTGATTTAATTAATTACTCAAAATATCATGTGAAAAACCTTGGAAAAAAATCACATTTAAGTAGCAAAAGAGTCTACATGCAGGGTTTGGATCGCTGTGTCCTTATCCCAATCGTCTACATGCACAACATTTCTCTACTGCATATCCAGTGAGCTTTATGGGTTTATAATGATACATATTTATCAATGTGTAAATACTTATTCTGATCATTATAATTACTTAGTGGAGCATGTTTTGCTCATTCATTAATGTAGAATTAGGAATCAAGGACCGGTTCTTTATGAGAACCAGTTCCATTAAAAAAAATAAAAAACATAATAATAATAAAAAAAAGTATTACTGGAATCAAATGATTTTGTGGAACTTCATGATGTCGTTTGGTTCCACTAACAAATCTTGGTTGTCTCCATCCTTTTTTCTGAATAGGATTCCCACACTTTGTGACCAGTTAATTTCCATAATATTTCCATGACTTCTACATAATGCGTCCAGTCATTAGGATTCAGGATAAGGATTTTAATAATCATTTTAAAGGGATCACACTCACAAAGAGCAATTTCTATATTTTAGCAGGGAATAACTAGAAAAAATACAATTACTATTGAAATTTCCATTACTTTTCTTATGACTTTTTCAGACCTGGAAAATTCCCTGATAGATTTCCTAAAACTGTGGGAACGCTGTCCGTGTTAAGTACTCTGATTCTGTTCCCCCCCGCACCACTATTGAAATTTACAGTGCCACTGAAAAATAAAGGTTTAGAAAAGATGTGAGGTTGCAGTCTAAATTTAATGTGGTGAGAAAGACTAATTAAATAATACAAAGACAATAAACAGACACAATACAAACACATCTATTTTGTTGTTTTTGAGAGCTGCACACAATTACTTTTATGAGTCTGTTCTATATAATGAATCGGTCAAAATGCTCAAAAACTCAGTAGTTATCAGTTTGAATTGGTCTAATGACTCACTCAATCAGATGAATCTTTTTTTATTTTTTTTATTTTATGTATTCACTGAACCACAAATCATTACTTTCAATAGATCCATCTCAAATTGAATGGAGAACTGTTACTGTTCTTAAAGGGGTCATGACATGAGGAATCAAATTTTTCTTGATCTTTGATATATAAGAGGTCATTATACTATAAAAATTTCAGAACTCAAAACTTCCTCCTCACTGCAAAAAGAGCATTTGTTGAAACCAAGTTGCCAAAACGATGCGTTCCATACTTCCTCTAAACTGTGATGTCACACTATGGTAGACATTTGCATCTGACCCCTTCCACAGCAACACATTAATGCCTACTTTACCTTATAACTTCTGTAGCCTGCCTAGTAGCAGTGAGCAGTGAGATGGCAAGGAGAGAGCAGGTCAGTCAAGAGCAGAGAGCCAATCATAACAGTTGGCATCATGACCCCTTTAAGGCTTGTGAGACAGTATTGTAAATCAGTGTAGTTACAGACTGGTTGTATGTTTAATATAGCAAAACTACAAGAAAATATATGTTACCAAAAAATAGTATTGTTTAGATTTTTTGTTTGGGTTGGTTAGTGATTAAAGGTACTAAAAGAACTGTTAAAGGAAGTAAATCATAAAGTGGAATTGGAATTTAACTAGAAAAGGTAAATTCCTTACAATTCCTATCCTTAGAGTTACGCAGACTCTCTGCATTCCATCCCCATTTGTCCTTTATTTGTCTCCTTTGTTTAATTCAAATGGTGACACTTCAAATAAACAATGCTTACTTCGAAATTTTTATCCCACAAAGCAGTCTGATGCATTTCAATCTCACCCTTCAACTAGAAAAGGACGCTCTGTCTTGTACAAACAAAACAAAAATATAATAAATGAAAATGAAAATTACTTTTTCAACAAATGACAAGATGTTGACTTAAATTAAAACCATTAACTTTTTAATAAAACTTCCACGTGGATATTCCTGTGACCAGAGAACATACAGCTTGTCATTAGAGTCACAGTTTGTGTGAATTGATGCCAGGCTTCCTCTGTGAGAGGAAATGTGAATGAGAAGCACAGCTAAGTGCCCAGCTTGATTCTCATTGGCTTAGACAGTGCAACATACTCATGTCAGGCTTGTTGATAAGCAAACCCTGCAGGATATGTTGATTACCACAAAATATTATGTGACAGCAAATATATAAAACTCCAGTGCAGACATAACAGAGGAGTTGTTCTGTGTAATTCCATACTTCATGTTACTAATATGGATTGCTACATTTTGGAAAATTGTCTCTCAGCAATCAGTCTACATATCTATCTATCTGTCTGCCTGTCTGTCTGTCTGTCTGTCTGTCTGTCTGTCTGTCTGTCTGTCTGTCTGTCTGTCTGTCTGTCTGTTTTCTTTTTATTTCATGTTTCTATGCATTTCTACTCAAGGATGAATTTTTGGTCTTGTCTAAATGCTTTACAGCTCTGGTAGATTAATCTTTGATAGGTCTCGATGACCCTCCCAGCCTTGATGGTGGAAAGATATGGGCAATTTTTTCTCCATTCCGACCTTTTTCAGTGAATGTTTATGAATACAGATGGTCATTGTAGCTGCACCCTACGAACATGACCCAAAACGTGCAATTCCAGGCCCTAGTTAGTATGCCTGAGTCACTGATAATGCTAGGAAAACAACAAATGGCATGATCTATTGTACTAACAGCTTACAATTCTTTATAGATTTTTCAAGAAGTTTTGGACCTCTATCTGGACTACTTCTGCTCTTAACTGTTAAGATCCAGACCCTTGAGGTGCTTGAGTGTACCTGCATCATTAATAATTACATATCAAATTCTTTCTACATGTTTCTACAACTTTAATTTATCAAGTGTAAAAACTGAAAGTGATGTGCATGGTTACTGCATACAAACACATGAATTGTGGAGAAAGAGTCTTCAGGTTGATTTCAAAATTAAATTATCACCAGATTTTGTAGGTTTTGGATATACCGACAGGAAAGATAAATCATGTTGAGATCTTGTTAAAATCTCAGTTCTTTCGCCTAGACAGCAATGAGATAAAATGGAGAGCAAATGGAGACTTTTGGAAGTCTCCTGCTTTTCAGATGTTTTGCTACATATAGTTCTGCCAGGATACCAATGTCTACAATCAATCAAATTGAGATTTCAATATAATCTCAAACATTTCTCACCAAATTATCTCTTTATGAATTATATTCACATTTATTTTAAAGCTCTATAATCTTACTGTATGTCAACAATGTCTTATTTCTGTCTATATGTACTTGTACACTATAAGCAAACCCAAGACATTTTAGGAGAAACATCTGAGACAAAGGTGATAATTAAATACTGCAGAAACTCAATATTTTTGACATCACTACAAGAAAGAAAGTAATATTGTTCTGGAGGGTGAGTAAATAATGAAAACATGTTTATTTCCTTAAGGTACAACAAGTACCCAAACATATCTCAATTCAAAATGGGGAACTCATCATACGTTGAGATATGGATGATTAAATGTCACTGGTCCTACTCAACCTGCCCAGAGCAGGATTTGAACCAGCAATCCCTAGCATGGGAGTCAGACGTGCTAACAAGGAGGCAATAAAGCCAGGGCCTCTAGCCTCAGTCGCTAGTGCGTTTCTTAAGGCCAGGAGAGTGAGGTTTACACGCTGAACAGCTATCACGTACCAGCTGGCTACCATTACGTATACATGATCAAAAGCATTGCATTTGTAAAAATAAAAAATAAAAAATAATAATCTACCATTAAGCAGAGTTACTCCAGAAGCATCAAGACTTCTTCTTGGAGACCAGAGTTTTGAAGGTGGAGTGAGCTGTTTAGAGCTGAAAGCACTGCACACAGAAATCTCTTTAGCAATTCTCCTGTTCCTTTGCACTGCTGCTTTGGGCCACTACCTCACACAGAGTCCACACCACAGGAGCAAACAGCCGCCCACAACCACAGTGATATCACCGATCATAATGGAGCTTTAGGCTTTGTTTTAACAAACATGCTTTTTCAAACTATCTGGCTCTGAAAGAGTTGATGCTCAAACATGATTTCTTTAACAGTGCCTGAAATATGTTTGGGAAACATGACTGGCACAGGAGCATTCCATCTGTGTGCACACACAAGCTGCTTTTAGGATACAGAATGAACTGTACCAGATGCACTGAAACCTTTACAACATAAGACCCAGCATTATTCTTAGTTAAGCTCTTGGCATGTCATTGTGTAAAAGGGGTCAACATGGTTACACAGGAAATTAGTAGGTTGATTTTGAATGTTCCAGTACGATGACAAGCACCATCCTCCATCACACATTTTTGCATCAATCACTGATAGTGCATTGTGGGAACAACCTCTGAGACATGGCTTCTGGTCCCACGTAAACCAGGAAGTAATCCAGTTCCCATAATCAATGATAAACGTGATTTGGATGTTGCATTTTTACTCTAAAATTAAATGTTTACTCCAATTATAGTTAAAATTAAGGTTGGGGTTTAGGTTTTAGGGAGGAAAGTTAATACAATATGCATTCCATTTGACTGTATTACATAATTTACAAATAAAAATGCAACTCACTTTTAGCGCCACTCTGTGGACATTTGGAGCTCACGTTCCCATACGTTCAACAACACTTCCAGCTTCTGCCACTAGGGGCAGAGGTTCGAATTTAGGTAAACACAGACCACCTGATTACTGTGACAGAAAGAATGCCTGTCACTCTGTCACTTTTATCCTGTTTCCTCCACTTTCCACCTCTTCCCTAAGGACTGAAGATCACAACATCAGAACTCTTGTGACACTAAATACGGCACTCTCATACTCTCTAGAGACCGTGCTCGACAGGGTGTGTGTATGATTTATTGTGACTCATTACTGGGAGACATTTCATGAAAACAGAATAAAAAGGCCCTGTGTTCCCTCAGATGTCTTAATATAATCATTCACTTATTTGTTTTATCACACCTTATAAATGCTTGCATAGACTGTCACACGCACACACACACACACACACACACACACACACACACACACACACACACAAATGTTGGTGCAGCTATCCTTATGAGGACTCTAAATAGACATAATGATTTTTATACTATATGGACTATAGATTCTATCCTCTAACCCTAACCCTACTCTAAACATAACCCTCACAAAAAAACTTTCTGCATTTTTACACTTTCAAAAAAACATAGTTTAGTATGTTTTTTGAGTGATTTCAATTATGGGGACACTAGAAATTTCCTCATAAACCACATTTATAGCATAATACCCTTGTAATTACCAGTTTGTAACCTTAAAAAAAAATCCTCGTAAACCACCCAAACCTGCTCACACACACACACACACACACACACTATTGAGTGCCTCACAATGAACTATGCTTGAGCTCCATTGCTATTGAATTGGCTCAACAGTAATTAAGAAAGATTTTTCCCCTTTCCCCTCCCCATGATATAGATCACTTCCTCTTCTCTTTTTTCCCACATCACGTGTTCACATGAGCCACTAAAACCTTTCCGCTTCTCTTTAAAGGAATTTTTACCTCATAATATGTTCATGTCTCTATGAAACACAAAAGATGTTAGACAGAATGCCCAAGCTTCTTTTTTCCTCAAGGAAAGTGGATGGTAATTTGTACTGCCAAGCTCCAAAAGGACAAAAAACACCATAAGAAACCATTTAGACTGAACGCATTCTTGCACTAAAAAAAAAGCTAGACACAACACAGCGAATAGAACAAAACTCAGGTGTCTTGAGAAGTTTTTTTAACCTGACACAGTATCTAACAAACACAGTGCTCCTGCATGAAACACTGAAAGAACAGAGACACAGCACAATGGCCAAATCACAACGTCAGTCTTGTGCACGTTTACATAGAAAAACAATTCGAAAACAGTGCAGATGGATGTGAAAAATGTGTCCAGTGTTAACATCCCCTAACACTAATGGTAAAAAGTGCCCATGTGGCTCATTTCTTGTAATACAATAGCTTTGTGAGAGGGACAGAACAAAATTTAGGGAATTGTTCTCTGATCATCTTCTCATCTGTTGTAGCTCTCAAAACTCATTTGTGGTCTCGTTTTTCAAACTTGTCACAGTGAGCAACAAGTCAAAAACTAACATTTATTTTAACTGAACATAAGCATGAACAATATTTTTGAGTTCCAGGGGAAAAAGGGGAATTTTAAGTGAATAACGACTAAACATTCCAAGAAGACTTGGAATATAATGTTCAAGTCATATTGACTACTTTTAAGATACTTTCATTTTTTTTTTTTTTTTTTAATTTTCTGAAGCTAGTTTAATTTAATTTTTATCACACATTATACATTTGCACATATACAGTGAAATTCTTTTTTTCCACATATCCCAGCTAAGCTGGGGTCAGAGTGCAGGGTCAGCCATGATATGGCACCCCTGGAGCAGATAGGGTCAAGGGCCCAACAGTGAAATCTTGGTGGTGCTGGGGCTTGAACCCCTAACCTTCTGATCAGTAACCCAGAGCCTTAACCACTGAGCCACCACTGCCCCCAAGGTAGTATAAATTACCATGCAAAGGAGCAGAACGGATATTCTGAATTACATCTCATTTTGTGTTCCATGGATGATACAGGGTCAAATTGACAAGAAGCTTTCCTCACTCCAGAAAATGTGTTTATAAATTCCATTTATCCTCATAGTCAAAGCAGATGCCTGCTCCATTTGTCACTCCATTTTGTCTTCAAAAGCATTTTCTGTCTGATTCAAATGAGATACAGTACATACTGCCTGTATGTGTCCATTTCCTTTGTTCCCAGTCCTCTGAACACTGAGATGTCAAATATGTGATGTTGTCAAGAATTGCAGGGCTCGGAACAATATGTCACATTTTCATTTGATCTGTAACAGCAAGGACATCCTCTATTCCAGAACCCGGGACAACACTCCAGTGGTACTTCCTTAGCTGCTTCCTTAGCTACTTAAAACATGCCAATATGGTACATTGTCTACGGACTCAGTAAGCATCTTTATTCTTTCTCCTCTTGCTAAAACAATTAATAAAAATAAAAAATCCATGAAAGGTCACCCTTTGGCAAAAAATGTCATCTAGCATGAGCAAGTGAGGTTTTGCTCTATATTCATTGAATGTCAAACTGCACTGCTGCTGAACCCAGTGTATATCACTCAGAGGCTGAAGAACTTAAACTTTGCGGACGCTGAGTCTAGGAAATTACATCATTGGCAGTACACAATGTGTATGTGTTTTGCCCTGGCAGGTGACAGATCAGATTATCTGTCTCTAAAGCAGATGATAAATCACGGTTTAAGAACATTCACCCGCATTAAGTTTCAAAGTCTCTTTGGCTGGGTTGTTACAGGAGTTGAAAGGTAGGGTTTCCAGACATGAGAAGAGAACAAGAATTCTGTTGCACTGTGAAACAGCTCCAGTCAACTTCTGTTGGTATCACAAACCTCAAACACTGGAGAACTCGCTTACTTTCTCGCCCACTTTAGGGTCTCTTTCTGGAAAAATACTTAGCCACCAATGGTAGACCTGATCACATTTGTTGATGGATAGCATCAATGGTCATGGCGGAATGCACATAAAACAGCGCAAGTCATGATACATTAATGTTGTACCAAAGATTTCCATGCTAATGTGCATGGCTGAAGTGGTGGTGCAGTAAAGAGGATGAATTTAATACCACAACTTTTCCGTTTTACTGAGCAAACTGTCTAATAGGTATAGCATGGCACACTGTCAGCATGCTAATTAAAGCATTACCAGTATAAATATCACAATTATACATGTACATCATTGTGTATTTATTGTGTATATAAGTGTCATTGTGTCCCATCCTGTATTAAATGTAATATTCTGAATTATTTGTAACCATGTTGACTATACATGCAGGACTAGGATTTGACCAATTTCAGGACCAATAAAAGATGCTGATACAGGAACACGTCCTACTTAGCAAAATCACGGTAACTCAAACAATGCCATATAATGAGCTCTGAATGTTTTATGGCTGTGAGCAGAAAACTCACTTATTAGCATATCTTGAGTCTAATCATTCATGTCCTGGAGCATAACAACACATTTCAATGCAATGAAAAGTCCATAAAACAACTGTTCTTTTCTCTAATGCTTTTTGCAGCTTCAACTACTAACAATATAAAATAAAGTATAACAGTTCCTAACAGTTCTCAACAACATTCTACATTAGCTTAGACACATTTTGGTGTCCTTTTAAGTCAATGTTATTTCTTTTTCGCCAAGCTCAGGGATTTCCAGGGTGCATAATTGTACAGCAGAAAGGAACAGCCTGTACAGATCTGTGACTTTGACACTCCAAAAATCTCCTTGAGCAGTGTAAATCTAATACTGCATTCTTCTGGGTACAGAGAGTGAGCCAAAGAAGAGAAGCCTCTCTCCTCGTGGGAAATGGACTCATCAGTACCTTGATAATGAGGGGCTCTCCTGAAGGTATTCTACAAATGGAGTGATTTGTAAATTGATTTGGTGCATTAATTACTGTCCGGTTCTGCTTGTGTCATGGTTAATATTGCACACTTTTGATGAGAAAAGGATCCGCATTGGGATCGTTTGGCCAAATGGCAATTATTCAATTAGAGCTGCAGTTCATGCTTAATATCTTTATCTAGTAGCGGTAATCACATCGGCTAATGGTGTACACTGTAAAATTGTGTGGAGAAGGACTGGGGTGCATTAATGTTAATTAGAGATGCGCAAAATAACATATTTTTATAATCGACTAGTCGGTGAGTTGTCTGATCATCTAGTCTACTTAAAGGAATATTCTGGATTCAATACACATTAAGCTTAATTTGACTCGTCCCTCCTTTTCTTTAAAAAAATCAAAAATCGAGGTTACTGTGAGGCACTTAAAATGGAAGTGAATGGGGCCAATTTTTTTTGCAGAAATGTGAAGCTTCTAATTTTATAAAGGTACTCACATTAATTATTCTGTTAAAACGTGTATCATTTGAGCTGTAAAGTGTCACGAGTGCACCGGGCTCTCCCTCACCATCAGTCACCCGCTCTCACTCGCCCGAGTTTGTGCTGGGGCGGGGGGCCGGCCTCCAGAGCGCCATGCCTTCCATAAAGGTGCAGTGACCGGTGGTCGTGATAATGACGCCCATGGACACCGAATGTGTGATCCAGGATGTGAGGAAACCGCTCTTTTCTCCCTGGGTCGCCCATCTCGGGGGCGCTTCGAAGACTTCCTCGGGTTCTTAGCAGCGGGTCGTGAGACGGGTGGCATCTGCTTCCTGCGGGTGGTCCCACACCAGGGCCGGCTTCCTGGGGCAGGCTGTGGCGGAGCCGGTGTTGATGTCTTGATCCGCACCGCGGCAGGATGCTTTCATCTGCTTCTTAACCGTCGAGAACTGCTGGGCAAAGTCCTCGACGGTGTCGCCGAATAGGTCAACCTGGGAGATGGGGGCGTCAAGGAATTGTATCTTGTCAGCCTCATTCATCTTGACCAGGCTGAGCCAAAGGTGGCGTTCCTGGACCACCAGGGTGGACATTGCCTGCTCGAGAGACCATGCCATGACCTTCATCACCCGGAGGGTGAGATCGGTCACCGAGCACAGCTCCTGCATCAATTGGGTCAGAATCACTCCCAGTGCTAACCGACGCGACCTCAAACCCGTAGGTAGAAGGGCCGTGGCGGGGAGCCGCTGGGTTGGCTTTTCCTCTGAGAAAGGAAAGCCGCGACCGCAACGTTGCCATGGTCATGCTCTCGTAGTGAGAACATGACCTGTCCACGAATGCCATATCCATGTGGGCAGCGCCCAAGCACGTAAGACGGCGATTGTTGCCATCGGAAGCGGAGAGGTAACAACCGCAACCAGGAATTATACACAAACAGAAAGGCATCTTTAAAAAGATGCTCTCTGTGAGTGCCACTCTTTTAGATGGAAAATATTCCCTTTCAGAGGAAGAATATACTCTTTTAGTCTGCTGAAGCGCCCAGGGGCATTCTCCGCCCACCACTGGTGCAAGAGGGTAGAGAAGCCACTGTAATGCGCCGTAAATCCAACAGCTTTGCAGAGGTGAATGGATCGGCGGAGGAATTCAGCTCGCTGAAACACAACCGCTCAGCTCCCAAGAGAAAATCTGAATGAGTGGTTGCAAGCCAGCTCCTTTTTTACTGTATGTAAAAAAGTGGCATGCAAATTCCACTCGCCCATTCCCATGTCTTTTCTCAAAGATCAGAGGTGTTTGGGGCTCCCAAGGGTGACCCCTAGTGTCACTGCATTGACACAACGTCGAGTGAGTGACAGATAGGGAACTGCTTTTCTGTTTACTACTTAACTGATTGTCAACGATCTGTTCTGGATATATGAGATAAGTGACTCTGAGAATTCTGAGAATACAGCATACCTACTCACCTGTGTTAACCTCACCTGTTTGTCAATGATCTGCTCCTGACGTGCAAGATAAGTGACTTTGTGAAACCTTTGAGTTTACTGCATATATACTCACCTGTTTGGAACTTGCCTGTTAGACAGCGAACCTCTCTGAATGTACTGGAAACGTGACTTTGAGAACTCTGAAAATACTTTATGTCTTGATATGCAAACCTGCTCCTCTGTTTATGAAAGTGACTCACCTGTGACCCTGTCTGAAGTTATAGTTACCTGTTTGGGCACGTTGATTTGGATATAACCATTTATGGATCTGTGCCTTCTGCCTTGGTTCACTGTATGATCAAAGACTGTGTTCAAAGACTTTGTACCTTACCTGAATACTTACCTCACTTTGCTTTCCTGCTTTTCCTGTGTTCAGTGTAATAAACTCCCACATCTGGGTACATCTCAAACTCCTGAGTTGGCGTGCCCTTACAGAAAGGCTAGAACGACAGGAAAATGAACCCAGCGGGGGATACCATCAGCACGGATGATGATCCATTCTCGGAACTGGTGCGTCAGCTCAGAGCGACCCTCCTCACTTCTGACCTTGCACAACAAGCCACACCTCCAGCACCAGTTACACCTGCACTTTGATCCCGCTCTCTCACCTAATCCATACAACGAATTACAGAAGAACTGACCGACAAACGGACTTAGCACCCACCACTTTCACCTGAGTCATGGAGCTCCCCAGTTTATTTATAGATTTATTGCCAATGCCAGTAGCCTCGACCATCCCAGAGCCAATGCCAGTAGCCTCGACCGTCCCAGAGCTAATGCTAGTAGCCTCGACCATCCCAGAGCCAATGCCAATATCCTCGACCGTTCCTGTAACAACGCTCCCAGTTGTCCGGAAGAAGAGGAGAAGAAGGGCTCCTGCTCCCCAGTCTCTGCCCGTGTTCACTACCATGGAGGTTGTTTCCCAGTCTCTGCCCACACTCACGACCACAGAGGTCCTTTCCCAGTCTCTGCCCATGCTCACGACCACGGAGTCGTTCCCAAGTCTCTGCCCACGCTCACAACCATGGAGGTCGTTCCCAAGTCTCTGTCCATGTTTACAACCATGGAGGTCATTCCCAAGTCTCTGTTCATGTTTACAACCACAGAAGTTGTTCCAGAGTCCCTGCCAATGCTCACAACCACAGAGGTCATTTGCCAGTCTCTGCCCCTGTTCACGACCACGGAAGTCGTTTCCCAGTCTCTGCCCATGTTCACGACCACGGAGCTCATTCCCCAGTCTCTGCCCGTGCTCACGACCATGGAGGTCAGTTCCCAGTCACTAACAGCTCCTAGCCCTGGGCCTGCCATGGTCTCGTCCCTCGAGCCTCCCACGGCTTTGTCCCTCAAGCCTTCCCAGGCTCCGCCTCCCACAACTCTGCCATCCATAGCTTCGCACTTCGAGCCTCTCACGACCCCGCCTTCCACGGCTCCACCCTCTGAGTCTTCCTCGACTCCGCCCTCACCCCTTGAAGTTTCATTTCCTGCGGCCAAACAGCCTGACCCCGTCCCTGCTCTGTGGTCACCTCCCAGGTCTCCTGACCTCGTCCCTGCTCTGTGGCCACCTCCCAGGCCTCCTGACCCCGTCCCTGCTCTGTGGCCACCTCCCAGGCCTCCTGACCCTGTTCCTGCTCTATGGCCATCTCCCAAGCCTCCTGACCCAGTTCTTGCCCAATGGCAAGTTGGTTCTTACCTCCCTGGTCTCCCAATCATCCACAGACTCCTCCCCGGCCACCAGATTGTCTGCCAATCCCTCCTGATCATCCTCCAGGATACTCCCCCGTCACCTGTGTCCTCCTGCCCTCGCCAGGTGCCAGGAGTCGCCCTTTAGGGGGGGGGGCTGTCATGAGCGCACCGGGCTCTCCCTCACCGTCAGTCACCTGCTCTCACTCGCCCGAATTTTAATCATGCACACCTGCAGCTCATCATCACCTCGTTAAGTCTTGCACTTAAACCTCACTTTCACACTCTGTCAGTGTCTAACCTTGTTGAAAGGTACCTCGGACTTCCCTCTTGCTCTGCCACAGTGGAAAACTGCTTTTCTGTTTACAACTTACCTGACTGTCAATGATCTGTTCTGGATATACGAGATAAGTGACTCTGAGAATTCTGAGAATACAGCATACCTACTCACCTGTGTTAACCTCACCTGTCTGTCAACGATCTGCTCCTGACGTGCAAGATAAGTGATTTTGTGAAACCTGAGTTTACTGTATATATACTCACCTGTTTGAAAACCTGTTAGACAATGAACCTCTCTGAATGTACTGGAAATGTGACTCTGAGAACTTAAAATACTTTATGTCTTGATATACAAACCTGCTCCTCTGTTTATGAAAGTGACTCACCTGTGACCCTATCTGAAGTTATAGTTTCCTGTTTGGGCATGTGTTGATTTGGACATAACCATTTATGTATCTGTGCCTTCTGCCTTGGTTCACTGTATGATCAAAGACTGTGTTCAAAGACTTTGTACCTTACCTGAATATTTACCTCACTTTGCTTTCCTGCTTTTCCTGTGTTCAGTGTAATAAACTCCCACATCTGGGTTCATCTCAAGCTCCTGAGTTGGCGTGTCCTTACATAAAGTTGTTTTTTAGGGTTTGTTGAGATTACATCGTCATGGCAACAAAGTTGTAAAATTGGCAACAACTTTACACAGAAAAGGTTAGTAAGCAATTTTATCACAATAAAATCATGTTAACACGCATATTGTTTATGTCTTGTGGCTATGTCTTGTGGTAATCAATATTATGCCACAAATGCTGCAGATTGAGCTTAACTTGTATTGAACCCGGAATATTCCATTAAGAAAGTCCTGTATAATTAGGCTGGTTTCAGGTTCACGTGAACCCGATTGATGTTTTTCTCAGGGGGCGTTTACATATGAGGTGTTTATATATAAGATGCATTCTTACAATCAAAAACAGCTAGATAAAGTGCAACGTAATGGAATAGAACACAAGTCTCAGGATGCTTTGGATAAAAGACGGAATGATGGGTTAGATCCAATGGTATGGTACTTCTAAGGAACGCCATGAGACAAAGCGATCGCAGTTTATTCCATATGCAGTAAAGCCCAGGCATGGGTAAAACACACGTTGAGAAGTCAAGCGAGATATGATGGTGACGGATATGCCTTTTCACTTTCCTTGTCTTCTGCGACACTTCCTCCCGGGTAGAGAACAAGGCAACCGGCGCAAACAAGCAGGTATATTCGCCAAAAAGGGAGGGGGGGGGTCAAAGTATGGTCCTCTCTGATCATGTTTGAAGAAGTCATCAGTAGTAACTTGAATACTGAGAAGGGTTTGACAATAGTACACCAGTATCATTGATACATTCTGAATTAAAAGATATAGTAAGCACATAAAAACAAATAAACTGGGTAACAACTGACAGCAAGCCACGCCATCTTGAGAATCTAACAAAAGCCACGCAAACTGTCTAACAGGTAAAGCACGACACACTGTCAGATATATATAACTGTGCATTTATTGTTTTTATAAGTATCATTGTCATCACTTTGTCTCTCTTTTGCTCTCCCACTTTCCCTTTGCTGTTTAACATTTAACCTGTAGGTTTACTTCAAAAGACAAAGTCAAGTAGTCCTTGAGAGTTGTCTCTGATGACTGAAGATTTAGATCACAATGAAAACAATGTTCCTTTTAAACTGAATGATTCACAGTCACTTTAGTCAGAGCAAGCTTATTTATGATTTTCTGCACATTTAAAGCTTCTGTAAAGGCAGTGATAAGTCTGTCATTCATGGGTTTATTTTCAGTCATTAAAAGGTTTTGTTGGGTGTCTCGTGAGAGACGACCTAAAGCAGCACACACCTAAGTGAAACTTCTCAGCAAACCCATCACTTTTGATTGGTTTTGAATGACTTTTCCCCAGATATCAACAACATCATCAGGTTAATTGCTTATTTTCAGAAATATGAATATGCATAAGATCTTCTGCATCGAAATTAAAAAGCTAAATGAAGTAATTGTTCATTAGTTTAACCCCTTTGGGCGGCATAAAATGAGAGAAACGTACCCTGTGAGAACACGGTCTTGTCATATTAATCCAAAATAATTACAAAATGATACGAGTTTTTTAAATTATTTACGTGATCTGTGAATCTCTAAAACCCTATTGAAGATATGATGAACATGCTTTTGGGTTGTAAATCTAATAGTCTAATTTAGAACAGGGTTGGTATTACAGAATGAAGTGCCAATTTCATTAAACCAAGAAAGTATTGCTTATTTAGTCGCACAAACTCATTTGAGCTGTTTGTGATAGATCTGTTTTTATGTGGATGAAATGGCTCATCTGATTAGAATACGGTTTCCTTTTAGGCCTATTTAGAATCTGAACAGATGTTAACCATTAGGAAATACCTGTTCACTCTTTCCAGCCTCTTTTGATATTTGGAAGCAATTTTTCATTATCTATCCAGCAATATCAAAGAATAGGAAATTGCAAGCCCAGTTGGCAAAAAATGTGAATTGATATCAACAAATTTTTGAACAATAACATTAGAGATTTCATAAAATTACATTAATTTCAATCTCTTTTTGTCTCAGATGTTTCTCCAAGAATTTCTTAGGAGAAATTAAAAAAAGATACAAATGACACAACTAGTGTTGTCATACAGTAAGAGTGTAGAGCTATATAATTTATGTGGATAACATGGCTAAAAGATTAATTTACAACAACATCCTTTAACATTAGTTAACTACATAGTAAAATACATAGTAAACATGAATTAACAATGAACAACATTTTTTACTGCACTTCTGGTTAATATTAACACATTACAAGTTGTATATGTTGAGATAAGTTAATGAATATAAACTAACATGAACTAACAATGAACAATTTTGCATTTATAAATCATCATTAACTGATATTAATAAATGCTGTAACAAACTATTGTTCATTGTAATTTCACGATACCTTGTTAACGAATAGATTCTTATCATTAGGTGTTACTGAAATGTCTCACTTTTGATTTCAGACTTCGTTATCTTGGCAAATCTGAGCACTGTGTGAGACATTGATGAGATGTCTTCACAAACTCTAGAAGAGACACGTGTAAGATCACTGGGGTCTTTTTCTGAGAAAAATCAGAGATTAAGGGGCCTTCAATAAAGTCTCAATTTACACTCCATTTAAATCGCATTGCTTTGTAGGAGAAACAATTGAGATACTGATAAGATCTCATTTATGATTTGCCAAGTCAATTTTCCAACAGCAGTCTAGGTGGCAGGATTGAAGCATTATGGTCCTCAACAGCATCTCAGTTTTTTTTTGTGTTTTTTTGTTTTTTTGTTTGTTTGTTTGTTTATTACAGATAATGCCGATGGCAGATGAGAGAGTAACGCATCTGAGGTCAAAACCATCAATCCCACAATCACCATTTGTCCCCATTGCTATAAGGAGCGATGGGACGTTACCCACTTCAGCTCATTTACCATTTCTTAAGACATTTGACTTCTGAACCTGCCACCCAAACCTCAAACACAGTGTTGGAAAGATGTTTTTCCACGCCATTTCATAACTTGTTCCATTCACATACAATGTTACATGGCAACATCATAGTCCTCAAACCCAGGACTTTCTGTGGCTTCACTGAAGTGTGTTACCCAACGAGAAGAAAGCAGCCATTAAATTATTCCTACCCCACATTTCTGACCTTACAACACCTATAACTTACTGTTCTGCTAATAAGCACACTATGTGGTATGGCTTAAAGGAGACAGCGTAAGTATACTTGCTAACAGCTAACTGAAAATGACTGAGAACCGCGAGCAACTACATGTCTTGCTGCATTTATTAAGACAATTAGTTTGGAATTGTTGGTTTGTGGATTGATTTGCTAGCTTTTTAGATGTGCTCAAAGGGAGGGAGGTTGCCTGTGTGGATGGCTGATGAGCTGCAAGCTAATTAGCCTAACCTCTGCTGTGTCTTTTTCTTAGCCAATCATTACCACTGCTGAGGTGTTTTTAGATAGAGTGTCAATTCAAGCTGAGCTATTGGCGAGCCACGTTTTTAGCTGCAGGGTTGTTATCCTAATGCCTTCAGAGAACAGCTCTGTTTAATAGATGTGATAGTGATATTAGCTAGTGATGTTGATGGTGCTTGATGTTGCTTGTGAATAAATTCAACAATTTATTTCTGTTCTCTCTCAGAAAAGAGAAAGAACAATGACTACTGGAAGAATGCCCCGCATTTACAATAGATTTCTCAATAGAAACTATTTTGAAGCATCTACAAAGTTTTTCCACTGGTCTCTGCACCACCCTAGTCTCAGACAGACATTTGACTATTAGAATAAAGTCTGGTCCACATTGAGACTAATTCTGGCCAAAAGCAGCCTTCTTAGACAGAAAGAGATTGTCTGACTTACAGACTGATTTTTTTTTTTTTTTTTACGTGCCGTTTAGGGGTCTGAAACAAATTATTCCACAACAAAAGAATACAGTTGGAATAATAATAATAATAATAATAATAATATTTCACCTATAACGGTGTGTCAGTCTCTACAAATGTCTATGTACAAATGTGTCTACACTTTGTGATCAGAATCTATGTTAAAAGTTAATGAGTACTGATTATTTCACAGGCAGGCCAGGTTTGATGCCACTAACCTGGCAAACGGACAAATCCAGTGATTAGCCTAGTTCTTCTTCAAATGTGCTCATTGTATCAAACTATACCTTGTAAAAACAACTATCCTGCAGCTTCACTCTTCACAAAGTTTGTTGTGCTTTCATACAAACAATCTTTAATTCAATGAGTGCATGTTCAACTTAAAGAGTGTTAATGGGCTCTCCTTATTGATCAAAGCACCTGGATAGACACCAAGTCTCTAGCTCTTGGTATTGATTTTTTGCTTGTGACATAGATTCAGTAACTAAAAGCAGTTTGCTGAAACAAACCCAATCTCCAGTGTTTAAACAAAGAAACAGGAGTTTATCAGGTCTCACAAATCATTACTAACAGGAAGAAGCTGAAATCAAGCTTCTTTTATTCATAGTGGCATATCCTACCCTGTTCGCCCACATAAGGTGTAATGGTTCTCAACTGGTCTTGCATCAGGTAGCATCAGTACCAAAATGGCTTATTATATATATATATATATATATATATATATATATATATATATATATATATATATATATATATATATATATATAAAAGTAAATGTTCTTTAAATGTTTACAAAAAAAAAAAAAAAAAAAACACTGCAACCAAACACACTGTCGCACAAACTACAGTATGTCTATCCTTGTATAGAGTTAAGCCATGTGTAATGCAGTCTCGGTCATGTTTTGTTTTACCTTTATTTTTTTTTCATGATTTCTGAGGATGAGGGGATGTCAAGTGACCTGTCCATGATGGCATCAATCTAATTTGGCTAGCTTCAACCAAATGACAAAATAATCTGTACAAAATACAGCAGGGTTTGAATAAACATATAGCATATGATGTCAACATCAAAATATATGAGAAGCGTTGCCGTCTCCTTTTCAAATCTAAGCACAACTGCACAATTACAGTGCATTCAGAAAGTATTCAGACCCCTTCATTTTTTCACATTTTGTTATGTTGCAGCCTTATGCTAAATTGCTTTAAAAAAAATCACATCGATATACACTTCATACCCCATAATGACAAAGCAAAAAACAGATATTTGATAACTTTGCAAATCTATAAAACAAACAAACAAACAAAAAAAAAAAAAAAAAAAAAAAAAAAAAAACTGAAATATCACATTGACATAAGTATTCAGACCCTTTGCTATGACACTTGAAATTTAGCTCAGATGCATCCCATTTCTCTGGATCATCTTTAAGATGTTTTTACACTTTGAGTGGAGTCCACCTGTGGCAAATTCAATTTATTGGACATGATTTGGAAAGGAACACACTTGTCTATATAAGGTCTCACAGCTGAAAATGCATATCAGAGCAAAAACCAAGCCATGAGTGGAGTCCACCTGTGGCAAATTCAATTGATTGGACATGATTTGGAAAGTCACACACCTCTCTATATAAGGTCTCACAGCTGAAAATGCATATCAGTGCAAAAACCAAGCCATGAGGTCAAAGGAACTGCCTGCAGAGTTCAGAAACTTGATTTTGTCAAGGCACAGATCTGGGGAAGGCTGCAATTTGTTTTGTTTTTTGGCTGCATTGAAGGTTCCCAAGACCACAGTGGCTTCCATAATTCTTAAATGGAAGAGGTTTGGAACATACAGTACTCTTCCTAGAGCTGGCCGCCCGGCTAAACTGAGCAGTCAAGGGAGAAGGGCCTTGGTAAGAGAGGTGACCAAGAACCCGATGGTCACTCTGGTTGAGCTCCAGAAAACTGAATGAAGAAAAAAAGACTGAAAAAATAATGTGTGGAGAAATTTGCAGAAGGACAACCATCACTGCAACACTCCATCGATCTGGGCTTTATGGTAGAGTGGCCAGACAGAAGCCTTTCCTCAATGCAAGACACAAAAAAACATTTTTTCAGCGGCAGGGACTGGTCAGAATTGAAGGAAAGCTGAACGCATCAATATACAGAGATATCCTTAATATAACCAGAGATAACCTGGTCCAGAGCGCTCAAGAACTCAGACTGGGCTGAAGGTTTACCTTCCAACAGGACAATGACCATAAGCACACAACCAAGACAAAGCAAAAGTAGCTTAGGGACAACTCTGTAAATGTCGTTGAGTGGCCCAGCCAGAGTCGGACTTAAACCCAGTGCACAGGTGTGTGCACATTATTTTCACATTATATATTTTTTTTCTTTTTTCTTTTTGCATTCTTTAATAATAAAATAAAAACAGATATCCACATCTGATTTTTCAGGCTATTCTTTGACAGCCTGCTCCCATCCACATCTATTGTAAGTACCATCTGCTCCCACCTTCAACTCTCGTGCCACAAGAAATCTAATCAGGTCACGTGGGAATGCAGACCTCTAGTTGAGAATCACTAGATGTAAAGGACAGACAATATGTGAGTCCACATACAAGTCTGCATGAGAGAAGTTTAGGTTTGCAATGCACATCACATAAGTTTGTTTCAGGACTCGTATTGTGAGCGGAGTCAATCGTTCTGTTTAAACAGTGTGCTCACAGGCCCTTCACGTGAATTTATTAGCTTTCCTGAGAAAAGCTCTCCTGGCCAGGCAATAAATTCAGCGCTGCATCCTCTCGGAGGTCTGAGGCATTATCATCACTATTTTCTAAAGGTTGCAATGCTGTCAGAACTCTGTCTGACTGCGTCTAGATTTACACATGGCTCCAGCCTCCTTGGAAATAACTGGCTTTTCAAATGCACATTACTCACACAGCCACTTCACTTTCTCTCAAGCTCTTTTTATATTTTTTTAATTCGACTACTTATAAACAATAGAAGAAAGAGAACAAGCAATTTGCCTTTCATTGCTATTCGTGCCTAAAACTACACAAAAGTATATAATTACAAAGCTCTGACTGTATTTATAAGGGGAAGATGAAGTCCTAACAGTGAAACAGGGAGGAGTTGGCACGCTCTGTGACAATGCTTTAATTTCACAGTAAAGGGCTGTAATTACACAACCATTCTCTCCTTTTGCTCCCTATTTCTCATTCTCCTGCCCGAGTGCTCTCTTCCTGTGCCACCATTCCCGTTGTTGGCTCAGTTGGCAACAGTTCTCCCCTCTTATCTGTGTGTTGTCAGTGTGAGGGATATAAAGGCTTTAAAACAGCATGATTAGCTGATGAGCAATTAAATTAGTCTGCCGCCCCTATTTAAGGGAATAAATGAAGAGAGCATCTTAATCGACCCTCCCCTTCCCTGTGAAGTAGCCTTTGTTTTAAAATTTTACAATGAAAGGGGACGGCTCTCATATTGAACTCTTTATCCGACGAGGTGGCACATTACTGTGGCAGAACAGAGGTGAGCAAGGCTGCTGGGAGCTGAATATATCTGTGGCTCATTCCATCTCAATTATAACCCTCTTCATTAGCCAAGGTTCTGTGCTAGTGCCTCTGCTCCCAAATCAAAGTGGGGTTAGTGAGTGTCCTCAACACTTGGACCTGTAGAAATGGCTACAGGATGAGAATGGCAACTAACAGTTAATTATAAGACAAACACTGTATTGAAGTCTCTTATATTTCTTTTTATTCTTCCTCTACACACATTTCTGCATTTAATGGACCATTTTCACATTTTCTGGTTGTGTTAGTAAAATGTATACCAGGGTAAACTTCTATAGTGGTGAATGTGAGACAACAGCAAATATAAATTTTGCGCTCCCATTTGCTCCAATTGCAAAAATACTAATACTACTAATAATAATATTAATTATACTACTACTACTACTACTACTACTAATAATAATAATAATAAATCAATAAATCACAAAATGTTTCCATGACTTTCCATAACAGGAAAAATTAGAGAGCAATGAATTTCTGCAATCAGTAGAAAGAAAGATGTCAAAATTACTAAAATTCCTTCCTCAGCTGTATTTGAAACCCCTCCGGAGCAGTGGTAATTATTTATTTTCTTTTCTTTTTCTTTATTAATGCCAGGGTAATATAGCACAAACTATAATGTTATAAAAACACCATCACAGCCAGTGAAAAGTGTCCGTTAAGGATCTGCGTCTTTCCACTGAAACCTTTTAGGAGAGTCTATTTGCACCCAAATAGTCTGGTGGAACCACAGAAATATATGACAAACTAACCAACAGAAGTTGCTGCAGTGGCGTGGGGTGTAAAGACGGTGTGTGAATGTGTACTGTTGCCCTAGCAGCCACGGTTCGAATCTGTGATTTGTCCCACTCTTTTTCCCATCCATTTTCCTGTTTCCACTATTAATATTTCCTTTAATACTACTTATAATAATCTATGAAAACGAATATAAATGTTGATTTCATTGCAGTGATTTGGTCACGGTGAATGTCGGGGAGTGCAGAAAAGTGTTTGATCCAGAGGTGGGGTCTGTCGATCGCACTCGTTCCTGTGGCTCGGCATCGCTTGTGTGTAGATTGCATCACTGTATTACTACTATTGTAGTAACTATGTTTTTTTGGCAGAAACAACTGTTTTAATGCAATTAATCATGGTGTTAGTACAGTAATATGGTGGTAATGTAGTAGCCATGGTTAATTTTGTGGTTACTGTAAATTTACAAAAAATACCATAGTGAAACTATGGTTAATGTAGTAAAACCAAGGTTATTTTTTCTAAGTTAAGGTTAGGTTTAGGGGTAGGGGTTAATGTAGTGTGTCTCTGGGACTCTAAATAAACACAATAAACACACTGCAGTGAAGCCCATACTGTGTGTTAGTATTTAAATATGGGTGCAAATAGTATCTGACACTATTTGCACCAGTGTGCAATAAGTATCTACCATTATTTGCACATGGGATGGGGTGCAAATAATATCTGCCAACTTTTTTTTTTCCTAGGCCTATATGTGCTATGTATTTTTATTTCTGATAAATGTCATAGTTAAGAAATTTAATGAAGTGTGTAATTTTTCAATGTTAAAATAATTTTCCTACCCCAGTTTAGTTTGCAGATACATTATAAGAAATCCATTTGTAGGTTGTGTACACACTGTGGCTCTGTGGTACTTTCAAAACCTTGCTCTGTTTGTTTGAACATCCCGAAAAGCCCAACACAACAACATTGTTTTAACCAATTGGGTCAGTTTGGGGTGGGGCAATTTGTTTCTCCGACCAATGACAGATGGGAGAAAGTTCAGGAAACCTGTTTGAAAACAATCAATATTTTTTCAGTTCCATTTGGTGACACTAGTGGTGCAGAAAGTACACACTTAAGCTTTAAGATCAATCTCCTATTGAGTGTGTTCACATGCACACCCTGAAAACTACCAAAAATCAGCTTATTTAAAAAAAAAAAAAAATATGACCACACAAGAAAAATGTGTTTAGATTAAGATTAGATTTGAAATGTTCAGGTTATTCTCTGCTTTGAAGTTAAAACATTTACAGACACATTCACAACACTTGTGCGCATTGGATCAGTAAGTGAGAATTGGCAATAAATAAATAAATAAATAAAAATTGGGGAATTAGCAAAAGTCTATTTGTGCTGCTCAATTAATGTTTAAACCGTTTATGGCCTTACTCAAATAAAGGAAAACCTTTACATGACCTCACACACTGTTGGCTTATGAACCATAATCAGTGTAAAACAGTGTAATTTACTTTCACTGACAGAATGTTTGCCACTCAAAATCGAACCACCAGTGTTGATGTCATTATATTATTTGGATACTGAATTGAAATAGGTCTTAATCACATATCACCTCACAAGCACCGGCTCAAATCTAGTTAGTGATATACAGACTTCAGTGAGGCTAGTGCTTAATATATATATATATATATATATATATATATATATATATATATATATATATATATATATATATATATATATATGTATTTTTTTGAGAAACCATGAGATTTGATTAGGTAGCACCATAGAGCCATTTGTGATTTTTAGCCCACACATGCTCAGAAGTGAGTGGAAGAAACGCCTAGGCAGAGACTGTGCTTTTTGGTGAACTTGATTAATGGCTGCACTAGTCCCTAGTTAAACCCATAATTATAGTCCAGCACTTGGATTTCATAGGGTTTTCTCTGCAGAGAGAAAAAGGCAACAGGAGAGAGGGAAATGTGTGGCGCAGTTGTTGTCCCTATTAAGCTGCAACAACACACAGGAGGCAGCCTCACAGGCAAACACTGCACATGCTAACGCCTCAGGACACAAAGAGACAGAATGAGAAAAGAAAGAGGGAGGGCAAGCTAAGAACGAGACGCAATGAATGAGGAAATGGTAAAATGACAGGAAATGGGAAAAGATAACAATTGAAAGCAATTAAAATAAATAAATAAATAAATAAAGACACAAAAAATGCTTACCAGAAGACGAGTTGGTAACTGTGATCTGGATTTGTTTTTTATTTTTAACTGAATGATTTTCATGACTTTTGACTTTAAGTTCCGAAATGAGCATTCTTCCACCGATGTGGATGGTGCACCATATTAAGATACTCTATAGTATGAATCATATATATAGTACTTCCTGCATTACTATTCAGTGACACCAGTCACACCACTACTGAATCTTCAGAGTGAAACAGCGCAACCTGTGCACTTCGATTCCCGAACGAATGAATCTTATGAGCCGGTTCTTTAAAGTGAATCAAACACATAACACACAGCCAGTGTTCTCCATTTCTCGTACGAATGAGTCTTGTGACCCAGTTTTTTTTTTTATTTTTTATTAATCTGATCAATTAATCTGACTCACGTCCTGAATCACAAGTCATTAATTTCAGCATATCTGACTAGAAATGAACTAAGAACTGTTACTGTGTTATGTGAAGAGTTCTTATATATCTAGTATTAGATAATTAAAAAAAAGAATGAATGTATGATTGTTTTTTTTTTTTTTTTACGTGTAGTATTTTTATAGTTAGGACCAATTATTAGATCACATTTATGCCACCTTTGTTCAACATTAAAAAGTCTGAGTAAACACCTTTTGCAAGAAGTGTTAAATTTATCTCTGGTTTGTTATGTCTGTTCTTACATCTGTTTTTTTTTTTTTTTTTTTTTTTTAAATCTGAAATAATCTCATCATTTGGCAACAGACTGCTCAGGGCAGAAAATGCAAAAAGAACTGCTTTTTCTTATTTCCAAATATTTCTTCCTCAGAACTAAAAGAATCATTAATGGAATTATTAAGGAAACTAAATCTTGAAATTCCATAAGATTCTCATCCTGAGTTGTGAGTGGAGCAGACGGGATCCGAGAGTTTCTGAAGAGTTTTTGACGACATCTTAATTTGGTTTAGAAGAAGTTAATTTGGCCTGCACAGGTCTCATCTTGCCCTGTGGCCCTTCACTCTGTCATTATTTTCAGCTTCACGTGAAATTGGCCACAGGCTAATCAACATTCAGCTCTTCGGAGTGTGTTATACACAGAAATTGATGGATGGTACAATTACACCCAATGTCATTTAGCTAAATGGCTATGTAATTCTAATGAGTTCTTATTTAAAAAGCCACTAGTTGTTGTATGAAAATGGAAGACGGGGAGGAGGGGCAATAAACAGACTGGACTATGTGTGAATCCATTTGTTCACAAAACTGATTACGCTGATGTTCTGTCGGACCATAGTTTAAGTAGAATAAATCACATTTTAATATCGCTAATGAACACCTCTTAAAGGCAAGTGAGTCCTTGAAAAAAAAAAAAAAAATCCTTCCTCTCACATTCGCTCGCTGTGATTTGTTTCTTCTGCCTCAAAACAAGGTCACATGAACATGCATCGACCAATCATAATTATAGTCAAGCGGCACGAAGACTAGTCCCTCGTGCTCAAGGACCCCCGCAGTAATAGAAACAGAGGACTGTCTGTGGCTGTGACCCAGCTAGAACATCACAAAACAAGATGGATTCCCACTTGGTCCCAGACGTCTACTGTCTCTCCCTGTCACACTCAGATACACACCCATACACACCTGTCTGACTTCCACCCTCTCTGTGGAGAGCCGGTGTGGCATGGACAGGCCAATCATGCGTCAGACCGTGTCCCAGCTGTTCAGCCCTCTTTCTACAGGTATTAGTCTTCATTTCCATTGTTTACCCATTCTGTCCTTCCTCCAAAACTCTGTCCTCAGGGACCTCTACCAACGGCTAGCTCCTTTGTCTTGACTGCTATAAAAACTGTAGCGTTAACGGGACATTCTTTCTTGTATCACAACCTCTGTTCTGTGTTCTGTTTTTTTGTTTTTTTCTTGCCAACTGAAAACAATAATACTGCTTGAAGAAACGTATAGTTCTTTTAGGGTCAGTATGAAATCAAAATTGACATTAAACTGATCAAACAAATTGATCTTAATACATGTTCTTTGTCTTATTGGGCATGATATCAGTATATATGATATTAGTGCACATTATTCTTTAAATAAACAAAACTTGTCTTTAAAACCTTTCATCAAATTATTATTATTATTATTATTATGTGTGTGTGTGTGTGTGTGTGTGTTTGTCACCTAGGCCATGTGGGCTATTGGTTAAAGTTAACCAATTGCCAAATATTTAATCAGCCATTAATTTAGGTCACCTTTGTAGGTAATACAGCATTTCTAAAATTGTTCCCAGAGTTAACACAATAGTTTAATGCAGGATAATGTTAATTTAATGAAGGTTACAATAACAACAGCAAAGAATGATAGATTTGATAAAATACTGACTTTTAAGTCAACAGAAAAATCAAGACTGACCATATTTACAACAACCCTATTATTTTCTTAATGTTCCTGGTTTGGGAACACTTTTTGTCAAGAAAATTGGCATTAATGCAGAAATATGACAGAATTTACCCCAATCATTAACCTGTGTTAATCATGATGACAAGGTATACATCCTTGAAAGCCAATTTATTGTATGTGAAGCATTACTTGTTATGAATAGGTCTTAACAGTATATCCGCACAGATCCGATGCTGCAAACACATCTGCGTCATGACACTTCCAGGAGTGCCAACACAAATATCTCTCATGCACTTGTCATCGACAACTGCACAGAGAACAAATGAATGGCCACACTTTACGATTAATTTAATCATGTTTTGATTTGATTTCCACACCATTCAAAATAATAGACAGCATTCATGGAATTAGCCCACAATACAAATCAACATATCAGTTCTATGCACAAAGATGTTTTAAATTAAAACTAAATACACAATACTAGGAGAAAAGTTTCAGTGTGCTTTTCTGGAACACTATCATAGCCCAATTCTATAAAATTATTGTTAAGCTTACTTTTGAAATAATGCCGGCAAAATCCCCTGTACTTAATTAATTACCAAATGAATAAAGCATTAAATTAAACATATAAATTGCCAAACGGCTTATATAATGGCCTTTTCTTTACACAAACTTAAATTAGCCTTACCCTGTTCTGTAGTCAAAAAAAGTCGGCTGAATGACATTCTCAGAATGTTCTACACTTTTCAAGACTATAAACTATCAGAACTATTTTTCCAATGCTGAGTTCACTTTCAGAAAACGAGCTTTTGAAAACTGTAAAACTTTTAAATATTTTAAATCTAACCCTCTTTACCTCGGATCGCATTTGCTGAGCTTCTTCAGAAAATGTAAATTGCATTATGACGTTAAAATTAATTTTAGATGACAATCAAGTTCAATTGGTCTTTAAAAGTTGCTGGACAAATATGTGGGACATAATGCAGTTGTGATGGCAATGCTTTAGATTAGATGTTTGTTCAAAACAGCATATTGAATATCAGGAATGTATTATATGTAAACCCTGATATTACACAGCATAATTTTTTCTTTAATAGCTGTGCACACAGCATATACACATCAATGGATGGTCCTTATACTAAGACCGGAAGTTTCCCCACTACTTGATGCAGGTTGCCAGCTTGAACAACGCCATGACAATTCGCTTTCGGGTCAGAACCGGTGGCAACCTGCGATAGGCGCAACATCAGGACCAATATTACAGTCCTATTAGAAGGGCAACAGCTCCCTTTTGATTGCAATTCCTCCTCTTCTGATTGCATTTATTTGTGAAATTATAATGACAGTAAGGTGGCTAATTTCAATGAATTGTTTAAATACTCTCCCCATTTTACAAAAATGTCTGTGTTTAAGCATGATGTCATCACGCACACAATTCTTATCGAAAAAAGGCTATTTGAATGGAAACAGGCAGAAGATGGCAAATTTCACTATTTGTTTTTTTAACGCATTTTCACTTTGTCGATAATAAAACAGTGCAAAAAGTGAATGGAAACTAGATTATTTATGTTCACAGTAGACAACCAAAGCCATCTAACCCTATGTGGTGCAAGCGGATAGGTTCTTTGAACTTACAGTTGAAGTCAGTTTACATACACCTTAGCTAAATACATTTAAACTCAGTTCCCTATCTGTCACTCACTCGATGTTGTGTCGATATAGTGACACTAGGGGTCACTCTTGGGAGCCCGAGACACCTCTGGTCTTTGATAAAAGGCCAATGAAAATTGGCGAGTGGTATTTGCATGCCACTCCCCCGAACATCTGGGTATAAAAGGAGCTGGTATGCAACCACTCATTTAGATTTTCTCTTCGGAGCCGAACGGTCATGCTCACTGAGCTGAATTCCCATGACTGTTCATTCACCTCTGCTGGATCTGACGGCGCATTTCAGTGGCTTCTCCCTCCTCTGCACTGGTGCAATGCAGAGAATTCCCCTGGGCGCTTCGGCAGAAATAAAAGAGTATATTTCTCTAAAAGAGCGGCACACATGGAACGTCTTTTTGAAGACATGTATTTTTAAACATGCCTTTCCTTTGTATGTTATTCCTGGTTGCGCTCGTTATCTCTCGCCTTCTGACGGTCACGATCACTGTCTTTCGTGTCTGGGCACTGCTCACGCGGAGACAGCGTTCATGGATGGGTCATGTACTCATTGTGAGAACATGTTCATGGCAACGATGCGGTTGCGGCTTACCTTCGTAAGAAAGCAAGCCACCCCAGAGGCTCCCTGCCTCGGTCCTTCTACCCACAGGTATGAGGCCAGCGCGGCTAGCACTGGGGGCAATTTGGGGACCCCAATGGGACCACCTCTGCCGGGTATCCCTCCTCTGGAGTCAGCAGCACCTCAAGTCGCTGCAAGCCACTCACATCCCGGGCGACCTCAACACTGCAGTGGACGTGCTATCACGGCAGGTTATCCTCAGGGGAGAGTGGAGACTCCACCCTCAGGTGGTCCAACTGATCTGGAGTCGATTCGGACAGGCACAGTTAGATCTGTTCGCCTCCCAAGAATCCTCCCACTGCCCGCTCTGGTACACCCTGACCGAGGCATCTCTCGGTATAGACGCGCTGGCACACAACTGGCCCCCTGGACTGCGCAAATATGCGTTTCCCCCAGTGAGCCTACTTGCACAGACACTGTGAAATGTCAGGGAGGACGAGGAGCAGGTCATCCTGGTAGCACCCTACTGGCCCACCCAGATGTGGTTCTCGGACCTCACGCTCCTCGCGACAGCCCCCCCCCCCCGGTGAATTCCCCTGAGGAAGGACCTTCTTTCTCAGGGATGGGGCACCATCTGGCACCCACGACCATACTGCTGGAATCTCCATGTCTGGCCCCTGGATGGGATGCGGAAGACCTAAGCGGTCTACCACCCGCAGTGGTAGACATGATCACTCAGACTAGGGCCCCCTTTTTGAGGCACCTGTATGCCTTTAAGTGGCATCTGTTCAGTAAGTGGTGTTCTTCCCGACGAGAAGACCTCCAGAGATGCGCAGTTGGATCAGTGTTTTCCTTCCTGCAGGAGAGGTTGGAAGAGCGGCTGTCCCCTTCCACCTTGAAGGTGTACATAGCCACTATAGCAGCACACCACGACACAGTGGACGGTAAGTCCTTAGAGAAGCACGACTTTATCATCAGGTTCCTGAGAGGAACCAGGTGGCTGAACCCCTCCAGACCACGCCTCGTTCCCTCATGGGACCTCTCTGTAGTTCTTCAGGGTCTACAGAGAGCCCCCTTTGAGCCTTTGCAGTAAGCTGAGCTTAAGGCACTCTCCTTGAAGACTGCCCTCCTGACCGTGCTCACTTCCATCAAGAGGGTAGGAGACCTGCAAGCGTTCTCTGTCAGCGAAATGTGCCTGGAGTTCAGTCCGGGCTACTCTCACATGATCTTGAGACCCCAACTGGGCTATGTGCCCAAGGTCCCCACCACCTCTTTTAGGGACCAGGTGGTGAACCTGCGAGCACTGCCCCAGGAGGAGGCAGACCCTGCCCTGTTGTTGCTGTGTCCGGTGCGCGCTTTACACATCTATTTGGATCGCAAGCAGAGCTTTAGGATCTCTGAGCAGCTCTTTGTCTGCTTTGGTGCACAGCGGAAAGGAAGCGCTCTCTCCAAGCAGAGGATAGCCCACTGGCTCATTGACGCCATAGCTATGGCATATCACGCCCAGGACGTGCCGCCCCAGTAGGGCTATGAGCCCATTCTACCAGTGGTGTAGCAGCCTCCTGGGCCCTGGGCAGGGGTGCCTCTCTAACAGACATTTGCAGAGCAGCGGGCTGGGCAACACCCACACCTTTGCAAGGTTCTACAACCTCCGGGTGGAACCGGTTTCATCCCAGGTAGTGGCACGCAATACAAGCGGATAAGCCCGGGATAGGCGGCTGGGTGTATCACTTGCACATAGCACCTTTCACCTCCTCTGAGCTGAAGACGTGCACCATTAACTCCCAGTAGTGTTCACAAACTATGTTCCCTGGTTGACTTCCTCCGAGCCCTGTGGCAGTTGAGTTTTTGGAGAGACTCGCTGCTGGCCCAGTACACATGCTAACTAAAAGCCCTGTTCTGGGGTAGGTGCTCCGCATGTGGCAGTTCCCTGTAGGCAACCCCATGTGATGTATAACTTCCACTAATTTGTTTCCCTGTTGGCAAACTGCATCCCCCTTGGGCAGAGGCCCCTCTACCACAGTCTCCATGTTTGTAGTAACTCCTCCCCAGTTGGGTAGGACCTACCATGAGACTTCTCCACATGATCGGCAAGACCGTGTGACATATTTTCCACTTAAATATCCTCCCTCTCTCTGGGCAAGGTGTGGTCTCCGTGGTGTCCTCCCCTTAGGAGGGACACCCCCCGACAAGACCTGGTCGGCCCAGTCGGATAATCCCCCTTTTTTTTTAGGCAGTGGAAAAAAAGAAGGGGAAAAGAGGCCACGACTGGGCTAGCCTGTCTCTATCTTTTGGGTAGTTGACTTGTCCCCAAAGGGCCGTTCGACACTCATAACTATGTTGGGGGAGGTTACGTGTTGGCCTGGTGCGCTGGCTACGAGGCACACAGTTGTCTGCCCATCACACACCACCAGTTCACGTAACACAGTTCAGCCAGTTGCGGCATTTTTTATAGGAACCCCTAGTGTCACTACATCGACACAACGTCAAGTGAGTGACAGATAGGGACGTCATGGTTACTTGCGTAACCTCCGTTCCCTGATGGAGGGAATGAGACGTTGTGTCCCTCCTGCCACAACGCTGAACTACCCGCTGAAATGGCCGGACCTTGTCTCGGCTCCTCAGCATAAAACCTGAATGAGTGGTTGCATACCAGCTCCTTTTATACCTGTATGTTCGGGGAGTGACATGCAAATACCACTCGCCAATTTTCATTGGCCTTTTGTCAAAGACCAGAGGTGTCTCGGGCTCCCAAGAGTGACCCCTAGTGTCACTACATTGACACAACGTCTCGTTCCCTCCATCAGGGAACGGAGGTTATGCAAGTAACCATGACGTTTTTCACAATTCCTGACATTTAATTGTAGAATACATTCCGTCTTAGGTCAGTTAGGATCACTACTTTATTTTAAGAATGTGAAATGTCAGAATAATAGTAGAGAGAATGATTTATTTCAGCTTTTATTTCTTTCATCACATTCCCAGTGGGTCAGAAGTTTACATGCACTTTGTTAGTATTTGGTAGCATTGCCTTTAAATTGTTTAACTTGGATAAACATTTTGGGTAGCCTTCCACAAGCTTCTCACAATAATTTGCTAGAAAGTTGGCCCATTTCTCCAGACAGAACTGGTGTAACTGAGTCAGGTTTGTAGGCCTCCTTGTTCGCACATACTTTTTCAGTTCTGCCCACAAATTTTCTATCGGACTGAGGTCAGGGCTTTGTGATGGCCACTCCATTACCTTGACTTTCTTGTCCTTAAGCAATTTTGCCACAACTTTGTAGGTATGCTTGGGGTCATTGTCCATTTGGAAGACCCATTTGCGACCGAGCTTTAACTTCCTGGCTGATGTCTTGAGATTAAACTTCCGGTAGAGTGAACGCTGGCGTGTTTGTCTGCCGCTGCTCTCTGGGTTTTTTTCAATGTTTTTAGATGCTTTTGTTTTAGTGGCCTTTTGTATGAGCGACCTCAGGAAATCAAGTGTTATACTTCTCTTTTATGGACAATCTTATGGACTAGTGACTTTTTAGTTTGTTTGAAATCTACGCTACACCTCACGTCTGATTGGATTACTTCAAGGAAATAAATACAGCTGCACTCACTGATGGTCTTTGCCGGGACTGCTACGTGCAGTCTTAAATAGGCTGCTTGATTTCCTGTAAATCATAGACGTCCAGTGGGGCTGCAGCGCGTGGACTTTGAATTCGAGTCGTGTTGGTGGATTCATTGAGGATATTCTGCCTTCTGTTGCCCATCTTGGCCTACTGGAGTTTTGCTGTTTGCCCTCGCCAGTTTCAGTGGAGAACCCCCTGCTTGTTTGCAGGTTCATGCAATCATCTTTCTTCCAATATGGTTTTATTCTACTAATCTCTGGATTTATGATGTTTGAATTCCTAGGCCCGCCTGTCAGACGGAGTATACAACTATTGCGCTGCACTTGGAATTGCTTATGGAACTCTTGTGATATTTTAAAGGAGTGTTTAACAAACTATTAGAGAACTGTTAAGGAAGCTAAAGCCAAGTTTTTTTCTCTGATAATGCAAATTAACCAAAAGTTTTGTTTAAAACAATTGATTATTTTTTTAACCCAACTAAAAATGCTGTTCTGGATGCCACCCAAGAGAACTGTGAAACATTTTTAAACTTCTTTACTCACAAAATTGAGCTGATTTAAGGTGCGATTGTAGCTTCACAATTTGATCAACCACTAATTCCTTCCCCGTCAAGCTCCCTGACTCACTTTGAACCAGTTACATCAGAACAGTTAGCAGATGTATTCTCTAAGATGAAGTGTTCCAGTTTCAAGCTGGACATTCTTTCTCCATGCCTTCTCAAAGAAGTTTTCATGACTATCAGTTCCAGTGTGACAGCTATAATTAACAGCTCATTAGCAAGTGGGTTGTTCCAAATAGTTTTACACATGCAATTCTACATCTTTTGTTCATTTTTTTATTTATTTATTTTTTATTTTTTTGGGATCCGGCAATACACAACAATTACAGACCAATCTCCAAACTGCCTTTTATTTCCAAGATTTTGGAGAGAATTGTTTATTCGCAGCTCTACTCCTATCTAAATCCATTTAACATTTTAGATACATTTCAGTCTGGTTTCAGACACTTGCACAGCACTGAATCTGCATTGTTGAAGATCACTAATGATATTTTACTCTCCATGGATTCAGGTTCACCTGTCGTCTTAGTTTTATTAGATTTCAGTGCCGCGTTCAACAATATCGACCATAATATTCTCCTCAATAGTCTAGAATGTATGGTTGGCATCCAGGGGATGACTCTCCAGTGGTTTTCCTCCTATTTAAAAGAAACGACATTCTCTGTGAATTTAGGTAATTTTCCTTCTACTTCGGCTCAATTACAGTGTGGTGTCCCTCAAGGGTCAATCTTAGGACCCTTGTTATTTTCACTGTATATGCTTCCTCTGAGCTGAATTTTTCATAAGTACAACATATCTTATCACAACCGAAGTTCTGATTTTAGGTTCCTCCATGTCCTACTTACCTGGCCTGGTTGCCCAGTTAGGTCCTCTGTCATCGAATATACAAGATCATGTGAGCAGTCTTGGAGTGATTTTAGACTCATCATTACTTTTCAATAAGCAGATCAGTGCTATTGTCAAGGGTAGCTTTTTCCACCTGAGATCTATCGCTAAAATAAAACATTTTCTTTCCCATAAAGACTTGGAAATTGTGATCCACTCACTTATTTCATCAAGGTTAGACTATTACAACTCACTGTACATTGGTCTGCCCCAAACTGCGTTATCCCGCCTACAGCTAGTTCAAAACATGGCAGCTAGGCTTTTAACAGGGTCAAAAAAGAGGGATCACATTTCCCTGGTTTTAGCATCTCTACACTGGATTCCAGTGAAATTTAGGGTTGATTTTAAAATTCAGATTTTTGTCTACAAGGCACTATCTGGTCTCGCGCCCCAATATATAAGTGACCTTCTATACCCTTACTCCCCAACCAGAGCGCTCAGGTCTTCTGATCAACTTCTATTGAGGGTTCATCGTTGCCGCTATAGATCTAAGGGTTACCGTGCCTTTTCTGTGATAGGTCCTAATCTATGGAATAATCTCCCTTTCCATGAGAGGTCAGCTTCATCTTTAGCCATTTTTAAATCTTCTTTAAAAACATATTTTTATTTTGTGGCTTTTGAATAGATCATTGAGTAGTTTGAAATTGATTAATACATGATGTTGTATTTAAATGTTTTTATTTATTTTATTATGTTTTATATTTAACTTTAAAACAATCTGTTTTTATATATTTTGTTTGTTTGATCTGTAAAGCACTTTGGGTCAACTTCTGTTGTTTTTAAATGTGCTTTATAAATAAAGGTTGATTGACTTGACTTGAGATGTTACACCAGAGGACATTTCTCCGAATAGTAAGATCTTTGTCCCCATGTGCACTTGCAAACTGTAGTCTGGATTTTTATGGTGGTTTTGGTGCAGTGGCTTCTTCCTTGCTGAGCAGCCTTTAAGGTTATGTTGATATAGGACCCATTTTACTGTGGATACAGATACTTTTCTACCTGTTTCCTCCAGCATCTTCACAAGGTCCTTTGCTGTTTTTGGAGAAGCGATCTATCTACAGGAGTCTGCAGTTGCATGTAAGTGTGTTTATTATGTTGTTTTACTTAGTTGTAGAGTAGCATTCATTGCTAGACTTGTGCTCTTTGTTACTGTCTTGAACTCACATCGCTTAAACATGTGTTGGTGTGTATGCTACATTGTTTTGACTTGTCCCTGGGTATACACTGCTAGATTTAGAGTTGTTTGTCCAGTGTGTGTAAAACTATTATATTTCTATAAACAGTACTTCACTTGTTTTAGAGTATTATTTATTGCTAAAGTTTAACAATAATTTATTTGCGGTGTACTGAAGTCGCATTTGTTCCTGCGCTTGTCACCTCGCCCTTAGTTTTGGTTGTCCACGTGACTAGCTTTGTTTGTGCTAAGTAGCATTAAGGCGTGTCCATCTTTTTTCACTTAACAGCTTGTTATAAGCATGTATGTATTTGACATGGAAGTGGTAGCCCTTGTGTAAAGCCCTCCTCGTGTGAAGACCTACTTGTGTAAAGACCAGCGAGTCTACCTGTGCGAGTCCACTGAGCAAGGACACTGACAAGGCGCCACTCACCATAGCATTTAAGTATCTTTTACTTGTATCTATTTTCTAATTTTCCTTCTACATACTAACATGTCTACTTCATGAAAAACATATGCCCTCAATCACATCCCTGTTATCTGTTACAGACAGTTTACACGATTATAGACGCAAGACAAATTGCAACCCACACAAACTACAGCCACTTTGCACTTCAGCACCTGCTCAGCTCTCTTTCTCAGTGGGACTCTGGAACTGCCAGTCAGCTGTGAACAAAGCTGACTTCAATCCAGCCTTCGCCACACAGTCCACCCTCAGCATCCTTGCACTGACAGAAACATGGATACGTCCAGAGGATACAGCAATGCCTGCTACTCTCTCCAACAATGTATCCTTCTCTCACACCCCTCGACACACCGGTCGGGGTGGGGGAACAGGTTTGCTCATTCCAAACAACTGGACATTTTCACCACACTCTTCTCTATGTAACAATACTTCTTTTGAATTCCTTGCTATTACTACAGTGCAACCCACAAAAATACATGCTGTTGTTCTCTATCGCCCTCCAAGTCAGCTGGCAAACTTTCTCGATGAGTTGGATGTCCTGCTGTCCTTCTTCCCGGAGGATGGTAGGCCACTTGTGATTCTTGGAGATTTCAACATACACCAAGACAAGCCCCAGGCCACTGAACTTCATGCTCTTCTGGCCTCATTTGACTTGGAAAGACTAAGCACTACAGCAACTCACAGATCGGGCAACCAGCTAGACCTCATTTTTACATGTAACTGTACCAACTCAAATATTCTTGCTACTCCTTTACATGTCTCTGATCACTACTTTGTTCAATTCAACATGACTCGCCCATCTATATCAAAACAGACTCCACCATTGGTTTCCTTTCGCCGTAACCTCCGTTCTCTTTCACCCTCATGCTTTTCCACTGCTGTCTCTACCTATCTTCCCACACAAAATGTATTTTCCACCCTGGATGTAAACACTGCCACAGACACACTTAGCTCTATTTTAACAACCTGTCTAGACAGCATCTGTCCTCTCTCCTCAAGGCCAGCACATTTTACACCACCCAGTCCCTGGTTCTTTGACGTCCTTCGTGAACATCGGACTGACCTCAGGACAGCTGAGAGGAGATAGCAGAAATCTAAAGATCCAGAAGATCTGGGTAAATATCAGTCTCTGCTTGCAACTTATTCAGATAACGTTAAATCTAAAAAACTTCCTATTACCAGAACAAGATCAACAGCACCACAGACACTCACAGCTTGTTTAGAACATTCAACACACTTCTCTGTCCTCCCCCTCCACTGTCTGACACATCACTGACAGCAGATGTCTTTGCCACATTTTTTACTAATAAGGTTACAACCATCAGCAATACATTCTCAGCACCACACCCTGTCAAACATCCGTCTCCTGTATGCAGCTCTTCTGTCTCTATGTTCTCTCCTCTGACTGACACTGAGGTCTCTAAACTCACCCTCTCCAACCACCCCACCACCTGTTCCCTTGACCCCATTTCTTCTCACCTTCTCCAGGCCATCTCTCCATCCATCCTACCTGCACTCACACACACAATTAACACATCTCTACTTACAGGCACTTTTCCCAATACATTTATGCAGGTTGAGTAACCCTGCTGCTGAAAAAAACCTGCACTTAACCCCACACAAGTAGAACACTACATACCAGTCTCTCTCATCCCATTCATGGCAAAAACACTTAAAAGGGCAGTTTTCAATCAAATATCTGCCTATATCTCACAGAACAAGTTGCTGGATGACAATCAGTCAGTCTTCAAAAGTGAACACTCCACCGAGACTGCCCTGCTGTCTGTCACTGAGTCGCTGAGACAGGCGGAAGCTGAATCCAGATCATCTGTCCTGATTCTGATGGACCTTTCTGCAGCCTTTGACACAGTCAACCATCAGATTTTACTCTCCACCCTCTTTTCGCTGGGCATCACAGGAACTGTGCTTGACTGGATTAATTCCTATCTCTCCGGTAGGCCCTTCAAGATAGCCTGGAGATGTGAGGTGTCCAAGCCACATCAGCTACTTACTGGGGTACCTCAGGGTTCAGTGCTTGGGCCACTTTTCTTCTCTATATACACAACATCACTGGGACCCATCATTCAGGCACATGGTTTCTCTTATCACTGCTATGCAAATGACACGCAGCTCTACTTGTCTTTCCAGCCCAACGACACCACAGTAACTGCTCAAATCTCTGCTTGTTTGGCAGACATCTCGGCCTGGATGAAGGAACACCACTTGCAACTTAACCCAGCCAAGACCGAACTCCTTGTCTTTACAGCCAACCCTGCTGTTGAACACAACATCACTGTGCAGCTGGGTTCAACTACACTACTTCCAAAACAGTCAGAAATCTAGGGGTAACCAGCAATAACAAACTAAATTTCACAGACCACATCTCAAAGACCGAATGATCATGTAGATTTACACTCTACAATATCAGGAAGATATGACTCTTCCTTTCTGAACATGCCACACAACTTCTTGTTCAGTCACTTGTCATAACTAGACTGGTCTACTGTAACACTCTCATTGCAGGCCTCCCGCTGCAAATGATCCAGAATGCAGCAGCACATCTGGTCTTTAATGAACCAAAGAGAGTTCATGTTACATCACTTCTTGTCTCTCTTCACTGTCTAATTGGCTAATTGTCTAAAGGCTTGACATCATTTTCTGGAATTTTCTAAGCATTCTAATAACATTTTTGTTAATTAGCGCCATTTGGCCAGTGACCAAGGCACACCTAGCTAGCATGCACTCAGTGCACATGGCTCTTCAGAGCAGCAGCAGTACACAAGTTTTGGCAGTAGATCTGCTTGTTTGTGTTTTGCATTTGTGGTATGTGTTTTGTTCAGGTTCCCTGCTTTCTTAGGGGATTTTTTGTAATGTCTATTTGTGCAACAACATGGCATCATGCATGCCTCTTACTTTTTAACCAACCTGATCTCATAGAATCACATTACTATATCTGCATTTTTGCAAAATGATTTTTACGTGGCTCGTTGTATGTGCCGCAGAAGTTTCCTGGTGAAATAAACAATAGAGATGCAAAAACAACAATTACTTTAATTTACTTTCACAAAAATCATGAGTAAAACAACAGATTATCAGTTCATAAACACGTACTATTTGCCCTGATCCTCACACAGTGCTGATCAAGTCACTTTAATTATAGTGCATGACTTGTAAGGTGATACATTTTAACTTTTACATTACATAACCAACTACATTTTGCAGATATTGCAAAACTGGGGCTTTTAACCCCTCCTGTATAACACTTCTCTCCATTCTGGTATGCAATGGCCAATTTCTACAATCCAATCAATTCTTGATGGATAAAACCAAGTCCTGCCCAACATTTTATTCTTGTTGATTATCCTGTTTCACTCAAATGTGTCATGTCAGTGTTGTGATTGTTGTTTCTTGTTAACTCTGAAGCCATGAGCTAAAATTCAGCAAATCCATCAAGCAGAAGAAGAATGATATTACAAATTGTAGTTGTACAAAAGAGCACTGAGAGAGGTGTAATTCCACTATGCAATGTTCTGACCCACTTACCGCCTTCCTTTACAAACACGATCGATGCATATCCTTCCCATCACTAAACACCAAGCTCCACACTTTCATACACATGAATGAATCGTATAAAGACACACTCGGGTTATATTACTCCGGAAAACCCACTAAGGCTTGTCTCATATTGTAAATGAATTCCTTTAAATGAGAATTGTGCGGATTGGAGGAGATATCTCCACTTAATTCCAAATGGCTTTGTTATCAGGAAGCAGCCGCTAATAACGTATGTTCAGCTATTGTAGGCATGGTGAACCCGACACGGCTCATGCTGAGAGCTCGGAGTGAGCGCTGCTTTTGTGTAAAATGATTTCATTTAGTGTGTAAAAGTGGCCAACTCCCAGATTCACCTTCTCACTATGGCAAATGGAGGAGAGATAGGACAACTAGATGGTTGGTGTAAGTGCGGTCCCAGACAAACTATTGTCACTCCCTTGCTGCCTTTCCTCGCTTGGTCATTTATTGAATGGCCGCTGTTCTTTTGAGATAAGAAACCTACGTTTCTCTTACTTTATCTCGCTTCTCTCTTTTTCTCTTCATCTGTCTGTTGCTATTTTCTCTGGGACAGGTACGTTTCGAGAAGACACATGAAGTGCTTGTCAGGTTTTGCACTCTGCTGTGGTGGGTGTAAGACATCTCAGTAAGAACAGAGGAAGTTTCCAGCACGCAGAGGTGATTGTCACCTTCAACAATGTGTCTCGGCTCTGTTGAAAATCATGAGACGAGTGTTGGTGCTTGTAATGTACAGTAGTTATTCAACACCTGAAGTTAATGTCCCAGGATTCCCTTCCGTGCCTGAGTGAACGAGGATAAGATTAGAAGGACAAAACAAACAAATAAGCGGAAAGAAAAAAAAGTCAAGTTGTCAAAGAGAGGGCAGGGCTTATGGAGAAGCTTATTGATTCTGAATCCTGCAGCACTGTGATAGAAGACAGTGCTTGAGATCTTTATGAAATAAAACCCACTAAATGCTCATGCTACAGTGTTATGCAAGCATAAAAGCAAAAGCCACAATCCTGGAGGGACTGTGAATGGAACAAGCAGGTAAAAACGCTTGCACAAGGCTAAATAGCAAAAGCCTTGCTCAAACATTATAAAAATGTATAAAAGAAATGATAAAAAGTGTCAGAGTTAGAATGACGTTCATAAGGTGTGATCCAAACATGCTTTGCAGGTCTTTTCTGCTAGGATCATGGACAAGAGACAATGGTAAATGCAAATAAAATGGAACTAACCAGATAATTGTGCATAGTAAGGATAGCAAAATAAACAGGAGGAGAAAATGCTTCCCATCCAGTGTGTTGCTGATGTGTGTCCTACCAAACTCTATGGTGTTTTGATGCAAATTCACTGTCACTTGATGGCCAGATTTTAGCTAGTCAATTTGGGAACAGATGCCAAAATAGGCAGGTTGCATGGCATGCCTACATCCTTGCAAACCATAAAAAAAATTAAAAAAAATAAATAAATAACATAAAAAATACAACGTTCAAAAGAACATGTTACTCAAACTGCATAAAATACTGGTTAAAAGTTTGTTATTGTCTTGGGTTGACACTTGATGTCCAATGTACAGTCTGGGTGCTGAAGCAAAACCAGTTGAGAAACACTCATTTAGAATGTACAGTACATGAATCTTCTTTATACAAAGATATTTGTACACAAATAAAATGCTTAAAAATGAAAAAAATGAGCTACTTTCCATATAATGTGCACCTGGTGAAGTCTGAAAGACACAATCACTTGAGATTCTCATGGAGCTTTTAACATACTTCTCAGGGGTTGGAAGGCCTCTCTGCTCAAAACATACAAACTCATTACAAAACATATGAGAGTTTCCTTTGCTCTTTTAACACCTTCAGCTGATTGAAATTGGATAAGTGGTATATACTGTATATTAGAGGTGTGATGGTTCTCGGTAAAAAAACAAACCGTAAGATTTGTTGCCCACGGTTCGGCATGCATTTGCACCACGGTTAATCTCAAATCTGATGACGCATCTTTAGCATGTGGTTTAATTAAGAAAACAAATCGTGAAATAGACAGACACAGCTATGCTAATGCCCCTGCATGGCTCTGTAGATGGATACGATCTGCATGTGTCTCACGTGGGTCAACTTTTTACAGAGAGTATCCAGTCAGCTGTTGGTATGTAAATCAGTTGATGACATCACAGTGTCACACGTTTTGGTGTGTTGCAGTTTAACATGGTAAGCGTAGGAGAAAAGCTGCTGATAGAGCCGCCCCCTGCATCTATTAAGTCTCCTGTCTGGGAGCATTTTGGGTTTGCAATAAGTTACAACAGCGATGGTAAAAAATGTTTTGACAAAACCGTCACTGTTTGTAAACTTTGTTTGACACGAGTACCGTATGCTTACGGCAATACATCTAATATGACGAGTCATTTATGCCGTCATCACCCGTGTACTGATAGCGCGCAGGTGAGACCGAAACAGCACACACTGTCTTCTGTGTTTAAGCAGGCACTCTGTGCTAATTCAAACAGACTCAAAACAATAACGAACGCACTGGGGGTTTTCACTGCCAAAGACATGCAGCCCTACTCCGTTGTTGACGATGTGGGATTTCAGCATATGATTAAAATACCCAAGCTGCGAATATGACATCCCTTCACGTGTCCACAAAGGTTATTCCTGAGCTCTACAATGAAACACAGAGTAAAATTGAAAACGAGCTGGCAAAAGCACAATATATAGCTCTGACAACTGACAGTTGGACCTCCAGGGCAACTGAAAGCTACTTGACTGTGACAGTACATTACATTTTGGATTGTAAACTTTATGAGGGGCAGTGGTGGCTCAGCAGTTAAGGCTCTGGGTTTCTGATTAGAAGGTCAGGGGTTCAAGCCCCAGCACCGCCAAGATGCCACTGTTGGGCCCTTGAGCAAGGCCCTTGACCCTATCTGCTCCAGGGGTGCCATATCATGGCTGACCCTGCACTCTGACCCCAGCATAGCTGGGATATGTGGGGGAAAAAAAGAATTTCACGGTATATGTGCAAATGTGTGATAAATAAATAAAATAAAATTAATTAATTAAATTAAATGGAAAGCTCTGTGTTACAAACATGCCCCCTTTTTGAAAGCCACACAAGTAGCCATTTGGCTGATGCAGTGATGAGTGCAGTGACAGAGTGGAGGTTAGAGAACGATAACATCACCATCCCAGTCACTACAGACAATGCACAGAACATGGTGAATGCCATCAAAGAAGCTGGACTAGGGCCACAAATTGGATGCTTTGCACACATTCTTAAACTTGCAACCAAGAAACAGTGTGCAGTCGCACTTAAACAGATATGCCATCTGTTGAGTAAGGTTAGAAAAGTTGTGACATTTTTCCATAAAAGCACGACAGCAGCTCATGCCCTGAAAATCAAGCAGGAGATGTTAGGTATCCATGTTCACAAACTAATACATGACGTCCCAACTCGGTGGAACACCATTTATGACATGATGGAGTGATATCTGCAGCATCAGCCTGCCATCTACTCTGCCCTGATGGACAAAAATTGAAGAAGAATGTGAAGGACTTTGCAGTGTTGTCTGACAGTGAACTGAAACTAGCAGAGGAAATGATTCTTCTACTTAAACCCCTCAAGACAATTACAACCCTCTTGAGCACTGAAACAGCTCCCTCTGTGTCAATGGTCCTCCCTCTAAAGACAATGATTCTAAAATCCATGGCACCTGCAGATGATGACAGTCCAACCATAAAAGATGCCAAGGCAGCCATCACTCAGGACTTGGAAAGCAGATACACGAATGCTAACCTTCAGGATTTTCTCCACAGAGCCTCATCCCTTGATCCAAGGTTTAAGTCTCTGCCTTACCTGGACAGATCCTTGTGCTTGAACTTTACAGTGGACTCATCAGAGAGATTCTGAAACAGCAGGTATTATGATGAATAAATAGCATATATTATATATATATATATATATATATATATATATATATAATAAATCATTTTAATTAAGTAATAATAATTTTAAAAAAAAATAATAATTTTGTACAAAATGTATTCACTTTTATCAATTATTAACTGTTATTAACTATTTAAATTCATTTTTGCAGGGTCAACCTATTGCAGCAGAGGAACCTGGGTCATCCACAGCACAACAGAAGCCCCCAGAATCCCCTCCCCAGAAGAAGTCAGCTATGTCAGAGCTATTTGGGCAGCTTTTTACAGCAGCTGAGAAGATGAAGACTTTTACCAATATTATAGAGGAGGAGGTCATGTCATACAAGGCAGAAGATTGCATTAATGTAGATGGAAGACGAACGAGAGCAAGTATCCTCAAGTTGCCAAACTTGCAAAACAATACCTGTGTGTCTCAGGAACATTAGTGCCAAGTGAGAGAGTTTTCTCCACTGCAGGAGACATTGTTACTGCAAGTAAAATGTTAACAAACTTATCTTCTTGCACAAGAACATGACGATAGTGGACTAGAACATAAGAGAGTGACCCAGTGTTCTAAGCTGCTCAAATAGCAATATTCAGCTTCCAAATGTTATATGTTGAGTTTGAAATGCATGGTATTTTGATGCATGTATCATTATAATGCATAATAAGGTACTTTTAAGTTAAAATGTTGATTTAGTAGTTAAGGAAACCTTAATGTTTTTGTTACCAAATAAAATAATATTCTTTCTTTGGATTTGACAGTTGTACTTTTTTTCTGAACATAGCAAGTACCAAACCGTACCGAAACCGTGACCCCAAAACCATGATACGAACCGAACCTTGAGAAATTTGAACCGTTACACCCCAACTGTATATATATATATACAGTATACATGATCAGCCACAACATTAAAACCACCTGGCTAATATTGTGTAGATCCCCCTCGTGCTGCCATTTCTGTAACTGCTGATCTCCTGGGATTTTCGCACACGACAGTCTCTAGATTTTACTCAGAATGGTGCCAAAAACAAAAACAAAAACAAAAACAAAAAAAACATTCAGCGAGCGGCAGTTCTGTGGATGGAAACGCCTTGTTGATGAGAGAAGTCAACAGAGAATGGCCATAGACAAAGTCTATGGTAACTCAGATAACTGCTCTGTATAATTGTGTAGATCGGTGTATATATATATATATATATATATATATATATATATATATATATATATACATTCCAAAATCTTTTGACTTTCTTTCTTATGCGGAACACAACAGAATATGAATAATCCGGTCAGGCAGTTGGCAGTTGATAATGGCTCATTTTAAAGCTTAAAAAAAAAGCACCCAAAAGGATCATAAAAGTTATCCATGCAACGTATGTGTCAAATTCCTAGGCTTCTGAAGTAATATAATTAAAGTCATTTTTTAAGTAAAATTATTGGTATTTGTTGTATGTTTATGAGCAAACTTGTTCACAGTGCCTAGAGTGTTCAGGTGAGAACTTGTTGTTTTAAAATTATAACAATGCACGTTTTCGCCTGAACACATGAACATGCAATTGATGTACTGCACATTATGCCTTCAGAAAACTTGTAATATGATGCATGAGTCACATTGAGTATTTTTATGATAATTATGGGTCCTTGACTTTGTGAGTCAAGTGAGTCACTATCAATTGTCACTGTATTGAAAAGACATTAAAACATCTTTAAAACATCTTCTTTTGTGTTCCACATAAGAAAGAAAATCATAAGTGCTGGAACAAAATGAGGGTGTCATGTCTCCCCAGTCTCTCCCCAAACCACATTTCCGAGAAGCACCTCCCCGGACTTCTAACCAGTGGCACCTGCAGCTGTACGGCCGTACACACTGTGCATACCATGAGCACTCCGACTGACCTGAGAAATATTTACTCTCAGAATATTTCACCAATCATGAAATGTGTCCCGTATTTCTGTTGGCTGTTTAAAAGAACTAGCAATGCCCAATTTGTGAATGAATAATTCTTTTGAGTTGGTTCTTTTCAGTGAATTGGCCAAATGGGCTTGCAAAATGGTCTGAATTGATTCGTGATTCAGTACAATTAGTTCAGAGCGCTCTCTCATGGAATCATTTGGAGCGGTTTCTCACACAGTAAAACAGTATCGGGATATTTACGAATACAGTGTTGGATACAGTGTAAATTGACCTACAGTCAACTGAAACAAAAGGCTGTCTTTTTGAGAGGTAACTTTGAGAGGTAACTTCAGCTAGTGCTGTGTCATGTGAACAAGGGGCTGTTTAAACTGAACATGTTTTTACATCTGCTCGTGCTGTTTTTCAATCGTTCTCCATGTAAACATTCACTAGATGGATGTCTTTTGACAACTGCACCACGTTTCACTGTGTTTTTAGGATCTCTCATGGGAGTGCTGCATTTTTAGACGCTGTGTCAAGTTAAAAAGAACTTCTTCAACTGATAAAAACACGTCTCAAGACACCTGCATTCTTGCTTTTTTAGCGTGAAAACGCGTCTGTCTGAACGGTTACTGAAGAACGGAGGAAATGCTTTAGCCAATAGTTACATGAATGTTACTCATACTCGAGAAAATACATAAATGCTTATCTCAAAGTCACCAGAATTGAACGCTTTGGTGTTGTTTTTTTGTAAAAACAAAAATAAATCTCACAGGGGAGCATGCCCCCTAGATATAAGGTTTATTAAGGAGATTTAGAGGTCTGCAACCCGACCCGGGCCCGACGGAACCTGAGAACCCGACAGGTTTCGGGTTGGGTTCAGGTTTGTAATTAATGAAAAATAAACAGGCCTACCGATCTTGTTTTATGCACGCACTCTCACTCACAGACACGCGCGAATGGACAAGTTAGGGGCCGTTCACTCCAAATGTGTTTTTGCGCACGTTTGTTCTGTTTTCCCATTGCTCAAAGACATTTGCCCAAATATCAAATGTCTTTGATATGTCTTTGATATTTGCACCGCATCTCGCTTTTTCTTCAGAGTCTCGCACAGGACCGGCACTGTTTAAACACCATGTCAAGTTAAAAAGAACTTCACATTTTCAAAAACGCACATTAAGACACCTGCGTTTCATTCTTTGCACTGCGTCTAGATTGTTTTTAGTGCAGTTGTCACAAAGATTCAACAATCTAGTTCAGGCTCCATAGAGGGGACTGTTGCATTGTTTCATATTATTCCAGATTGTTCAGCACCAGGTGAAGTTTCAGCAAATAAACAGTAAGGAAATGCTTTTTTCCCTTCTGCTCTAGTGTGCTAAGGGGCTACCGTGCCTTTTTAAAACTGTGTATGTTTACTATTTCAGTACTGTTAAGAATGTTGCCTTTATGCTTACATAAAATACAGCTATACTAGGAGAAGATACTAGGAGAAAAAATTAGATAGTAAGCAATTTCAGGTTCGGGTCGGGTTCATGCTTAAAATCTGACGGTATCATTCGGGCCGGGTAGGATCGAGCACACGGTCTCGGGTTCAGGTCTGGTTTCATTTTAAGGCCAGTGCAGACCTCTAGGCAGATTTCTGTGCGTACCCTCATATTAAATCCTGCAGGTGCCCATGCTTCTAACCATTCACACCTGTTCCCTATTCCTCATCATTAGTGTTCTGTGTATACAGTATATACCCCTCAGTTTCAGTCGTTCTTTGTCAAGTCTTGGTTATGCTACACCATTCTGTGTACATTACTGTATATACCCCTCAGTTTCAGTCGTTCTTTGTCAAGTCTTGGTTATGCTACACCGTTCTGTGTACATTACTGTATATGATCATCTTTATCTGCCATCCTTATTCAAAGTTAAGTGTTTTATGTCGTTTGTTACTTTTATTAATGTTTGGTATTTTTGCTCTGTGTTGTTTTGTAGTGTTGAACATTTAGTTTATCTGTTTATTAAACACCTGTATTTGGGTTCTACATTTCCTGTTGTCAGTCTGTCTGTTCCATCCAGACCGTGACAGAAGACTTGACCCTTCAACATGAACCCAGCAGAGTTAACAGCGATGCAGGATGTGTTAACCGCCCTTGCCCAGACAGTTCATCAGTAGGGCGAGACCCTCCAGCATGTAGTCTCAGCCATGGGTTGCATGCCTCCGTCCTCTTCTCTTGCTACTACTCCATTATACTCTACCCCTGGGCCTTCCTCCCCTGGAGTAGGAATGGCAGTCTCCCTGCTGAACTCCGCTAGCACTCCTCGGGCCACTAATCCAGCCGACTTCAGTCTGGTAGCCAAACAAACCCCTTATGGTGGAGCCTCTGAAGGGTGCAATGGGTTCCTTCTGCAGTTCAAGCTTGCTTTTGAAATGCAGTCATCCCAGTTCCCCTCCGAGTGAGCAAAAGTGGCCTACATCATCTCCCATCTTACCGGCAGGGCACTCCAGTGGGCAACGACATTGTGAGATCAGGACGGGCCAGTCATTAACTTGTCTAGAACCTTCGTGAGTCACTTCAGAATCATAATCAGAATGAGCTTTATTGCCAAGTATGTTTACACATACAAGGACTTTGTCTTGGTGACAGAAGCTTCCAGTGCACAAACAATAAAACAACAAGACAGAGATAATAAAAAATAGAATAAAAATAAAAAGCGTATAGAAAATATAAGTATATATAGAAATTCACAATAAGACTATATATATATATATATATATATATATATATATATATACACGTATGTACAAATACAAATATGTTATATTCAGATAGTGCCTGGGAATGTAATGGCAGAAGAGGTAGGATATGTTGGATAAATATAAATAGACTAAGCTGTGTATTGCAAATAATTATTGCTCAATGGGGCTGTTTTAACTGTTCATGAGATGGATAGCCTGAGGGAAAAAACTGTTCTTGTGCCTGACAGTACTGGTGATTAGTGCTCTGTAGTGCCGGCCTGAAGGCAACAGTTCAAAAAGGTAGTTGGCTGAGTGAGTGGGGTCCAGGGTGATTTTTCCAGTCCTTTTCCTCACTCTGGAAGTGTACAGTTCTTGAAGGGAGGGCAGGGGGCAACCAATAATCTGCTCAGCAGTCCAAACTGTCTTTTGTAGTCTTCTGATGTCCGATTTCATAGCTGAACCAGACCAGACAGTTATTGAAGTGCAGAGGACAGACTCAATGACTGCTGACTAGAACTGTATCAGCAGCGTCTGTGACAGGTTGAACTTCCTCAACTGGCAAAGGATGTACAACCTCTGCTGGGCCTTTTTCACAGTGGAGTCAATATGGGTCTCCCACTTCAGGTCTTGTGAGATAGTTGAGCCCAGGAACCTGAATAACTCCACAGCTGCCACAGTGCTGTTCAGAATGGTGAGAGGGGTCAATGTTGGGGTGTTCCTCCTAAAGTCCACAATCATCTCCACTGTTTTGAGCATATTCAGCTCCAGGTTATTTTGACTGCACCAGAAAGCCAGTTGTTCAACCTCCCTTATGTATACAGACACATCGTCATCCTGGATGATGCCGATGACAGTAGTGTCGTCTAAAAACTTCAGGAGCTTGATATAGGGGTCCTTGGTGATGCAGTCATTGATGTACAGTGAGAAGAGTAGTGGGGAGAGCACACATCTCTAGGGGGCACCAGTGCTGATCGTACATGTGCTGGAAGTGAATTTCCCCAGTCTGACTAACTGCTGCCTATCTGTCAGAAAGCTGATGATCCACTGACAGATAGAGGTGGAACAGAGAGTTTAATCTGGTGTGGAGAATAGCTGGGATGATGGTGTTGAAAGCCGAACTGAATTCCACAAAAAGTATCCTTGCATATGTCCCTGGTCTGTCCAGATGTTGCAGGATATGATGCAATCCCATGTTGACTGCATCATCCACAGACCTGTTTGCTCGATAAGCAAATTGAATTGAATATAGAAAGGGTCCAGTGATGTCCTTCAGGTGGGACAACACCAGTCTTTCAAACGACTTCATGACCACAGATGTCAGAGTGATGGATCCGTGTGAAGATGGGGGCCATCTGGTCAGCACATGATTTTAGACAAGTGTGTGAAACATCATCTGGGCCCTGTGCTTTTCTTTGTCTTTTGTTTCCGGAATACCCGGCACACATCCTCTTCACAAATCTTAAGTGCAGGTTGAGTAGCAGGAGGGTGGAGGAGGGTGGTTGCAGGAGGTGTTGATGTTTGTGTGAAGTGAAGGTCAGAGCGGGTGTGGGGTGTGAGACTGGCCTTTTAAAATCTACAGTAAAACACATGCAGGTCATCAGCCAGTTGTTGATTCCCTACAGTGTTGGGGGATGGTGTCTTGTTGTTAGTAATGTCTTTCAGGCCTCTCCACACTGATTCAGGGTCGTTAGCTGAAAACTTGTTTTTCAGCTTCTCAAGTTGCCTTCTTTTAGCCACTCTAATCTCTTTTGTCAGTGTGTTTCTGCTCTGATTGTACAAGATTTTATCCCCACTTCTGTAAGCGTCCTCTTTGGCTAATAAAGCTTCCTGAATTTTGCTGTAAACCATGGTTTGTCATTGTTGAACATTAAATAAGTCCTAGTAGGAATGCACATATCCTCACAGAAACTATATATATATATATATATATATATATATATATATATATATATATATATATAGATATATACAGTTGTGCTCAAAAGTTTGCATACCTTGGCAGAAATTGTGAAATTTTGGCATTGATTTTGAAAATATGACTGATCATATTTAAGGATAGTGATCATATGAAGCCATTTATTATCACATAGTTGTTTGGCTCCTTTTTAAATCATAATGGTAAAAGAAATCACCCAAATGGCCCTGATCAAAAGTTTACATACCCTTGAATATTTATCCTTGTTACAGACACACAAGGTGACACAGACAGGTTTAAATGGCAATTAAAGGATAATTTCCCACACATGTGGTTTTTTAAATCGCAATTAGTGTCTGTGTATAAATAGTCAATGAGTTTGTTAGCTCTCATGTGGATGCACTGAGCAGGCTAGATACTGAGCCATGGGGAGCAGAAATGAACTGTCAATAGACCTGTGTAACAAGGTAATGGAAATATATAAAGATGAAAAAGGATATAAAAAGATATCCAAAGCCTTGAAAATGCCAGTCAGTACTGTTCAATCACTTATTAAGAAGTGGAAAATTTGGGAATCTCTTGATACCAAGCCAAGGTCAGGTAGACCAAGAAAGATTTCAGCCGATTTAAGTTTCTGCCTGTAGGTCAGAAGAAGATGAACCTGACAGTGATCAGAGGGTCCCAAAACTGCTCTATGGACAGATCGATATGCATCCTTTAATGTTGTGTAGCAGTGATCCATTATATTTCTGTCTCTGGTGGGGCATGCAATGTGCTGTCTGTATTTTGGCAGTTCACAGGGGTGAGGTTGGCTCTGTTAAAATCACAGAGAATAATAAATGAGTCCGGGTATTGTTGTTTCGTGTCCTTGATCTGATCAGCCAGCTGTTGCAATGCTGCACTCACACACACTTGTGGAGGAATATAAAGACTCACCAGAATAAACGAGGAAAACTCCCACGGCGAGTAGAAAGGCTTACAGTTGATAAAGAGCTCTTCCAAATTAGGATAGCACATCTTTTTTAACGTTGTTACATCTGTACACCAACTTTCATTGATGTAAAAGCATTTTCCACTGCCTCTCGTTTTCCCCGTTAACTCCGCAATGCGATTTGCTCTGAACAGCTGAAAGCCCGGCAGATGTAATGCACTGTCCAGAATCAGCACTCAGCCAGGTTTCTGTGAAGCACAAGGCAGCAGAGTTTGAAAAGTCCTTGTTTGTACAGGTGAGGAGATGTAGTTTGTCTGTTTTGTTAGGAAGAGAGTGGAGATTCGCTAGATGAATACTCGGCAGTGCTGTTCTAAAGCCATGCTGTCGGAGCTTGACCAGGGTGCCAGCTTGCTTCTCTCACTTGTGTCTCATAGCGTGCTTGAACAACAAAGCTGCACCTCTGACTAAAATGTCCAGCAAAATGTCTGAATAATCAAAAACTGGGAAAAGGTTGTCTGGTATGTGCTGCCAAATGTTCATCAGTTTGTCCCTGGTAAAACTGATTGGAAAAAATGACTAAACACAGGACAAACAAACAAAAACAACAAAAGAATTGGAGAGCTCCACACTGAGGCTGACATCTGCGGGGCCATCTTGTATTTGCATTGTATTTCCGGGAGGTATTTGGCACCACCATAGGAGGATATCGAGCCCATGAGCAGCTGTTTCGGATCCATCAGGGTGACCACTCTGTGGCCTAGAATTCTCTGCGATTTCGCATCCTGGCCGCCGCAAGCAAGTGGAATGAGCCTGCTGTCCTCACCACTTTCCGTCTGGGACTTTGGGCGGAAATCCATCTCCAACTGGATGAGATTTCTTCCTGCCCATTCTGCCCTCCTCATCTAACGGTGAGCTCAGTTCAGTGTCCCACAGTCCAAAAACAACCCCTTACTCATCCTGTTTCCCTCACAAGTCCCGTCATGTCACTTATCACCTCAGCTATCATTGATTCTAGTTCTGCAGTCAACTTCATATCCCGTGCCTTCTGCTCCATACTCAAAGTTCATGTGAGACCCTGTCCAACGCCCATGCCCCTTCGCTCAGTGGACGGCAAGCCGCTGAGTGGGGGAACCATTACTCCCTCTTACCCTGCAAGTTGGACCCCACCACACTGAACCTATTACTTTTCTCATCCTAGAATCCCCCACTATCGATGTCATACTGGTACTGCTATGGCTAAAGCACCATAACCCGGACATTTCATGGGCGACTGGGGAAATCCACTCCTGGGGTACACCTTGTCATCACCGCTGCCTCCCTCTGCCCTGTCAAGCCACCACCATCGATAGCCCCCCATTATTAAGGACATTAACATCCCTTCTGAATACCATTCCTTTGACATAGTTATATATAATATATAATTATGAATTATGACTCATAATTTTCCTCACGAGCAACTTCAATCCTTCACTGTCATAGGTCATGAAGCGCTAACAAACTTACTGAAACATCAAAAGCCACAACATGTATGTTAGATCCAATACCAACTAAGCTCTTAAAAGAGATATTCCCTGCAGTCTCAGAACCTCTTCTTAATATTATTAACACCTTGCATAGTTTAGGAGCCAAATAGGAAAATGATCTACCTCATTTTGTGGATTTTGATATTCTAAGAACTATTAACAGGCCAGAATTTTGTGATCATAATGAACATGATGGAATATAGCTTGTGTCATAACTTAACAATATTTCAGAGGTGGAAGAATGCTGTTCTACAAACATTGGAAATTTGATTTTCAGAGGACAGATTGGTATCAAATATAACACCTAAGTTCTTCACTGTAGAAGACGATGTAACAGTACATCCATCGAGAGTCAAATGATATTTTTGCAGCTTATTTTTAGAGATTTTTGGTCCAATAATTAGTACCTCTGTTTTGTCGGAATTGAGTAGAAGGAAATGTCTGGCCATCCAATCTTTGATTTCATTGATACACTCTGTTAATTTGGAGAATTGTGAAATTTCATCGTGTTTCGAAGAAATATTAAGTTGGGTATCATCGGCATAACAGTGGAAACCTATTACACGACTCCTGATAATAGCTCCCAGGGGAAGCATATATAAGGAGAAAAGAAGAGGCCCTAAACTGATCCCTGCGGCTCTACACTTAACTTTTGTTTGATTTGACAATTCCTCGTTTACACAGACAAAGTGGTAGCGGTCTGCTAAATAAGACCTAAACCATGCTAATGCATGTCCACAAATGCCAACATAATTCTCAAGCCTATTCAAGAGTATGCCGTGATCTATGGTGTCGAAGGCACACTAAGATCTAAAAGCACTAGAAGAGAAATGCAGCCGCCTTCTTCCACCTCTTGGGAGTTACCATCATCCTCTCCTCTGGATACCACCCACAGTCGAACAGCCAGACTGAATGCACCATCCAGGAGATCGCCCGGTTTCTGAGAACCTACTGCCACAAGAACCAGGTGGAGTGGATTCGGTTCCTCCCAAGGGCAGGGTATGCCCAGAACTCCCTTCAGCGCCAGTCCACCGGCCTCACAACCTTTCAATGTGTCCTGGGTTTCCAGCCTCCACTCTTCCCATGGTCAGATGAGCCCTCCGAAGTTCCTGCCATTGACTACTGGTTCAGGGAGAGTGAGAGGACATGGAACACCGCCAACATTCGGCTCCAGAGGGTAGTGAGGCAGTCAGAAGCCCCCGATAATCAGCCAGGAGACCTGGTTTGGCTATTGACTCTACACCTACCTTCCAAAAAGTAAAGTGCCTGCTACATTGGGCCCTTTCCCATTACCCGCCAAATAAATCCAGTCACTTTTCAGTTACAAATTCCCCCTCACTATAAAATTTCACCTTTCTTTCATGTCTCACTGTTAAAACCATTCACTCCCTCTCCTTCTTCCTCCCCAGAGATTGGTGAACAGAATGATCCTCCTCCACCACTGCTCCTTTAGGCCTACAGCATACATGGTCCGGACTCTCCTGGACTCCCGGAATCATCAGGGTCATCTCCAATATCTCGTGGATTGGGAAGGGTACGGTCCAGAGGAGTGATCCTGGGTTTACCGTGACGACATCTTAGATCCAGCTCTGCTCATAGAGTTTCCCAGGCTTATCTCAACAGTCACGCAACTCGTCCACAGGGTCACCCATGATGTCGAGGGGTGGCGGGGGTTCTGTCATGTTCTCCCCAGTCACCCCCCAAACTACATTTCCCAGAAGCACCTCCCAGGACTTCTAACCCCGAAGCCGAATACCTATTCGGAAAGGCACAAATAATGACTTCAAAACGATAATGGATTCATCCAAATAATATAAACAATATTCGTTTGACTGATTATCCAAGAAGAACTAGGATAAAGCAACATTTTAAGTAAACATATCCAAAATTACAAATAAATGATGAGTCTGTGAAGTCAATATTAGTAGCCTACTAAAGTGTAAAACTTAGGATTGAAAATGCGCACGGTGTGATTTCAGATCATCTCGACTCAGTTTGCGGTCTCCGTTAATTGTGCGTGTCTGGAGCTTGTCAGGTGTAACATTAACTAAGACACTACATCATATAGGCTACATTTTCCACTCCTTAAAATGTAAATATTAATGCATCACATGATTCATACGTAATGATTTCCATGTATTCATTTATAAACCAACCTGAGCGCAATGTTAAATTCCTGAACTGATTTGAAGATTTCACCGTGGAGCTCGTCTATTCACCACTAAAAGTTGACCACATTTATTTTCACATCATCTATTAAGGTAAGTATCTGGTTAAGACTTTATTCCAAAAAAGTTGAAATGCTCCATAAAGGTTTAAATGCTCCATAAAGTGTACATCTATTCAGAATATTCCTGCTCATGAGATACAAAGAAACTGAAACATGTGCAACCTTTTTACCCCTCCCTTTAAACTGTACTAATTTGAAAATGTTAACTTAACATTATTATTATTATTATACTTTTCCCACTATTTTGCTAATTATGTACATGCAATTTAACAAAATAATTATGTCATTCACATTATATTAAAATATGTGTGCACAAATCAGCCTCGAGTGTAAAATTCCTGATATATTTATGGGACTTTCACATATTTGTAGGCTATATTGGTTTTTTCTAATTTCTTGTAATGTTAGTATTTAATGTTCTCTGCAAAATGTGTGCTTGACATTTCACAATTGCTTGACACCTCGTGCCTCAGTTAACAACATATTCTACAGTTCATTAACCTACATATACAGCTTCATCTGGTAAGAAAAAAAAATAATAATAATAGCACAATAATAAAAATAATACTCATAGTAATAATAATTTGTACGATTTTTATTAGAATGTTATTATGAATAGGCATATACAAGGCATATTTTATTTATAGAAACTATACATGTAATAGAGTTACATTTTAAAAATGGGTGTTTCATTTAGTTTTGTCGCACTTCTGGTTTAAGCCCTGCCCAAATTCAGTTCTATCCGAATACAGAGACAGATACTGTTAATTTTGCGATAGTAACAGATGTTAAACTAGTGTTAGTTGTCAAACTGCCTTGATCTAATAATGAATTATTAAACATTCCACAATTTCTTAAAAAAAAAAAAAAAAAAAAAAAAGTATTTATGGTCACGCTGAGACTCATAATATCTTTCTTCTACAATCATGCAACTAAAGAAAGTATCTATCTATCTATCTATCTATCTATCTATCTATCTATCTATCTATCTATCTATCTATCTATCTATCTATCTATCAGAAAGACAGGGTGAAACAATCTTTGTGTACTTTTGTTTCTTCCTTGCTTTAGAGAGTGACAGGATGGTTTGGCCTAAATGGCTGAACTACACAAGAAAATATATCTGCCTGTCATCAACAAAAGAGTACTAAACCTTTTGCTGACAAACAGTGACTGGTCCCTCACACACATACAAACCTCCTCTGTAGACAGCAAAGTGCTAAAACGTAGCACACAGATTGCTTGCCTTGTTACTCTTCACCTTGTCTCACAATATCTCTGTCTCTTCTACCAACTCAAACACCCACTGTCTCCCGAAGTGAGCTGTCACACTGACAGAGCAAGACGACACTCATCATTACAGGGAGTGAGACATCCCTAACTGCAGCAGTGCCATGTGCTCTGATCTTCTCTGAATGTGAACCTGTGCTGACACTCGCCATAGGCAGGAAAAGTGTGGAGACGCTCGAGCGGTCCATGAGCCGAGAGAGAGGTTTCTCTGTTTCTCCTTTGTTTCTTCATATGTGGGAGTGTTTGTATTTTCTCCAAGACTACATTGGCCTGCGTGTGAATAAACATGAGGTAAAATAAGTTTACCATGCTGTGCAAGTCTGCCTGTATATTGTCAGCTTTACGCTAAGCTAAAATGCTATTTCTAGCTATTTTACTTGAACAGTTACCAGGCACGATCATATTTTTTTATCAAGAAAATTCACGTTGGATCATAAATTCTTTTTCTAGTAAGACCATTGATATTAGGGCAAATATCGTATTCTTGATAGTGTTTGTATTGTTTTCCTGTAAAAATATCTAAAAATCCTTAAAGATCAATTTGATTTATCTTGTTTTAGAAACAACACTGCATAAGATATTTAGATTTTTCAGAGAATGTATTTTTAATGTGTATTTTGTCTTACTATACTGAATTTTTATAGTCAAAACAAGTGAAAAAATCTACCAGTGCTGAAGAAGTAATCCAAAGTATTTAGAATATGTTACTGACCTTGAGTAATCTAACGGAATATGTTATAAATTAATCCAATTAATCCTTGGATTTATTTATTTATTTATTTATTTATTTTTAAACTACTACTAAACAGAGAAAAATCTTAACCAAATAATCGGCCAAGCTCTGAATGGCATTTGTGCAAATTTTTAAAAATGCTAAACAATAAACTACTGAATGCATCTGTATCTCTTAGCACTCTGTATGCAGGGTTTATACAGACATCTTTGAATAAAAATCAAGGACTTTCAAGTACTTTTTCCAGAACCATTTTTTATTTTCGAGGACTTCACAGAAGTGAGAGAACTAGGAGCTTTCATGTAATTCTGAGTTCCCAACTTGTACAACAAATGACGTGAAGGATATTTACATGTCGGAAACTCGTAATTACAATAATTACAGGACATGCATTTCATTGCCTAACAAATAAGTCGACTTCAAACTCCAGTTCTCTGGTTTGTGTGCAGCTGTGTTGTGTTTTATGTTGTGAATATTTCTGTGGTGTATGCAAACCCAGTGTTTATAACTATGAACAACAAAGATGTTTTGAACTATTGGCAGTTGACAAAAATTGTAATTAATGGCAGTTAGTTGCAGAAGTCGCCCATTTGAAAACCAAACACACTCTTCTAACATTCTAACACCCTAAAAAATAACTAGGTATCAACACAGTACACAATTACAAGAATGAAAGCCAGACTGGCCAATAAATTATTACATACTTATTACACTGTAAATACAACTCATGAAACTCTCATAGATTCCCAGTGACGCATGGTGATTGGGCAGAGCGGAAATGGAGTCTTTAGAGCAAGAGCATAGCCAGGAAATTACTTTTGGGTGGGCCTCAATAAAAATGGATGGGCCAAGTTTTCACCCATTTTTTATTTTTATTTTTACCAAATTTTCTATAACAAGAGAGAAGCACTGCATTCAAAACAGTTCTTTCACACTTTCAGAAATCAGAATCTCTTACATTCTGGGTGAGCCTGGGCCTAATTTGGGTGGTCCCAGACCCACCCTTGGCTACACCACTGCTTTAGAGCCTCCAATGCACAACATTCTTTGCTCCATTGAAATTAGTGGCACCGGTATGGCCCATAGACTTCAAGTAAAGCATGGCATCAATAGGGCTCTACTGGCCATGCATCCACTGACTTCTGTGGACATATTCATGCAGAAGCAGACTATGCTACTTGAACGAACATCGCATTAGTGCTGTGTGATATTTGATACAACAATATTGAAATTTACCAAGAGTGACATTTATTATAGAGTATATACAGTAGATTATGTGAACATAAATAAACATGACATTGCTTCATTTTTTAAGAAATTTTAGGGGAAGATGTGCTTGTGTGTAGTCTTGAAGCAATTGCCACTACTGTGCATTCTAAAGACAGAAATGTATTGATGTTCTGTGAACTAGATATGTATTTATTTGCTTTGTGTGCTAACATTTTACGAATGATTCCCAAAGTGTATGAAATTCTCCTCCTCTCCCTCTCTCTCTCACGCGCACTCTCTCTCTCCTCCCCTTCTTGTCATATTAAAGTGATGGAAATGAACTTGAGAGTTTGCTAATTGTGACTGTCAATCCCATCCAGGCAGAGCTGAAAGACATGGACTCTCAAACACTTCATCAGTCTTCATTAATACTGAAGGGCGCAGCGAAAGCGTCTCTCTGATCACAACTGATCTAACACAGCATGCATGAAGCGTCCAGCCCTGGAAACACACAGCCATTCAAAGCACCTTCTTCTGAATGCAGATTCATCACAGTTAACTCCCAAAAATGCACATCAGTGGTAAAGCCCAGAATAAGAATTGATCAGTTTGAAATATGGAATTAGAGATCTGTGTATGATGGGATTTTTGAGGAACCATCATGGGCGTAAAACCTCAAAGGGCTTATGTAGAAGGTTAATAGACTGCTTTAAGGTATGGAAGTATGGAGTGCTGTCACTTGCAACAGTACTTGTGAGACTAGGCCTCACCAGACTCATTAACTTTTAATTGATAGTTCCTATTCTCAATTACCCACTGGGGTCACACAGAGGTCTTAGTCAGGGCACATTACTACCACATGTAGTAATAGCTTAAAACTTAACTTAATGTGTTCTAGATCAGAATGAATGGTTCTGTTCCAAAACCTAGATGGCTGCATAACGTATGCAGAATTTTAAGGAACCACAGGTTTTCTTCCAGGGCAAAGGCTTTTCAAAAAAGCTAGATATGATACTGTACCTTCTTTTCATCAAATTAAAAGCAGCATCGTATTTATCCTTCACAAAGAAGGCAATCTCATAATGCATTGCAACAAAATGGCAGACGAAGTCTGAGAAATGTACAAATAAATATATCAGCAAGCAGCAATGACAGGCCCAAGCACCAAATTACGGTGTAGTTAGGAAATGGCCATGTAGCTGGAATTACGAAATTGCTGAATTTGCTGCTGCTTTTCTCAAATTTTGTAATGCAATTTGCTGCATTTTTTGGGGTTGCTTTGCAGTGAAAACTCGCAAATCATCATTATATACATCTGTAATTGTGTTAATTACATTTTAAATGCAATTACATGTAAATATTTTAGTGCATAATAACTGAATATGCAGTTAGCAACCAAAAAAATAAATAAAAATGCACACAAAAATTGCTTACATTTAGGCGAAAGCTGTGAGTATTGAAAGACCCTTAATTATTTTTGTATTATAATTTTCTGCCTCAGAGAATGCAATAAAACGTATCCAAGTTTAAAATAGATGTACAATAAATCTGTAAGCTAAAAACACAAATGAGGATTCAATAATTAGGCCTGTTGCCATTATTACATTGTCTGATATTTAAATCTGGTATATGGCCTGTGCATTTTAAGTCTAGGCCTTCAGTGCGATTCATACCATTAAGAAAACACAGTTTCACAATGAATAAGACACCGTATGCCCATCATACATTATGTGGCAGTCAACTAATCATACCAATGGACATTTTAAAAACATGTCCACAAACGAAAGCCAGAACCAAGGAGGTCTAATACGAAGAAAAATAACATTTGCGATTTAAATTTTGCTTGCAATAAATTTTGTTTCGTCAGGGTACACAGTTACTTTTCAAAACTTGATCTGACACTGAATGCTCAAGCAGCCTAATTTACACTTAGAAAACTCCTGATGTTGCTATAACAATGCAAAAAGCACTTACCAATTTGCTTGAAGTGAAAATCAGCCCTCCTTTCCTGTTTAATTAATCAGTCACACGATCATGCAGAACATCTCAGGTTTTTAAATCCATAAGGATCTCTTTCTCAACGGCAATACCAGCAGTGATGACAGCCGACTCCTCAGCAAGATCTTGCGCTCTTCGCTTTCAAATTACATCAATTAAAGCATCACTGAATCACTCAATGCCAGTTAGTAGGCCTGGACTGGGACATATCCTAAAGACCACACCCACAAGAACAAATAAATCAATCTGATTGGCTGATGAATCTGTCAATCTGACATTAGATGCCTATTCACTGCAGTGATGAGGGATTCTGTGGAATTCTGAAGGCTTGACGGGGTGGAGCTCAAACTCACACGCTGCTTCGGCTAATGAGCATCGCTTCGGACATGCGATTTGTGAAACGGTTGTCACACTTTGCTTGTAAGCATCGAGGAATTGGATAATTATTATTATTTATTTTTTTTTGCTAATCGTTTGTAGATTAATTAGGAATGGAAAGCGATTGAAAATACATATGAAAAAAGGTCAATATTTGAGTATTTGATATATTTGAGTATTTATTTACATATTTAAATTCCACAAGTGTTTAAAAAATATGTTACATATTTGAAAATTTTCAATTTTGTCATATTGTCATATTGTGTATATTGCATATATCTACTGTATATAACTGAAATTTTTATATCAGTAAAAACATTTATGAACAATTACTTTCAGCCTAGAAGTGTTCAGCATATATCGCCATTTTCAGATTCGTAGCCTACTGTATTAATAGCACTTCAAATTCTAATCACATTTTATTACACAACTAATGGGGATTTTAAGTGAATGTTAGGGATTCTATGTATAAATGAGGGTTTTGTGTCTCATTCTCAACATGCAGGGTGAAGATGTGCAGTAACAAATAATAAAGAATAGGCAAGTGTGATCAAACTTTTCTACAGAGTTTTAGTCTTACACTCAGGGGCCGTCCACATTGAGCACGTTTTTGTGTCCGTCTGCACTGTTTTATAAATGATTTCAATGTAAACGTGCGCTAGAGAGACGTCTTTGACAGCTTGTTTGTGTTTTTAGATGCCATGTCAAGTTAAAAAAACTTAAACTGTTAAACGTCTTGAGTTGAGACACATACGTTTTGCTCTTTTGTGGCACTGCGTATAATTTTAGTGCAAAAACAAATGCATTCAAGCATGTGAACGGCACGGAACATGATTTCAAACATTGTGCTGAAATTTCAAAGAAATATTTTGAATATTAGCTAACATGTAGGACTATACAATTACACAAACACCGTCAACACAAGTCGCGCCAGCTTCTAGCAGAATTAAAACTAATAATTGTATTCAGAGCTGAATACTGTGGCTGTTCACTTGCGAAAAAAAGTGGAATAATTTCATGGCTCCCAAAAGCTATATTGTTAAATACAAAGAAAGGAATATGTTATAATGTTTCTTTTAACAGTACAATTCAGCACAAACGAACGACACCGGTTCGGAGCGATTTGGAGTGACGTCACTGCTCCTGAAAAGTTCTATGCTATTTCTAAGGAAGATAAATAGTTACAGTGTTTCTTTTAACGGCACAAATCAGCACAAACGACACACCAGTTCGGAGCGATTTGGACCACATGGGGTGGAGAGTGATGTCATTGCTCCTGAATACAAGCTATTATTTCTAAGATACAAACGTTGTTATTTTGCTAGCCATCTTAAACGGATCTTTAACTGTATCTGTCATTCTTTTGATAAACATGGTTAACTGAAGAACGTAGTTACACATGCTTAGAACTATTGTTCGTCGATGTTGCCACAACGTCGTAATGACGGCCTGGTCCAAAGTTACATTGTGGCTATGAATATAGGAAATTCACTTTTCCGGTTGTCACAACGTAATGAAATACATTGCCACAATGAAAGTTTGGTCATCAAATTATGGTGCAGTTAGGTAATGCAAGAAAACGTATCTAAGATTAAAATAGATAATAATTAGGACTGTTGCAATATTTATATTTTCTAATATTTAAATCTGGTATATGGCCATATATGGACAAATACAATTAGAGTTAATATATTTGTACTATGTATTATATACTATGAGGGGTGGCAACACCAAAGCAAGCACCCAAGCATAGGTCTTATGGATTAAGTTACCAAGCTTCATTGCAACAAGTACTAGTTCATTAATTGGAGTCACAATAAAATTGTAAATATCCGATACAACTGCATTTCCACAGGAACCACATAGTAACAATTTTGCTACTGATTTGCCAACATAAAAAAAAAAAAAAAAAAAGAGAAATCTCCAGAGTACCAATACATTGTCTATTAAACACATCAAATAATTCTAAATGTTCCTTAGCTTGACATAAAACTGGCAATCTGGAATAAACTTCACATTATGCAGGACAATTTGAATGCATGGATGGAGAGTGCATGCATATCCAATGTTATTCTGCTAATAAAATCTTGTAGGCCTATCAACTTTGTAACAGCTGGAATAAGCCATTTGAAAGGGAACATTAACACAAAGTTAGTTCTAAATTAAAATACACTCTAGGAAAACTGTACTTTGGGTGGCAGTGCTGCAAAACCCATATTTTATGCACAATAAGAGATTATTTTAAATCACCTATTTTGATAAACAGTCGTTCTTAATGACCTATTCAATCACTCAAATAGATATTTCACATTATATGGTAATTTAATCTCTACGTCTGCCACTATCAGTCTTGGGATTTTGTTAGTCAGTAGATGAACACATATATCAGCAATTTAATCAAGAATATGACTGATTGGTCTAGTGGTTACTTTTTGTGTCTATTTTTTAGAGGTTCTGGTTTCTAATTCACCCAAATATAAAGTGTTATTGTAATAAACCAAGACTGCATCTGTATGTCAGTGGATGGGTGTTACACTTTAAAAATAAAATGCAATAAAATATGCAGGGAGACGAGAGTAGCAGAAACACAGACACATTTATTGATTATTCTATATTTGAAAAAAACAAAAAAAAAAAACAAAAACAGCAAACTTTGAAGTTCAGACAGTGACAAACACAAACTCTCTGCTCCAGCAGCGGGAATTTGCGTGAGAGCATCAGTGACCAAGACGGCACAGCTCATGAATACCCATCGCACAACCCACTCAGAACTGGGTTAGACATATGACATGATTTTCTAGTATTTTTACATTTCAGTTGATATTTTTATTATATTTTATTTTTATAAAAAATAAGAAATATGTTTATTATTTATTAACAATAAACTTGAAAATTCAAGCATGCCAAATACCTCAAAACGTGAATATTCACAAAAAGGAATGATGACATTTAATGCATTGCCATGGCAACTGTATTTAAGTAATTAAGTAATCCCTTCAGAATTTAAAATTGCACTGTCTTGGCATTATGCTAAATTTTTTTGAAGCAATTCAGGTTAACATAATAGGGATATTTCAAAGTCTTTAAAAGTGACACACTCCTGCCAGTTGGTGGCGCTACAACCGAGACCCACAATAGCCACATCAGTGTGATCAGCCTGCAAGACAAACATTTGGCTCAATTTTGATGTAAATCACATCATGCAAGCAGAAGATATGAGACATTTCCTTATTCCAATTTTTTTACTTTATTTTATCGCGTCGCCATGGCAACACCGTTCGATATATATATATAAAATCCTTTCGCAATTTAGCATCGTCAGTGTCTTGGCATGATGTCACCCACATTTGGTATCTGTTACATGAAATTCCTGGAAGGAGTATTTTAAATTCCAGAGCATGCATTTTTCAAACAGCTTATGACTGTCAGCGTGAAAGTTGTCCGGCTTGATGAGATCTATATGTGTACAAAGTGACTGTAGCTCAAAAGGGATGTGCTACAGAGCCCCCGAACATGCCCATGTTCTAGGTGGTGCTACAGAGCCCCACTTTGCCAAGCCCTAATGGCCAACGACTCTGATGTGTGTGCAAACTTTCAAGAGTTTTCACGCATGTTATGTACCCCAAAAGTACTGAAAACCTTGAAAAAATAATTATAAAAATAATCATCCATAGAAGAACAATGAGGTCTCCGCACTTTATGTGATTGGGCCCTAATAATCCTTAGAAGAACAATAGGGCCTCTGCACTTTCAGTGCTTGGACCCTAATAATCCTTAGAAGAACAATAGGGCCTCTGCACTTTCAGTGCTTGGGCCCTAATAATAATCCTTAGAAGAACAATAGGGTCTCCGCACTTTATGTGCTTGGGCCCTAATAATCCTTAGAAGAACAACAGGGTCTCCGCACTTTCAGTGCTTGGGCTCTAAATACTGAGAAAAAAATAAAAATAAAAATAACAATAGAATATTGACTATTTTACCCAATGTTTTGCTCTATCTTACCATTAGCTTAGCAAAACGCTAATGCCAAACTCTGAAACTCTGAAAATCGTTAATCACATCTCCTGTGCAGTTTATGTAAGAAGAATACGTTTGTTTCACACACAAAAAATTGCTGCCTGTATTTGGTAATTTATGATGTCCATTTAATTTAAGATACTGTCTTGGGCCACGTGCACACTAATTTGTTTTCCCTCACCCACACTGAAACAGAGGCTGTTGAAAATGCTCTCTAGTATCGCATACTTTGGAAAAGGATGACGTTAAAAAATGGACATGGCCTTAGTAGATAGCTGCCAATGTAGGTAGTAAACAGCAAGGCAGCCACTAGGTTTTGGAACAGAGTCATTAGAAGCCATTAGAAGCAACATACCCGCAAGTTAATGCAGGGCTCTAGACTGCGACTAAAATTGTCACAAATGTGCCCAAAAATAATTAATTGCGACAATAATTTAAAATCTAGTCGCCACTGGTGACAGTGTGCATTCATATGCAGTTTCGTCAGATATCATCTTGTGAGTTATTGAATATATTTTTAGAATGCACACAACCAGTGTGTCTCGTGCCACTTTTCACCTGTTCTGTTTCTGACAAGCTCGCTGCACCGCACACAACAACAAACCCAGCATGAGAGAGTCATGAATAACGATCTTTTTCATGAATCACCTGAAAAGAACTGAGGGTTTGAACTCAGGTGCTCAGGTTAGCAGTTTGAATCAGATTCATTTTCTCAGCGAATCAGCCGTCAGTGAGCTCACAACTGGGAGCACAGCCATTTCAAAATAAGAGTCCCATGTGTATTTCGGGCATCTTTATAATTAAAAGTCCTGTATTGTGTACCACTTTTTATTTCTGGTAATTATTGATTGGGATTGGAGTAGCACAATAAACTGCATCTGGAATTTCATTCAATATGAACTCTTGTAGTCTGTGTCTGGGGCCATCCGGTAACAGTAAAGAAAGACTAAGGCAATATTTTAAAACATTTAAAACTCTTGTTTCTGAACAGCAATCTGAATAGAGAAAATCTGTGATTTGGCTACTAAAAACAGCCATTTGGCTCCTTAATGTTTCAGTTTAGGAGCCAATGGCTCCTAAGTCATTTTTTTTAGTCTGTAGCCCTGTAATGGAGGTTAATTGTAGCTCATCATCACAAAAGTTAGCTGCATATTTTCGAGAGTAGTCACATCCCACACAACAATAACTGCCTGAACAATATTTGCTGGGAATATTATTCGAAATGTTCTCTGTTCCAAGGTAAGTTTTATTTCAACCAATACTTAGAGTCAGCAAATAAATACGAAATTTTATATGAAGTGGAGGTGAATGTTTCTGACAGCAGCAACCTTCAGCCCATCTCAGCTCAGAGCTGCCTCAGGCTGTGAAAAACAATGCTCAAATAGGACACAGAGTTTTCTCCCCTGTGATTGTATTTATTTAGATATTGCTTATGTAAATGGAAAACAACTGCCCCTTACACAGTTACAAAATTAATTATGTATGCGCATACATTACATTAGGAGGGTCAATTGATTTTTTCTTCTTTTTTTCTTTTTTTTAAATAATCAAATTAATTGCTATGCCAATTAATAGCAATCAGATGCACAGGTAGCAGTCTAAACCTGCTGGGCACTTTTGCCTGCCACACTTCCACCAGTGCCTCAGTCGTCCAGCTACTTGGTCATCAGCTGGGAGCTAATCAGTCCTATCCTACATCCAAGGCCTCTTCTCTGTTAGAAAAGACATGCTATCAGACTACGCTTACCACCCACCAATGCCTATCCTTTAACCAATCTCCCAACAGATTGAGGAGAGTGACACGAGAGGTGAGCTGCAAGACTGCATTTGCATTTTATGAACATAAATAATATGCATATATATTCCTAATTAGACTTAATTTGACTTATTAAAGACTTAACTTACAGAGATAACTTGCGATCACTTGAGTTCAGACTCTGAAAGCTATTCTAGGAACATTGCCTCTGTTTGGGAAGCCACTTCACTGACTAAAATGGTCAACATGAGGAAGAGGAAGGAAAACAAACAGAAAAAGGGAGAGTGAGAGAGGCAGCCAATGAGAAAGAGACATGGAGATTTTAAAAAGAAGAAGAACAGGGTTTGGTTTCAGTCAGATGTAGGCTCCATGGCAACACCGTATCTAGTAACATTTCTAATCAGAGTTCACACTCTAGGCACTCTGCATTATCTAATCTCCAGCCTAATAACATGCTGCCTTGTGGAAATATTTACGCTTTCCTCTTGGAAATGATAACCGGTTATTAACTCTATATCGGCTCATTAAATCCTGAAGCATATAATGCATTATATAAGGATGGAGGGCCGAAAGACCCAATCAAAGATGGAGGGTAACTGCAGATGGGCGGCACTTTCCTTTTACCGTCCTGCTTCATATAGACTGAACGAACATGAAAGACATCTTAAAGGGATGGTTAACCCAAAAATGAAAAATTCTGTCATCATTTACTCACCCATATTTTGTTCCACACCCTTGTGACATTCTTACCTCCAAGGAACACAAAATAGATGTTAGGAAGAATGTGAGCCTCATTCACCATCGCATCTTTTATCCATACAAAAAAAGTGAAAGTTGAATAAGATTGTTTGGAAGAACATGAGGGTGTGAAAATGATGCCAGAACTTTTCTTTTTCAAGTGAAATATCCCTTTAAAGAAATGAACTCTTGAATGCATTCTAACCTTTGCTTTGCGAGAGAAATTTTGAAATTTAAGAGGCTAGAATCACAGTTATTCATAACATGGAGCGTTTAATTCATCAGCCCTGAAGGCACAAGAAGATGAACTCTGTTTACCACTAAAGCTACTCTTGCTGGGTTTGGAAGTGGCCATCAATCTCTGGCTATCTTTAAAAAGAAACCATCAGTTTCAATCACCCAAGAGATGGCAAGTCAACTACTGAAAATATTTCTCTTCTCCTTTGTCTTGTCTCTTCAAGGTGAAGTTTTCCCCTACTGACATGAGGACTCTGGGGGAGCATGTTATTAATGTTCTTTAAAATAATACAAATCCTACCAAAAATACACATCGTTGTTCTCAATTAACATCTTCAATTAACCTGTGCAAATGGGTTGCCTCTACATGGAAGAGCTCACTGGCCTACAAAGATGGTAGTCATTTTCAAATGGTTAGATTCATGTCGTGTCTATGATGCCCTATAGAGCGGGGAAATAAAACTTGGAGTAGAATTGTTTTTAGATTATTGTCTAAGCACAAAGTGTGTTCGTCCCCCCCAGCCATCATCCTGTTGAGCCTGTGCAATAACACAACTCAGTTTATCTGCAATTACATTGATACCAGAAATCGCATCAAACAATTACCACTGCAGGAGGCCAATGGTTGCATTGCACTCTCATAGAGTTTTCCTGATCTGCGGAGTGATGTTGTGTGCTTTACACGGTGGGAAGAGGCAGAGTTTTGGGCTCATCCAAAATAAATTCCTAAATATTTTGTAATGTAAAAACAAATACTCCTCTAAGAAGACATTAATTGATCTAGAATGCCATCTTCAAGAGTGGACAACCAGGTGCCTACAGGCAACCCTGTCAAAAAGTCCCCACCAGGTTACAGTATGTCCCCACCAGGCTTCTAAGTTAACCGGTAAAAGTTCCTAGGTCAAGTTTCTTCACCAGAAAGACCAGCTTGGACCAAAACAACAATTTTCTGGAAATTCAGTTTATATAGAGCTGTATGCATCTCAGCTAAAATCTCTCATACCCCCTTAAATCAATTTAAATAAATTAAAATTAGTTTGGACTTAAAGGAATATTCCGGGTTCAATACAAGCTAAACTCAATCAACAGTATTTGTGGCATAATGTTGATTACCACAAACTTATTTTTGACTCATTCCTCCTTTTCTTAAATGTATTTAATGTTACAGTGAGACACTTACTATGGAAGCAAATGGGGCCAATTTTTTTTTAGGGTTTTGAGGCAGAAATGTGAAGCTAACAATTTTATAAAAGCACTTACATTAATTCTTCTGTTAAAACTCATGTATTATTTGAGCTGTTAAGTTGTTTGAATTGTAATTTTTTCAGTCGTTTTAGGGTTTGTTGACATTATATTGGGAACTAAATTGTAAAATTGGCTATAACTGTGCACAGAAAAGGTTAGTAAGCGATTTTATCACACTAAAATGATGTTTACACGCATATCCTTTATGTCTTGTGGCTATAATTTTGAAAATGTTAGTATTTTAACATGAAAAAAATTGGCCCACATCACTGCAACCCAGATTTTTGCTTTTTTTTTTTTTTTTTAAGAAAAGGAGGGTCAAGACAAAATAAAATTTTGTAGTAATCAACATGATGACACAAATGCTGTTTATTGAGCTTAACTTGTTTTGAACCAGGAATATTCCTTTAAGTATGGGATCAGGATAAACAGCTAGTCGTCAATGAGTTTTCAAGGCAGTTCAGGAGGGCTCATCTGCCCGGTCTGAACTCGCACTAGACACACAATATGTTCACCTATGCTGTCCCATAAGAAAAGATCCCTGACCATTCTCTGATCACACAATATCCTCATCATGACAGCACCAGCCATATTGTGGAAGATGGGGCTATTGAGACTAAAAAAGGTGAGCAGGGAGGTCATAAGCCATTTCATTCTCCCATTCTGCTCACTCTTTTATCTTCTTTCTAGCTTAGGAGGAAGGTTCATGTAGTGTGGTTTTCCTTTATTCTATAAAACACTTTATTGATGTCAAACTTCTTTATCGGATTGGCATGACAATAGAGTTAACACAAAAACTGGAACAGGAGCTCTCAGTGGAAGGGGCTATGCAAGGCAAATCGAACCATGTACCAACTAGTATGTGATGAGATGAAGTGATAAGTGAAAAAGCCATCTATTTCATGTTTTCCAAGGTTTTCTTTTTCCTAACTAGCCACAACCATGACAAGCCATAAGTAGACATAATGTAAGTTGCTTGGTTTGTACTTTTGCGGCATCATGCAGGGAAGCCCTGCCCAAATGAAATCTCACTGGTCCAAAATCTTACCCCACATAGCTGTACATTAAACATCAAATATGTTTTAATGTGCTGTGATTTGCCTAGTCACACCGCAGTTTCACATTCAGTTTGGACAGACATATCACTTGTCTCTGGATACTGCCTAGTTAGGACATGGTGTATTATAGTGTTGCTTAAGTACCATCATAAGTGACAGCTTGAAAACCAGACTTTCAAGTGGGATGTTGTCCGGACACTTCTGAAAACACAAAATGGCAAAGAAAATTTGAGAGGTCATGTAAGCACTTACCCTGAGAAAGGACAGGTCACGGCTTCGATCGATGCTAGTGATCTCAAGGTTGCCCATCACCACCTCGCAGTTCTCGTAGTATTTGCGAAGGGTCCGATACTGCTGGTCGAGGTCTGACAGAGTACTCAGTTTGTTCTCTGTGCCAGTGCATACTACAGAGAGAGACATAAAGAAGGAAAGAGAACAATTACATCCTGATGTTTCAAAAAACAGACGGCAGGTTCCTCTGTGACAACTTACCTCATATAGTTTGACAGCATGCCCCAAGATTGGGTAAAAGTTCAATGTGTGTTCAATAAACTGTACCTTTTTGTGGGAATGTTCAGTTTTTTTGCAGCTAAGACTTACAGTGCCCATGTAGAACTTAAAGACTTTCAAAAATGAAATATTCACTGGAGTAAAAAAGGTGACAGCTAGAACTGTTTTCCATTAAACTTATTGGAGTTCATTTCACAGTCATATATTTGTCAGAGTAATGCAAAAGTAGGCTGTGATATTATTGGTTATTATTACATGGCTCTCTGAAATACTTGATTCTGATTGATCAATCACAATATATACATGTACACACACACACACACACACACACACACACACACACACATATATATATATATATATTTCATACAGTATATATAATGTTCATCTTGAGAAGAACAAGATGAACAGAAACTGTTTAGGTCAGGTGTTAGGCCTGGGAGCTTTCAAAAACCATTATACTGTAATACCAACATACTATTTGAGTTAAGGAGATTGGTTAAGGAGGGATGTGCTGTCGTGGAGTCTTCGCCACTGCCATCCACCAGGGGAGCAGCCGTGGCCGTCTGCCTGGGGACGCTGCTGGCCGCCAAGAGCTGGAGGAACCGTCCGCCAGGGGCCAGAGGACTCGCTGCCGTCCGCCGGGGGAGGAGCGAGCTGGCGTCCGCCAGAGGGCGGAGAAGCAGTTGAGGACCGGGCAACAGCCCGTCCGGGAGACGGCGAGCAAGTTCTTCTCTCTCTCCAATCTCTCTCTGTGTGTCTCCGCTTGCCCTTTCCCTCTCCCCACGCCTCCCCTCGTCTCTCCCCCTGGGTTCACAGGAGCCAGGGTGGGCCACTGGCTGACAGAACGTCTGGAAGGGCAGCGTCTCCCCCCTGGAGATGGGGGGGAGTTAGTCAGACCGGTGGCACCCCGGCCTGAATCAGGAGGAGGAGGAGTGTGACGAGGAGGAGGGCATGGCCGGGTCGTGATGGACCACGGCCGGTGCTGAATCAGCTGATCAGCGGGAGAGCGAGATAAGGAGCAGCTGGAGATGCCGGTTCAAGAAAGAGAGAGAGAGACGCATGTGGCCGCATTGCATGTGTGTCTGTGTCCTTATGTTTTATGTTGATTTAAGTTAATTTATGCATTAAAAATTTATGTATATTGTTCAGCTGGTTCCTGCCTCCTCCTTGCCCGTCCTTAGACTGTTACAGTGGTGCTGAAACCTGGGAAGGAGGAGGGATGTGCTGTCACGGAGTCCTCGCCACTTCCGTCCACCAAAGGAGCAGCTTTGGCTGTCTGCATGGGGACGGAGGGGTCGCTGCTGTCCGCCGAAAAAGGGGAGGAGTGGTTCTGTCCACCAGGGGCCGGAGGACTCGCTGTCATCTGCCGGGGGAGGAGCAAGCTGGCATCCACCAGAGGGTGGAGGAGTGGTTGAGGACCGGGCGACAGCGCGTCCGGGAGCCGGCGAACAAGTTTTTCTCTCTCTCCTCTCTCTCTCTCTCTGTTGCTCTGCCTCGCTCTTTCCCTCTCACCTTTCCCTCCCCTCATCTCTCCCAGGGCTCCAGAAAGACAGGGAAGACCTGCTGGTAGGCACGGCTGGAAAGGCAACACCCCTTCCAAGAAGGGAGGAGAGTGCGTCATGCCGGGGGTTTCCCCGACCTGAGTCGGGTGATGGAGGAGTGTGATGAGGAGGAGGGCAGGGCCGGGCCGTTAAGACACATGGCCGGCCCTGAATCGGGCTAATCAGCTGGGAGGGGGATAAAGATGAAACAGAGGCACCAGTTTGAGAAAGAGAGAAGCACACGACCACGCTGCACGTTTGTTTATGTTGGTTTTAAGTTTACCATTAAACTTTATGTTTACTGTTCAGCCAGTTCCTGCCTCCTCCTTGCCCATCTTTTAACTGTTACAGAGATATTGTGAAGGGAGTTTGATTGTTATAAACAGTTCTTGCACGCTCGGGGGCTCTGGTGTGAGATTTTAAAAGTGAATTATGGAATATAATCCCTTGAAGAGAGATAATCCAATACCATCTGACAGCTAACATACTTCAAAAATCCAGCCAGCACCAGAGGTTTGAGGGAGGCAAAATGTACTGTACTCTATTCAAATATGTTTTATCATTAGCTTCAAACTATCACAAGCCATTACAAACCCATATTAATTTCTTTCTTCCAGGGAACAGAAGTTTTGGTAGAAGTTAAGGAGAAGTTTAGAATCTTGTTAGAATTTGAATTTGGCTAAAAGGGGTATCTTAGAAGGCAGCAAAAACCTTTTGGAAAAGCCTTCATGTCAAAGAATGCATTCTGCCACATTTTTTGAGTATGTGAGAAAAAACATTATTCGCTTCTACTTTTATTTCTTTAGAACCCAATAGGAGGCATTATTTCTCTTGAAGCAAAGAACAAACTTCGAAAAGTACCTGAGTTGAAACTCCACAGTAAGAGAACAGAACATGAACCTTGATTATTTTTAGTTTTCACTCACTTTTGCAGACAAATGGTGTGTGCAGAATACAAATCCACAACAATAAATAAATGCTTGAAGCAAATTATTAAAAAACACATGATTATATATATATATATATATATATATATATATATATATATATATATGATACAGTTTCTATCGTCCTTTAAACATAAAATGTTATTAGACTGAAAACATTTTAGTTGTGAAAAATTTTATTTACTTTATTATGAATTAATTTCCTTACTACGGCAACTTATTCAATCCAACCAAATGTCTAATGTGTTTAATCAAAGAAATAAAATACTCTCTTGCCTTACTCACTCACAGATGCACAAACAAAACTGTTTATCATCCCCCTCCTAGTTCTAACTCCTACCGGCCTTGCATTTGTCAGGGAGGTGTGAGTGTATACGACATGACCAGAATACGTGAAATATGAAAGATGCCCTTAGAACAATGTCTGAAGAGAGGGAGATGTAGCCAATGTGAATTTAAACAGCTTCTCAACGATTGTTTCCTTGAGTCCCAGGAAGAGAATGAGATGTAAGTTAAAGGAATGGCTCACTCAAAAAGGGGACTTCTGTCATTATTTACTCACCCTCATGTCGTTCTGAACATGTATGCTGTTATTTATTTATTTATTTATTTTCCTGTGGAACATAAAAAGAGAATTTTTGAAGAATGCAAACGCTTCTCTTTTCCAAACAATAACAGTTTTTAGTCACCACGGCTTCCAAGCTCCAAAAAACAAAAAACAAAAAACAAAAAAAAAAAAGACAAAAAGGCACCATAAAAGAAATCCAAATATTGTGCATACAGCTAGTTAGTGCACTATATTCCGGTTGAATATTGGTCTGTTTTTCACAAAGCTATCATATGACTTCAGAGGACTTGGAATATAGTGGATGCAATGTATGAGCAACAAATGATTCTTAAAAGGTGCGTTTTTTTGTCCTTTTAAGAGCTTAAAAGTCATAGTCAATCTGAATTGTTTTTTTTTTTTTTTTGGAGAACTATTCATTTAATGAAAGAAAGACAGAAGGAAAATAGTTCATGCACATGAGGAAGGCTCACTCAAATTCCCTCTTTGTTTTCCATCACAGATCTATGAGACTTCCACAAAGAGCTAACCATTCTGGGTGAGATGCACGCGATTGACCCCATAAAACCTTCTACAAACTGTTGTTGATATCTAGTTTGACAAGGGACCATAATATTTGTCAAAACACAAACAAAATATCATTTTTATTCCATTTGGGTTTCAAATCACAACTGTTAATAACAAACTTGGCATAAACCTCCATTCTCATCAATCTCGGCTCCGCTCTTTTTTATTTACAAATATTCTCAGTGGAATTAAATACATCTATCCTGCATTCCTCTATTAGTCAATTCATTTTATTAGTATTGCACAAAATGACTTCGTCAATGAAGAGTGGGGTTTATCGAACATCAGTATAAGTGAGTCTCTAAGGCTCATTGGACCCACAGCAATGGCAGAAAATATCATGCCATTAACCAGAAACGTATCGAACTAAATAAAGTTGCAAATGTCACTTCCTAAAGTAAACATCGTCAGTGCATCAGTTTAGAGGACATGAGCTGATTGGGGGATTAAAGGGGATGCTTACACAGGAAAGTGGACAGTGTGATCTGTGCAGCCAGTGCAAACATTCTTCACTGGTCCAGTCAAGTTTGGTTGTGTGGTTGATGATAGCACCCTTCGCCTGTTAAGAGGGCATCTGGTGAAGGACTAAATGGTAATAATGACAGTCATGATTGAATCTCTGCGTGACAGTGCTACGGTCCAGTAACCGTGTCCTCTACCATCCCGGTCACTATCTATGGGTTTGCCTGCTCCATATGGGACTGACAGATATTAGCATTATAAACACTTTGGCAGGACGACTCAACTGACTGCGCACCAGGGCTTTGTGCCACACTTTAAAGTTGCCCGTGAGGTCAGGACATGGTGACATTAACAATTTATTCGACAAAAGGTTGTGCACCTATAAGGTTTATTGCTCCCTAAAACACTTGAAGATAAAATTTATCAAGTAAATGTCTCATGAAACGATCAGGAAAATAGATAAAATCCAATAAACCAGGGGGTTTGGTTTAAACTGAGTTAAAACTTTTTAAACTATATTGCCTTTAAATACTTGAATTTCACTGTTTTAAGAGTATATTACAACAAATATTGTCACTGTCTGATGGAAAACAAATTAAGAGAATGGAAAAACTATTTTTCTCAAAAACAATCTTTTAAAATGAATCGAAAATAACATAATTAGTCACCTTTAGCACCATAAATAGAAATCTAGCATTACACATCTATTAGTGAACTGTTCGATATTTTAATTGGACTTGCATGGATTTTTGTTAGGGAATGTGGACATACACAGTTTTCTTATCATGGGTTCCAATGGCGCATGTTCAGTTACTGGCTCGAATCTAACTGTTCGTGTTCCCAGAACTCAGTTGGTAGGTTATCGATTGCTAGATAATATATTTTTGGATATAATCTGAGCTTTCACTTACTATTTTAGATCTAAATCAGTTTTCTGACTAGGGGTTGAGTGGACAGTTCGGTTTTGAGATGCGTTTTCCATGTCCAACGCATATATTGCCTGTCAGAATTAGCTTTCACTCACGGTTTCGCAAATATGGAAATCTGGCAACCCTATATGGCTGGTATTGTCAACTTTTTAAAGCCACCTGACATTGTGTGTGCATGAATGGCTTTGGTTGTCAGGGAAATCACAGAGCCAGCGTGATGTCAGCAGTCTCTTCACTACACTTCAGCCGGACAGCTGAGGTAAATTAGTTGACTCTTCAAAACATAAGGGCGAGACATACGCGGTTTTGATGGACACTTCTCAAGGCCAGTGAAGATACTTGTTAAACAGAGACCCTGATTAAACATCTTTTCATTGGTCATTTTGATGCACAACTCAAACAGTAGGAAGAGGTAATTCGGCATATTCTGTCTATGGTAAAAATTCTAAATTTCCAAAAGTGGAAATATCTGATTTTCATTGGAGAGCGACGATATATTAGTTCACCCAGAAATGTAAAAAAATTTAATCCGTTTACTAATCCTCATGTTGTTTCAACCCTGTACTGAATGACTTTCTTTCTTCTGTGGAAAACAAATGCTGAGTTTTAAAGAATATATATGCCAATCTTTTTTCATATATATTCCAAGTCTTCTGAAGTTATAAATAACTTTGTGTTATTGTAAATAAATAATTAAATAAATAAACTTAAAGGAATTTTTAGGGTCCAATACAAGTTAAAGAGATAGTTCCATTGTAAGTGCCTCACCGTAACATCGTTTTTTTTTTTTTTTTTTTTTTTTTTTTTTTTAAGAAAAGGAAGGACAAGTTAAAATTAATTTTCTTTGGTAATCAACATTATGCAACAAATGCTGTCGATTAAGCTTAAAGGGATAGTTCACCCAACAATTAAAATTCTCTCATCATTTACTCACACTCATGCCATCCCAGATGTGTATTTGTTTCTTTCATCTGCTGAACACAAACAAAGATTTTGAGGAGAATGTTTCAGCTCTGTGGGTCCATACAATACAAGTGAATGGGTGCCAAAATTTTGAAGCTCCAAAAATCCCATTGCACCCATTCACTTGCATTGTATGAACCTACAGAGCTGAAATATTGTTCTAAAAATCATCATTTGTGTTCTGCATAAGAAAGAAAGTTACATGAGGGACTCACATGAGGGTGAGTAAATGATGAGAGAATTTTAATTGTTGGGTGAACTATCCCTTTAAGCTCAATCCACAGCATTTGTTTTTTTTTTTAGGCTTTTCCTTGTGTGCTGAATATGTGGACCTTAAATCTCATCCTATAAAATGATGCAGAGAGAAAGGTTATTTACATTTACCATAATCCATTAAAATTAATCTGATTTAACTGTTATGTCCTGTATTGATTATAGTGCATAGGTAAAGCAAAATGATTAATTTTATAAGCGATGGGAACAGTAATACATTAATACAAGAAGGTTTGGTCAGTCAAGCTGAACCTCCAATTAAATCTGAAAACAGTAAGGCAGTCATCATCATTCACTAACTTGTTAACTTAAATCTTTATTTATTTATTTATTTATTAATTTTATTTATTTATTTTTTTTTTACAAATTCTGACTATTTTTGCATTCAATGCATTTATTTTGCAGGAAAATCTGTGCAATTCTGGAGAATAGATTTAAACTATTTTAAAGGGTAAAATGTTTAAAACAAAACTGATACAGTATTCCTGTAGTTCCTGTAGTTCAAATGTTGCTAACAATGCCATGGGCGCCATGTGAATACATGTACTGATAAAATGTATATCTTACATTACAATACATTGAAAGTCACTTTGGATAAAAGTGTCTACCAAGTACATAAATGAGATAACGGTAACTGAAAGCATGATCAGAATTAGCTAAAAGATCTAATGAATGTGTATGTAAGGGGTGAGAGGTGTGTGGGACTTTATATTCTGCAGAAATCTGCGTGTGTAGATAAGGTGTAGATTGGCTGATTTACAGTTTTGTACTATAAAGTGGTTACATGCATTTCACAGTACAGAGTACACTTTTTTCCACCCCTTTACACAATCTTTTTCAACATGCAGCTTGACACACTAGTTTATCTCTCTTCCAAAATGCACCAAAATCACCAAAACACATCAAGCATTCACACCCAGTGAGATCACAGTCACTCATAACACAGTCACATTAAAATACTAAAACGCCTACTGGTACCATTACAAGATCATTACAAGTATCTTTATATAAAACAAAAACCTTACAAAGATGGCCTCTTTTGAATAAATGGTAACACAACTGATTCAAAACTTACTGATACTAAATTGATTGTTAACACAAACCACCCAGCCTCACCAGAAGAGATCTAATGCCGCTTTTCCACCATCGGGTTGAACAGTTCTCATCGCAAATCCGTACCGCTCCGTACCAATCTGGGCCAGTTGGCACGGTTAAGGTTTCTTTTTCCACTGTGGTACATAAAAGATCTGTCTATTGGGGATGCCGTGAGAGGAAAACATTGGAGCGAGTGCAGCGCACTGTGATGGATGATCCCATTTACCAGTTTTTAGGACTGCTTTTTCCCCTGATTTTACTTTGTTAACAAACAGCAAAGACATGGACCATGTTGAAAAAAGGAAAGGAACAAGAAAAAGGCACGAGGTTTACCGTTATATGCTGAGGGCTTTTGTTTACCACCGGACAGGAACATGCAGAAAGTTAAATGTTCCCAGACAAGATAAAAAGTTATTGACAAAATTCTATATAAGTATTATATGAAACTAGTAAATGAGAATATACTGATGTATTTTTAGTTTTAATGAGCTAGTAATCTACTTCCCTGATGCAAAAGACATGTAGAAAAATAAATGTAGTGTACACTACTAGTTAAACCATCATAATAAAATCATGAAGATTCACTAAACGAGTCGCCATGTACTAAAGCCATCCCACCAGCACTGTTGAGAATGGTTGAGTATGGTTAGCTAACCGTTCCAAGAATTCCGTGCCGAGAAAGGTTTATAATCGTGCCGTGCTGAACCGTGCTCCAGTGGAAATGCTACGGTAACCATTCTGTACCATGCTCAGAACCGTTCAGCCCGATGGTGGAAAAGTGGCTTAAGTCAGTGTTTCTCAACTGGTGGGTCACAACCCAAAAGTGGGTCGCAGGTCTATTCGGACTGGGTTGCAGACAGCAGGGAAAGAACAATGCCATGGTTCTCCCTTTGAAGATTTTTCAGCAGCCGCCCAAGTGATAGCCTATTTAGGACTGCCGAGGTAAATTTAATGATAATCTCTCATTCAGCTAAAGGCTTCTCATCTGCACTGCAATATTTTCACTACGCGATTAAAGCTTTCGCGTGAGTGTAACAGAACCAGCTCACGCTAATGATCTGCTCTGATCTCTGGCGCACGCATGTGCAACAACCGAGCTTCCCTCGATATTGCAGTGGGCAGACCTAAAAACTGATGTGACCCATTTAAATTCTAGTGAAACTTTTCTGGTTTAAAGTGTTACGGATGAAGTCAAGTCAAACCTCTCAAACAGCAGGCAGCCCCAACATGCCAAACAGCAACACTGTGCTATGCGCTATTTTATTTTACATGTCATCATCACCTTTATAAAATTGTTTCATGATTTTTCATTAGTAAAAACTGTTATATTTTGACAAAATGTTATAGTTTCATATGAAATAATCTATAGATAGAATCTATTAGACCTCATATTTACAGTATATCAACAGTGGCAGTTGTAGTTAAAGTTTCAAAATGTGTTTCAGAAAGTTTTTTTTTTTTTCATAAATACTATAATTTATTATTATTATTACAATATTACTATTATTTAAGACTAGCTACACTGGCCTAACCATGGTAGCCAAATGAAGAGACTTTCCTCCTGTGTAATATGTATGTGTTTGAATGATGTTTGAAACTAGGAAATAAATGTAATAGTGGGCTCATATAAATAAATATTCTCTTAAATTATTAAAAGGGGAGAGAAAACTTCATTTTGCTTTTGTTTTTGACATCAACAACAAAAATAATGTCACTTGATGCATGCCCTTATACATTAAATACAGGTTATGTTTTTATTATGGTGGGTCGTCACTTGATTTCCAATGTAAAATCTGGGTCCCAAAGCAAAACCAGTTGAGAACCACTGACATAACTGACATCCTCTGAACCCTTGCTAGCGTTTTACCTGTGACAGGTTTCTCAGGTGAGAGAGCAAGATATGGGGGATAATCTGATATGATGTGTTTATCAGTGTAAACTCTCTCCATGGGGTCCACACACACTTCACCCCAAGGGAAGATGCCATATTGCTGATTAAACCCTACCAGCAGGATATCTATGATAGACAACTTCCTTTCAGGATTCTGTATACCGTAGATGAATGGATGGTGAGAAAGACTTAAGGACAAGCTGCAAACCCTGAGGCACAGGGAGCGTTTTAGCTATGGAAAGGCCTGTATTCCCATCCTCCCATCTCACAGAGGCCTGAATCCAATTTTTAGTGATGGTGATCGAGCCATAAATCCATGTCATTCACTAATAGCCAGAATATTTATTATCACAGGCCCATCACATAGAGGCCATGACCAAAGGCATTTAATTTGCTGCTGTATGGCAGCTCTCACAGTTTCAGAGCACTGGGTCATTGGCAATTAGAGAGTCCAGGAAATGTGCTGACAGCTGTTGGGAACTCCGCTGCAAAAGGTTGGTTGGCTGTCTTTGTGTCTGAAGCCTGTTTCACACTGGTTACTTTATTTGCAGTGCCCATCTAGTGGTGCTGCTGCCGAATCGTTTGTGCAAGAAGTTTCAGTGCTGACCTTTTTTTTCTTTTTGCTGCAAGCGGCATGCCAAACTCAATTTAAAATCAGTTTAAAATGCATTATAAACTTATTTCAATAAAATATTTTGAAATACAGGCTTTACAAAGCATAAAAAATACTGTCACAAACGGCTCACTAATTATTTGAAACAAAGACATCTTGTCAGAGGCTTGATGTAAGTTCACTACACAGTTACAGGCACACAAACAGCATTTTCTATTCAGTAAATCTCACTGAATCCTAACAGATTAAAGCAGTTAATAGTTTAAAGTGACTTACAGGGCATTCAAAGTATATCTTTTATCAGTTTGTTACTCTATCGCTTACTTGATTACTGAGGTTTGTTACTGCCACAATAATGCAAAAACGCACATAAAAGCAAAACCAGACTGCAATGTGCTGGTCAAGCGCTCACATCTGTGCACTGGCATAAAGTATGTTTCTGGCCTGTGTGTGTATACATGACACAAGCCTGCTGCTGCAGTTATGCTGCTACTTTGCTTCAGCACAGCTTGTATGCGCTGTGGCCTTAGGAGCCTAAGGAGCACTTTTTCTATTTTCTTCTCTCTCAGGCTGCTCTATCTTTGCAGGCATCAGACAGGTGTGACTGAAACCCTTCCTAATGGTTTTACAGCACATTTATGGCAGCAGTGCCCCCACCATCAATTACTCCCCTGCCTGGTCGGAGTGTGCCAGTGTATCCTTCATTCAGGAGGCCGTCTTGTTCCTTCAAGTGGCTTACGGAATAAATCTTCATCTCATATGTGAACAGTACTCATTAATTACACCGGCATGAGCTTCCAGCTCCTCCCCCCTCTTCCGTTTATGTCATTAAAAGAGAGGGGAAGGATTTTTCCAGTATGTTTTATTTATTTATTTATTTTTAGGAATTGTCTGTACATCCTCAGCTGGAACGGAAAGGGACATTTTATACTACAGGAGGAGAGCTCTGGTGTGCATGCATGTGTTTGTGTACGTGTGTTATGTGGGACTGATAAAGAGAAGGCTGGTAGGGAATGAATAAATGGCCCGTCAATGACTCCTTGGCTTTGAAATAGGTTAGTTGCTCCCCAGTCCCAGAACTGCCACTGCAGAAAATATCTCAATGAAAATAAATCTCAGGATCTCATATTGAAAAACTGTTGAGCATTGACAAATTTGGTACAAGAGATAATTATTTGAAGTGAAAACATCTAATTGTAGATAACAACTAGATCTTTACATTTTCTAAAAAAAAATTTGTCCTGCTGGCCCATGCTAAACTCATTGCCACAATGTTCCACAATGCTCTGGATGTCTGCCAGGGCATTGCTACGTGGTTGGTAAGGTCATCTGAGTGCTTGTTAGTGTGTTCCTATGCAGTTGCTGGGATGTTCTGGGCTGCATTTCCCAAAAGGATCACAAGCTTCAGTTGATCATAGAGACCACTGAGCCAATTTCTATGATCAATTTAGGCTCATGATGCTTTGGGAAACACAATTCTGGGTTGTTGCTAGGAGGTTGCTTGTTCCCTGTCATTCAGACCTTGACTAAAGTGTTTCTAGCAAGCCAGTCCACAAGTGGCCATATTTAGAACACTCCCGGGAGGCTATTTCCAGTCATGACAGTGCAGCTAATATCTACTTTAATGTGGGAACACGAAATCTCAAAAACAGTTGATCAAAGAGCATATTTCAAATCAGCAGGGCAGTATCTGACAACGCTGTTATCATAAATTGTGCTTCTTTACCTCAGATTATGCTAAAAAAGCCATTTTCCCAGCTTGTATAGCTGAAGCGCATGTGCATTTTTGAGATGATCGACAGGTGATATCTGTATCTAAAAGGTGATTGGCTCTTTTACCTGTAAGGCGGGACTTACTTTCTACATCCGTTGACCATTGGGCGCTAGAGCTTCTTGGTTGGGAGTTCCAATTTCTCCCATTCATTTTAATAGAATTGGCCCATCTCTGCGAAATTGTCTCTGCCTTGATGTTGCTAGCGACATCCTTTACCAGCTGAGCTAGGAACACATATTCTTTAGATATTTCTTAGAAAATCACTTATAAAATCTACTTCAAAAACCACATGTTCTGAGGTATCAATTTCAGTAGAACAAACTTTTTCTTTTTCTTTTTTTCTTTTTTGCCTTGCAGACGAAAAATGGGCATGGAAATTTAAAAGATATTGAAAGTGTTGTGCCCCTGTAGCTTAAAGGTTCACTCAGTAGTTTTTTCCCAATTTAAAAAAGTTTTAATACTAAATAAATTAATTGTAATTTTGAAACATATGTATAAAATTATGACCACTTACATGAGATGAGGACTCTAGTCATATCAGTAACCTTATAAAAGCTCTTTTATCCTACATGGTGCAGGGGCACCCTCATGGGGGCTGACATTTTAGAATCACATGACCAGCTGAATGCTACTTGCTTAATCTCTTGTTATTGGACATTTTCACTCTTGGATTAAATTAATCATGGCTGATTGTGAAAAGTGAATTTCTACAACGGCATCTGTAACTTGAAAACTATTGATTTTGAATGATGCTGCTACCACACCACTAGGTGTCACTGTAAGTCCAAGATGACACAAACAAAAAGTTACTGAGTGCACCTTTAATTGGTAGAGCATGGGGCTAGTATGGGCTACCAATGTAAAGGTAGTATATTTGATTTACAGGGAACACGCAACCACCTAGCAAACATCCAGAACGTCCTTGCAACTGCATAGAAACAAGAAATCACAGCACGGGAAGTAATAGTAACAGTTATGATTGTCTTGTGCAAGCACCACTTGCTTCTTTGAAAGGCCTCCTTATGTCTGTGGTGCCTTCAAAATTAGCTTTTTATGTAGCATCTCCCAGATCATTAAGTCATGCACAAACACTTGTGTTACCACAGCAATGGGTGAGCTGTGAGAGGTAACACTAATCTCTGTGATCTATCACTGTAGACCACTCATGACAGGGTCTGCTGTTCTCCTCTTTTCTCTCTTAATCTGTTTTACAGCTTGCAAAATAGGGTTCTGACCACAGAACATTTATCTACCTTTCCGACACTCATTTTTCTTCTGTTTTCCTTCTACATGGACGTGTGGATGACATCATCTGCAGAAAAGAATTAGCAGTCTACATCTCTATTATAAGTTCCAACAAGAAATTTGTACACAATTATTACACAAGGTGCAAACATTCATTGATGCTCAAGAAGACAACACACTACTATATGCATACTATATGTAAATATCTGTAATGTAGATTCTGAAAAGCAGTACTAAATTATAAATAAATAAATAAATATTTTTTATTTGTATAAATTATGAAAGAGGTGTGAACATTTATAGAGACAAAAGGGAATGCAAACTTATCTTTTCAACTATATATACTGTTTATTAAACCTTCGATGAATAGGTTATCAGCTGACTTCCTTTTCTTTGGCTTTCTATCTTGTTTCTGAATAGCAATCTAAATTGAGAAAATCTGTGATTTGGCTACTAAAAACAGCCATTGGGCTCCTTAATGTTTCAGATTAGTTATTCAGCTCCTAAGTAATTTTTTTTTAGTCTGGAGCCCTGGTAACCTCACAATGCCTTCTGAAACCTGAAATAATTCTGAAACTATTTAAAATGTGACCTGGAATTGAAACCAATTTAAACCCAATGGGATTTATTCCTTCTTTCAAAACACTTTCTTTGAGTGGTTTTCAATTAAAAATTTTCCAAAAACATCAATGTAACAAAATGAAACAAATTTTTTTAATTCCATAACATAAGGTAAAAACTGCAATACTTTGCAATATTAATTTCCTCCCCACCTCTATGAGCCAGTGGGACTAAATACACAACTGCAGTACCAGACAATGACTGAAATATTCTAGAATCTGCATACTCCAATTTTTCCTGTGTGTTCTTTAATGGAAGGCGGAAAATGAATGAATTATTCCAGCAGACATCACAATCTGCCAGAAGGGCTATTTTGTACCATAGCCACAAGTGTTACGTGTGAGAGACATAATAACAGATGGGTAGGGGGTTACGCAAACATATTAATGAAAGTGGGACTGCATTGGTATCCCTGACCTCTTCCATCATGAACACGCAAAGAGGCTTGTATGTAGGAGGGTAGCTGCCTGCAAGCGAAGAAAATTAACCCATCTGCAAGACTTCACATGCCTGAGCACTGCTTATTCTAGCTGAATGTTGTTTGTTTCCGTTTAATTTGTGGAAGCCTGTCTTGCTCATTACGCCTTGAATCAATTGTAATTTGTTTTACTGCAGAGCAGAAAAATTTACATTGCAAGCAGTTGACATTTAAAAATACAAACACTTAGCCAGTGCAATCACGGCAAGAACTTTCGAATTCAGCCGAAGGAGCAATCTACACTTACATTAGGGGAGGGCACAAATTCAACTAGTGATATAATATATATTCAGTGTGTTGCAGGGTTGGCTGTCTGATGAAGAGCTGGGCCAAGGGCATGAACTATCAAAGCTATCGAGGGAAAATATTGCTCCTATAGATTCCTCAGTCCCCACTCATCCAGCTCTGGGTTTTTTTTTTTTAAGTCTAAACTGGCCCTTCAGAAACTGATCCTTAAATTGTGTTCTACCTGACATTACAGTATGCCAAGCAAAACAGGGGTCTGATCACAGAAATTTTCTCTTTCTCCCTCATGCTTATTTAAACTACTTCACCTCAACATTGACTTGCGGACAGGCTTGGGGAGTAACAGATTACTTGTAACGGAGTTAGGCAATCAGGATACAAAAATTAGGCACATAAAAAACATTAAAAAGTTTTAATTTTTTACAAAAAAAAAAAAAAGTGAATTTTCCTGACATAAAGTGATACAGACAGTTGTTTGTTTAGAGTGAGAGATGGTTTAGATCAGGAGCTAGGTTTAGATGCACGTTCTCTTTGGGCTCAGGTTGCAAATGCATATTATTGGCCAGGACGTCCTGTATGTTGTTCCGTTCCATATTGAAGCTGAAAAATTTACCCCTCCCCCAAGTAAACAGTACTTAAACCTTCATCATTTAAGAAAAAAAAGTTTTGAATACAACAAGAATACAAAAAAAAAAAAACAACTGAAAAAATACCCCTGGAAAACCTGCTATGACTTTCTTTCCTTTTTCACCTGTCATGATTTTGCATCCCTGATCATTATTAACAAATCCAGACTGTACACATAAATACCAAATTAATTGAAAATGTGTTTTAAAGTTCTTAGGAAAGAAAGTTCAATGAATAATTTACCTGATTTTGATAAATTATTGTTGAGAACAGTTCAACTGTCTGGGTGAGGGAGACATTCTGGCAAATGTAACATGTTCAACACTTATAGGAATTAGGAATAAGTAATTGAAAAGACACACTAAATGTTTAATCTGGTTTGGTCTATTCTTTAAAACTAGCTTTTTTTTTTTTTGGGAATCAAAACTTTTTCCCCCTTTAAAATCCTCCTTAAACATAAACATAAACATAGAAATCAGCCATAAACTGTTAGCTGGTGCTGTTTGACTGGATCATGAGCAAACGGAGGAAAGACACTCTCCAGCATTTAATTATGACAATACTAACGATGATGATGATGCTAACGTGTGATCTACCTATTGAATACAGTCTGAAGTTAATGAATAGTACAAATTATAATTGCCTATGTTAGAATTACACTTTGCAGTGTTTTTGAATCTGAGGTTTATCCTGTCAGATTTAGTTTAATTTTAACCAATACATAATTCAGTGCATCTTTTCTGATTATATTTGCTTTATGAGAAAATTTCTTTTTCTGTAGCAGACAGAGAACTCACTTGATTTCTTTAAAAATACTGAGTTGTTCAACATTAACAGCTCATTTTCTGTTTTCTTGGTAGGGTGCAGTGAACATGTTTCTTTACCTTAGATAACAGCTACAACAGTACTCATAATATTACTCAAACATGTTCTGTTTGGATTCAAGGCATAATTTAAAGTTTTAGAGATCATATTGATTTTATCTTGACTTTATTTACATATGTGCCAATTACTTGTGGTAATCCAAAAGTAATTAAAAATAATCTAATTACATTAATTTCATATTGCTGAAATTGGATTGTTACTCATTACATTTATTGTTAAGTAATCAGTAATATGTTACAGATTACATTGAAAAGTAACCCTCCCAACCCTGCTTGTGGATGACATCATCTGCAGGAAAGAATTAGCATCTGCAGGAAAGAACATCTCTATTGTATTAAGTTCCCATAAAAAAAAAAAAAAAATCATGTGTATCTAGTAAATAATAATTGTTTAGTGTTTCAACAAAATGCCAAAAAACTGCCTCGGCAAACCTTCTGCCACCATTCCCTATTTTTATTGCTGTCAGATTACATGTGAAATATTTGGTTGGTTTTATGTTTTTATTTATTTATTTAGACCCTATAAAGGCCTGTTAAAGCCTGTACATCATCAACATGTCATTAATTTTCCAAAAAACATATTGTACACAATATACTGCATGTCTATTGCCTCCTTTAAGAATATTTAAACATCATTTTATTGCATACCCACCACAATAAGAGTTTCCATACTTATATTAAATAAATGTAATGAAATAAATTAAATAACCAAAACATGTATTTTCACTAATATATATATATATATATATATATATATATATACACACACACACACACACACACACTGGCACCAAAAGTTTGGAATAATGTACAGATTTTGCTCTTATGGAAAGAAGTTGGTACTTTTATTCACCAAAGTGGCATTCAGCTAATCATAATGTGTAGTCAGGACATTAATAACATGAAAAATTACTACTACAATTTGAAAAAAAAAAAAAAAAAAAATCATTAAACTACTTCAAAGAGTTCTCATCAAAAAATCCTCCACGTACTGCAATGACAGCTTTGCAGATCCTTGGCATTCTAGCTGTCAGTCTGTCTATATTCTCAGGTGAAATTTCACCCCACGCTTCCTGTAGCACTTTCCATAGATGTGGCTGCTTTGTCGGGCACTTCTCACGCACCTTACAGTCTAGCTGATCCCACAAAAGCTCAATGGGGTTAAGATCCATAAACCTCTTTTCCAATTATCTGTTGTCCAATGTCTGTGTTTCTTTGCCCACTCTAACCTTTTATTTTTGTTTTTCTGTTTCAAAAGTGGCTTTTTCTTTGCAATTCTTCCCATAAGCCCTGCACCCCTGAGTCTTCTCTTTACTGCTGTACATGAAACTGGTGTTGAGAGGGTAGAATTCAATGAAGCTGTCAGCTGAGGACTTGTGAGGCGTCTATTTCTCAAACTAGACACTATGATGTACTTATCTTCTTGTTTAGTTGTATATCTGGCCTTCCACATGTCTTTTTGTCCTTGTTAGAGCCAGTTATCTTTTGTCTTTGAAGATTGTAGTGTACACATTTGTATGAAATCTTTTTTTTTTTTTTTTTTTTTTTTGCAATTTCAAGCATTGTATAGCCTTCATTCTTCAAACAATGATTGACTGATGAGTTTCTAGAGAAAGCTGTTTCTTTTTTGCCATTTTTGACCAAATATTGAACTTAAGACATGCCAGTCTATTGCATACTGTGACAACTCAAAAACAAACACAATGTTAAGCTTAATTTAACGAACCAAATAGCTTTCAACTGTGTTTGATATAATGGCAAGTGATTTTATAGTACCAAATTAGCAATTTAGCATGATTACTCAAGGATAAGGTGTTGGAGTGATGGCTGCTGGAAATGGGGCCTGTCTAGATATGATCAAAAATGACTGTTTTCAAATAGTGTTGGTGCTGTTTTTAACATCAGTAATGTCCTGACTATACTTTGTGATCAGTTGAATGACACTTTGGTGAATTAAAGTACCAATTTCCTTCCGAAACAGCAAAATCTGTACATTATTCCAAACTTTTGGCCGCCAGTGTATGTACATATATATATATATATATATATATATATATATATATATATATATATATATATATATATATATTTTTTATTTATTTCTTTTTTTTTTTCATATGTCTGGCTTTGCAGGGTTAATGTAATACATTTACAGGCCAACATAACAGTCTGAGGTAATAGCTCTAGAAATTAATGTCACACTTAAAATAAGGACAGCGCCATGGAGGAAATATGAATATGTTGTTATTGTTTAAAAGTGTTCATTGCCACAACAACACAAAGTAGCAGCAGGTTTAAGCAATTATAAACTGTCCTTTGTATGTGTTGAATTGGAGATATGCTAATTTGACATGTTATTAAAGTCGAACCAAAATATCCCTGCCGAACATACTCAGGCACATCCCTCCCTTTCACACTCAGCCTTGATCTTGAATTACAGTCTGACTGTGTGGGTAATGCAGATCCACTACATCTCCATAACATCGGTAACATCAGTAAAAGCAATACCAGGGCAATATCTGAATTATTAATGGATTGTGTCTGATCTTTTGATGTTTGGGTGACACAGAATAGGCAAGCACAGAAAGAGGATGCTACTGAACATAATTTAATGGAGCTAGAAGTTGATGAACTGTACCACTATGAGCCAAAGGAGATCACCGAAATGGTTTAAAGTCTTCTTTTAGAACTAATTAACAATTTCTATGAATATCAGTTTACTTGTAACCTGTAGTGGTAAACTATTGACACTAATGTTCTACAGCAACCAAAAAAATGCTCAACTAGAAGGTCTTCTATCCTTTCTATAGTCAATCAAGAAGGTCTTTGGAGTGTTGGGTCAATGGATGGGAAACGTTAGGAACATAATAATTTCGGTTTTGATTCTGATTCCTCTTCTGATTCCATAATGATTCCATTAATACAGTGATACAATAAAAATAATCTGTTATAACAGTGATTTGTCTGGGAATGTTTACAGTGATTGCACTGTATGTTTCAGGCTGTAGATTTAAAAGAACCAGCTCATATTTGTTATTCATTCTGAAAGTGGACTACATTGGTCGCTCTGTAGATTCAAGTATTTTAATATAGTGTTCCACCACAGCGGCAAAGAAGAAAAAAAAGCACGTTCAACCATTATCGGAACAGAAAGTCATGAAAATCAAACAGTTCTGATATTTTGTAATGTATTTTTTTTCTTGGTTCCCAGCCCTAGGAAGGTCTCAGGTGATGGGCTTAGGTTGTCTCAGCCCAGAACAGACAGTAGGCATGTAGAACATATACCAGAAGTTCGTTCAGGCTGGCTCTAATTTGTCATATTCTCCTGGGGCAGGCTGGTTGTGTTCATCAAGGGCTCAAGAGCTGTTAATTGTTTAATCTTCAAGGGGGTCAGTCTCCTCACTTACACAAATTAGCCCTGAGCCTGGAGCCTTGGGAAATTAGGACCTGGGTTTCTTTTCAGGCATTTAATCTTCTAGAAGCCACTTTCCAGCACGGTAAGAACTGCTTGTTTCTTTTTCTCTCTCACGCTCTCCTTCCACCCATCTCTTTGTAACTCCCTCTCGCTATCTCTTGCTCTTTTCCGCTCTTACTGTTTCCCTATCAGGAATCAATACATCACCTGGGACATGAAAATGGAAATGAAACAGAGTTGATTTCTTGCAAGACCGCATCACTCCAAATACAAGACAAATTGCTTAACTCACCGCGAGGAAGACATACAGTACAGCCATTGATCTTGAAGGTGTGTGAGGTAATTAAATAGCCTTCACATCTTATGGTTACCTACAGTGATGCAACAAGGTCATAGGCCTTGTTGTCAAATTTCAAAAGATCAGGCTATTTTTTAACAATGAAGCGCATAAATGAAGATGTGTATGCCTGCCAGACATTTTACAATGACAGTCTTGCCCCACTAGATAAAAGAAAGTGGTGTACACATCACAATACATGCTAATATTTTCTGCTTTGTGATCACATAGCCTTCCAACTACCTTAGATTCCCCAGAGAAAATTTTATTGCTCAGAGGTTTCTCTTTCAAAGTTCAGGAGACCTAGCTTTTATATATATATATATATATATATATATATATATATAATGAGACATACAATAAGAGGCCGTTCACAATGAAGGCATTTCTGTGTCCGTTTGCACTGTTTTTCCAATTGTTTTCCTATGTAAACAAACCCTAGATGGACGCCTTTGACCGTTTCACCACGTTTTTCTTTTTACAGCATCTTGCATAAGAGTGCCGTGTTTTTCAGAGGCAGTGTCAGGTTTAAAAGCATTTCAAGACACCAGCGTTCTATTCTTTTTTCTTTTTTTTTTCTTTTTTTTTTTGTGTGTGTGCAATAAACGCATTAGGACTGAATGGCTCCTATGAGTGTAGAGCTATAAAGTTAATCTATAATAATCTGTAATAGCTATAAAAACTAAGATCTCATGTGATTTTTATTTATCTCATTAGAGTTTCCCACACTTAAAGGGATAGTTCACCCAAAAATGAAAATTCTCTCATGATTTACTCACCTTCCTGGCATCCCAGATATGCATGACTTTCTTTCTTCTGCAGAACAGTAATTAAGATTTTTAGAAGAATATCTCAGCTCTGTAGGTCCTCACAATGCAAGTAAATGGGTGCCAAAATTTTGAAACACCAAAATCTACATAAAGGTAGCATAAAAGTAATCCATAAGAAAATCCATATCCATATCTTCAGACACAATATGATAGGTGCTGGTGAGAAACAGATAAAAAACATTTTTTTTTTTTTTTTTATCATAAATTATCCTCCCTGCCCAGTAGGGGGCAATATGCACCAAGAATGTGAATCACCAAAAACAGAAGAAGAAGAATGGGAAAGTGGATGTGAAGTGGAGACTGACTGAGCAGGGAGGAGAATTTATAGTAAAAAAGGACTTAAATATTTATCTGTTTCTCACCCACACCTATCATATATCAACATTTTGGCACCCAAAAGAACATGTGAATTTGTCTTTCTTTCTTTCTTTCTTTCTTTGTCAAAATCAAGTGGCTCGCCGGGTGTCTCACCATTCACCAACACATGATCATTAAAAGCTTCTGAGAGATTATTTTTTTTGTAGGAAATATGGGTGGGATTGAAAATCGTGATTCCAAAGCTCAAAGTCAATGACAGAATTATTTATTTTTATTTTTTCAAATTTGTCCTGTTAAACAGGGTTTGATATTAACACTCTCCAAATGCTGTTTTTTTATGCACAAATCTGGTATTTGGTCATAAGAGGGTCTTTAAAATTTCTTCTTTCCAGTATTTAGTATTTCTTAATTTTTGCTTTTTACTGAGGTAGGAGACATCTAAAGCTTCTATAAAAGGTATAATGTCAGGTTATGTGGCATGAGGATCACAATTAAAAGTGCCAAGAAAAGTACAGTTTACAAAAGTGTCCCACTTTGCCCATATTCACCCTAATGTGAATCAAAAACTAAACTTATTAATAAAGGTCATTTTTATTTTAGTCCATTTTGGAGTTATGAAAAAGTATTTTAGTTTAGTTTAAGTTTTTTCCAATCATTTCAGTTTTTATCTCAGTTAATGAAAATGTTGTAGTTTTTGTTAACTACAGTTGAAGTCAGAAGTTTACATACACCTTAGCCAAATACATTTAAGCTCAGTTTTTCACAATTCCTGACATTTAATCATAGAAAACATTCCTTGTCTTAGGTCAGTTAGGATCACTACTTTATTTTAAGAATGTGAAATGTCAGAATAATAGTAGAGAGAATGATTTATTTCAGCTTTTATTTCTTTCATCACATTCCCAGTGGGTCAGAAGTTTACATACACTGTGTTAGTATTTGGTAGCATTGCCTTTAAATTGTTTAACTTGGGTCAAACGTTTTGGGTAGTCTTCCACAAGCTTCTCACAATAAGTTACTGGAATTTTGGCCCATTCCTCCAGACAGAACTGGTGTAACTGAGTCAAGTTTGTAGGCCTCCTTGCTCGCACACGCTTTTTCAGTTCTGCCCACAAATTTCAGAAATTCACAAAAATTCAGACATTTGGAAAGTGCTCCCAAGAATGAAACAGACTTGTGGAGGTCCACTATTTGTTCTGAGGTCTTGGCTGATTTCTTTTGATTTTCCTATGATAGCAAAGAGGCACTGAGTTTGAAGGTAGGCCTTAAAATACATCCACAGGTACACCTCCAATTTAGTACACCACATATCAGAAGCTAATTGGTTAATTGTCTAAATGCCTGACATCATTTTCTGGAATTTTCCAAGCTGCTTAAAGGCACAGTTAACTTAATGTATGTAAACTTCTGTGAACTGTGATATAGTCAATTAAATGTGAAACAATTTGTCTGTAAATAATTGTTGGAAACACACACACACACACACACACACACACACACACACACACATGTTGGTGCAGCTATCATTACGAGGACTCTCCATAGACATAATGATTTTTATACTGTACAAACTAAAGATTCTGTCCCCTAACCCTAACCCTACTCCTAAACCTAACCCTCACAAAAACCTTTTAAAATTTTTACATTTTCAAAAAAAAAAACATCATTTAGTATGTTTTTTAAGCAATTTCAATTATGGGGACACTAGAAATGTCCTCATAAACCACATTTATAGTATAATACCCTTGTAATTACCAGTTTGTAACCTAAAAAAATGTCCTCGTAAACCACACACACACACACACACACACACACGTGCACACACACACACACACACACAAGAGAAGAGGTGGGAACTCTGCACTGCTCAGGTGGGAAATCTGCACTGCACACAACACATACACAGATGAGCATGCACACACGCACAATTAATTCCATATTGCAGTAGTCCATGGGCCTAATAATAACTTAATTTTATTTATAAACCTTTTTTTATAGTAGTAAAATACTAGTTTTTGCTATGGCTCTTTCGAAAAAATGCATCATCCAAAAATGAAAAAAATAAATAAAATAAAAAAATGTCTTGTTAGTGGAAAAAGATTACCGACTCCTGCACTAGGTCATTGCACAGATTAGTTTTGGACTCTTAACCACTTTTATTTAGAGGTATAGTAGAGGGAGAGTGAACGGAATATTATGCAGGGACAACATCTAGAAATAACTCTGGAGCCAAACCAGGTTCAAACTCATTTTGCCTGCATGAGCAACATGGCTCAGTCTAACAGGGCACATACATTAACCACTAGGTTATGGCTCAGAGCATTTGTTATTATTATTATTATTTTGGCCTTTTACCACTTTAGAGGTATAGCCATGGGTGGCATTATAGGTGGGCTTCCATAGGCTTAAGCCCCAAATGTCAATACTCCAATCAAAATATTTTGAATATACTGTATATAAGAAACATATAGGTTACAAATAATGATAGCGGTCTTTCTACCAGTATCAGTATTACTAAATGCAAACTCAATTCGGCTCCCACACACTGTCTTACTGGCTGCTGCTTTCCAGTACTCATGTGCACGCATGCAAGAAGATCACTCAAGACTCGCTATTGCACCTATGTGTGAATGGTCAAAATAGCTTAATGTGTCAGAACACATGTATAAACCAATAAGCACTGGCTCATACCAGATTGCTCTTTTTTTAAGCAACTGTCTGATTAATAATGCACAATTTCTGAAGTGCTTGACACTTCTAACATCTGTAACAAATACTCATTTAAGATCACTTGCTAAACTCAACAAAATTAATGAACACTCAGTCTCCTACTAACGAGGAAGACTATGACCAAACACACACACACTTGAAGGTGGTGTGTGAGTATCTAACCTGCATGTGCCATAATTGTTATATACCCCTTGGCTCCTGGCAGTTATGCTTCCTGACGTCAAATTAGGCACTAATGAAAAACAAGTCACAATGAATAAAGCTCAAGCTCACCAGGCCCTCCATCTGCCACCCGACATAATGAAGAGACTCCGAGAGAGAACTGCAGGATGACTTTGGAAACAAGCGCTGAGACTGAGGTTTTGGTAGAGGGGGGCCATCTGCTCTATCTCTCTGTTTCTCATTATACCAGCCCAGACACTTCACATCTGAGGCTTGCGTGGCTGCCAGCAGATGACACAAAATGAAGGATGCTGAGCTTGAACTGGCTAGTCTTTATAACTCAATTTCTTTATAGTGGGTTGACATGTGCTCTGACCTTTTATCACTGTCATTATTTAGAGAGCACGTATGTGTCCATTCCTCAGTAGAGATATACCTTTCCCTGGTTGCAGTGGTGCTACATCGTGCAGGGACCCGCACAGGGAGGCTGCTGCAAAACAGAACATGGAGCATTGGCATTGCTGCTGGCTAATTTACAATGCTTAATGAGAAAGTTACCATTCAGGACACATACACACACAAAAACAAGTCCTGCCATTTAGCCACACTGAGTTCTATGATTAAAAAGTCAGTAAATCTTTCAATTTTCTAGCAAAACTTTCCTTAATACTCAATAACTAAATTCATTCCAAATAAATAAATAAATAAAAAGTCTAATCTATAGGATGTAAAAATGTATAGAAGTTAAATGAGTGAGTACAGTATGTAAAAAGTATCATGATGCATCAATCTGACAATGACAATTCAGTTTATCAGTCACAGGATGTAATAATAAACTATGGTAATGATTACTCACTATAAAAATGAAAATATACTTGACACACCATTTTGGGTTATTAAGATCACTACAAAAGTGGAACCCTCTAGAAAACCTCTAGATACCTTTTTGAAGGTGCCTCAAATATCATTATTGTGTACTCAATGAGCTTCAATATATTTGAAGTCTCAAAGTATTTCCCATATAAAGAGGTTACTAGAGAAACAGCTGGCAATCTTTAGAGCTCTTGCAGGAACTTATGTGTTTAATTTTGTAAGTTCCTCAGAGAACTGCACTTTTTGAAAGGGTGCTCTTAAATTTTTTTTAAGTAAATCCCAAATGTATTATCCATGATTTTTTATTGAAAAGTAAAACTTTTTTTTTGGAGTTTTATTAGGCATTTTAACGGCATAGAAGGGTTACCTTATATTTTTGAAGCTAGCATCTGTGAGGGTATTTTTCCTCTCTCTCTCTTTGCCTATAGTTGGCCTGGGGCCCTGCCTTCCCCCGGCCCCTGACAGTGCAGTATTATTATCTGAGTGCAATGGCAAAGCCTTATTGCTTTCCTCTAAATCTCATCTGAAGGATACAATGTGTGTTAGAGATTAATGTTTAAAATAATATTGCTTGAAAATAATGATGGCAGTAAATTCATTGGTTGTGAGCTAACCTTGAAGGGTGCATCTTTTTTTTCTTCTTTTTTTTTTGAGGAATGCATTTTTTTTTTTCTTTTTTTTTTTTTGGCCTCCCTCTTTGACAAGTATAGCAAGACTGGTCACAGCGAAGGAGCACCACAGAGGCTCACTGAAGACAATGCTGTGAAAAGCCACCAGGAAATGCTGTATATGGGAGGAATGGCAGGGAAATTAAGATGCTTTGGCTAAACTCTGCTACATATAAAGGTGAAATGTATAATGTCTCTCGATGTTAAAATTCTTTCTTTAATCCCAGGGTAATGTGCAGAGACAACTATAAGTAAGATATTTGTATAGGTTAACCTAACAAAGAGTATAAGGGCGTGAGTTTGGGGCTTGGACTATAATTTTCTACTTGTAATGACCGAAACCCAGCCAAAATGCACATTCTGAGACAATCGAACTATAGAATAAGGTCTTTCCAGCAAGTAAATCGTAATCTACAAAGTAGAGGTCTGCATTCCCGACAAATGTTTGCTTCCGTACATCTCTGTGACGTGTGCTCATGAGAGGGATGACGTAAGCTCATTGGTAAGGTCACGCGTCACGTGGAGGAGGAGGCAGGAAGCGCGTCATTGTTTACAAGAGTAACTTGTGAAGTTCACAAACCAAAACAGTCCAAAACATTTTCAAAACAATATAAAATAAAATAAAAAATAATTTCCAAATAATAATAATAAAAAATAAAAAAACAATGTAAACAAAGACGCGCTTCCTGACTCCTCCTCCACGTGACGTGTGACCTTACCAATGAGTTTACGTCATCCCTCTCATGAGCGCACGTCACGGAGATGTACGGAAGCGAACATTTGTAGTTAAAAAGTATATAAGTATTGTTTTGTTTCTAAAAATAATAAATCGTTTGCATTCAGAAGAACTTTATTTGTCAACTGGAGTCGTGTGGATTATTTTGATGCACCCTAAATATGCATTTTGGACCGTCAAAAAATGGAGGACATTCACTTGCATTGTTTAGAGGAGGAGGCCTGAAATGAAATCCTAAAAGTCTTAAATTCTGTTTTGATGAAGAAAGAAACTCAGATACATCTTGGAAGGCCTGAGAGTGAGTAGATTATCAGCAAATTTTCATTTTTGGGTGAACTATTCCTTTAAACTCCACAATATTAATCAGCCGGTAGACTGTGGCTATCCGCTTTCTTACAGCAACCGTGAAGCTGCGTTCGTGATTCACGTCAGTGCGTCAACGCCGGCGTTAAATGCTGCTTTGAACTCCATGCTTGCAGCGTTTCATTCTGCCTTTTGGTGATAGTTAAGACATAACGTGCTTCTGTGGTGAAATGCACCTTACATAAGTCCCATTTAGGCTTTTTTGTACATCAAATAGTGTTAAGAGTTCCTTTCTCCATCATTTGATCTCTGACAAGTAAGTGCTGTTGTGTGTGTTTGTGGTGTCTCCGTCAGGGTAATGCCTCCGGGCAGACACATTACAAAGGTTCCGCCCTCCCAAGAAGTGTTGGCTAATGCTGTAATAATGGTGAATGTGCTAATCGATTAAGAAAAATTAACACGTTAAACTTTTTTAATTAATTGAATGCATTAACACGTTAACTCTGACAGCACTAGGGCTAAAACGATTAGTTGGCGGTATGACAATGTCGACAATAAACAAATTGCCAACAAAAATTTTCATTGTTGAATAGTCGTTTGATCTCATTTAACACAACTGATATGAAATGCTAATGATGATGCGGGAGAGCAGCACTTCAGTTTGCGCTTGATTGAGGAGAGGAAGAAAGAACAGCTCATAGTCCAGATGCTCTCCAAACTTTCCACACAGATTAAGGTGATGTAGATCGCAGAGTATGAGGGAATTCTAAAATGAAAATGCAAAATAAGTAAATACAGAAGCAGTGTCGTGATGTGAAATAAAGTGGAGCTGTACATGGTGTTCCGCTGAAGCACAACTTGCCTGTCAGAGGCATCCTTTTATGCATTTAATGCATCCTTTATTAAAGTTAAAATAATAAGGAAGCGGTTTGTATAAATAAGCACAAACTCCGAAACTGGCATTTATAAAGGCTTATATGAGTCGCATGAAAAACAGCGTGAGAGCGTTTCAAACTTCTCCCGGCTGATACAATGTCTCATGTGGAAACGCTCATCCCTTACGCACGCTTGCTGCAGCTAGATTATAGCGCGATTGATCGTGACGTAGTGAATCATAATATATGTGTCACGGTGTGTATCTTATCGAGAAAAAAAAAATAAAAAACTGTTATACGCAGCTCTATTAAGAATTAAAAGAATCTATAAAAAAAAAAAATAATAATTTTTTTTTTTTTTTTTTTTTTGAGTTAAAGATGGATCAAAATCAAGTGAACAAAAAGGTGTGTGAGTGTAGTCTTAGCCCATTATTCAATGCAAAAAAATTGGTTTTTGATTTGTCTTTTTTGGTTTGTTTTCCAATATAAAATATCTAAAACTCCTCACTTACATTTATTTTAGGGGCTATACTGCAGAAGATAAAAATGTTATGGTTTCAGTGAATGTCATTTAGAGGTATTTTTAAAAGATGATTTTGTCCTCTTTATTATTAGTATGCACATTTAATACAACCTTTTCAGTCGAGGCTCACGCTGAATAGTTGGTTAAGAGATAATGATTAATCGTTGCAATTATCGCCCGAATAGACGAATAATTGTTATAGTAATCTTTAGATTAGTTGATTATCAAAATAATCGTTAGTTGCGGCTCTAGAAAGCACTAATTTAAACATGATAAAAATTTGTTTAATTTGTGTTAGAATGGTAAAACAGCGCTGAAAGTGCCCCATAATGAAAAATCACATGTGAGATATTTTCAAGATCTTAATTGTTTTAAATGTGATTAAATATAGAGCACATTGGGACTTTTGCATGCAGTATGTCTACTGGTTCTCATATTTTTCTCACAAAAACACCCCAGTAATGTCATAGGCATCGTCTCTAGAGTTTCAGAAGAGATCTCAGCAATGTCATAAACTGTGCTAAGATTTGCCAAGATGCCAGAGTCTGCAATCAAAAATTTGTCCGAAACTTCAGTACAAACTCTTTAATTTCTTATTGTATTCTTCCAATACTATCTAAGCTATGAAATCCACATTCATTTTATAGCTGTGTACTCGTACTGTATGTCAATAATAGACTCATTTGTGTTTTTATATCTCATAAGGAATTTTAGATTCTCCAAAGGAATTCTTAGCTCTGTGTTTATAAAAATGTACTGTATCAGAAAACATACTGTATATCTGGCTAGAACTGTCTGGTACCCTTCACTACATCCCATCATTAGGATGCTTGAAAAGGTGGAGAATGACAGCAGAAGACAGAGACAGATTGAGACTTTTAATAAAGTAGAACAGTGTGATTTCCCTCATCTGGAGTGATCTTGCTACACTGAGAATTAAAGTTTGAGATCTGATTAGCATAGCCAAATACAAAAGTGCTGGCAGTGTAGAGATGGGCATCTAGTGCTGAATAAATCTGAGATGATGAATGTGAGAAAGAATACTTCATGCACAAAATGTCTCTAATGCATTCATGAAAGGATGCTCTAGATTTTTTCCATTCATGTCTACATCTACTGTACGAAATACCACATTTAATTTAACTAGATTTTTTACATATTATGAGGAAAGTATAACTGGTGCTTGCCTGTGCAAAAGTTGCTACCATCATGCAAGGGTGTTGTGGGTGGTTGCCAGGGTGTTACTAAGTGGTTGCTATGGTGTTCTGGTGGTTGCTAGGGAGATTGCTTACTGGCCAAAGTCAAAAGAGCTCACCCCAAAGTCTCCATGATATTATTCCAGTCCCTAGATATGGCTGGGGTGCCTCAATCAATGTAAATTAATGGGATTTCTTTCACTAATTTTGTTGTTCGCAAAGGCTGAAATCACTTTACTTAGAAAAGACACCTCTCCTCAACAAGTCACACAATTTGAGCAGTGGCGGGCCATGCATTTAAAGTCTAGGCCTTCAGTGTGGTTCAAGCCATTAAGAAAACACAGTTTCACAATGAATAAGACACCCTATGTCTTTAGGTATCATGCATTATGTCGCAGCTAACTAGTAATACCAATTGATGTTTTAAAAAGACGTCCACGCACGAATGCCAGAACATGAAATGACACTTAATGCTCAAGCAAGCCTAATTTTAACTGCAGCATGACTCTTTTGTGAAATGAATGTCTCCTGAACAGACATTCAAAAAACATAATTTTTCATATGAATCTACCAAGGAGGTCTATAATACCTGGAAAAATCTAAATGTTGCTTGCAATAAATTTAGTTTCGTCAGGGTACACGGTTGTGCTGCATTCCATTCAAGTTGGACGTGGGATATTTCTACTTGATATCTCCGACCATAAATGCATTTCATTCCCCAATATTCAGAACTGCAACGCTCCCGTTAGCTTAGCAGGGGTTTGACTCTCATTAGAGATGTCTCCTAGCAACCCAACTGATAAACAATGCTGCAGCGCTAGCATTTGTGCTTCAGGTGTACGATTATCAAAAGAGTTTATAATTTACCATGTTTTATACACCTGTTTCTGCAGGCATTTGTTAAACAAGCTTTAATATCATGTAATGTGAAAATAAACTCATTTATCGATATTACTTAATAAATTGAATCACTTTAAGCATGATTGCATCACTCAAGGCCAGCTAGAAGGCCTCGACCATGACATATCCTAAAGATCACCCACCAAGAACAAATAAATAAATCTGACTGGCTGATGAATCTGACAATCTGACTTTAGTTTCTCATTCATTTGCACTGTTGAGGGATTCTGTGGAAATTCTGAAGGCCTGAGGAGGTGGAGATCAGACTCACGTGCTGCTTCGGCTAATGAGCTCAGCTTCGGGCATGCGATTTGTGAAACAGTTGTCACACTTTGCTTGTAAGCATCAAGGAATAAATTCTGACTGGATAAACTTTTTGTTTTTCTCTATTTGTTTGTAGATTAATTAAGAGTGGAAAGCGATTAAAAATACATAGGCAAAAAGGTGACTGAGAATAAAAGGATGAAAAATATGTATCTATTTGGCATGTTAGGCCAGCAGAGAAGGCTTTGCTGGCCCTGAGAAATCACCATTCAAGTCCCTTGCCCAAACTCTAAACCTATCCTTGATTTTAATATATTTTTATTTTATTTTTTTATTCTGAGTACCATGGAAAAAAGAAAAAGGGATTTCTTTTCAAACAAGCCAAGCTGTACGATATCTAACAAAAAGTTGTCATGAGACTATGTTGGGCGCAACAGTCAAAGACAACCATCTAGTGTATGTTTACATAAAAACAATAAAAAATCAGTGCAGACGATGTGAATGGACCTCTCAATGAATGCATGATTTCTGCCACAGTGTTTTAGACAAACATTATTTTAAACAACAGAGTGGGCATAAAGAAAAATTCCTCTTATAGAGGAATGCTTATCCTGCTGCCCTTTGAAGAGGCCATTTTTGCTCCATGGCTGCCTCCTCATTTTGAATGACATTATAAATTTCAGGTGAGCACAAGAAAAACACTGCCCTTTCCACCCAGAGGCCCGTAGAATCGATAATCAAGGAATTAAGTGAATTAAGCAGTAAGAGGCCCCCTGCTAATAGAGGAAGGGTGGAATAACGGTTGAGGTTCAATGATAAAGTCAATGGCTTGAAAGTAATGCTCCATCAAATGGCCACCTGCAAGTCGCCGGGTCTATTATTATTTAAAAAATGCAACGTTACTCTTGCAAGGATTACTCACCGTTTTTAGTCTAGACATGCAAAGTGTTTGACAGACAAAGCCTTTTTTTCTGCATACGGTTCTACATACAGATGCCTGAATGAAGTGCCTGCTAATCACAGTACTGGTAGGATGCTAAGTAAAATGATCTAAATCAGAGTTAAGCATCATTTCTACCCATTAAAGGAATAGTTCACACAAAAATGTTAATTCTCTAATCGTTTACTCACCCTCATACCATCCCAGATGTGTATGATTTTCTTTCTTCTGCAGAACACAAACCAAATATTTTAGAAGAATATTTCAGCTCTATCTGTCCTTACAATGCAAGTGAATGGGTACTAAAATTCTGAAGCTCCAAAATACAAATAAAGTCAGCATAAAAGTGTTCCATATTTCTCCAGTGGTTAAATCTAAATCTTCAGAAATTGCAAAAAAAAAAAAAAAAAAAAAAAAAAAAAAAAGAAGAAGAAGAATGTGAAAGTGGAGACTGACAGAAAAAAAGACTTAAATATTGATTTGTTTCTCACCCACACTTATCATATCACTTCTGAAGACATGGACTTAACCACTGTAATCGTATGGAACTTTTGGAATAATGGAATTATGCTGCCTTAATGTGCATCTGGTGCTTCAAAACTGGTACCCATTCACTTGCATTATGATGAAATATTCTTCTAAAAACCTTTGTGTTCTGCAAAAGAAAGAAAGTCATACACATCTGGGATGTTATGAGGGTGAGTAAATAATGAGATAAATAAAGGAACTATTCCTTTAAATATATTATTTGATTCAAAATAAATTCATAAGCCTCACAGTGAGATCATGCTTTGGAGAATGAATGCATTCCAATTATTGGAATATTTGAATGAATTGGCACTAAATAGCCATAGGTGGGTAGTAACACGCTACATTTACTTCATTACATTTACTTGAGTAACTTTAAAAACAAACAAACAAAAAAAAACTTTTAGATTAAGTTTAAAAGTGGATACTTTTTACTCACACTCATGTAAATTTCTAATGAAATTTTGTTACATTTACTTCGTTACAATGGGCGGCGTTCCTGTTGTTACATTACTGGGTTTGATTTTAGTTAATTCATAATTTATTGAGAGATTATTGAATGGGACCTTTACGACATCGGAAGTTCACACAGTTGTGCAAGCTGTCACAGACTGTCACTCAAGCCGAGTCCATCACTGCATCAAGCTCTTCAAAGTGAAACACTTTCTTCACTTCTCACAGTGAAAAAATTATAGTTTTGTCATGCAACACCATTTTACACCAAGTCAAGCAGATATTTCAAGATTAAAATTGCAGCTCCTACTTATGGCAGCACTCTAAGGTAAGTTGCGGCTCAAATGATAACGCGGGCTTTTCTGTGACATGGTGATGGTCATTTTCAGGGTGATTCTATAAATATGGGCTCTTGTGACATCAGTTTTTAGGTGTCAATTTTTAAATCAGTGCAGCAATATATCAGTGTGCTTTGTCCCGCGTCTCGCAAGCAGTATTTATGCATTTACCCCGCGCCCTCGTGGGGGTACTGGAAACTATCGCAGCTACTTCGGGCTGATTAACTGTATAAATCCATGTAAACATCCAAGTTAAGGGTAAATGCCTTTTGCTCTGTCAAATGTGTAATTGACAACTGGAGCGCGAATAGACAGCAATTCTGTGTGGTGCCCTACGCATGCTGCTTACTCTGCATTTAGGGAGTGGCGGTACTGCTATACAGAACTAATGATCTAAATTCTTTTGACACTGAAAACTGTAACTACACTGACCTAACAACTAAAAGCTATAAAACAGCGAAAGTAGGCATTAATAAAACATGATCTTGCTTTGGTTTATATTTCAGCATTATATATAATGTCCCTGTGGGACATTGTTCACATTTTAACTGTAATAATTACTAGAAAGGTTTCCAAACCTCTCTTATTATTGACAAATTCATCCAGATCTGACAAGAGCCCTTAAAGGAATAATTCACCCAAAAATGAAAATTCTCTCATCACGAGAGAATCATCCCTTCATGCCACCCCAGATGTGTATGACTTTATTTTATCTGCTGAACTCAGATGAAGATTTTTAGAAGTATTTCTCAGCTCTTTTGGTCCATACAATGCAAGTGAATGGGTGCTAACATTTTAAAGCAAAAACAAAAACAAAACAAAAAAACACACATAAAAATATATATATATATATATATATATAAATCACATAAGTCAGCATAAAAGTAATCCATAAGACTCCAGTGGTTAAATCAATATCTTCAGAGGCAATATGATAGGTGTGGAAACAGATTGCTTTCACAATATTATTCTTGTGTTTTTGGTGATTCACATTCTTCTCTGCATATCACCCCCTGCTGGGCTGGAAGAAGAGCTTCTAGCAAAAAATTACTTAAATATTGATTTGTTTCTCAGCCACACCTATCATATCACTTCTGAAGTTCAGAGGTGGGTAGAGTAGCCAAAAACTTTACTCAAGTAAAAGTACGATTACCTTAAAAATAATTACTCATGTAGAAGTAAAAGTAATAATGTTAGAAATCAATTGAGTAAAAGTAAGAAAGTATCCAATAAAAAGAATAAAATAAAAAGAAGTTAACTAGTTACTTTCACATATAACGTAATTAATGTTTACTCTCCTTTATTCCAGTACACGATACACATTTAACATGCATTACAGAATGATTAATAATAATAATAATAATAATAATAATAATAATAATAATAATATTGTAAATAATGGAAATTCTCATCATTCACCACCATATTGTTCCAAACCCATATGACTTCTTTCTTCCATGCATCAAATTAAAGGGATAGTTCTCCAAACTATCATGCACCCTCATGCCATCCCAGATGTGTATGACTTTCTTTCTTCTGCAGAACACTTCATTTGTGAAGATTTTTAGAAGAATATCTCTGTTCTGTTTGTCCATACAATGCAAGTGAATGGTGACCAAAACTTTGAAGCTCCAAAAAGCACATAGATGCAGAATACAAGTAATTCATACGATTCCAGTGATTTTCAGAAGCAATATGATAGGTGTGGGTGAGAAACAGATAAATATCTATAACTTTATTATATATAAAGTCCTTTTATTACTATTAATTATCCAATTGAATCACCAAAAACACAAGAAGAATGTGAAAGTGGAGATTTATTAGTAAAATGGATATAAATATAGATCTGTTTCTCACTCACACTTATCATATCCCTTCTGAAGACAGACTGAACCAGTGTCATTTGAATTCCTTTAATGCTGCCTTTATGTGCTTTCTGAGCTTCACATTTTTGGTACCCATTCACTTGCATTCAAGTATAAACTAACAGAGCTGAGATATTCTTCTAAAAATCTTTGTGTTCAGCAGAAGATACAAACACATTTGGGATGGCATGAGGGTGAGTAAATGATGCGAGCATTTTCAATTTTGGAAAAATTATTAGGCAGCAAGCGCAATTGAAAAGAATCATCATCATCAGCTTCGAGGTGAGGCACATACTAGTTATGTCATAAAGAAGTTATATTGTTATGTATTAAATAAAATTAATGCATTTTAAATAAGAATACAACATTAATGTAAATGTATAATAAAGTATCTGCAAAGAACAATAAATTTAAGTCAGCACATTACAGCATAGATTACATTGCACTTTGCTGGGAAACAAGTGACTGAAAAGAAGCATCATAATGCATAAGAGTTGATCAAAATAAAATGTACAATTAAGAAAAAAACAGGTCCATAGGAGATACCATATGAGAGAACTGATAGAAACAGTTATGTGAAATAGTGTAATAATAAACAATAATTATTCTTATACAACATTCAATATCTTTGTCTCATGACTGCAAAGTGGAAAAATCCCTTACAATATGAGGCATCTAAGGGGGGAAAATCCCTCCTTCAGAAATTAATTTCAGGCCCTGATATTGTCCATAGTGTAAGTGTTTCATATGATTTCAGTTATAATGCTGAGGGAAATGGTAGTCAATTGAGCACATTTCTTTTTTAAATTTAGTTCAGTGCCAGTTTGCCAGCAAGCAAGTTAGTAGCCTACTTTTTTCAAACTTTTTATTCTTATTTCATGTTCTTATTTAAAAAAAAAAAAAAAATTTTATGTATCTTGTATTTTCTATAAAATGTATATGTAAAGCACTTTGAATTGCCATTGTGTATGAAATGTGCTATATAAATAAACTTGCCTGCCTGCCTGCCACCTACCATCTTTTAGGAAAGTGCCAGGTAAAGGTGAAGGAAAAGAGGAGAAGAGAATTAATTTTAGAAGAGAGTAAGAAGAGTGATGTAAAGAGTATGACAAAGGGCTGGTGTCCCTGTGCTGTGGAGTCAGCTGCAATAGTTCCTATATTCAATCATTGTTTATATACTGTATGTTTGTTTTGTTCACTTTTATGCAACAATGTCATCTACTGTATACAGTGTAGAAAAGAATGAACTCATATGTAAAAGAAATGATCATCTTTACCTCCGTATCGGAATTCATTGAGACCATATTCAACAGAGTATGATATACTATATAGTTCATGACATTCCTACATTCAACATGGTCAAAATGCATAACATCTGAATTGTCCCCATTTTTTAATTTTTTAAATAAGTAACGTGCAAATTTTCAATTACATATTTACCACTGAACTAGAAATGTCCCCGTTTCTCATTTCTGAAATCTGGTCACCTTACTGTACATGCTCTACATTCTACTACTTTGCTACATATGTTAATGCTTAAAATTTCTACATATATGTCTACATACAACTGGAAACAGTCTACAGTTAAGCTAATTACAACTTATTCTCATTGTATAAACGTTACTATAGATAATATTCATATATGTACATTTTACAAGCCGTGTTCTGTTTTGCCACAGTTTTCTGCTGAAATTAACAATAGAGGCGCTACAACAACTGTGCATTCCATTCACTTTCAGACAGATCACGAGTATAATGGCTGATTATGACTATATTTTTGCTCTATTACTCACACTGCTATGTTATGATATTGATATACATTTACCTTAACACAAAAATTGGTTAGCTATAGGTTAAAGTTTTAGGTTAGGGAGATATGTTTTATTCATTAATACTTCCATCTATCATTCACCTTAAAACCTTGTCTGATTATTACACCATTTCACTCACTTTTGTGCTCCTTGCTGGACATTTCACTTGGAAACTGCAGTGAAATGTACTGAAGTACGCAATTTGTTTTTTGCAAAAATGTTCACACGGTCACACAATTTTCATGAGATCAGGCTGGCTAATTAATTTTTTTACTAGGCAGAATAATTGTGTATCCTGATTATTATTACTACTAAAATGTAACTATTTATTGAACATTGGTCTTTTATCATATTGCTGTTGCTGCCATCGTCTTGCCTAAGAACAGCCATTAAGAACAACTCTTAACTGTGTAAAAATCACTGTTATTGCTTTGGTTTAACACTGCAGTTGATTTTGCTTGTTCATACATCATAAAAATGGAAGTGCAAATCAAGTGTATTTTTTGTTCAATACAGTATGCTCTGTCGTATACTTCACATTTTAGTATTGTATCAATGACTTAAATTTCCATATAAAACACAGTATACATACTGTAGTGCAGAAAAAAATAAGAGTAGTATGAAATTATACTATTCTGAACATAAGAGTTGAGGTGATAGTGCATGTATGTATGTAATGATTGTACATTATTAACATGCATAAGGTGATGATGGGTGTCTCAGTCCACAAGGTTTTTACAGCGGGGCAGAGCCAATGTCATCATAGACAGACATTTACTAGCTGGGAACAGCTGGGAGCAGACAGAGGCCAATCTGTGGCAAGAATCCATCTGAAGCCAGACAACACCCAATGAATGCAACCTCATAAATGTTTAGTTTATTATGATGAAGTCTAAAACAGGGCATTGGCTCACGTGCTTTACTCCTCTTTATCCTGCAACACCATAACTGTCCAATCAAACAACGTTTCCCTAATGTCTGAAGCAGAAACACACAGACAGATCCAGTCACAAGCTGGCTCTCGTTATTATTCAAGTTTTTAGCTATAATATCTACTATTCAAAGCAGATGTCAAGTTGTTAATGTTAGATCGTATGTTCAGTGCTTTTTCTTTTTGTTTTTTCAGTGATGTCTTAGGTTCTTTAACCCTTTTCAGACCAAAAAAGATAGAGCAGGGACCCCGTGTTAAGCGAGTGCTGCATTTAAAGCCTGGCTTATATTGCATAACATGCATAACACATTTTAATTTTACTTAATACATTTTTACGTGGGAGGGACAATGAAACATTCAGCTGAACTTTAGCCTCTTACCTTTAGCTTTGGTTGAAGTGTGTAATTATTTTTGATGTTACGTTGTAACACCAGCACATAAGGTGACATACTTGTGTTTATGTATAAAATCAGATGCTACTGTATATTACGTATGTTTATGTTCCAATTTATGTTATGCTCTCCTCTTCATATTGTGTGGTAGGTCCCAAATTGCCTCAGTAAAACTTCTTGTAAGGTGACCCCATGTGACGAAGCAGGACGTGCCACATCAGAAGATATTGGCTATATAAAGAGCTAGGAGTTAGTACTGTTTAGAGACACTTGTCACCAAACGATGAACTATTGTGCCCTTCAAGTGGAGTTGGAAATATCTTTATTACAAGTTCCGAGCACATGAATGGCCCAGAAAAGTCATATTTACAAGTGGGAAACTCGGAATCCTAATGATACATTAGGTGCTGAGTTGTGACCTTGGAAGTTATTTCAATTTCAGTGTTTTATTTTAATAATATTAATATATTACATGTGATTTTCAACTAATGACTGACCCTTTGTGGTTTGTTTTAAGGTAATTAATTAATTATTTGTTAGATAACATGCATTAATGAATCATATTGGTCATTTAAGTGATGCAGTATTCAGTTATTCTTATCCACTGGTCAATGGAGTTTATTGTTACAACCTTCTCATATCCCAGGCCAGCATGACTATCAGTTAGTCATTTGTAGGCTTCTTCCCTGAAAAGTGTAAACACGGTGATGCTGTAAAAATGGTGGTACTCTGTTTGTTTGAGCATCTGGACCAGCCTGACTAATGGTGTATGTTTAGGCAAGGACTATTGAATTGTTTCACCAATGGAAGATGGAGGAGTGTTCGGAAAACCTATTTAAAAACAAATTATTTATGCAATTTCATTTTGGGCAGAATTAACTCACTTCAGCTTTTTTTTTTTTCTTACATACAATATTTTATTTCCACACAAACTTTTTTGTTTGAGATCAAACAATAATGGGCCAACCCCACGGACCCCCTGCATTACTACCGTGGACCCCCTATTGAAGACGCCTATAATAGAATAAAAAGCAGATGTAAATATTTAATTAAAAGCACAAATTAAGTCAAAATAGCAATTAAAACCCCATATATCTGAATGTATTGTTGCTCCAGCAGGATATCTCTGATATGTTGCAAATCTTTCGTACAGCATCTGTTTGGTCTGAAAGCACAATTACCAAAGCAATCTGACCGATCCGGTCAGCATCTTGGCACAAATCGCTTTTAGAGCTACAAACCAGATTAGGTGCTAGAGCTGCTGATCTTCCCTATTCATTACAGTCCATACATCAGGCCATTCTATTACAGAGATACAGCAACCACCTCAGACAGTGCATGAAAGAGAGGGAAGTTCAGCTTTCAAAATCTCTTTATTTGTTATTGTCAGATGTATTTTAGATTTTAGAAACTGTGAGTGTCTAAAAGTCTTAGTCTCTTTTCCAACACCAGGCCATTGCTTCCTTTGCAATTCTAAGAAAATCCAATTTTACTGTTTGCATGTGTGGCAACAGAGCACACATTGACTTTGAGAGTTCAGGACGGAGAGTTTGGTGGATACTTTCTTGCATGAAATTATGAGAATGTGGGTTTTGTTTCCTTGGACAGATGCCAATTGTTCATCATGGCTGTTTCATAGGTTCTGATTTTTTATTTTTTTTTTCATCTTAGCATAGAGGGTTCATCCAAAAAGAAGCCTCTGTTGTATGAGAAAGGGCTACAGTCTTTCTTTGTGAATAACTCTCAGGATCTTCTTAATCATGTTTTTTTCATGAAAATCTCAATAGGGTTATGGAAGTAAAAATACCATAAATTTTCTAATTTTCCTCCAGAGAGAAAATGTTTTTTGGCAATAACATATAAACCTTGCAGGACAGACCTACCATGAGCTCAGAGATTAAGTGATGTCTAGATGTTTAGAGTTCAGCTTTTAATTTAACCTTCATTTAGTTTATTTTTAGTTAATTTGCTGTGTTTTAAATCCCTGTAAAGAACTACACTACCTGTAATCCTGAACAGAGCCACATCAATCAGAAAAGTTGCCATAGAAACGTCCTGGTTACTTTCGTAACCTCCGTTCCCTGATGGAGGGAATGAGATGTTGTGTCGATGTAGTGACACTAGGGGTCACTCTTGGGAGCCCTAAACACCTCTGATCTTTAAAAAAAAGGCCAATGGGAATTGGCGAGTGGAATTTGCATGCCACTCCCCCAGACATACGGGTACAAAAGGAGGTTGTATGCAACCACTCATTCAGGTTTTGTGCTGAGGAGCCAAGACAAGGTCCCGGCAATTTCAGTGCGTAGTTCAGCGTTGTGGCAAGAGGGACATAACTTCTCATTCCCTCCATCAGGGAACGGAGGTTACGAAAGTAACCAGGACATTCCCTATCTGTCACTCACTCGACGTTGTGTTGATATAGTGACACTAGGGGTCCCTATACAAAATGCCACGACTACTGAACTGTGTTAAATGGACTAGCGGTGCGAGACAGGCAGACCTCTGTGTGCCTTGTAGCCAGTGCACCAAGCCATCACGTAACCTCCCCCAATGCTCTTATGAGCATCGAATGGTCCTTCGGTAACAAGTCAACTGCCCAACAAATAGGGACAGGATAGCCCAGCCGTGGCCTCTTTTTCTCTTTTTTTCTCCACAAAAAGAGTTGAATATGTTAACTGACTGAGGGCCATAAATGTCTACGTGGGGGGGGGGGGGGTCACTCCCAAGGGGAAGGCACAGCGGAGACCACACCCCGCCCAGAGAAGGGGGAGCAGGGGTATTTCAAGTGGAAATACATCACATGGTCTTACTAAGACTTGTCGGAAGTATGTCATGTGGAGAAGTCACCTGATAGGTCCTATCTGAGGGGGGAAGAGTTTCTACAAGGAGGAAAATCGTCCAGGGATCACAACTTGTGAACATGACTGGGAGTCAAAAGCTCTGCATGTAATCCAAATAGATGTGTAAAGCACGCACCGGACAAAGCAACGCCAAAGCTGGGTCTGCCTCCTCCTGGGTCAGCACTTGCAGGTTCACCAACTGATCCCTAAATGGGGTCGTGGGAACCTTGGGCACATAGCCCGGTCGGGGTGTCAGGATCACGTGAGAGTAGCCCGGACTGAACTCCAGGCACGTTTCGCTGAGAGAGAACGCCTGTAGGTCCCCTACCCTCTTGATGGAAATGAGCGCAGTCAGGAGGGCAGTCTTCAAAAAGAGTGCCTTAAGCTCAGCTGACTCCAGGGGCTCGAAGGGGGCTCCCCGTAGACCCCGAAGGACTACAGAGAGGTCCCAGGAGGGGATGAGATGCGATCTGGAGGGATTCAACCTCCTAGTGCATCTCAGGAACCTGATGATCAGGTCGTGCTTCCCTAAGGACATACCATCCACTGTGTTGTGGTGTGCCGCTATAGCTACATACACCTTCAAGGTGGAGGGGGACAGCCACCCCTCCAGCCTCTCCTGCAGGAAGGAAAGCACCGATCTGACTGCACATCTCTGGGGGTCTTTGCTTCGGGAAGAAAACCACTTAGCGAACAGATGCCATTTCAAAGCATACAGGCGCCTCATAGAGGGAGCCCTAGCTTGAGTGATCATGTCTACCACCGCGGGTGGTAGGCCACTTAGGTCTTCCGCGTCCCATCCAAGGGCCAGATGTGGAGATTCCAGAGGTCTGGTTGTGGGTGCCAGATGGTGCCCCGTACCTGAGAAAGAAGGTCCTTCCTCAGGGGAATTCATCGGGGGGGGGGGGGGGTTGTCGCAAGGAGCGTGAGGTTCGAGAACCATGTCTGGATGGGCCAGTAGGGTGCTACTAGGATGACCTGCTCCTCATCCTCCCTGACCTTGCACAAGCTCTGTGCATGTAGGCTCACTGGGGGAAACACGTATTTGCATATTCCAGGGGGCCAGCTGTGTGCCAGCGCGTCTATACCAAGGGGTGCCTCTGTCAAGGCATACCAAAGCTGGCAGTGGGAGGATTCTTGGGAAGCAAACAGGTCAACCTGTGCTCAACCGAATCGAATCAATCTTGATGCCAGATGCTCTCTAAAATGCATTTTTGCATCAGCATCTTAAACGGGAGTCTGTGCAAGGCCCGGTTCAGAACTCGCAGGTCCAAGATTGGCCACAACCCACGGTACAATGAAGTAACGTGAAGTAAGATGGTACGATGAAGTAAGGGCTGTAAAACCCTTTCTTAATCTCGGCTGGAGGGACAGGCTCTATCGTGCCCTTGCGCAGAAGGGTCGCAATCTCCGCACGCAAGGTAGCAGCGCTCTCGTCCTTCACAGAGGTGAAGGTCAGCCATTGCGACGGGTTGGAAAGCGCAAGCCACGTGTGAGGGGGACCAAGGGGATAATCACATCGGACATACCAGCGGGTGGGGCCTCGAGGTGGGGTGAAGCCTGAGGTGCCACATAGCGGTGGCTCGAGCCCAGTGGGTCCAGGGACATCGAAGTACTTACCTGGCTCCTGATACCCACCATAAGATTGGTCGAGGAGGGGGGAGGAGGAACATTGTCCCCGCAGTCCGTCGGAGCCAACCCGGTGTGGGCATGTTTGTGCCACAGCAAAGCACGCAGGGGAGGGGGGATGCCGCTGGAGTGCCAAACCTGTGAAAATGGGACGTGGATGGCGGTCGTGACGATGGCCATGCACACCTGACATGTGACCAGAGAACAAGAAAACCACTCTTTTGTTGAAGTTTTGGGTACTGCAGCCTCTTGGGCATGCGGCGAAAAATGAAACAAAAGATTCTCCTCCCGACCCTCCACTGGGGGATGGAGTGGCCTGTTTACCAGCTCCGTAGAAACAGATCTCCTCGTCCCTGGGTCAACCCTCTCAGGGGCGCTTCGAAGCCTTCCTAGGGTTCTTGGCAGCCGGCCGTGAGGTGGGTGGCATCTGCTTCCTGCGGTGGGCTCCATGCCGGGGCCGGGCCACGGGGGCGGGCTGCGGTGGAGCCGGTGCTTTTGCTGCAGGAGGACGCCCTTGGTGATGAGCAGATGGGGTGCGGGGTCTTGAGCCATGCCGGGGCAGGATGTGTTGAATGGCCTCCGTCTGCTGCTTCACCGCTGAGAACTGCTGGGCAAAGTCCTCGATGGTGTCACCAAATAGGCCAACCTGGGGGATGGGGGCATCAAGGAACAGTGCCTTGTCAGCCTCTCTCATCTCAACCAAGTTGAGCCAAAGGTGGTGCTCCTGGACCACCAGGGTGGACATCGCCTGCCCGAGAGACTGCGCTGTGACCTTTGTGCAGTTCCTGCATCAATCCCGGGTCAGAACTACCCTCATGCAGCTCTTTTAGCACCTTGGCTTGCTGAACTTGCAGGAGAGCCATGGTGTGCAGGGCGGAGGCGGCTTGTCCAGCGGCACCGTAGGCTTTAGCCATCAGGGACAATGTAAACCTACAGGCCCTGGACGGGAGCTTTGGGAGCCCGCACCAGGTGGCGGCGCTCTGTGGGCACAAGTGCACCGAATACCACTTGGCCGCCCCACCATTGAGGGTAGTGAGAGCGGGGAAGCTGAAATATCGGGATCGGGCAGTAAAAGGTGCCCCCCACGATCTTGTCAGCTCCTCATGCACTTCCGGGAAGAAAGGGTCCGCGGCGGGGCGCGGCCATGAGCGGCGCTCTGGGCCCAGGAACCAATCATCGAGCCACGAGGGTTCCACTCTAGCCAGACGCTCATGGCTGCCCAGGAAAGCATGTCCATCATCTCCGCGTCTGCCTGAGACTGGGCGACCACACCCGAAGGAGGGAGCCCAGCCAAGGCATCCACGTCAGAGTGGATGAGCTCGTTCTCCGATGCTGCACTCGATAACTCATCATCTTCCCGGGCTCCGAATAAGAGGTCGAACTCGTTGCGAGATGAGCCGGCGGTGTGAGATCATCCGAGAGCCCGACCGGGACAAGCGAGCGTGCTGGGGAATGGGAGGTCCGTGGGGTTTACCCGGTGGAGGTGCTCCCATTGAGGTCCCGAAATTGCCCCCAGTGCTAACCGGCACGGCCTCATACCCATAGGTAGAAGGACCGAGGCGGGGAGCCGCTGGGGTGGCTTGCTTTCTTACGAATGCAAGCAGCGACCGCAACGTTGCCATGGTCATGTTCTCGCAATGAGGACAAGACCCATCCAAGAACGATGTCTCTGCGTGGGCAGCGCCCAGACACGTAAGACAGCGATCGTGGGCATCAGAAGTGGAGAGATAATGACCACAACCAGGAATAACACACAAACAGAAAGGCATCTTTAAAAAGACGTTCCGTGTGTCGCTCTTTTAGAATGAAAATATACTCTTTTAGAATATACTCTTTTTGTTATTCTGCCGAAGCGCCCAGGGGCGTTCTCTGCACTGCACGGGTGCAGAGGGGGAGAAGCTGCTGAAATGTGCCGTAAAATCCAGCAGATGAGGTGAATGAACTCGCGAATGAATTCAGCTTCAATGAATAGACAGATAGGGAACAGGAATTACACCAAATGGCTCAACAGTGACTGGCTACTGCCAAATAGCATTGCGAATGACGTAATTGTTAAAACTTTCTACACTTGCAAACAACTTATATATTTGTATGAGTACTAAGATTCAAATATATAACTTTTTTACTTTTATAATAAAAACAATAAAGACATCAAAACATTGTATTATTGTTTCTTATTTTGTACCATCGTTTCTGATTTGATAACATCATTCCCAATGCTTCATGGGATGAGTAGTTTATTCAGCCAGGAAAGGATTTCAGTAAACATTTGTGTATCTTATAAATACTTGTTAAAGTATTTTCAAACTTTTAAGCTGTTTTGCAATGTTGTAATTCATCTTAGAGCTGGTTGGTTTGGTTCAAGGCATAAAACTCTTTATGTAATTTTTTGATTACCATATGAAAAAAATGAATTGGAAAAATACTTACAGAAGCAAGGTAACAAAAAAAAAAAAAAACTAAAAAAAAGTGTGCAATCACTTTTGCGGTCATGAGCATTTACTTCAATACCAAACAAATATTTTCCTCTGCATCACCCTACTGGACATACCTGAGATCACAAGCTAGTTGTGTTTCAGCACAACACATTTCAAACTGTTAATTTCTCCCACTCGCCAGCTGTTGTCAGTTCGTTCTCTCATTTCGTCTGCTGTTGTTGACCTTTGGTGGGAGCAGCCATAGACATGTACAAGGGTGACTCATATTGGGTTGATCAGCACTGATAGTAATGTAGTGGGCAAGTTCCTCGGGAAGTCATCTGCCAGCCAGGCTTCAGGCAATCCCATGGTACCGAATGACAGAGTAATGCTGAGATAAAATCACAAGAACATTCACATTGCTCCATACAATGCCCGTAACATTTGCCTTCAATTCAAATAGAGTTTGTACAGGACAACACCTTTATATTCTGATGGAAAAGAAGTGATGGCTTCGTCAAATAGTTTCTACCTTCTGGACTAGACTTGGAAAGACGGCACATTTTTCCCACTAGGGATAGATAAATTGATCTTAAAATATCAGTACTTCCAATACTGATGTTGTATCGACAGAATAAATCCATATAAAAATATCAAAAAGTGTTTTTTAATAACAAAGACATAAATATTACCAAAATTTTGCCAGCATGAAAATCATTTACTTCTGTGTTCCACAGAAGGCAAAAAGTCATATGTGTTTGGAACAACATTTATTTTATAAAAAATGACAACATTTTCATTTTGGGATGAACTATCCCTTTAAGAATGGCTTTTGAATGTTAAATTGCTATAATTACCCGGATCACACGGAAAGTCAGCATGTTGTTTCCAGGAGTTCCAGCACCCTTGGACTGGCCACATTATGCTTACTCACTGACAAGCGGCATCTCCTATCAGACATTTTTGCATTGACTTCAGTGAGTTTACTTTCTCTTGTGGCGCAAATGGAAGCATGTCACGTCAGCAGCGCCAGAGATCCTACGTTGAATCCCGGAAGTAAGCACGTTTGCATAATCAATGATGAGTGCAATTCAAAGGTTGCCTTTTTCCCTTGAACATTCAATTTTTTACTCAAATGATGTTTAGGGTTTTGGGTTGGGGGTTACAATTGACAAATTATGCATTTCCTCTCCACTGTATTACAGCCTTACAGCTGAAAACAATTAGCTTCCTAACTCGCTTTTGGCATCCCTCCATGGAGATTACACGCGGAAAATAGGGCTCACACATGCCGATATGCCCAAAAACACTGCTTTGGCCAAAGGGGGCAGTAGTTCCAGTTTTGGTAAGCACAGACTAATTTTAGTTAAAGAAAGTCAACCTTCTGTTTCCGATTTCACTATGAGATCAGTCTGCAGTATTGGCCATGATATTAATTGGTATTGGATCGAAAAGAAAAAAATGGTATCGCCCATCCCTACTGCCTACTATCATTTTGTTTTATTTTTTGCCTGCAGATGTCTAAAATACTATATACTGTACCCCAGTGGTTCTTAACCCTTTTGCAAGTGTGTCCCCCTTTTAAGAATGACAATATTTCGGCAAAAAAACAAAACAAATAAAACAAGTCTTTTTAGCGGGGGGTACGAAAAGATTTTAACCTAGCGATAATGAACGAGGCGAAGAGCCCTCTTGTTCACCATAACAGCTTTCTGAAGGAGTTCTCTGAAGGAGCTCTTGAAGTTTTCGTTGGAAAAACTCCAGTGGCTTTGTTAGAAGTGATTAATGTTTAGTTTTTAAGTCCCTTAGCATCTTGGACGGTTTAAGGCTCTCATTCGCTGATAGGTTGCCACAAATCACACACTGTGTTCATGGATCCCCATCGATTGAGTGAAGCCATATTCCAAGTAATTTTTGTCATATTTACTGCTTTTGGTTTTCTTTCCTTTTGACTCTGTTTCTGTTGGATGCTTTTTAACGTCAGCACTAGTTAGAAATCACGCCATGACTAATCTGCTGACCAACTAAGATGACTGCAAATATATGAATTACTAGACCCAGGTGATGTCTTGCAATAAGCAGTAATTAGTTTATGTCAAGTCGCCGGTAGGTGGTGCCATGATGCAAGTATTTTTTACACTCGTTCAAAATAGAAATGTTCCCGCGACCCCTTTGGGACCCCCTGGTGGTTCGCAACCCCCAGTTTAAGAACCACTGCTGTACCCTCATATGATTACTTAAACAGACCCTCTCTCATTTCCCCCCAGGTGGCATTTTAATGTTCTTCGGATTCAATGGGGCATTTAGAGCCGGAGGTGATTGACAGGATCCTGTGGATATGTTGTAACAGCACAGCAACTCTCTCTGCCTGGCTAGGCTCTAATGAAAACATGTCCGGCAGATAAGGCTCTGCTCCAGCCAGTGTAAACTGATGCAGACCCTGTGAGCTGAAATGGCGATGTGAGGTTGCTGTGAGCCTGGGGTTCTTACTTTAAGGAGGTCAGGAAAGAAAGAAAACCTTGGGTTGCTCATAATTTATAAAATAAAGCTTTCAATTTTTATTCAGTTTTCCATTTATTTTCATGTTAAACTCTCAGTATCCTTCAGTAAGTCCTTCTCTATATACATTCAAGTGATTTTTTGTTTTGTTTTTTTTGTCAACATTAATTGGACGGCATTAACAAAATCCCTCCCCAGACATTGGCTAAAATCGATAGCTGCATATTCAGGATAAAATAAATCAGAAAATGTCAAAAGAGCTGTCTTTGGTAACTTTATTGTAACATATCTGTCCTTGGAGAGTTTTTGTGAAGAGCAATAGAAAATTACACTGAAAAAGCACTTTCCAGACTTCCATTGTTAGAATATCAAAATCCACTTCAGCCTTTGAACAATTAATTGCAGAATGAATGGCCTTCAAGACATGCGAAGAACATCATATTCTGTTCCTCAGACCTTTGCTGGCACAAGGGAAAGGACACTAGTCCTCAGGATGCAAACCTCTTGATACCACATTAGCACTGTGGCACCAAACTGCCTTGTCCTTGAATCTAATGAAAATAACTGCCCACTTTTTCACAAGCTTTGGTTTTGGAGTTGTATGCCAACCAACCAGCTCCAAGATGAAGCACAACACTACAAGAATTGATTCTAAGCTGAAAAAGTATTTAAAAGTCAGGGGAAAAAAAGACAAAGGTGGGTACTAGACTCACTGTGTACTTAACATCTTTAACTTGTACTTAACTACCAAATATCACAATGTTTCATGGGATCTCCTCGTCTAATAAAGCATTGAGGATGATGTAAATGGATCAGCTTCAAAAACTGATTATAAACCTACAGCCTACAGTATATGTGATTGTCTGTAATTATAAAATATGATAAACAAAAATGATTTTATAATATGAATGGGATTTTTACTTTTGGATCCCAACTTTTGCACTCAATTCCAACTTCCTATGGTTAGAACAGACAAAGTTTAATGACCACTGAAGCTCAATGAATTTTAATTACAATATTTACTTTATTTTATTCTTTTTATTTTTTCCCCTTTTTCTCCCCAGTTTGGAATGCCCAATTCCCAATGTGCTCTAAGTCCTCGTGGTGGCATAGTGACTCACCTCAATCCGGGTGGCGTAGGACGAATCTCAGTTGCCTCCGCATCTGAGACCGTCAACCCGCGAATCTTATCACGTGGCTTGTTGAGTGCGTTACCGCAGAGACATAGTGTGTGTGGAGACTTCATGCTATTCTCCGTGGCATCCACGCACAACCCACCATGCACCCCACCGAGAGCGAGAACCACATTATAGCGACCACGAGGAGGTTACCCCATGTGACTCTACCCTCCCTAGCAACCGGGCCAATTTGGTTGCTTAGGAGACCTGGCTGGAGTCACTCAGCATGCCCTGGATTCAGACTTGTGACTCCAGGGTTGGTAGTCAGCATCTTTTCTCGCTGAGCTACCAAGGTCCCCCAAAAATATTTACTTCTAAAGTTGCTAATATAACTGCAGTATCATGGTGAATATTGTCTATTGTATAACAGTATATAAATTATGTTTCACTACCTATAGAGTAAAACTGTGGTTATGTGGAGTATATTATGGGAGTATATTGTGCAGTATATTATGAGGTGATATGAATATTCACAAGAACTTGTTTAACGATATGCACTGAACCAAAATAAAAGCAGGAGATACAGCTTGTGGTGCGTGGGTGGGCCTTTCAGTTCCAGAACTCTCCTCAGATCAATCTCTTTTTATGAGGAAAAATAGTTTGTGAAATCAGCAAGCTGTTACTATTGGTGGAGGACACTTCTGTGCTTAATGACTTGGCAGATAAGGCGAGGGCAGATAACCCTGAAGACATCATCTTATGCTGTTTAAACAACCTCCATCCATCACTTGGAGCTCCTTCTTTTAAGATGGCCAAGGGTAGTCCGTTGTCCAGAATAAAAGAAGAAGCAATATATAGAGAAGAAAGGATGAGTGTGGAGAAGTCAGCTGGCATTCGGGAGGTGACCTCTCCATCACAGTGAGAGATTGGGAACTGCCACAGGGAGACAGACAGTCGGGTTGGCAGCTATTGAATGTTGCCTGAATCATGCCATCTGACACAGGGACGAGAGAGAGCAGAGAGACAGAGCTGCCAACACTGGGCACACACATGGTTAAGGGCCGGCTGCCATGACTCCTGCCTCTATGTCAGGACTTAGAGGGCTGGACAGGGTCCTTGCTACAGGGCCAAGCTTCCCTCCCAACTCCACTCCAAATCAGTCCTTGAGTCCTCTTGTCCTCAAGCAATTATATTCACACATAATGGCAATACATCAAACTGGACTGGCAGATTCAGAGGGCAGGCCATGACATGTCTCCTTGGAGTGTGTTTCAGGGTGTGAGGTCAGGTATATTTATCTTTGTTATTATATTATATTTAAAAAATATATTTTAAGTGTACCCTTATTGTAGAGATATTTGTTTGTTTGTTTGTTTGTTTGTTTTTTGCCAAAACAAAACCAAAGCATTAAATTCTGTTGACTTTGAGAGAAGCATTTTTATTATTTTTACTTTCTTAAGTATGTATAGCATACTTAATATTTATGTAACTATTGGCTAAATCATTTCTAAAACAAGCTATTTAGACTAGTGTCAGAAATTAACTTTTCTATTAAGGGACAACATTTGTCCCCTGGAGTTGTTTTTAGTGGTGTTTTTTTTTTTTTTTTTTTTTACCATTATGAGAGAATTGTTAGGACAAATTTTTTTTCTAACCATACTAAATATGACAATATGACGTCATAGTGTTATGTCAAATATTGCAAATTAATCAGTTCCTTCAAATACATGTAAAGCTGAATAATCAGATAAGCAGTTTCCTATCAATTTAAATGAACATCAAATCAATTTCATGTGATACTGGGTCTAGAATAGAAAAACAAATCTCTCCAATGTTACAAATAAGAAACAGAAATCATAAGTGCCACTTTTTTTTTTTTTTTACATTTTCATTTTCGGGGTCATTTTTGTCACCTTCAGTGGCATTTTTGCTCTGAACCCTTGTTAATTTCAGACCCTGGTTCAGACCAAACACATTCTTGCACTAAAAAAAGCAAGATGCAGTGCAATGTATAAGGCTGAACGCAGGTGTCTTGAGACAGGTATTTAACAGTTGAAGTTCTTTTACAGTGTCTAAAACACAGCAATTCTATGTGGACATTTTGTGTTGAAGCTCCTGACGCATGCATAAATTATCCTCCCTCTTCACATTCGACACAATAGTTCTAATTCATGTTTCACCGCTGCTTTAACAAACTGTAATTAATTGTCAAATACTTCGACAGTGCATATTGAATTACTCCAGTCCAAGATGCTGACGCAAAAACGCATTCTAGTGAGCGTCCGGCCTCAAGATTGGTTCGCGGCGGTAGACCTGAAGGACGCGTACTTCCACGTCTCAGTCTTACCTCGACACAGACCCTTCCTGCGGTTTGCCTTCGAAGGCCAGGCGCACCAGTTCAAGATCCTCCCCTTCGGCCTGTCCCGTCAGGGAGGATGAGGAGCAGATCATCCTAGTAGCACCCTACTGGCCCACCCAGACGTGGTTCTCGGATCTCACGCTCCTCGCGAATTCCCCTGAGGAAGGACCTTCTTTCTCAGGGACGGGGCACCATCTGGCACCCGTGACCAGACCTCTGGAATCTCCACATCTGGCCCTTGGATGGGACGTGGAAGACCTAAGTGGCCTACCACCCGCGGTGGTAGACAGGTTCACTCAGGCTACGGCCCCCTCTACGAGGTGCCTGTATGCCTTGAAGTGGCGTCTGTTCGCTAAGTGTTGTTCTTCCCGACGCAAAGACCCACAGAGATGCGCAGTCGGATCGGTGCTTTCCTTCCTGCAGGAAAGGCTGGAGGGTCGGCTGTCCCCCTCCACCTTGAAGGTGTATGTAGCCGCTATTTCGGCTCATCATGATGCAGTAGATGGTAAGTACTTGGGGAAGCACGACTTGATCATCAGGTTCCTGAGAGGCACTAGGAGGTTGAATCCCTCCAGGCCATGCCTCGTCCCCTCGTGGGACCTCTCTGTAGTCTTTTGGGGTCTACAGGGAGCTCCCTTTGAGCCCTTGGAGTCAGCTGAGCTTAAGGCACTCTCTTTGAAGACTGCCCTCCTGACTGAGCTCACTTCCACCAAAAGGGTAGGAGACCTGCAGGCGTTCTCTGTCAGCAAATCGTGCCTGGAGTTCAGTCCGGGTTACTCTCACGTGATCCTGAGACCCCAACTGGGCTATGTGCCCAAGGTTCCCACGACCCATTTTAGGGATCAGGTGGTGAACCTGCAAGCACTGCTCCAGGAGGAGGCAGATCCAGCCTTGGCATTGCTGTGTCCGGTGCGAGCTTTACGCATCTATTTGGATCACACGCAGCACTTTAGAAGTTCCGAGCAGCTCTTTGTCTGCTTTGGTGGACAGCGAAAAGTAAGCGCTGTCTCCAAACAGAGGATCGCCCACTGGGTCATCGACGCCATCGCGATGGCATATCAGGCTCAGGAATTGCCACCCCCTGCGGGGTTACGATCCCACTCTACCAGGAGTGTGGTGGCCTCCTGGGCCCTGGACAGTGGCGCCTATTTGGCAGACATCTGCAGAGCAGCGGGCTGGGCAGCACCAAACACCTTTGCGAGGTTCTAAAATCTCCGGGTTGAGCCAGTCTCATCCCGTGTATTGGCAGGCACGAGCAGGTATGTTCTGGGACAGCTGGCCACGTGTAACGCTTGTGCATAGTGCATTTCCCCTCCCTTGAGGCAAAGACATGTGCTCTTGACTCCCAGTCGTGTTCACAGACAGTGATCCCTGGATGACTTTTCTCCTTAGCCCTCTGGCAGTTGAGTTTGCGGAGAAACTCGCTGCCGGCCCAGTACGTGTGCTAATGAGACCCTGTACTGAGGTAGGTGCTCCAAATGTGCTGGTTCCCCGAAGGCGACCCCATGTGATATCTTCTGCAAAATTGTTTCCCTGTCGGTAAACTGCATCTTCCTTGGGCAGAGGCCTCTCTGCCCCCGGTCGCCATGCTCTGTAGAAACTTCTCCCCCTTCGGGTAGGACCTACCTTGGGAGGGACACCCCCCGACATAGACACTTATGGCTCCCAGTCAGTTAACAAATTCCACTCTTTTTGGGGAGAAAAGAGAGGAAAAGAGGCCTCGGCTTGGCTAGCCTGTCCCTATTGTTGGGCAGTCGACTTGTTCCTGTAAGACCGTTCGACGCTCATAAGAGCGCTGGGGGAGGTTACGTGATGGCCTGGTGTGCTGGCTACAAGGCACACAGCGGTCTGCCCATCACACACTGCCAGTTCACGTAACACAGTTCAGATAGTTGTGGCATTTTGTATAGGGACCCCTAGTGTCACTACATTGACACAACGTTGAGTGAGTGACAGATAGGGAATGTCATGGTTACTTTTGTAACCTCCGTTCCCTGATGGAGGGAACGAGACGTTGTGTCCCTCTTGCCATAACGCTGAACTACCCGCTGAAATGGCCAGGACCTGGTCTCGGCTCCTCAGCACAAAACCTGAATGAGTGGTTGCATACCAGCTCCTTTTATACCCGTATGTCCGGGGGAGTGGCATGCAAATTCCACTCGCCAATTCTCATTGGCCTTTTTTCAAAAAAGCAGAGGTGTTTAGGGCTCCCAAGTGTGACCCCTAGTGTCACTACATCGACACAACTTCTCGTTTTTATGAAAAGCCTATTGGAAAATATAATGGGAAAAATACTTCCGGAACCCAGATGCTGAATAAGTGGGCGTGGCACTGTTGCACTCTATTCACATTTAGGAATTCAACTGGGAATTTAAAAGGCTAAATCCACTTCTGAATGAACTTCTAAATCTACAGAGGCTGTATTTGAGGGAATGCAACTTCAAACAGCTCTTCTTACACATTATACCAGTGATGATCAGATACAAGTCTGAAGAATGAAATGTGGAAGGAATGTGGCACATCACCCTGAGTATTCACACCCTGGCAGCCTCATGCTGTTCTCCTTGACTTTTATAAGTTACTCATAATACATATCCAGAGATTGAAAAAGAGAGTAAAAACATTTGTGCTTGTTGAAATATAGTCATGAAAATGTAATCGAGCTGCCTTGTGAGGCTGTCTCTCGAACCGAGAAGATGCGATATTTGTGTCGTGAAATTCAAATATGCTTAAGTTTTCCAGCTTGATTTGAAAGTGCCATAGCTGATTTTCTTAAAGGGTTGTCAGCAGTCTTCTGTTTAACTTAATGAAGAAAGGAGGTTGAGGGAGGACTCACAGTCTAAAGAAATATGAACAAAACAGAAGCAAAGACGCTTGTCTTGTTCTCTGCTTCTACCAATGCTTTGAGGGTGCTTTCACACTAGCATTTTTGGTGCATACCCTGGTTCAAATGACATAAAAGTTTGTTTTGTTTGGATGATGTGAACGCTGTTTTGCGAACTTCAGTGCACACCCGCGAACCGCACCCGAGTCTGCTTGAAAAGGTGGTCTGGGGTTCAGTACACGTGAATTCCAGTACGGATCACTACCAATATGAACACAATCATACCAAATTGTGGAAGTGAACTGCTACTGATGATGTGCAATTTGCGTCCATTCACAAAAAAACTAAAACAAACAAGTGTCGTAATAACACAGCGAAGCTTGTATGTCTTCTCGAGTTGTTACATAGTTACAGGGGTAAACAGCTGCCACTTTTACTCATGTTGATGATGCAATCGGACCACGGTTCGGACCCAAAGAATATGATGTGAACAGCAGGGGCAGCAGGAGGGGGGAGGAAATGAACTCGTGTTTAGTCCAAGCAATAAAACCAAGTGTGAAAGCACCCTGAAATTTAAATTTTTCAGTTTAAGCCCTGTAGACATACAGGTATTCACTAGGGGTTGTGGAAAAATCGATTCGCCTATGATCCACAAAATACACAAAAAATGTATAATATGAATTTTAAATGATTAATAATTACGTTTACTGAAAAAACACACATAGTACAATACATTACAGATCTAGAAAGGCTATGACATGTGGTGTGCAACACTGTAAAAACAACAGAGAAGACGCAATCTACAGCAACTTTTTAAGTGCACAATAAGGTGCACTAATGCTGTGCAAAAATATGTGCAGGAGCCTTCAGCTAAGTTTAACATCCAAGGAAAAAAAAGCTGAATAACCAATAATTTTGAGATTCCATTCTCACTTTTAAATGTGGATTATATTAGCATACTAATGATGGGTCTGCAACAGAACATACACACAGAAACAAAACCAGTGAGAGCTGCGATGAGACAAAAGGAAGAGAAGAGAGGCCGAGAGGGAGTAAGAGATTGAGTGAGCAGAGGAAAAAGAGCCCTGCTGATATATTCCAAAGAAGAGTTAAGATGAAAAGACGGGGCTGGTGGAAGATCAGAGAATATGAAAGGAAAGAGGGATGTCTGGCCTCTCTGGGGGTCAGATGTAAACACAGAGACCAAACTGCCAGAACAGGGCTACAGTACATCAAGTAGCTTTTATGTAATATGTGTTGAATTAAAGATGCGTGAGGTGGCAACCACAGCATTAATTTCTCTACTGTCTCTGATGCTGAATTTGGACATAAAGCGTTGTTTTGGTTTGATTCTCACATCTAAAATGGGAGCAAATGCACTTTAATGCTTTTACTAATTAGACTGCCAGACAAAGTGACCAGTATTCCACCAAACTAATTAAAGAAAATCTATTGAAAAAAAAAAAAAAAAAAAAAAAAATGATCAAAAGGAGGATATGCAGTTTTGAAATACTCCTTAGTTTAAAGAGAAATTTAATCCAAAATGGAAATTATTTTATTATTTGCTCACTCTTATTTCATTCCAAATCTGTGTGCTGTTATGTTTTCAGCAAATTTTGGAATTTGACATAGCTCTTTGCCATACAATGACAGTTCATTGTGATCACAGCTGTCAAGCTCCAAAGAGGAAAAAAAAAACAAAAAAAAGCCATACGATAACTTTGAGAAGCATAGACTGAAATTAGAAGTCATTATTCCCTAAAAAATAAAAACAGCTAAATGTGGAAGATTATCAGTGAACAGTGTTGGGGAGTAACGAAATACATGTAACCGGAATACATATTTAAAATACAAAATATAAGTAACTGTATTCCACTACAGTTACAATTAAAATAATTGGTAATAAGAATACAGTTACTATAAATAAATAAAATATTTTGATTACTGAAGAGATTACTTTGCATTTATTTTTTGCAGTAGTAACTCTCTAATCACTCAGCACACGCATATGCAAATGAGATGGTCAGTGTCTTAAATGTACCCTGCATATTAATAGAATGCATATAAATACATTGTCTTAATCATTACAGAATGATAATATTTTTTATCAAGAAAATTAATGTTGGATCATAATTTATTTTTTTCTAGTAAGACCTTTGATATTAGGGCAAAAAATCATATTCTTGATAATATATATATATATATATATATTTTTTTTTTATTGTTTTCCTGTAAAAATATCTAAAATCCTTAAAACAAGATCAATTTGATTTATCTTGTTTTAGAAACAACACTGCATAAGATATTTAGGTTTTTCAGATAATGTATTTTTAACATGTGCATTTTGTCTGACTGTACTGGCAGAGTTTTTATAGTCAAAACAAGTGAAAAAATCTACCAGTGCTGAAGAAGTAATCCAAAGTATTTAGAATATGTTACTGACTTTAAGTAATCTAACGGAATACGTTACAAATGATATTTTACAGCATGTATTCTTTAATCTCTAGTGGTATACATTTCAAAAGTAACCCTCCCAACCCTGTCAGTGAAAAGCAACTTTATTTTCAGTCTGTTTCTCAGTATTTGGCTTCAGAAAACGTACATGGACTACTTTAATGGTGCTTTGTGATGTGTTTTTTATTTATTTTTTTATTTTTTCTGGAATTTGAGAGCTTGAGAGCTTGCGATAATTCTTTAAACTTCCTATTTTGGTGTTCTACAGCAACATACAGATGCACAATAACAAGAGGGTGAGTAAATAACCATATAATTTCATTTTCAGTCAACTGTTCCTTTAAGAATGGACCCCAAATGATAGTGGCCACTTTTCTTCACTGTTTCAGGCCTCAGTTATTAGACTTCAGCTGAAAATATGGCATAAGAGCACTGGAGCCTTGAGGTCACGCATTCACAATATCTGGCCAGTCCCTAAGCAGAGGGAAATATTGAAACAGGGAGCTTTTATATTACACTTATCCATATAACGCTCTGCCTGCACAGTCACACATAAGTGACCTCCCTTTGTCCTCATGATACCATCACAACTTCAGCTGCCAGAGAAGAAAGAAATGAAGAAAAACACAATACAATGCCTTACCTGTAGTTCCAGAAAAGCAGAATTGAGACAGGACAGAAAGAATCAACAGAGAGAGAGAGAGAGAGAGAGAGAGAGAGAACTAGACAGAAAGAGACAGAAAGACAAAGAGAAAGACAGAATGTAAGTCAGAGAAAAGGCTTTGAGCAAGGAGGAATGGGTTGGTCTAATAACAGACTTGGGATTAATGCCGCCTAAATGATTTGTTATCAGATGCCAAGCTGCTTTTGACAATCACCTTTGTAGTCTGTAATTTCTGCTAAATGGTCAGTGATTCAGATAATTTCAGTCTAATCGTTTTCTCATTTCCCCCCAGCTAGGTTGGTTCACGCATGCTTGAGTTCTGCAGGACAAGTTGGTTTCAGCTGCAGAAGTAGTACAGTTTTAGACTGAATTGCTAAAGAAATGAGAGTTTAAGTTGGAGATTGCCGTTGTACAGAGGAAAGGAGGTTATTGACCAAAATTTGAGTGAATGACTGCAGATTCCTTGTTACACAGTCCCACAAAACAAAGACATTATGGTAAAACTTAAAAATCACTTTCATTAAACAGTAATTTACAATAAAGCTTAAAGTGAACATTTACAGTTGGATTACAATTTTAACTATCTGATTGGACATTAAATAATGAACTGTTAAGCATTACAAGATTTAATAATGTTTGTAAATGTTTTAAACATGTTAATGTTAATGTTAACGTTTTGTACCATTAAAGGAATATTTAACAAAATAATAAAAATAATGAACATTTCCAAACACAATACTGTCATATTAAATGGAAAATAGCACACAAGTTGTATTGCCTGCCTTTTTTGTTCTTTTATAGTGCTTTTTGTAGCTTGAGTAGCATCTCATTTTGTGTTCCATGGAAGAAAGTTATTTGAACAAAAGGACATATGGGTGAGTAACTGTTGACAGAATGTCAACTTTTGGATCAACAATTTCTATGAAGGTATGAAAACCTTATTTCAGGGACTTGTTGGCATTCTCATCAGGAGGGACTGTTATAGTTTGTGGAGCTCAAAATAAACCCAAAACCCAAGTTAGGATGCCAACAAAAGTAACTTAAGTAACACTCTGTCCCTTTCTGTCGCTATGTTCAAACAACGCCAAAGAGCAAGCTGGAAAAAATAAATAAATAAAGACAGGTCTAAACATCTGTATGAAGAGTCAGAGAAATGTTTCACGAAAGCTGACACCTGCTCTGATGATCACTCAACCTTTTCAATGCATCCAACATCACATCCCAACCAGGTGTGACACATTAGGTTTCGAGCGTCAAATAACTTTTCTGTCCTCAATGAAAGTAAAACACTACATGAAGCAACAAAATCACAGCCAATGAGAACACATTTGATGTTTACAATACAGCTGGAACAGGACTCGGAACCAATTAGATTTCAAAGGATGGGGCTACCCAGCACAACATCAAGTGACCCACAATATGTCTTCAATGTGCTGCTGTTGACAGTTTTGGCTGGAAAGGACAAAAACTCAACTTTAAAGGTGATGTGTGTAATTTATTCGTTGTTAAAATGCTTTGTTCTATCTCAGCTAAATATGCACAGACAACAATAAGTCAGCCATCTGAAGATTAATTTCCTCGAAAACTGTAAAGTCTGTGACACTTTCAATTTTGCTATGTTTGTTTGAGCATCCTGACCACTCTTGACACAGCAACATTGTTTCAACCAATGCCGTGAATTTGGGGCTGGACTATCTGTTTTGTGACCAATGGCAGATGAGGTGAGTGTTCGAGAAAGCTTTTTGAAAACATTTTTCTTTTTTTTTTTCTTTTTTTTGCAATTCTGTTTGGTGTTGCTAGAGGTGCAGAAATTATTTCACCTTTAAATGGAAAATATGTAATTTAAACACTTGAGCATTGTGATGATTGATTTAGGGAGAACATGTTGTACAACTGAATTCTTGTAATTCCATGGATTGTATTTGACATTTCACAAATCCTCCTGTGACTTTGGCCTGTTCACTTGCTCTAGACCAGTGGTTCTCAAACTTTTTTGTACCAAGGCACATCTATGTAAATATTAAATTTTCAAGGCACACCATTTTTTTCCCCCTCAAAATACAATGATGTGTACTTCCTCATAAATGTGAAATAAACTGTATTAAACATTATGCTGCCCCTGAAACAAATTAAAAATTAAAAATGGACTTGAAACAATGGTAAATTATATCTGTGAAAGAATATTTAAAAAAATGTACTACACAAATTTCATGGAGTATTTGAAAAAGGTTATTTAGTTGTAAGGACAAATCAGGGCTCTACGCTAACATTTTTATTTAGGAAAAAAATGCAAAAGAATAATGACGGATAAAAATAATATGATGATTATAAAACAATGTTTGCTTATTTTTTGGAAGGTGCATTGACCTAGAATTTGCATAAGTGCGATGCCATGCAGCTGCTTGGTAGTCTCATTATAAAGTGTGAACATTTCAACAGGATATGCAGTTTTAATAGGTTTTTGCAGTCTGGCAGTGTGTGGTTATAATGTTACAATGCGCACCTCCTTTAGAAGCAGAATACTGTACGTTCGGTGCGCCGTCACCCTCTCGCAGTTGTGCAAAGAGGCTCTTATTGTTATTAACAGTATGTATTATTAAAAGCACTGTACAAATACATTTAATTGATACTGAATTAATGTCCACACTGTTTTCAAAATCACCTTTTCCCCTTAAGGGAACACAAGCACATTCTTCAAAGAAACTCAAAGAAATGAATTGCAGGCAGGAAAAATGCAGGGCAGAGGAAAATCATAATACAATTAATTTAAAACGTGATAACACATCTCACTACTGTGCATGTCTCATCTAATAATTATGGACTTCCACTGTAGAATTTATCCATTTAGCATCACAACATGTAAACAATTGATAACATCATCACTATTCACAGACAGTTCAGGTAAAACAGTTCAGGTGAAGCTAGCAGTTACTGGCTACACACAAAACGCACTTTCGCTTGCCAACTAGAAATTCCGCCCACCTTGTGAAATACAGTGGGCTCGCTGAGAATATTGTGGATAGGGCATAGGGAGGATCACTTGCAATTGGAATCTGCCCCTGATCTGCTGTAGCACGTGCTCTTAAAGTCACCTCTGCTTAATTTTCTTGAATAGGCCGGCGATTTACAAAGAAATCTCATAATAACACATTATTACTGTTATTGTGAGATTATGACAAGATTTTAATTTTGTTTTATTTAACTATTTTAATTGAATTATTAAAATTTCTCCCCTTTTTCTGTACGACCAAAAGGGCACCTTTAGATTTGTGAATGAAAGCGTAGGGGCTTGCGCCACTGCTGCCCCCATTCTGTGCACGTCAGTGGAAGAACTACATGCTATCAGTCAGTGAGTGTGTTTGAATCATAATTTATCGGTGAACCATGGGTTGCTGAATATGCATGCATATCAAGAGGAGATCAATCAAAAACATGAGATGGTCTCTGATCAGGATGCTCATACAAACAGGGCCGGAGCTGGTCAAATTGCGCGACTGCTATCGGGTCATTGAATAACATATTACGTGCTAGGTAGGGCAGCCAGTGGAGTTTGTTGTGCCCCCTTAGGGAGTTGGTGCTCTGCGCAGACTACGTAATATGCGTATAGGAAGCGGCGTTACTTAATAGAAACAGAATGCTGTTTCAATAGCGCCATGCACACAGTGTTTACACTTTTCGAGGAATCAACCTAAAATATTATGCTAGGGTAGAAGATTGTATTTTAACACTGAAAAAGTTACAGATTTATAATAAATACTACAAGGGGTGGGAACTGCCATTGACCAGGGCTCTTCAGATACTTTCTTGCGGGGGCCAGATCATCCAGATGAAAACTGGGGGGGGGGGGCAACGTTTTTTCCGTATTTATCTTAGCTAACACTTTCATCGCAAGTAAAATGTTACTTAAAAACACTATTAATACTGTGCATTTATTCATATTAAAATAGTCACAGGGTATACTCTACATTGAATTATAATGTTTTAAGGTCTGTCCATAAAATCCTTCATAAGATCTGGCTGAAGAACAGACATGACTTACTTTACTTTAATTTTTGATTAACTTTATTTTGAAAAAACAAACAAACAAAAAAAAACATAATAATCATTTTAACATTTTAGGCCTATTGATTACAAATTATTAAAACTGAGGATAAACATTTAGACCTGCTAAAGCCCTCTCACAATACCAACCCACATATGAAAACAATGGTCATATAAAAATGTCATGTTTACTTAAGAATGCATTTAAATAAAATAAAACATTTAATAAAAAAAAAATTAATAATAAAAAAAAAAGATAAAATGTCTATTTTTCCAGTTTCTCTATAAAGTTACTATTCAGTGAGGAAAAAAAAATTGTAAATATTGCAAATATTGTGAATTTACACACAATAGCCAGTGCAGGAGTCAGATTTTTGTGTAGGTAATCATTGGCAAAGAAGAACAAACTGAGTTGATGCTGTTCATGATTGAGAGGGCTGACTCAAAGCTTTATAGAAGCAAATATAATCAGGATATTTGCAGGTTCAGTTTCACGTTATCTTTCCAAGCTTTGACACTTCAAAGAAAGTGATTAAAAGCAAATTTTTCAGAGTATTTTCTATGAACGTTCAGTTTTCATAATCGATTGCTTTTGTTGCCTAATGTGCGTAAGTCACAATTTACGCACTACTAAATATTTGAGCATTGCACCATTAAACTTAGGTAGAACGTAACCCTATGTATAAACTAAATATTTACAGCAGCCTCCAACCAGGAGTAATGGTTGGAATAAAAAAGCAGACTGATATTATATGACATCATTGAGCTCATGTTTTGCATGACAGGCATCAATCCTTTCGACAAACAGTATGATGTTGACGTTTACACTTGTTTACATTAACGAGAGAGAAAAAAAACATACTTTTAAGGGGCTCTTCAGCATGAAACCATTTTAACGGTGCAGTTTTCAGGGTGCGTCGCCCAGTGTCAAGTTTCCACACATTCAAAATATATATAGGATATTAAAATGAATAAATGTCTATTTTTCCAGCCTGTTGTATTAGTATTTATTTACTACCCCTTATTTATTTTAGATACACTTTCTATATATTGTTATTTACACAGGCAAATATAAATAACTACTTTTATTACATATCATATTTTGATGGGGATATAATTTATTACAGCTGACAGTTACGTGAGCAAACAAGGTTTGAACACCAACTGTAACATGATCAAATTGAAACACGTGGCTTTTTAACAGTTCTGTGTACAAATTTGAAGGCTTTTTATTGGATCAATACTGGTAAACTCATGTTATGTGACTACGCATTATTTACGGGGAGTATATGACCTACTAGTTAAATCTTGCCTTAAGGTTGTGCAACCAAATTAAGCACTGAGTTAGTTACAAACTAACTAGTAGTTACTAAGCCCTTAGTGTGAACTTTACGATCCAACTTGCGTGAGACCTTACACACTGCTGGTGCAACCCTACCCTGTAGATTTGACCACACTGCACACAACTAAGCAATTTTATATAAATACATTTGATTGAAAAAGACACTATCAAATGCTCACCTGAACGGTGTGATCCATGTTTAGCAAAGCAGTGTAAATCAACTATCGTCAGAAAAGCTTAAACACACTTTTTTAAACACGTCCAAAAAATAAATGATAGCTAAATGCTGTTGCACGTGCCAATGAGCATTGTTAAACTCACCGCTGATTGCTCAGGCTCTAGCCTATGAATGCTGAGTTTTGCACAGAGAGCGCTCTGGTATTTCAGACGGAAAGACAATTTGATAAAAAACCAGTCGGAGGGCCAGACAAAGATGATTGGCAGGCCGGATTTGGCCCTCCGACTGGCCCTGACATAGCCCTGACATAGACGTTTCCCATTCGATATAACAACGATATTTAGTTGCTGATTCAATGTGTACTGTGATTTCAAAAGCATAGCAATTCTTTAAGTATTGCATTTCAATGTTAATATTTTCTCTTAAAATAAGTTAATCTTGCTCAGAAAAGTTTGTTAGGAACAGATGTGTCTACAAGCTAACAAGTAGATAATAAGTGGGCTTACAATCAGTAATGACAGCATGTATTCCAACAGCAACCTATTCATGTGCACAAGGTTGCAAACACTAAAAACAACAACATACTAAGCTAAATGTGAAACTATTTTATTAAATTAAATAACAATTTTCATCAGGCAATGTAAAAATTAGTTTGTCTCAACTCTCAAGAATGAACAGAAGAACATCTCGGTTACTGTCGTAACCTCCGTTCCCTGTGTCGATGTAGTGACACTAGGGGTCGCCCTTGGGAGCCCCAAACACCTTAGATCTTTGAGAAAAGGCCAATGAGAATTGGCGAGTGCAACTTGCATGCCACTCCCCCGGACATACAGGTATAAAAGGAGCTGGCTCGCAACCACTCATTCAAGTTTTGTGCTGAGGAGCCGAGACAGGGTCCCGGCCATTTCAGCGGGTAGTACAGCATTGTGGCAGGTGGGACACAACGTCTCGTTCCCTCTATCTGGGAACGGAGGTTACGACAGTAACCGAGACATTCCCCTTCTGTCACTCACTCGACGTTGTGTCGATGTGGGGGGGGGGGGGGGGGGGGCGGGAGACGTATCTAGTATGGGAGCAGGCCATGCCAGCCGCAGCCTTTTCTCTCTATGTTTTCTCTCCACAGAATATTCAGTTATTCGGCTGGGGCCATTTTAACACTCAATGTATGCACCGGGGAAGGTGTTCTTTACCTTTCCTATCCTATTCTTTCAGGGGGAAAAGACCCTGTGGAGACCACATCCTGCCCGGAGGGGAGGTAACATGAGGCAAGCACATCATGTGGGCTCAGAGCCGCACATGGAAGAAGGTGGTAGGTCCTTCCTGAAAGGGGAGGAGCTCTACAAACATGGTGACCGGGACAGAGAGGGCTCTGTCGAAGGGAGACGCAGGTCTAACAACAGGGAGTCCATACTGTGGAAAATACATCACAGGGGGTTACCGGAATAACCGGCACCTGTGGAGCACCTACCTCAGTAAGGGCATATTAGCACACGTACTGGTTCTGGCTGTGAATTCCTCCACTGAATTCGCGAGCCACAGGGCTAGGGAGGAAGGACATCCAGGGTTCATGGGTTCGTGAACTCGCATGGGAAAAGAAGTGCACATCTTCGTCTCTTTGGAGGGGAAAGGCGCTATACACAAGTGATACACCCGGCCAGCTGTCCGTATTCCCGAACTTACCTGTTCGTACCTGACAGAACACAGGATGAATCCGGCTCAACCCGGAGATTGTAAAATCTTGCGAAGGTATTGGGTGTCGCCCAGCCCACTGCCCTGCAGATGTCTGCTAGAGAGGTGCCATGGCTCTATGAAGGCCCAGGAGGACCACGGAGAGATCCCATGTGGGTAACAGGTGTGGCCTAGGAGGATTCAGCCTCCGGGCACCTCTCAGGAACCTGATGATCAGGTCGTGCTTCCCTAAGGACTTACTGTCCACTGTATCGTGGTGTGCCGCTATGGCGGCCACATACACCTTCAAGGTGGAGGGGGACAGCTGTTCCTCTAGCCTCTCCTGCAGGAAGGAAAGCACTGACCCAACTGCGCATCTCTGAGGGTCTTCAGCTTGGGAAGAACACCAATTCGTGAACTGATGCCACTTCAGGGTATAAAGCTGCCTCGTGGAGGGAGCTCTGGCCTGAGTGATCGTGTCTACCACTGCTGATGGTTGGCCAATTAGGTCTTCCGTGTCCCATCCAAGGGCCAGTTGTGGAGGTTCCAGAGGTCTGGGCGTGGGTGCCAGATGGTGCCCCGGCCCTGAAAAAGAAGGTCCTTCCTCAGGGGAATTCACCAGGGAGGGGCTGTCACGATGAGCATGAGGTCTGAGAACCAAGTCTGGGTGGGCCAATACGGGGCCACGAGGGTGACCTGCTCCTCGTCCTCCCTGACCTTGCACAGGGTCTGTGCAAGTAGGCTCACTGGGGGGAACGCATACTTGCACAGCCCCCGGGGCCTCTTATGTGCCAGCAAGTTTGGGCTGAGGGGGGCCCCCGTCAGAGGATACCAGAGCGGGCAGTGGGAGGTTTCTTGGGAGGCAAATAGTTCTACTTGTGCATTGCCGAACCGAATCCAAATCAGCTGCACCACCTGGGGTGGAGTCTCCACTCTCCCCTGAGCGTCACCTGCCGTGACAGCATGTCTGATATGGTGTTGAGGTTGCCCGGGATGTGAGTGGTCCGCAGCGACCTCAGTCGCCGCTGATTCCATAAGAGGAGACGGCGGGCGAGTTGCGACATGCGACGTGATCGTAAGCCGCCTTGGAGATTTATATATGCTAATGTCGCTGTGTTGTCTGTCCGGACCAACACATGCTTGCCCCAGATCAACAGCAAAGAGCCTCCACAGTGCGAGAAATACTGCCAGCAACTCAAGGCAGTTGATGTGACAACACAGTCGCGGTCCTGTCCAGGAGCCAGTGGCTTCATGTCCATTTGGCCATGGGCCCCAGCCTCGCTTGGATGCGTCTGTCATAATGACGACGTGCCTGGACACTTGCTGTAGGGGAACTCCTGCCCATAGAAATGCAAGGTCTGTCCAAGGGCTGAACAAGTGGCAGCAGATCGGCGTGATGGCCAAGCGATGTGTGCTGCGGCACCATGCCCATCTCAGGACTCAAGTTTAAAGCCAGTGCTGAAGTGGTCTCATATTCATCAACCCTAGTGGCGTTACCAGCACCGAGGATGTCATATTCCCCAGGAGCCTTTCAGTGGAGCCGCTGTTCTCTGCTTGAATGACTTCAGGCAGTTCAGCATCAACCGCGCATGCTCGCTCGTGAGGCGTGCTATCATCATGACTGAGTCTAACCCCTTGCCGAGAAAAGAGATGCTCTGAACCAGGGAGAGCTTGCTCTTTTCCCAGTTGACCCGAAGCCCTAGCCGGCTGAGGTGCCTGAGCACGTGGTCCCTGTGTGCGCACAGCAACTCTCAAGAGTGAGCTAGAATCTGCCAGTCATCGAGGTAGTTGAGTATGCGGATGCCCACTTCCCTTAACGGGGCAAGAGCTGCCTCTGCGACTTTCGTGAAGACATGAGGGGACAGGGACAGGCCGAAGGGGAGGACCTTGTACTGAGATGCCTGGCCGTCGAAAGCAAACCGTAGGAAGGGTCTGTTTCGAGGTAGAACCAAGACGTGAAAGTACGCGTCCTTCAGGTCCACCGCCACAAAACAATCTTGATGCTGGACACACGCCAAAATGTGCTTTGGCATCAGCATCTTGAATGGGAGTCTGTGCAAGGCCTGGTTCATAACTCACAGGTCCAAGATTGGCCGCAACCCACTGCCTTTCTTCGGTATGATGAAATAAGGGCTGTAAAACCCTTTCTTCATCTTGGCTGGAGGGACAGGCTCTATCGCGCCCTTGCGCAGAAGGGTCGCGATCTCCGCACGCAAGGTGGCGGCGTTCTTGCCCTTCACCGAAGTGAAGAGGATGCTGCTGAACTGGGGCAGGTGCCTGGTGAATTGAATCACGTAGCCGAGTCGGATGGTCCTGGCCAACCACCGCGATTGGTTGGAAATCGCTAGCCACATGTCCAAGCTCCGGACGAGGGGCACTAAGGGGACAATCACGTTTAACGTACTGGCGGGAGGGAGCAGGGGATGCCACGTTGAGGAGCCTCACTTTGTCTCGAACTTGTGGCTGTGCTGAGGGGCCCTCGAAGCACTTACCTTGCTCCATGTACCCAGCGTCAGGGGGGTCGGCGACAGGGGAGGAGGGACTTTTTGACCATCCTCGTAGTCTGTCACAATCACCTGGCCGTGGGTGTGAGTGTGGTGCGACCGGACGCGTGAAGGCGGGGGGTCCGTGTTCGCGGTGTCTAAGTTGCAGGTGCTCAGTGCCCAGTTGCCGTGATAACGGCGGTCGTAAACACTGGCTATGTGACCCAGGGAGTGAGGAAACTGCTCTTTTATTGAGAATGTGGGGGCGTACATAAAAGAAAAGGAAACCAAGGATTTACCTCCCGGCCCTCTACCGGGGGATGGAGTTGTCTGGATACCAGCTCCGGGTTTGCAGCAGATACCTTGCTCCCTGGGTCATCCATCTCAGTGGCGCTTAGGAGCCTTCCGGGTCCTCGTGCCGGCCCGTGAGGCGTGGGGCGTCAGCTTCCTGCGGGGGACTCTACACTGGGGCCGAGAACTGGGCTCGGGCTGAGGCGGAGCTGCCTGGGCTTTCGCCACTGCAGGGGGACGCCCTCGGCAAGCAGATGGGATACGGGATCTTGAGCCGCACCGGGGCAAGATGTGTTGTATAGCCTCCGTCTGTTTCCTCACCTGCTCTTCTGGGAACTGCTGGGCGAAGATCGAGCACTCATCCCGCTCCAGAGCTCCGAAAGGGACGCTAAGCTGGCCCTGGGGTGAGCTGGTCTCCTCTCGGAAATCACCGGGGGCAAACGAGGGTGCTGGGGAATGGGAGGTCCACGGGGATTTATCTGGCGGAGCCGCACCCATTGAAGCCCCAATATCGCCTCCAGTGCCAGCCAGGCCGGCCTCGTACCCGGAGGTAGAAGGCACAGCACGGGGGGCAGCTAGAGTGGCTTTCCCCCGGAAGAAGGAAAGCCACGACCACAACATTGCCGTGGTCATATTCTCGCAATGAGAACATGAACCATCCATGAACCCGTGGCTGTCAGAAGCGGAGAGATAGAGACCGCATCCAGGAATCACACAAAGACGGAAAGGCATCTTGAAAAAGACACGTCTTTATAAAGATGTTCACATCAATGGGTTTGCTCTAATAGACAAAATATACTCATTGCAGGAATATAAACTCTCTTAGCGCTGTCGAAGCGCCCAGGGGCGTAATCTGCACAGATCTGTGCAGAAGGAGAGAAAAGCCGCTGGAATGTGCTGTATATCCAACAGCAAACGCTTCTGGGGAGGTGAATGGAATGGTAGTGGAAGACAGCTTGCTGACACACAACTGCTCGGCTCCGAAGAAAAAATCTGAATGAGTGGTTGCGAGCCAGCTCCTTTTATACCCGTATGTCCGGGGTAGTGGCATGCAATTCCACTCGCCAATTCTCACTGGCCTTTTCTCAAAGATCTGAGGTGTTTAGGGCTCCCAAGGGCGACCCCTAGTGTCACTACATCGACACAACGTCGAATGAGTGACAGAAGGGGAACAAAATTTATTTTTTCCCACCCCTAATTATCACCATTATCATTATGATCATTATTATATTATTATCATCAACTATTTATTTGAGAAAACAATATTTTTCTTTTAAACCATTCTTATTATTATTATTATTATTATTATTATTAATAATAATAATAATAATACACTATATACTGTATATATGTATATATATATATATACATATCAAAGTCAAAACTTTTGAAAAACTTGACTGAAATGTTTCTCGTGATCTTAAACATTTTTTTATCTAAAGGCATTTGCTTAAATGTTTGAAATTAGTTTTGTAAACAAAAATATAATTGTGCCACCGTATTAATTTACTTCATTATAAAACTAAAATTTAATAAAAATAAATAAATAAATAAATAAAAAATATATGACTTGGACCAAATAATAAAGAAAAGCAGGCAATAAGTGCCCAAGATAGATGGGAACTCTTTCAACACTGTTTAAAAAGCATCCCAGGGTGATACCTCAAGAAGTTGGTTGAGAAAATGTCAAGAGTGCATGTCTGCAAATTCTAGGCAAAGGGTGACTACTTTGAAGATGCTAAAATATAACACATTTTTTATTTATTTTGGATTTTGTTTAGTCACAACAGAATTCCCATAGTTCCATTTATGTTATTCCATAGTTTTGATAACTTTACTATTATTCTAAATGTGAAAAAAAAAAAAAAAAAAATAATCAAAAAAATAATAATAATAATATAATAAAGAATGAGTAATTGTTTCAAAACTTTTGACTGGTAGTGTATATATATATATATATACACACACACACAATGATTAGCCACAACAGTAAAACCACTGACAGGTGAAGTGGATAATATATCATTAAAATAGCACCTGTCAAGGGCTGGGATATATTAGGCAGCAAGTGAACAGTCAGTTCTTGAATTTCATGTGTTGGAAGCAGGAAAAATGGATGTAAGGATCTGAGCAACTTTGACAAGGGCCAAGTTGTGATGGCTGGAGGACTGGGCCAGAGCATCTTCAAAACGGCAGGTCTTGTGGGATGTTCCCAGTATGCAGTGGTTAGTACCTACCAAAAGTGGTCTAAGGAAGGACAACCGGTGAACTGGAAACAGAGTCATGGGTGCCCAAGGCTCATTGATGCATGTGGAGAGCGAAGGCTAGCCCGTCTGGTCCGATCCCACAGAAGAGCTACTGTAGCACAAATTGCTGAAAAACTTAATGGTGGCCATGATAGAAAGGTGTCAAAACATTCAATGCATCACAGCTTGCTGCGTATGGGGCTGCATAGCCACATACACAGTCAGAGTATGCATACTGACCCCTGTCCACTGCTGAATGCTCCTACAATGGGCATGTGAGTGACAGAACTGGACCATGGAGCAATGGAAGAAGGTGGGCTGGTCTGATGAATCATGTTTTCTTTTAGATCACGTGGACAGCCGGGTGCGTGTGCATTGTTTACCCGGGGAAGAAATGGCAGCAGGATGCACTATGGGAAGAAGGTAGGCCAGCGGAGGCAGTGTGATGCTCTAGGCAATGTTCTGCTGGGAAACCTTGGGTCCTGGCATTCATGTGGATGTTTCTTTGACATGTACCACCTACCTTAAGATTGTTGCAGGTCACGTACACCCCTTCATGGCAACGGTATTCCCTGATGGCAGTGGCCTCTTTCAGCAGGATATTGCGCCCTGCCACACTGCAAAAATTGTTCAGGAATGGTTTGAGGAACATGACAAAGAGTTCACGATGTTGACTTGGCCTCCCAGTTCCCCAGATCTCAATCTGATTGGGCATCCGTGGGATGTGCTGGACCAACAAGTCCGATCCATGGAGGCCCCACCTCGCAACTTACAGGACTTAAAAGATCTGCTGCTAACGTCTTGGTGCCAGATACCACAGGACTCCTTAAGAGGTCTTGTGGAGTCCATGCCTCGACGGGTCAGAGCTGTTTTGGTGGCATGAGAGATATTAGGCAGGTGATTTTAATGTTGTGGCTGATCGGTATATATATATATATATATATATATATATATATATATATATATATATATATATATATATATATATATATATATACTGGATTTTGTTTTGCTCTATATTCGACAGAGATGCTATTGGAAAGAGTTGAGGAACACAATAAGAACAAATCACAGTTTAGATTCAAACCTGCATCACCTGCATGAGCAGCACAGCTCAACAGGTCATCATGGCTCCAAAAAACAAATAAAAAATAAATAACTAAAAATTCCTCTACCTAAACTGAAAAAGCTGGTTTAATTTAGAGTATCCACAAAAAATAAAACTAGATATTACAAGTGTGATAATAGAAAGAAAACTAATTTCTTAAAAAGGCCAGTTTTGATGTTTGTTTTGTTCCTGCATAAAGTACACACAATAGACTGACTCTTTCTGTGTTTCTGACAAGGATGTTTGAGTTGAGATTTCTTTGTAGAGTATATGTCTGTTTTTGACTGGTAGGACCTTGCAGCGATGCTAGTTTTGATCTATTTTCTTGATATGTGGCACTGAAGCCAAAATCCTTTCATTGATTGGCAAACCTAGAGACCCAAACTGTTGGCACGAATGCCTGATCCTCTGGCGGCGGTGTGAAGTACAGGCTCAAATCCCTCTACCTGCTTCATGCATTTCTTTTCTTGGAGAATGGCCTTACGTGACACACAGAACTGAATAAAATATCAACAGAAAAGCAGCCTCAGTTGATTTTATACTGAAGCAAGATGAAATGTGAGGGACTTAATTTTCTCCGTAAAAGTGATGTGTAATTTTTTCAATATTACAAATATTTCTCTACCCCAGCTTAATATTGTATATAAGTATATTTGTGGTTTGAATTCTCAAGAAGTGCAAACACTATGGCACTATCAAACCATTGCTTTGTTTGTTGATCCTGACCAAGCAACACTGGCTCAACCAATGGTGTGAGTTGGGGAATGACTATCAGTTTGGGTGCAAAATTTTCACACTTCACATAAAATAAACGGTTCCATTACTCTGTTCTCTCAAGTGATGACAGAAAGAGGATGATTAGGAGGAGGAAGAAGAGGGGAAAGAGGAGGAAAATATACTATATACTAAAACACTTTCTTTTGAGTAAAAATAAAGTTTGACTAAAAACTATAGAGAAAAAGATTAAAAAGACATTTACATTGTGACTTTGAAATATCCATCTTGAAGTTTCCAGCACATCCCAGCCTTATTCTCAATTATTAAATTTATATATATATATATATATATATATATATATCAGGATGAATTCAGACAAGACTCAAGTGAAAATATTAGCTAAGCCATTCATTTCTTACTTTAAAACTGTGATTGAACCTTGTCACACAGCTTTTACTCTTTCATTTGCATGTATGAATTTGGAAGATGCTTTTATCCAAAGCGACATTTTCCATGAGTATGCATGTTCCCTGGGAATCAAACCCATGAACTTGGCATTACTAGCACCATGCCCTACCAGTTTAGCTACAGGAACACACTTTCAATGTGGACAATCAAATTACATATTTTGTAATGTAATATATAAACGTATTTTGTTGCTCCTCGTTAGGAGACGGTGTGACTGAATATTCGCAATAGCGTTAAAGATTTTTTAAATTAACACAGGGCCTTCAGGCTACAGCCACTGAACAAATATAGTATAACGAATGAGGCTAGTATCCCTTCAGCTGACCACCAGAGGGAGCCCTCTCCTGAATACTGACACTGAACCATTTCTTCTATGGTGACTTCCTGTTTGTATCATATAAATATCCATGCCTTGCCATTGTGACCTTGTGAATTATTGCCAGTTTCACTGCCTTATCAAGCGTTATTCTCATTGTCTGTTTCATTACCTGCTTGTTATGACTATTGTGCCTGCTTGCTCTGTTTGCCTGGTTGGACTGATTACCTGTTAACAACTACTTTACCTGCTTCACGACTACATCTCTGCCTTGTGTTCTGGATTTGTATGCTGATTGTAAATAAACTTCCTGCATTTGGATTCTACCTTCGCCTCCCTCACAGAATACTTCGCCACCAATGAATCCAGCGGAAGTTGCTCAGCTGCAGGCTGCATTCACTCACCAGAGCGAACTGCTTAAAAGTTTCCAGGAACAACTTAACCACCTAAGAGCTGCAAATGAGAACCTCACTCTCTATATCCGTTCTCTTCCATCTCCACAAGCTACACCGGTAAGATTCACTCTTCCTGATAAGTTTGATGACTCGCCAGAGAAATGTAAGGGGTTTTACGTCAATGTAAAGTATATTTATCCAATCAACAAGAGTCATTCAGTCAGGAGTCCAAGAAATGTGCATTTATGATGACATTACTTACCAGTAAAGCGTTAGATTGGGCCTCAGCTGTTTGGGAAAGTGATGATCTGCTTCAAACGTCATTTGATTACTTCACTTCCCAGTTCCATGAAGTGTTTGAATACCCAGAGGGAGGTAAAGTTGTCTCTGTTCAGCTGCTTCATGTACACCAGGGTTCATGTTCTGCAGCTGACTTTGCCACACACTTCAGGACATTAGCAGCCCAAAGTGGATGGAATGAAATTGCACTCAAGACTGTGTTCAGAGAGGGACTAAACAACAATCTGCAGGCTGAACTTGCATGTAAGGGTGAGGATTCAACTCTCACTGAATTCATTTCATTGGCAGTAAGGATTGATAATTTACTGTGCAATTTACCACGCTCAAAGATTAGCTCCAAGTCACGGCCCTCAGTCCATAGTCAAGTCCAGGCATGCCCCGAAGCTCCTGAACCGATGCAGATCACTTATACCAGAGTTTCTGATGAAGAACACGATCATCGTCATCGGGAGCGACTGTGTTATTACTGTGGTGAAGGGAATCATCGAAACTCCACATGCCCACACAAAGGCAAGAAATATCAAGACTCCAGAACTATTGTGAGTACCATGAACATTTTATCTCCCACTAACCACAGTTTCTCTCCCCACTGAGCTTTCCTTTGATGATAAACTGAAATCTGTTTCTGCACTCATTGGCTCAAGGGTTGCTGTGAATTTAATTCACCAAGGGCTAGTACGAGAGCTCCATATCCCTACAGTACCTTGTATACCCACCAGTAACATTACTGCTGTAAATAATGCACCTATAGGCACAGGTATCACTCACCAAACTGTTCCAGTGACACTATGGGTTGGATTGTTCCACACAGAGATCATATCTTTCTATATCATCGACTCACCCAAGTATCTTCTCATCCTGGGTCACCCATGGCTGGCTATCCATGATCCCATCATCTCCTGGAACCAGAGTGAGTTAAAACAATGGTCAGATTGTTGTCAGTAACACTGTCTTCACGTCACAGTCACCATGCCATGTTTAACTACTAGCATTGAAAGTCCTGAGAACCAAGCTCAAATCTAGGTCCCCAGGGAATATTCTGAATTTGCCGAGGTATTCAGCAAAATCAAGGCAACCCAACTACCCCGTTATCGTCCATGGGATTGCGCTGTTGAGTTACTTCCCAACATGGCACCCCCTAGGAGCAAAGCCTATCCATTGTCAAGACATGAAACCATGGCCATTGAGACTTGCATCGAGGAGGCTTTAGCTTCAGGGTACATTCGTCTTCCACCTCACCAGCTGCAGCAGGCTTTTTCGTCGGGAAGAAAGATGGAGGTCTCCGTCCATGCATTGACTACCAGATCTTCAGAGACCTCCACAACAGATGTCATCGCCTACATTGACAACATCCTCATACTCCCAAGATAAAGCACAACACAAAGACGTTAAAATGGTCTTCTCCCGCCTTCTGAAGCACCAACTCTATGTGAAAGCAGAAAAGTGCAAGTTCCACGCTACACATACAACATTGTTGGTATATCATCAGTCATAGGTGTTGAGATGGATGACTCCAAGATCAAGGCAGTCACGGAGTGGCCAAGACCCAACACTGTTAAGGAGCTACAACGTTTCCTGGGTTTTGCGAACTTCTACAGGAGATTTATCCACAACTACAGTCTCTTCTCTGCCCCTTTAACGTCATTGCTCAAAGGAAAACCATCCAAGCTACCGTGGAGTGACTCTGCTCAAAGCCTTCAACAACCTCAAGACAAGTTTCACGACCGCCCCCATTCTCAAGCTCCCAGATCCTAACCAACCGTTCATTGTGGAAGTGGATGCCTCAGACTAAGGCACAGGGGCGGTTCTCTCTCAACGCCACAGTAATCCTGGAAAATTTTATCCTTGTGCTTTCTTTTCCCATAAACTGAACTCTGCTGAAAGGAACTATGATGTTGGAAATAAAGAGCTACTCTCCATGAAGTGTGTGCTAGAAGAGTGGCATCACTAGCTTGAAGGTTCTGTCCATCCATTCCAAGTAATCACCGACAATAAGAACCTTGAATACATCAAGGGAGCAAAACGTCTCAATCCACGACAAGCCCGATGGTCACTCTTCTTCAAAAGGTTCCAATTCACAGTCGCCTACCGCCCTGGCAGCAAGAACTGCAAAGCTGATGCTCTTTCCTGTTGTCATGATCCCCTTCACAACATTCCTCAAAATGAATCCAGATTGCCACCTTCTGTTGTCATCATACCCATAAGCTGGGACATCATAGAAGAAATCCAAAGAGCCCAACAAACAGACCCTGCACCACCTGAATGCCCTCCTACAAAATGGTATGTACCACACACTATGCCAAAGAACAATCCAATGGAATTATACCTCCCTCAGCACTGGACACCCTGGCATCCAGAGGACTATAAGCCTGGTACGTAACTCATTTTGCTGGCCCTCAATCATTAATGATGTCACTGCATATGTTAAGGCATGTCAAGCATGTGCACAGTCTAAAACCCCTAGAAAACTGCCAGCCGGCCTGCTACAGTCACTGCCTATCCCTCAAAGACCCTGGTCCCACCTGTCCGTCGACTTCATCACCGAGCTGCCAAACTCCAATGGGTATACCACCATCTTTGTTATCATTGATCGTTTCTCTAAGTCATGCAGACTAATCCCCTTGAAAGGTCTACCCACTGCCATGGAAACTGCTAACGCTCTTTTTCCATTAAGTTTTCAGGATCTATGGTCTACCAGAAGATATAGTGTTGGACCACAGTTCACTTCCAGAGTCTGGCAGGCTTTCTGTAAACAGCTAGACATCAACGTCAGCCTCACATCTGGTTATCATCCTCAGGCTAATGGACAGGTGGAGAGACTAAACCAGGAAATTGGCAGATACCTCAGGTCTTACTGCAGTCGAGAACAACAGAGGTGGAGCGACTTCCTCCCATGGGCTGAATAAGCCCAGAACTCCCCTCACTGGACTCACTCCCTTCCAATGCGTGCTGGGATACCAACCTCCTATGTTCCCTTGGTCGGGTGAACCCTCTACGGTGCCAGCGGTGGATGATTGGATCAGGCGTTGTGAGCAGGTGTGGGACAGTGTGCACGTCAGATTGCAGCGGGCCATCCAGGTCCAACAGATACAAGCAGATCGACGGAGGCATCCCCACCCTGACTATCAACCTGACCAGAGAGTCTGGCTATCTACACGGGACCTCAAGTTGCAGCTACCCTGCAAGAAGCTCAGCCCCAGGTATGTTGGTCCATTCAGAATTGTCAGACAAATCAATCCTGTAACTTACCGACTGGAGCTACCTTCTAACTACTGCATCTCTCCTTCCTTTCATGTGTCATTGTTGAAACCTGTCCACCCGACATCTGGCCCCGGAACCACGGATCCTGAGCCTCCTCCATTGGAGATTGACGGATCACCTGCTTACATGGTCAGAGAGATCATAGACTCATGTCGTCAAGGGGGCCAGATGCAGTACCTGGTGGACCGGGAAGGTTATGGATCAGAGGAGAGATCATAGGTAGCCACCAAGGACATACTGGATCCATCCCTGACCCAAGACTTCCAAGAACACCTGAATCATCCTGCACCACGACCAAGGGAAAACCAAGAAGAAGAACACCAAGAGTTGTTCGTTGGGGGGGTGGTTTCTGTAACAAATGAGGCTGGTATCCCTTCAGCCGTCCACCAGAGGGAGCCCTCTCCCAAATACCGACACTGAACCGTTTCTTCTATGGTGACTTCCTGTTTATATCATATAAATAGCCATGCCTTGCCATTGTGACCTAGCGAAGTATTGCCAGTTTCACTGCCTTACCAAGCGTTATTCTCATTGTCTGTTTCATTGCCTACTTGTTATGACCATTGTGCCTGCTTTACTGGATTACCGATTTTGGATTACTGTTTTGCTCTGTTTGCCTGGTTAGACTGATTACCTGTTAACAACTCATTGCCTACTTCACGACTACATCTCTGCCTTGTTTTGGATTTGTATTCTGATTGTAAATAAACTTCCTGCATTTGGATTCTACCTTCGCCTCCATGTCGAGTCCCTCACATATAGAAAGGCAACCCCTTAAATTTGTCAAGAGTGAAATAACAGAGGTCAAGTTTAAGATGGGTACTATCTGAGCAGCAGCTTCGAGGAGGAAGTATTCACATGGCCTTGGGCTGACCGTTCTCATGCCCCAAACAACTGTTTGCATTCACCTGCAGCAGACAAATGCAAAGTTATTCACCATGAGGTAAATATACAAGTCTATTCAATGCGATCCTAGAAGTGGGAGGCAAGTGTGTACTCATGTTTTTTTTTTTTTTTTAAGGAGTGAGATTAGAAGCACAGTGGCAAGAGATGGATGCACAAAGAAAGTGGGTGAAATAAAGGAACGTTGAACGTTTGAGAGATGACTGCGAATGCCGTGTTTGATGCTTGTGTGACACCCTGTCTGCTGTAAGGTCCTCCAGATGCTTTTTCTCTTAAAATGATAGTTCACCCATAAATGACAAATGTCATCCTTTACTGTACTTTCCCTGATGTTATTCCAAACTTTTTTTGTTGTATGACTGACTGACTTCTGTGTAACGCAAAAGGAGATGTTAGGCAGAATGTTGGCCTCAATCACCATTCACTTTGTATCTCCTTTTGTGTTCCACCTGAAGAAAGTCATATGGATTTGGAACAATATTAAGGTGAGAAAATCATGGCATTTTGGGTGAACTATCCCTTTTAATTCTCACCCAAGAAGATGAAAGGAGGAAAAAGAAACAAAAGACAGAGAGGAAAGCAAGACAGTGGGTGAGTGGGAGTGAGTGGGTTGGTTGCAGAATCAAGAGAGATGGAGCAGCGAACACAATGGAAGAGAGAATTGGTTACACACTGAGGTGTCATGCGCTAGGCCTCTCCATTTCAGAATGGATTGAAATTCCTCACAGCAGATGGTCCTCCAACCATCCAAGCTGAGGAGAAGACACAGAGCACGTCCACTAAGATGTGCCTCCTGTGGCTCCCACAAATGGCATCAATAAATGGAGGATGAGAAGAAAAGGAAAATCAGGCTATTATGCAAAAAGGGGTGAGAGAAATGGAACTAAGAGATGAATCCAAGCAATTGCCTCCCCAATTTCCTAAACATGGCTGTAGGGGATTTGAAGTGTGTGGCTGGTGGTTTCAACACTGTATATTTCAGCACAGTTTTCCTAAAGATGGGTCACAATGATCAACCACTTGTATCACAATGACTAGATTTTGTAAAAGGATTAGTTTAACCAAAAATGAAAATTCTGTGATTATGCTGTTTCAAACTTACTTACTTGCCACTGTGGAAAACAAAATGTGAATGTTTATCAATAATGACCCAGCCACTCTTTTTTTTTAATATATATAATATTAATATAATCCAAAATGTTCCATGGAAGAAAGAAAGTCACGCAAGTTTAGGTTTTTTCAGAGGTGGTTTCCTGTAAAACTCTGAGAATTTGCATCTTTGAATTCATTCCCTTTAAAGCACCACCAATACAGCCATACAGATGCAAACAGATGTCTTTGGCTATTGTGTCACAAATGAGATGACTTTTAAGACACCATGAACTTCTGTAAAATTGAGCCCCAGCTTTGTTCCATTCTGTTTCGCTCAATCCAGCTATTTTTAAACACAAGAGCATGCCTAATGTGAATGCTATAAAGATTCAGTAAAATAGTGCCTAAATTATTTGCATGTGCTGAGTAAGACTTGTGAAAGCGTAAATCAAATTGCAAGCATAAAAAAAAAATTGCACACAGAAGGTTTTGTAAAGGTGTAATTCAAGTTGTAAGTGTAAGAAAAATAATATTTGCAATATTTTAATGCTTGCACAAGTGTAATTCATGTGTTGTGAACCTGTAACTTCATATTTACAGAAAGTAAATTTGATCTGTGTTCTGACTTCCTGTTTTTCATGCTTACACTTTTGGCAATGTTTTTGCACCTAAACAAGGCCAAAAACATTGCAAACCTGCACTCAGCAACATGCAAGCAAAGAAAGGGTGTCATGAACAGCAAAATGGATTGACTGCGTAGAATCAGTCTGTATGTGTAAAAATAAACTATTGCAAATGTGTGAATGACTTGTGTTTGTGGCAAAAATATTTTTCAGAAATAATCTGATATACATTGTTCCGCCTTCCCTTTTGTTTGGCTAACACTTTTTGTATGACTTTATCACTCAAAGAGTTTTGCAAGCATGAGGGGGAAGGTGGTTCTACCTGCTTCCAGTAATATAGTCAAATGAGGTTTTAGGATTAATCAAATAATTATTCAGGCAACCCACCAACTAGTTGATTTTAAAAATAAGTAGACTTGCAAATTTCAAATTTGCACAATATGGAGTTTATTAGTGTAGCCATGCTGTGCGAAAATAGAAATGCTTTCCACTGAGATTTGCTTAAGGTCTCTACTGTCTACCTTAATCTTCTGTGACATTTGAAAAGGGCATAGAGAAAAGACAGAAAGCACTGCCAACATTTGTATACAGTAGATTTTCATATTGAACATTGAACGTAACAGCCTCAGGTTTGCCTGGAGCCCTTAAAAGTTCATTAGTCTGTGGAAGTCATTAGTGCATCCAACAACATGGATCCATATGCCTGAATTACAGTTAATGCAAACAAGATCAGTAGATTATATATGCTCATGCATACTATCATGCATATGAACACAGCATACAGTGCATGCAGATCACATTGCCAGTACTACATGCACCCATGAGAATACACACATAAAGTATCCATATCCATACTTAGCCAATCTAACTAAGATCTATAATCTAGCCATCTCAGTTTTGCTGTGCAAAACAAGCAGCTATTGTGTCGACCTGGTATCTACACTCTCTATGAAGGGCTGTGGAAAAGTGTGTGTAACGGGTAAGGATGGGCAAGAAGGAGGTGGGAACTGGCAGAACAGCAACATAACTTTAATGACTGTAACGGGGTTCGCAGAACGGGCAAGGAGGAGGTGGGAACCGGCAGAACAGTCAACATAATTTTAATGCCTTAACTGAACTTAAACAAACATAAACACACAGACACACACTCAGCGGCCGCGTGTGTCTCTCTCTCTCTCGAACTGGCACCTCCGGCTCATCTTTATCCTTCTCCCGGGTGATTAGGACAATTCAGCACCGGGCGTGCATCCTCACGGCCCGGCCATGCCCTCCTCCTCATCACACTTCTCCACCGCCGGATTCAGGGGAAACATCCGGCTTGATGTACTCCCCTCCACTCCCTTCCTGGAGGGGAGGTGTTGCCCTTCTGGCCGTCCTTCTGCTGGCAGGTCTTTCCCGCATCTCTGGAGAGATGAGGGGAGGGAGAAGGGAGAGGGAAAGAGAGAGAGGACAGAAAGAGAAAAACTCGCTCGCCGGTCCCCGGACATGCCGTCGCCTGGTCCTCAGCCACTCCTCCACCCCCTGGTGGATGGCAGCGAGTCCTCCAACCCCTGGTGGAAGGTAATGGCTCCTCCGCCTCCTGGCGGACGGCAGCGGTTCCTCCAGCTCCCGGCAGCCGGCAGCGACTCCTATGTCCCCTGGCGGCCAGCCGCGGCTCCTTCATTTCCCGGGGGATGGCAGCAGTAAGGACTCCATGACAGCCCATCCCTCCTCCTTCCCAGGTTTCAGCACCAATGTAATGGGAAAGGATGGGCAAGAAGGAAGCAGGAACCGGCAGAACAGCAACATAATTTTAATGACATAAAGAAACTGAAACATAACATAAAACACACAGACACACACACACACACAGCGGCCGCGTGTCTCTCTCTCCCGAACTAGTGCTCCCGGCTCATCTTTGTCCCCCTCCTGGCTGATTAGGTGAGTCAGCGCCAGCCGTGCACCCTCATGGCCCGGCCACGCCCTCCTCCTCATCACAGTGTGTGTGTATGAGTGTGTATTGAAACTGATATTATTAATGATATGATATTAAGGTCCCATAGCTTGGGCAGCATGTTTTCACTGCTGGAGTTTGGCACAGGCTCTCACCATAGTGTAATCCCTGCACAGTGCAACAGGGAGCACACCTGTCCAAACTGTGTAACACAAACACACAGACATGCAAACAAATAAGCAATACGATCCAAGATTCCACTTTACATTAAAGTGTCAATGCTACATATATTACATGTAATTACAATTAGTGTTTTCAAGATACTAAAATATCAATACCAGTGAAATTTCATGATTCTCGATACAAATTTCAATACCACAGCAAAAATATGTTAATATGATAATGTGCTATTGAACACACACCTTTAGTCTATTCAAAAAGTTACATTTCAATCCTTCAAGTGTTCAGCAATTAAGTATGCATACTTAAGTGTTTTAAAGTAGGGCCCTACTGAAATCTGTTTTACTAAAATCTGTTGTTTTCCCCCAAATCATGTTTTCCTTTTCAGAATTCCATGTTTTAAATAATTTCCTCATCAAAATAGTGTCTAATCAAATTGATTCTTTACTATAATTGTTTAATAATCACTATTATTTTTTACTATTACTATAGTGAATATTACATTTTACTATACAGTTGTCAAATATTAATGTTGCAATTTCTTAAATTTCAGGCTTCTAGATGTATTTTGAATCTAGCTTTTATTTTGACGTGAGCTTTTATATTGACGTGTGTATTTGACGGAAGTTTCACTTGTCTGGATAAACTGTTTGCGCCATGGCTCAATTTTAATTTGATTAATTGTTCATTTAATTGTAAAATGAGTAACAGAGCACACGCTCAAATAAGAGTGTGAGCATTTGAAAGCAGTCGTGTGTCAGTCAGACAGCATGCTGGTATTGAATTAAGTTGGTGCTCGGTACTGCCAGTACAGTAGAAACACTGGTATCATAACATTATTATTTTGTTTTTTGTTTTATGTATCATCATGGTATCAAAGTACTGGTACTTTTGACATCACTAATTAAAATGTAATAATAATGTTGTAATGATTAATGAATGACAATGGCAATAAAAACTGCACTGAAACTGTGATTAGTGCTTGCCCATTAAAAGGTCACCACCATGATGGTAGGGTGATGTGGGTAGATTTCACTAGTACATTGCTACACAATTGAGAGTGTGTTCTGGGTGGTTTATAAGATGCTTACTGATCCATGTCTAAAGAGCCTACCTCCAAGTCTCTATGATATTCTGACCCTATAGCTCAGGTCCCTTGTTCAATGCAAGTCTACATCTGCAAGGTGAAAATCATTAGTCTAATTGCTTGAAAAAGTAATAGCACACCTATCCTTAATAAGCCTTGCAATTTGTCATTCATGGCCACAGCAAAAAACGTATATACTTTAGGTTTAGGGTTTGTTTAAAGCATACATTTACTGTACATGTTCAAAAGCACTATAATAGTGAAGCTCGCCTTAGCAATTGCCACTAATTTCATGCAGCTCCATAAAATAAATACAAATGCATACAGTGTGTTTTTATTAGTATTACTCAGTTCTTACACATTAAAATACACTATAACATGAACACTGTATTGTGACATGTGACCCAATCTGGTTAAAGAAAAAAAAAAGGTAAAGTTTTCTGTTCAAAAATCCATTCCTCAGAACTCCCATGTCAAACAGGAGCAACTGACTCATAAGGACTGATGAACAGGACTGAATAGAGAGACAATGAGAGAGATTGTAAAAGTTAAGGGACGGGATGGTGTTTGGGTACAGGGCAGCTGTTAATTTACCATCTGTGAAAGCAGCCCTCCCAGGGCAGTAATCAGACAACCTATCACTCAGTTTCCTGACACTGTCAATTACACACTTCACCTCTCTCTTGACTTCCAAAGTATTTTCTGTTTCTCTCTACTCCTCTTAAGTACATCCTGAGTGTGTAAATGTTTTCTATCAAATAGACACTGAAGGGGCTCTATTTTAAAAGCGCTAGCACTAAGCACAGCACTATGCCATAAGTCATAATCGCAAAGTCAATGGGCATGGCCATTTCGGGCAAGCAAGCGTTAAGTTTAGGTGCAAGTGGGTCTGGTGAAATCACTTGCGTTTGGCACTGGCACGAAAATTGAATAAGACGTAGCGCACTGTCGTTGCGCACTGTCGTTACGCGTAGTGCATCACTTTGCACAGTCACGAAAATAGAGCCCACTGATGCACACAACATCAACTTTTAGAGAGTGCCTCGAACTTAAACCCTTTTACATGCACAAATTTAGTGCATAAATCTCTGCAAATCCTCTGTTCAATTTCTAAAGACTGTCAGGAACTGGAATAGAGCACAACATTAGGGTTTTGGAAGCAAAATAAATGCTATTAATTTTAACCATTTAGAAATAGATTTTTTGCAATAATGTCGCCAGTTAAGCACACCAACACCATGGTCATTTAACCAACTTTTGGTGCTTTTGGCAGTGTGGGCAGGTGCCAAATCCTGCTGGAAAATGAAATCAGCATCTTTAAAAAGCTGGTCAGCAGAAGGAAGCATGAAGTGCTCCAAAATTTCTTGGTAAACGGGTGCAGTGACTTTGGTTTTCAAAAAACACAATGGACCAACACCAGCAGATGACATTGCACCCCAAATCATCACAGACTGTGGAAACTTAACACTGGACTTCAAGCAATTGGGCTATGAGCTTCTCTACCCTTCCTCCAGACTCTAGGACCTTGGTTTCCAAATGAAATACAAAACTTGCTCTCATCTGAAAAGAGGACTTTGGACCACTGGGCAACAGTCCAGTTCTTCTCCTTAGCCCAGGTAAGACGCCTCTGATGTTGTCTGTGGTTCAGGAGTGGCTTAACAAGAGGAATACGACAACTGTAGCCAAATTCCTTGCCACGTCTGTGTGTGGTGGCTCTTGATGCATTGACCCCAGCCTCAGTCCATTCCTTGTGAAGTTCACCCAAATTCTTGAATCAATTTTGCTTGACAATCATAAGGCTGCGGTTCTCTCGGTTGGTTGTGCATCTTTTTCTTCCACACTTTTTCCTTCCACTCAACTTTCTGTTAACATGCTTGGATACAGCACTCTGTGAACAGCCAGCTTCTTTGGCAATGAATGTTTGTGGCTTACCCTCCTTGTGAAGGGTGTCAATGATTGTCTTCTGGACAACTGTCAGATCAGCAGTCTTCCCCATGATTGTGTAGCCTAGTGAACCAAACTGAGAGACCATTTTGAAGGCTCAGGAAACCTTTGCAGGTGTTTTGAGTTGATTAGCTGATTGGCATGTCACCATATTCTAATTTGTTGAGATAGTGAATTGGTGGGTTTTTGTTAAATGTGAGCCAAAATCATCACAATTAAAAGAACCAAAGACTTAAACTACTTCAGTCTGTGTGCATTGAATTTATTTAATACACGAGTTTCACAATTTGAGTTGAATTACTGAAATAAATGAACTTTTCCACGACATTCTAATTTATTGAGATGCACCTGTAAAGAAAGACCTATCACAAACTCCTGGGTGAGTAACTCACTTTTCAGAGATTCAGAAAAAGGCCATTTGTAATGTCAAATTTATTTATAAATGAAACATAGATGGGAATTTTAAGTAGTTTTCAGTCTTTGTATGGCAGAATTTAATTATGATTGAAGCTCAACTAGTATGATATGTCCTCCACAAATGAAATACATTGTCTGTGTGTAACATTAGCATGTGTTTCACTCATGGGTGTGCACTCATGGGTGTGCTCTGCATCAGTGTGGAGTGGCATGAAACAACTTACGAATTACAAGACTCCTGCCCCCAACCCTGTGGTGGACTAACAACTGGCTGATGACCTGAATGTGTTCCACTGTAGATTTGAAAGGCCCAATCTCACACCCCACACCCACTCTGACCTTCACTTCACACAAACACCAACACCTCCTGCAACCCCCCTCCTCCCCCCTCCTGCTACTCAACCTGCACTTAAGATCTGTGAAGACGATGTGTGCCGTGTCTTTTGAAAACAAAGGATAAGGAAAGCACAGGGCCCAGATGGCGTTTCACCTGCATGTCTTTGATCCTGTGCTAACCAGCTGGCCCCCAACTTCACACAGATCTTCAATAGATCACTGGAGCAGTGTGAAGTCCCATGCTGCTTTAAACGTTCCACTATCATCCCCATCCCAAAGAAACCAAAAATCACAGGACTTAATGACTGAGACCTGTCACACTGATGTCTGTGGTCATGAAGTCATTTGAGACACTGGTGTTGGCCCACCTGAAGGACATCACTGGACCCTTTCTAGATCCCCTTCAATTTGCTTATCGAGCAAACAGGGCTGTGGATGATGCAGTCAACATGGGATTGCATCATATCCTGCAACATCTGGACAGACCAGGGACATATGCAAGGATTATTTTTGTGGACTTCAGTTCGGCTTTCAACACCATCATCCCAGCTATTCTCTGGACTAAATTACACCAACTCTCTGTTCCCACGTCTATCTGTCAGTGGATTACCAGCTTTCTGACAGAGAGGCAGCAGTTTGTGAGACAGGGGAAATTCACTTCCAGCACCTGTACAATCAGCACTGGTGCCCCCCAAGGATGTGTGCTCTCCCCACTACTCTTCTCCCTCTACACCAGTTTTTTGGTTTGCAGATGACACCACTGTCATCGGCCTCATCCGAGATGACGATGAGTCTGCATACAGAAGGGAGGTTAAACAGCTGGCTGTCTGGTGCAGTCAAAACAAACTTGAGCTGAACACACTCAAAACAGTGGAGATGATTGTGGATTTTAGGAGGAACCCCCCAACACTGTCCTCCCTCACCAGTCTAAACAGCACTGTGGCAGCAGTGGAGTCATTCAGGTTCCTGGGCACAACCATCTCACAGGACCTGAAGTGGCAGACCCACATTGACTCCATTGTAAAAAAGGCCCAGCAGAGGTTGTACTTCCTTCGGCAGTTGAGGAAGTTCAACCTGCCACAGGCGCTGCTGATATAGTTCTACTCAGCAGTCACTGAGTCTGTCCTCTGCACTTTGGTTTGGTTCAGCTATGAAATTGGATATCAGAAGACTACAAAGGACAGTTCGGGCTGCTGAGAGGATTATTGGTTGCCCCCTGCCCTCCCTTCAAGAACTATACACATCCAGAGTGAGGAAAAAGGCTGGAAAAATCACTCTAGACCCCACTCACCCTGCCCACTACCTTTTTGAACTGTTGCCTTCTGGCCGACGCTTCGGAGCTCTGAGCACCAGAACTGTCAGGCACAGTTTTTTCTCTCAGGCTATCCATCTCATGAACAGTTAAAACTGCCCCTTTGAGCAATAATTAATGTGCAATATACAGCTTAGTCTTTTTATATTATCCAGCACATCCTACCTCTTCTGCCATTACATTCCCTTGCACTGTATATAACCGATTTGTATTTTGATTTGCACTACGTATGTGTATGTGTGTGTATGTATGTATGTATATGTATGTATATATATTCATATATATGTATATGTGTATATATATATATATATATATATATATATATATATATATATATATATATATATATATACATATATATATGTATATATATACACTATATTGCCAAAAGTATTTGCTCACCCATCCAAATAATTGAATTCAGGTGTTCCAATCACTTCCATGGCCACAGGTGTATAAAATGAAGCACCTAGGCATGCAGACTGCTTCTACAAACATTTGTGAAAGAATGGGCCGCTCTCAGGAGCTCAGTGAATTCCAGCGTGGTACTGTGATAGGATGCCACCTGTGCAACAAGTCCAGTTGTAAAATTTCCTCGCTACTAAATATTCCACAGTCAACTGTCAGGGGTATTATAACAAAGTGGAAGCGATTGGGAATGACAGCAACTCAGCCACGAAGTGGTAGGCCACGTAAAATGACAGAGTGGGGTCAGCGGATGCTGAGGCGCATAGTGCGCAGAGGTCGCCAACTTTCTGCAGAGTCAATCGCTACAGACCTCCAAAGTTCATGTGGCCTTCAGATTAGCTCAAGAACAGTGCGTAGAGAGCTTCATGGAATGGGTTTCCATGGCCGAGCAGCTGCATCCAAGCCATACATCACCAAGTGCAATGCAAAGCGTCGGATGCAGTGGTGTAAAGCACGCCGCCACTGGACTCTAGAGCAGTGGAGACACGTTCTCTGGAGTGACGAATCACGCTTCTCCATCTGGCAATCTGATGGACGAGTCTGGGTTTGGCAGTTGCCAGGAGAACGGTACTTGTCTGACTGCATTGTGCCAACTGTGAAGTTTGGTGGAGGGGGGATTATGGTGTGGGGTTGTTTTTCAGGAGCTGGGCTTGGCCCCTTAGTTCCAGTGAAAGGAACTCTGAATGCTTCAGCATACCAAGAGATTTTGGACAATTCCTTGCTCCCAGCTTTGTGGGAACAGTTTGGGGATGGCCCCTTCCTGTTCCAACATGACTGCGCACCAGTGCACAAAGCAAGGTCCAGAAAGACATGGATGAGCGAGTTTGGTGTGGAAGAACTTGACTGGCCTGCACAGAGTCCTGACCTCAACCCGATAGAGCACCTTTGGGATGAATTAGAGCGAAGACTGCGAGCCAGGCCTTCTCGGCCAACATCAGTGTCTGACCTCACAAATGCGCTTCTGGAAGAATGGTCAAAAATTCCCATAAAAACACTCCTAAACCTTGTGGAAAGCCTTCCCAGAAGAGTTGAAGCTGTTATAGCTGCAAAGGGTGGGTCGACGTCATATTAAACACTATGGATTAAGAATGGGATGTCACTTAAGTTCATATGCGTCTAAAGGCAGATGAGCGAATACTTTTGGCAATATAGTGTATGTGTATGTATGTGTGTGTATATATACGTGTATGTGTGTATGTATATATATATATATATATATATATATATATATATATATATATATATATATATACATATTGTATATTGTTTATTATATATATACTTTTTCTTTTCAATATTTATCTATTTTTTATTAATGTTTTATTATTTTTTAAAAGTCTTGTTGCTGTTTTTGTATTGTTGTGTACTGGAAGCTCCTGTCACCAAGACAAATTCCTTGTATGTGTAAGCATACTTGGCAATAAAGCTCATTCTGATTCTGATTCTGATTCTAACAAAATACTCCAAACAGTCTTTAGAAATCAAAGACAAGAAAACAAAGAAGTCAAAATGTAATAATAAGTAAATGTGTTTGAATATCATAAATATTTGTGTATCTAAAGTGGATTCCTAAAGACTTTTATGTGCATACCTGTTTGTAAAATGGTTAACTTTTTACAAGCAGTCCATATCTTAATGCACACAGTGTCTATTTGAACATAAAGAAACAAACATGTGCGAGAACGTACATACAAATAGCTGAGATAACCTTGCTCCTTTTCAACTTCACTGATAACAATGACACATTGCAGACACTGAACAACGCAGTCTCACATCGAAGTCGTGACACATTCACAATTTAGTCTGAAGACGCTACTTCACTTTAATCTCACCAAGGGGATGAGTAAAATTCCATAAAATCTCTGTGTCATTAATTTGAGAGAGCTTCATAAAAATATTACACAGAATCGCACTCATTAGCATTCTGGATTACAGAAAGTGTGGCATATGGTGCTATTTTCTGTTGCATTTCATCACTGTTGCATATACTATTTACTGAATACACATGGTTAAGTAAATTATACTGCAACCTTTCTGTCATGCATTTGATGACTTTTTATAGTGCTGAAATGAAAGTAATGAGCATATGAAGAGTACAAGTTTTCTTCATCTAAACATTGGCTAACATAAAAAAAAAAAAATACAAAAAATAATAAATAAAAAATCAGAGCGAGAGAGAGAGAGAGAGAGAGTTGAAGAGACTGTCCCTGTCCCTTCATGCTGTGTCTTTCTGTGAAAAAGAACAACAACCAAGCAAGCAGCAAACACAATAAGTTTAAAGATGCAGCTCCATTATTAACGGTGTGTGCGCTTGACGGACAGAACACTATGAGATTCGCAAAGAGAAGAGAGGAAATCATTAAACAGTGCCTGATCTCTGTCACACTGCATCAAACTTTGTAATCCCTGATACCCATGACTCAGGCATGCTCTGTGTTCAGAATCAAATAGGAACTTTGCATTCACTCGCAGTTCCCTACCTGTCACTCACTCAACGTTGTGTCGATGAAGTGACACTAGGGGTCACTCTTGGGAGCCCAAAACACCTCTGATTTTGAAAAAAGGCCAATGGGAATTGGCGAGTGGAATTTGCATGCCACTCCCCCCGGACATACGAGTATAAAAGGAGCTGGTTCGCAACCACTAATTCAGATTTTCTCGAAACTAATTCGGAGCCGAGCAGTTGCATTCAGTGCACTGAATTCAATCTCACTACTTTTCACCTTAAACTGCTGGATCTAAGACGCATTTCAGCGGCTTCTCCCCCTCTGCACCTGTGGAGTGCAGAGAACACCCCTGGGCACTTCGGCAGAACTAAAAGAGTATATTCTAAAAGAGTATATTTTCTAACTAAAAGAGTAGCACTCACGGAACGTCTCTTTAAAGATGCCTTTCGTTTTGTGTATTATTCCTGGTTGCGGTCGTTATCTCTCCACTTCTGACGGCCACGATCGCTGTCTTACGTGTCTGGGCGCTGGCCACGCGGAGACATCGTTCGTGGATGGGTCATGTCCCCATTGCAAGAACATGACTATGGCAACATTGTGGTCGCGGCTTTCCTTCGTAAGAGGACAACCCACCCCAGCGGCTCCCCGACTCGGTCCTTCTACCTACGGGTATGAGGCTGCGTCGGTTAGCAGTGGGGGTGATTTGGGGACTTCAATGGGAGCACCTCCGCCGGGTAACCCCCCCATGGACCTCCCATTCCTCAGCATGCCCGCTCTCAGATGAGACCACCGGCTCCTCTCAGGGTGAGTTCGACCTCTTATTCGGAGCCCGGGAAGACGATGAGCATTGGAGAGCTTCCTCCTTCGGGTATGGTTGCCCAGTCTCAGGCCGATGCAGAGCTGACGGACATGCTTTCCCGGGCGGCCGCGAGCATCGGGCTAGAGTGGAACCCTCCACTCTCCCCTGAACCGTCGCGGCTCGATGATTGGTTCCTGGAACTAGAGTGCCACTCACGGCTGCACCCCGCCTCGGTCCCTTTCTTCCTGGAGGTGCATGAGGAGCTGACGAGATCGTGGGGGGCACCTTTTACTACCCGATCCTGGTCTTTCAGCTCCCCGCTCTCACTACCCTCGATGGTGGGTTGGACAGGGGGTATTCGGTGATCCCCCAGGTGGATAAGGTTCTCGTGGTGCACTTGTGCCCACAGAGCGCTGTCACCTGGCATGGGCACCCGAAGCTTCCGTCCAGGGCCTGTAGGTTTACGTCATTTCTGACGGCTAAGGCCTACGGTGCCGCTGGACAAGCTGCCTCCACCCTGCATACCATGGCTCTCCTGCAGGTACACCAAGCCAAGGCACTAAAAGAGCTGCACGAGGTTAGTTCTGAATCAGGATTGATGCAGGAACTGCGCTCAGCGACCGACCTCGCTCTCCGGGTGACAAATGTCACGGCGCAGTCTCTTGGGCAGGCGATGTCCACCTTGGTGCTCCAGGAACGCCACCTTTGGCTCAACCTGGTTGAGATGAGAGAAGCTGACAAGGCACAGTTCCTTGACGCCCCCATTTCCCAGGTTGGCCTGTTCGGCGACACCATCGAGGACTTTGCCCAGCAGTTCTCGGCGGTGAAGCAGCAGACGGAGGCTATTCAACACATCCTGCCCCGGCGCGGCTCAAGACCCCGCACCCTGTCTGCTCGTTGCCAAGGGCATCATCCTGAAGCAACAACACCGGCTCCGCCGCAGCCCGCCCCCGCGGCCTGGTCCCGGCATGGAGCCCACCGCAGGAAGCAGATGCCACCCGTCTCACTGCCGGCCGCCAAGAACCTGAGGAAGGCTTCAAAGTGCCCCTGAGATGGGCGACCCAGGGACGAGGAGACCCGCTACTCTGGAGCTGGTGGATAGACCACTCCATCCCCTGGTGGAGGGCCGGGGGGAGAATCTTTTGTTTCATTTTATTTCGCCTTATGCCCAAGAGGCTGCAGTACCCAAAAGTTCAACAAAAGAGCGGTTTTCTTGTTCCATGGGTCACATATATGTTGCGCACGGCCATCGTCACGACCGCCGTCCTATTTCGGCAGGTTCGGCGCTCCAGCGCTGTGGGATTGTCCGATGTGGGATTGTCCCCTTGGTCCCCCTGGCCTGGAGTTTGGATGTGTGGCTTGCGCTCTCCAACCTGTCACGATGGCTGACCCGGACCGTCCGACTCAGCTACGTGATTCAGTTCGCCAAGCACCCGCCCAGGTTCAGCGGCGTCCGCTTCACTTTGGTGAAAGGCGAGAACGCCACTACCTTGCGTGCGGAGATCGCTACCCTTCTATGGAAGGGTGCGATAGAACCTGTCCCTCCAGCTGAGATGAAGAAGGGGTTTTACAGGCCCTACTTCATCAAACCAAAGAAAAGCGGTGGGTTGCGGCCAACCTTGGACCTGCGAGTATTGAACCGGGCTTTGCACAGACTCCCGTTCAAGATGCTGATGCAAAAACGCATTCTAGCGAGCGTCCGGCATCAAGATTGGTTTGTGGCGGTAGACCTGAAGGATGCGTACTTCCACGTTTCGATTTTACCTTGACACAGACCCTTCCTGCGGTTTGATTTTGAGGGCAGGGCATACCAGTACAAAATCCTCCCCTTCGGCCTGTCCTTGTCCCCTCACGTCTTCACGAAGGTCGCAGAGGCAGCCCTTGCCCCGTTAAGGGAAGTGGGCATTCGCATGCTCAACTATCTCGACGACTGGCTAATCCTAGCTCACTGTCGGGATGTGTTGTGTGTGAACAGGGACCTGGTGCTCACGCACCTCTGCTGGCTGGGGCATTGGGTCAACTGGGAAAAGAGCAAATATGCGTTTCCCCCAGTGAGCCTACTTGCACAGACCCTGTGAAAGGTCAGGGAGGACGAGGAGCAGGTCGTCCTTGTAGCACCCTACTGGCCCACCCATATGTGGTTCTCGGACCTCACGCTCCTTGCGAAAGCCCCCCCTCGGCGAATTCCCCTGAGGAAGGATCTTCTTTCTCAGGGACATGGCACCATCTGGCACCTGTGACCAGACCTCTGGAATCTCCACATCTGGCCCTTGGACCTGCGGTGGTAGACACAATCACTCAGGCTAGGGCTCCCTCCACGAGGCACCTGTATGCCTTGAAGTGTCATCTGTTTGCTAAGTGGTGTTCTTCCCGACGCGAAGATCCCCAGAGATGTGCAGTTGGATCGGTGCTTTCCTTCCTGCAGGAGAGGCTGGAGGGGCGGCTGTTCCCCCTCCACCTTGAAGATGTATGTAGCTGATGTTAAGTATTTGGGGAAGCACGACTTGATCATCAGGTTCCTGAGAGGAACCAGGAGGTTGAATCCCTCCAGACTGTGCCTCATCCCCTCGTGGGACCTCTCTGTAGTCCTTCGGGGTTTATGGGGAGCTCCCTTAGAGCCCCTTGAGTCAGTTGAGCTTAAGGCATTCTCTTTGAAGACTGCCCTCCTTACTGCGCTCACTTCCATCAAGAAGGTAGGGGACCTGCAGGCATTCTCTGTCAGTGAAACGTGCCTGGAGTTCGGTCCAGGCTGCTCTCACGTGATCCTGTGCCCAAGATTCCCACGACCCCGTTTAGAGATCATGTGGTTAACCTGTAAGCGCTGCCTCAGGAGGAGGCAGACCCAGCCTTGGCGTTGCTGTGTCCGGTGCATGCTTTATGCATCTATTTGGATTGCACGCAGAGCTTTAGAAGTTCCGAGCAGGTCTTTGTCTGCTTTGGCAGACAGCGGAAAGGGAGTGCTGTCTCCAAACAGAGGATCGCTCACTGGGTCATTGACGCCATCGTGATGGCATATCACGCTCAGGACCTGCCACCCCCTGTGGGGCTACGAGCCCACTCTACTAGGAGTGTGGCTGCCTCCTGGGCCCTGACCAGTGGCACCTCCTTGGAAGACATCTGCAGAGCAGCGGGCTGGGCAACACCCAACACTTTTGCGAGGTTCTAAAATCTGCGGGTTGAGCCGGTCTTGTCCCCTGTATTGTCAGGTACGAGCAATTAAGTTCCAGGACAGCTGGCCGGGTGTACTGCTTGTGCATAGTGCCTTTCCCCTCCCCTGAGGTGAAGACGTGCACTTTTGACTCTCAGTCGTGTTCACAAGTTGTGATCCCTGGATGACTTTCCTCCTTAGCCCTGTGGCAGATGAGTTTGTGGAGAAAATCGCTACCGACTCAGTACATGTGCTCACTAAACCCTGTACTGGGGTAGGTGCTCCACATGCATTGGTTCCCCATAGGTGACCCCATGTGATATATCTGCCGATAAATTGTTTCCCTGTCGGTAAACTGCGTCTTCCTTGTGTAGAGGTTCCTCTGCCCCAGTCACTGTGTTTGCAGAGCTCCTCCCCCTTTGGGTAGGACCTACAATGGGACTTCTCCACATGACATACTTCCGACAAGACTCTGTAAGACCATATGATGTATTTACACTCAAAATCCCCCCCCCCCCCCAGGCAGGGTGTGGTCTCTGCGGTGTCTTCCCCTTGGGAGTGACACCCCCCGACGAGACACTTATGGCCCCCAGCCGGTAAACAAATTTCCACTCTTTCTGGGGAGAAAAAAGAGGAAAAGAGGCCACGGCTGGGCTAGCCTGTCCCTATTTGTTGGGCAAGTCGACTTGTTCCCAAAGGACCATTTGACACTCATAAAAGCGTTGGGGGAGGTTACGTGACAGCCTGGTGCACTGGCTACGAGGCACACAGCGGTCTGCCCATCTCGCACCGCCAGTCCACATAACACAGTTCAGCTTATTGTGGCGTTTCGTATAGGGACCCCTAGTGTCACTACATCGATACAACGGAATTTACACCGGGAGATAAAGTCTTTGTATAGCTCCCCACATTGAGCTTGCTTTTATTCTACACTGGATTTAATGAAGGGATATTGGCAGATCCCCTTAACTCCCATGTCCCATGAAAAGATGGCATTTTCTACACCACTGGGATTACACCAATTTGTGATGCTTCCGTTCGATTTGTTTGGGGCCCCGGCTACGTTTCAGCGGCTCATGGACCGAATTCTCAGACTGCATGCTGCTTACGCCGCTGCCTAACTGGATGATATCATTATTTACAGTAATGATTGGCAGCACCACCTGCAGCATCTGAGGGCTGTCCTGTAGTCGTTGAGACGAGCAGGACTCAGGGCAAACCCAAAGAAGTGCGCAATTGGGCGGGTGGAAGTATGGTATCTGGTCTTCCACTTGGGATACCAATAGCAGCCTGTCCGAGACCTAAGACCAAAAGGAAGGTGACACAGTTCCTGGGGCTGGCTGGCTATTATCATAGGTTTGTTCCTAACTATTCGACTGTCACCAGCCCGCTGACTGATCTTACTAAAAAAGGAGCACCAGATCCAGTCTAGTGGATGGAGCCGTGTCAGCAGGCGTTCAAGCAGGTGAAAGCTGCACTTTGTGGCGGGCTGTTATTGCACTCTCCTAACTTCTCTCTCCCTTTTATCTTGCAGACGGATGCATTGGACAAAGGGTTGGGAGCGGTACTGTCCCAGATGTTGGAGGGGGAGGAGCGCACTGTGCTGTACATTAGTCTCAAACTCTCACTGAGGGAGACTAAGTACAGCAAGATAGAGAAGGAGTGTTTGGCCATCAAGTGGGCAAATGATGACCTTCTGGTATTATCTGTTTGGATGTGCTTTCACCCTCTGTTCAGATCACGGCCCGCTCCAGTTGCTACATCGCATGAAGGATACCAACGTGCAGATTACCTGTTGGTATTTCGCTCTCCAGCCTTTTAAGTTCAAGGTGGTCCACAGATCGGGGCGCAGATGGCTGGGGCGGATTTCTTCTCTAAAAATGTGGAGCGGGAGTAAGTGACAGGCCGGATGACTCCCTGGTCTGAGTCAGACAATGGGGGTATGTGGTGATGTGGCCGTGGCCGAGCGAAGTCTGTGAAGAGCGAGGCTGGGAGAGGAAGAATGGTAAGGATTATCACCTGTGGGAAATTATCTCTAACATCTGTTTGTGTTTGCAGTGACAGCTGAGAGGGATAAAAGAGCAGTCCAGACCACCAGAGGGGGGAGAGAGAGAAACACATGAAGCATTGTGTGTTCCTGTGTGTGTTACTGACTGTTGAAAGGCATTATTTGTGTGTGTGTAAAATTGAAAGTGTGTCTAATAAAAGACTCACGTGGACTGTTACCTGGCTCCTGCTTCCTCCTTCACAAGAAAGTCAAGAGAATTGTTACACATGTCTTCATCATTCATTTTTGGTACTTTTCAAATGTCTTTAATGTATAGATTTGACTGTTTTAGCCTTGTCCCAGACATAGACTTTCAATAGTAAACTTTGAAAATCCATAATAAAAATACATATACAAATTATTAAATGTTTAAAACTTTGATAATCTACTGTAAACAACGAGTGAAATAAACATAAACCATTTAAATATTTAGGATATTGTGTGAGAATGATTTCAAATTGTTTTTCAAAAATTATTACTTCCACCACATCAAACAATTTTGACACTTACAAAAGTATCTTAAAGACAAATGCATTTGACAAGCTGACATAGTGTTAGTGAAGATCATGCTTGAGATGAATATGAGACAAGTGATGTTTGAAGAGAACAAAGAAAAATGAAGGTAAATATCACTTGTGAGCAGAGTATTTTTATTGGGCGTCATTTCTGATCAACAAAACTAGAGTAAAAAATATTATTTAATTGTCTGTGTTTAGGATACATCAAATTTTACCTCTGAAGCTTTAGCAAGACAAAAGAGTTGGTCATTTTATTTAAAAAAAAAAAACATAAAATATGTCAATTCCATCACAGAATTCTATTAAACACAATACAAATTTGAGATTTAATGGAAATGACACTGTGGTGGGAATTTACATGATTGAAAAAAAAAAAAAACAAAAAAAAAAAGAAAACAAATGAATAAATCCTGTGTGGTGCATGTACATACACTCTTCGACATTGTTAGTAGACAAATGTATAAAATGTGTGAGTGTGCAAAAAAATGTTTTAGGGAGACTTTAAGTCTAATAAATTATAGTATATATATATATATATATATATATATATATATATATATATATATATATATATATATATACAGTATTAATATATATATATATATATATATATATATAGATAGATAGATAGATAGATAGATAGATAGATAGATATACACTGGTGGCCAAAAGTTAGGAATAATATACAGATTTTGCTGTTTCGGAAGGAAATTGGTGCTTTAATTTACCAAAGTGGCATTCAACTGATCACAAAGTATAGTCAGGACATTACTGATGTAAAAAACCACACCATCACTATTTGAAAAAAAGTCATTTTTGATCAAATCTAGACAGGCCCCATTTCCAGCAGCCATCACTCCATCACCTTATCCTTGAGTAATCATGCTAAATTGCTAATTTAGTACTAGAAAAATCACTTGTCATTATATCAAACACAGCTGAAAGCTATTTGGTCTGTTAAATGAAGCTTAAAATTGTCTTTGTGTTTGTTTTTGAGTTGCCACAGTAAGCAATAGACTAGCATGTCTTAAGGTCAATATTAGGTCAAAAATGGCAAAAAAGAAACAACTTTCTCTAGAAACTCATTAGTCAATAATTTGTTTGATGAATGAAAGCTATACAATGCTTGAAACTGCCAAAAAACTGAAGATTTCATACAAAGTTGTACACTACAGTCTCCAAAGACAAAGAACAACTGGTTCTAACAAGGACAGAAAGAGATGTGGAAGGCCCAGATGTACAACTAAACAAGAGGATAAGTACATCAGAGTCTCTAGTTTGCCTCACGTGTCCTCAGCTGACAGCTTCATTGAATTCTACCCTCTCAACACCAGTTTCATGCACAACAGTAAAGAGAAGACTCAGGTGTGCAGGCCTTATGAGAAGAATTGCAAAGAAAAAGCCACTTTTGAAACAAAAAAACAAAAATAAAAGGTTAGAGTGGGCAACTAAATAGTAATATTTAACTATTTATTGAGCATTATAAAAGCAATCCACTTGAGGGGTTTTACCCATTCCCCAACATAACATTACTGTAATGCACAGTCACTCATGGATTATTGCCCAATCGAGAAGTTACTTACCAAAGCCTATTTTTTCTTGCATTTGATACAGTGGCAAGAGTTAATTTTGAACCCTAGATCTCATTGTTTACATAATTTCTGAAATACATGTGCATCCCAATCAATGTGCAACAGGAACAAGGTGTTGTTGAGCAGGAAATCCCCCCTTCCAGCCCACAGGAGCAGCGAGAAGCCCCGACACCCACCTCTCACACACCTGCTCACTGTCCCATGGAGAAACAACCACACAGAGAAAGAAAGACAGGCAAGCAGGGGAGAGAGTGATTGGTAGGCAGCCAAGATCAGTGTACTACTTTAAGTAGTGCTCCATCTCTCTGTCTCACTCTTTTATTAATTTCCTGTTATCTTCCAGTTCAGTCACTGCACCTTCAAATCACAAATATATGCAAAACCCAGGCTTGCGTCTTGTTTTGTGACTGCACATAAGACATCCTTAGGCAATGAGGGACCCTCCCCTAGTACACACACTCAAAAAGCAGTTGTGTATGACTGCATGAAGTTTAACACCAGAAAATGTTTGCAAACCTTTAAATCTAATTCTTGCATGATGGATTCATGGTTAATTAGATTGCTTGCTGTAGATTGCTACATTAAAACAAAACAAAAAAGAATGATACAGTAGATGCATATTTTGATATAATAATGAGGGAAATACAGTGTGAGGTGGGCCGGTGCATGTTTGGAACTGTTTGTGATGTCATGACATGTGATTGCTTATCTCATGACATTTCTGTGTAGCCTTCCCCAAAACCTAAGCTAATTAATATTAATGCACCAAGCCTCAGCCACAGTAGGATTGCTTTAGTTTGGCTTGAGATCTATGGCAATTCCTTTAATTTCCTTTTTCATTTCTTTTTGGCAGCCAGTCACTCCAGTCATTTTGTAGGTCAGTGGATACAGTATATCCTCATATCAGGCATGTATGTTTTTTTTTTATTTTTTAAATTCTTGGTGTAGGGGCAAAAAAAAAAAAAAAAAAAACTTTAAACCTTTACCTGTTTGAAATCTCAGGTGCTAAAACTATAGCGAAGCACCTGGAATGCAGTTTGAAGGCAAGCCTATACAATTACATATTTTTAAAAATAATATTGAGTGGACTAAAAGTGCAGGGTGGGGGACAGGGTATCCTTCATGGAAGACATCTATCTAAACCTTAATTGCATGGCTGTTTATACGGTATGTGAAGATTTGTATCTTTGTGTGGTTCAAGCTCGATTGAGCGGTTCCAGCTCCTGTCTGAAACTCTTTTGTATGCATGGGGGATGCTTCTGATTACCTAGAACTCAAATAAAGCTTCTTGCAAATTTTTGAAAAAAAAAATAAATAAAAAGAATAAAATAACAATAGCTCTCTTCTGCATCAACAAAACAGTAATTCTGAATAAAGAGCGAGATTTTGTGCAAAGCACTGAAATGATGTTGAGTAGAGTAATTTGCTGCACGTTGTCTGCAAAAATGTGATAATGAAATTTAATAGTGCATAGATTACCACATAATAAAGGCACTCTCATAGACAAATGATAAAGGTGAACATGTCCTGTGATTTGCTAATGATATTCAGTAGCCCATCAAGAGTCCAGCTAATAGGCATTAGAGCAGCATTACAGCTGAAATGCAAGCTTATTATTAGAGTGCAAACATCTCCACTCACACACATCACAGTCGTACCCCGACCCATCAGAGCTGTGCTTTATTTTCCTTCTTTAATAAACAAGCTGACACACAGTAAGATAATTGCCATGGAAATTAACCATAGGAAAGAAAAATCATAAATTGATATTAATCTTTAATATCTAATTTGTTTCTTCTTGACAGCAATGAGATTAAATGGAGAGCAAATGGAGAGTTAAGGATGGGACTATCTGTTTTGAGGTGTTTGCAAAAGATTTTTGAAACAGTCATCATTTTTGCATTCCATTTGGTGATGCTAGTGGTGCAGAAATTGCACACTTCAACTTTAAGTCACCTGAGTTATGAAAAAAACAACCACTGAGTAATAAATTGTTCCTCTTGGTTTAACACTGAGTGACTGCGATGCTGTTTGTGCCCTCTGCAGGTTTCCTTGTCCTCTCAGCCAGCTTTATTTGGTTGTATTCTCTCATTCCTAGAGTTTCTCATGGGTGGAGTGCACTGGAGCATGGCTGTTCTGCCGGAGCTCACCCATGTGAGAGACATTTGCAGTGTGAGGTTATCTCTGGATCACTGCCCTGGGCATTTCTCATGCTGCCCACAGAACTACAGGCCAATTATGGCCAAGCTCCATCAAACATGACCTAATGAGAGGAAACATTTTGTTTGACAATACAACACTTTACAAACATCCTTTCATCTGTCTTTTATTTTACAGGTGCCAGTGTCGACTGGCTTTCAAAAGTGCTATTCTGCGAAGATTTATCATATCTAGTCAGAGTTGTGAAACAATATGTAGTTCATGTGCTCATGACACATAAGTGTCAATAGGCCTGTCAATTGGAGCCAATGCTCATGGAGGCGCTCATAAATGTGCACCCAGCACCAAATGTTGAAAAAAGCAGCGTTTTCTATAACACTGATCTCATGTGACTATACATCAATACAAATAATAATAATAATAAAGAAATATGTTTAAAAGTTTAGACAAAAAATAAATAAATAAATCACTGACTGCACCTTTAAAACGTGAAACCCAATGGGAGATTTCTCTGTAAACATTATGGTTGGCTAAAGCATGAATGCACAACCGCTGCATAGCTGTAGTGCAGTCATAGTAATACTGTGATTAGTGACTAGGCGGTCAGGGAGAAAGACCATTATCACCATTATTATTAATTAGCGTAAGACTGTTGGAGGAATACTGCATCCCACTGCTTCATTCACCAAGCGCTGAAGTTCATCGTAAGGAGACCCAACAGCAGCGCAGGGCTTCAGACGGAAGACACTCGTGAATCAGACGCTGAATATGCATGAGGGCCACATTTGTTGTAGCACTCAGATGTAGAGTAGTTCTCTTAAATATGAGTCTGGTGATAGAAACCACTGACCCTACAGGGACAGATCATGTCTGTCTGCGGCCTCTGGATGAAAATCCTCCATCTCAAAGACTGCAAAGAGGAATGTGTAAAGGATGTGTTGGGCAAGTTCCAGGGCCATTTCTGTCTCTTAGTTCCAGCTTACTGTCCAAAACCACTCTGCAGAATAGATTAATTGCTGAAAAGCTCATAAACAGATAGTTCACCCCAAAATGAAAATTCTGTCATCATTTATTGACATACATTTTCTTTGTATGACTTCCAAATATCCATTCAACTATGGCACATTTAGATTTGTCATGTCAGGTTTGGTGTCAATGATCACTGACATATAATCTCAATCAAAAGGATGAGCATGATTTTTTTGTGAATAACAACTTTAATTTCTGTCTTTTGTCAATCAAAGCTATTGTATGGCATCAGAAGACTGGGAAAGAGTGCACAATTAATATGGACCACTTTTATGATACCTTAACAGTTTTTTTTTTTTTTTTTCTTTGGTCATTTTGGAGCTTCACAGTCCTAGTACCCTTCGCCTTCATTGAATGGAAAACAGTGGGTGGCTCATTCTTCAGAACATCTCCTGTTGTGGAAGCAAATGTCTTACAGGTTTGGAACAATATAAAAGTGAATAAATAATACGAGAATTTCACTAGTTCACCCATCCATCCAGCCCTCTGCTTTTTAATTTAAACAAATTTAGCTTGCTGTCTTGGATGAAAGGGCTCGAGATTGAGACTTGGAAACCTCCCAATACAGAATGGATAAAGGTAGGTTAGAATACTGAAGAATAAGGTGGAGTTGGGGAGGAGCCGGAAGAATTGTCCTGGGACTATAGTACAGTAAGTGACTGCTTATATAGTGTGCATCCAGAAAGTATTCACAGTGCTTCACTTTTCCACATTTTGTTATGTTACAGCCTTATTCCAAAATTGATTAAATTCATAATTTTCCTCAACATTCTACAAACAATACCCCATAATGACAATGTGAAAGAAGTTTTTGAAATCTTTGCAAATGTATTTATAAAAAGAAAAAAAAAACAAACAAAAAAAACAAATCACATGTACATAAGTATTCACAGCCTTTGCTCAATACTTTGTTGAAGCACCTTTGGCACCAACTACAGCCTCAAGTCTTTTTGAGTATGATGCTACAAGCTTGGCCCACCTATTTTTGGGCAGTTTCTCCCATTCTTCTTTGCAGAACCTCTCAAGCTCCATCAGGTTGGATGGGGAGCGTCGGTGCACAGACATTTTCAAATCTCTCCAGAGATGTTCAATCGGATTAAAGTCTGGGCTCTGGCTGGGCCACTCAAGGACATTCACAGAGTTGTCCTGGAGCCACTCCTTTGTTATCTTGGCTGTGTGCTTAGGGTTGTTGTCCTGTTGGAAGATGAACCTTCACCCCAGTCTGAGGCCCAGAGCACTCTGGAGCAGGTTTTCATCAAGGATGTCACTGTACATTGCTGCATTCATCTTTCCTTCGATCCTGACTAGTCTCCCAGTTCCTGCCACTGAAAAACATCCCCACAGCATGATGCTGCCACCACCATGCTTCACTGTAGGGATGGTATTGGCCAGGTGATGAGCAGTGCCTGGTTTCCTCCAGACATGAAGCTTGCCATTCAGGCCAAAAGTTCAATCTTTTTTTCTCATGGTCTGAGAGTCCTTCAGGTGCCTTTTGGCAAACTCCAGGCGGGCTGTCATATGCCTTTTACTGAGGAGTGGCTTCCGTCTGGCCACTCTACCATACAGGCCTGATTGGTGGAGTGCTGCAGAGATGGTTGTTCTTCTGGAAGGTTCTCCTCTCTCCACAGAGAAATGCTGGAGCTCTGTCAGAGTGACCATCAGGTTCTTGGTCACCTCCCTGACTAAGGCCCTTCTCCCCCGATCGCTCAGTTTGGCCAGGCGGCCAGCTCTAGGAAGAGTCCTGGTGGTCCCAAACTTATTCCATTTACAGATGATGGAGGCCACTGTGCTCATTGGAACCTTCAATGCTGCAGAAATTTTTCTGTACCCTTCCCCAGATCTGTGCCTCAATACAATCCTGTCTCGGAGGTCTACAGACAATTCCTTAGATTCATGGCTTGGTTTGTGCTCTGACATGCACTGTTAACTGTGGGACCTTATATAGACAGGTGTGTGCCTTTCCAAATCATGTCCAATCAACTGAATTTACCACAGGTGGACTCCAATCAAGTTGTAGAAACATCTCAAGGATGATCAGTGGAAACAGGATGCACCTGAGCTCAATTTTGAGTGTCATGGCAAAGGCTGTGAATACTTATGTACATGTGATTTGTTTCATTTTTTATTTTTAATACATTTACAAAGATTTCAAACAAACTTCTTTCATGTTGTCATTATGGGGTATTTTTTGTAGAATTTTTAGGGAAAAAATGAATTTATTCAATTTTGGAAAAGGCTGTAACATAACAAAATGTGGAAAAAGTGAAGCGCTGTGAATACTTTCTAGATGCACTGTATACTAGCAGCGTGATTGACAGTTTTAAATGATCAGGCTCCTCCCGAATAGATATTTGACAGAATGTTAGAGACCGAAAGCCTCAGTCACCATTCACTTTAATTGTTTGAAAAAATATGTATTGAAAGTGAATAGTGACTGTCATTTTTCCTAACAGCGCCTTTTGTGTTTCACGAAATAAAGCCATATGAGTTTGAAACAACATGAATAAATGAGTTTGAGTAAATGACAGAATTTACATTTATTTTTGTTTGAACTGTCCCTTTAAGAATTTAAGCCATCTTCCATCTTCAAAGTACTGTGTGCACATGCATTCGACCACAAATGCCAAAACGCACACTCACTCACTCTCTAAGATCCCCCGTATCACATTTATCTCGCCACACATATCTGTCACGGTACACACAGAAATCAAAGGGAGCAGTCATGCTCTTCTGTACTACATGAGATTCAATCCAACAGATATATTAGTGTCAGTTTCCACATCCCATTCCTTGCCTCCAGTCCCCCCCCCCCCTCTCTCTCTCTCTCTCTCTCTCTCTCTCTCTCTCTCTCTTTTTGGGTGTTCTGCATTCTCAATGAGACATCAATCACAGGCCTTCCCACAATCCATTCTTGTTGCATGAACACTGTAAGGCTTTGTGTGTGTGTGTGTGTGTGTGTGTGTTTGTATGTGATGTAGTATGCAGAGAGATGGGGGTGGGTGGGGGAGGGGTTGTGTGTGTTTGCCATCACATCTCAACAGTCAATAAAAGATCCAAGTGTCAGACTTCAGATTAAAATGATGGAAGAGGCAGTTGGTATGCAAGCAATTGAGACATGGAAACAGGAAGTATCAACAAACATCTGTGTGCAATCAGAGTCCCACTGTTTTAAATGACTTAAAGGTAAAGTGTGTTCTGCGCCACCAACAGCACCAAATAGAATTGGAAATATTATGATTGCTTTTTTTATTTTAATTTTAATTTTTTTTAATTGTGACTGATTGGCAAAATGGTAGTACCTCCTCAAACTCACACCACTGGTTCAGCCAAAGTTTATACTGTATGTTCGGCCTCAATTAGGAAGCTCATGGACATGGAAAGGCATGCTTTACCTTTAACAGGGTATAAATGTTTTTCTAACCATAAAAATATGTGTCATCCTTGATTTAATAAATTCATTAACAAATATTCTGGCACGCAAATGTGTGTGGTATCATTACAGTGATGTCAGTCCAAATGCCTGCCAGTGAATTGGCCTTCATGCCAACAGGTCACACACATACAGAAAGAGAGACGGGGATAATATGGTTTGTGTGTTTATGGAGAGAAAGAGAAGTCTTTAATAAGGTGGATGATATGGCTGGGTCCACACCAAAGACCTCGGCTAAAAGATCATCCCTTGACCTGTCACTCACCTATTCTCTCTCTCCCCATCTCTCTTTTTCTCCCAGGGTTTGGCAGACTAATCCCACACAGCGAGTGGAGTCAAGGGGCAAACACAATCTCGGAACAGAATTAGATGGGCTTGCACACATGAAGCACTGTGCATAGAGACAGTCATGCCTCCCAAGCCACCATCCCTGTTTACCCACACTGCACCAGGGTGTTAATTGCTTTTGGGGGATTAGTCCTGACTGAGCAGGGTCTAAGCCACAGAGCCTTTGCACTGTCACACACGCTGGGCCCCTGGAGCCCTCTTTGGCTCTGGACCAGTGGCAGTGGAGCCGGGCTCTGGATCATCGGTGGCTAAAGTACCGACATTTCCTCAGAGCTGATTGGATATTGAGTCGAGCTTTGGCTGATTGATAAAGCACAGGATGAGGTGAGGAAAGGACAGCAGCTCATTTAGTCTTGAGGATCTTAGTGAGGCTGTTAAGAGAGAAACGAGTGGATAGAGAGAGCAAGGAGACATTACAGGCTGTTTTGATATAAAAGAGCTCAGTGTGCTCTGTTGACATGCTGTAAGGTTCACAAAGCAAAGTGAACTTTTCCCCAGTCTACCCAGAATATTTATGAAACTAAGCTGGAAAAACATTTAATTCAGAAATTGTCATGGTTTAACATGATCACACTGGAAATCAACATGTTTTTCCGAATGTTGAAATCAACCTTATTCTGCCAAATTACTGACAAGCACTATTCACCTTCTGATATTTTTTGCATCAATTTAAATGTGTTTATTTTTCCTGTTGTGCTGCTGACCTCTGAGACACATGTTCTGGTCTATTGGAATCCTGGAAGAAACTGCGTTCACATAATCCATGGTGAGAGCGATTCTGAGGTTGCATTTTTGCTCTACAATTACTTTTTTACTCCACTGATGGTTAGGTTTATGGTGGGGGCTTGGGTTAGGGGGTAGGTTTAATAAAATATGCATTCCTGTTTACTGTATTACATTATTCAAACTATATATATATATATATATAAAATGCTTTTGGTGCTGCTATATGGACATTACACCTGGAAACTGGAGCTCACATGTGCCCATACATTCAACATCACTTCCAGCTTCAGCCACTGGGAGCATTGATTTGAATTTCGGTAAGTACAGCACCATTTCAGCAGCAGAACTTTTGACCTACTTTTTCCAATTTCATAGTGCAATAAGTCTGCTTGGTAACAACAGAAAAATGAAAATTTTAACATGCAACTGCCCATGTTTACATATCAACTTCTATTCAGTATTCAGCAATTTAGCCAGCACTGAACAACAGTGTGTAAATCACACAGTTTATATGATTTTCCAATAATAGAGGCATTGCCGCATGGGTTTTTAATACTTAAAATATCATAACCCAATAATGTGTGATATAGAATTACTAAAAGTTTAAAAATAGATGGAGAGCTGAAGGAATGTCCCCTCAAGCACAAATGAAATGGACCACTGTTAGTGCATTACATGCCTTATTTATGGACAAAGCGTGTATCAGTATACAGACAATGAGAATAAATATCCTCTTTCCACCTCTAAATTCCTCAGGCATTATGTCAGTATGGCCACAATTCCACAATTCTACAGGGCCTCCAGTTTTAAAGAGCATCAGTTCTGCCTGTGAATGGACTCACAAAGCCTTCACAAACTGGCATTTTAAAAAATTCATTGTAAAAATATTTTCATCATACTAATCTCTGTTAACATCCACTTAACAATTTTTGACATTTCTACCTAATTTTATGAGTTTTTAGATTTTCAGTTTGCTTCAGTTTGCTAGTAAATAAATTCTAAGAGGTTGAACAAGTGCAATGGACTTATAACAGCAGGTTGCAGCTTTGGCACCATTTTGGTTTTACCTTAAACTCTAAACCAGCAATTAAATTAAACTTAAAATTTTATTGGGCTGAATTTTTCATACCAGAGGTGGGGGGATAGCCTTTAATTAAGAGCTCGGTCTTTGTAACATGCCATCTCATGGATAAAAAAATGGCATACCATACAGAAAAAATTGACAACCAGTTTACATATTAAATATTGTATTTTTCCATAAACAAAAAAAGCACATTTACAAGATTAGACCTAATTGAATTGTCTGAAGCAAATCTGCCAGATTGAACTGTCTTCTTTGCCTTCTTTATTTTTGTATAACTGATGGTTTGACTCGTCACTGTTTATTGCAGGAAATATGTCAAAGTGATTGGTGGATGGACTCCTGAAAAAAAGAGTGACTGCTCAAAGTGTGCGGTGACAGTAGCTAAATCGATCTGGAGAAAACAGGAAACCATCATCAACAAATCCTAGTTTGTCTGTGCATCAGGAATTTCAACAGCACAGCATGGTCTTTAAGAGGGTCTTTAAATATTCAAGCACAGAAACAGCCTCAGGATAGCAATTACAAAGCAGTTCCCTAATGAGGAACATTGTAATAAAGCGAAATGACTTATGTAGTATTGACAGAAATTAACCGATAAATTTGTGTAACACAAGCTGGCGGTTTAAACAATTCTGGTAGAGCTGACTCATGTTTCACGGAACACTTTATTAGGTCAATAATTAATAAAGAGTCACACTTTATTTGATATGGCAATCGAACATGAATGACAGTATGTGAAGTCCTGTAATCGCTCAGCATGTTAAATAAATCCACATTATGAAATGTAAAATCTGGGGGGGGGGTTGATCACAATTCACTTAAGGTGTATGTGTGATTATTAATCCCTCCATCCTCAGTGCACCAGCTAAGGAGTTTCACCTTAACAGTAAAAGAATAATCCAAATGGACAACTCAATAAATTAAAATTATGTAAATTGGATGTAAATGAGTTTTATTTACAAAAAGATAAACAAGAATAACTAACAAAAACAACAAAATGGTACTAATATGCTAAAAGATAAAATAAATGAATAGGTAAATTATCTTAAGGAAGATAAGTTGCTATTTCTCTGTTAAATAATATGGTGAAAACTTTATTTATATTTAATAAATAACTCAAAGATTATTTGCAAGACATTTGATACAAAGGTTATGTAATATAAAGAACATTAGAAAATCATAAACTGAGAGTATACACTAATGCCATGGTCTCTGGAAAGAGATTTAGTAGTGATATTTACATTCTCCTTGATCGGTCGATGAGTTTGGTGATAGCGACGTCTTCCACTGGGGCTGGGATTCCATTTCAACAGCCTTGGACACGAAGGAGCTGAGGAATGCTGATCTCCTGGAGGCACCAAAAGGGTTCTTGCAATCTGGAACATGCAGATAGACCTTATGTTGGTGCAAGAATTATCATCTGGAACACGTAGATGCACAAAACTTGAAGAGAAGGTTTGCTCTCCAGAGCTAAACCTTGTCGCTGTAGTTATCTCCCTGGTATAGGGACTCCGAACTTGGCATTGCAATAGTCTCTTGTAGTGAGACTTGGTACTTGGTCGATCTTCTTCTGTCTCTCGGATGGACACTAAGAATGTTGGGTGATATTTTATCCTCTCTCTTTCTGTGAAGCAGAGACTTAGCACGTTGGATGGTTTGTAATCTGTTACATCTCATACCACTCAGGCCAGAGATTCAGAATGTTGATTATTATTCTGTTATTGCTCCCGAACTCGAACAGCTAGGAACTCAGAATGGAGAAGTGTAATAGAAGTGTATCCTGTTCAGGACAAAGGTGTGGTCATCTGGAAGATAGTTTTATACCTTCCTGATGAGGAGGAGATTTCAGTTTGGTGCCTTCCTGTTTCAGGGTTATGACTGGCTGCTGACATCAGAGGGGAACACAAAGTGTGGCCCATCCTTCCTCCTCTCTGGTCTAAGGGCAAACCTTAGGATGAGGGTTTGAGAGGTTGCTAAGAAACCACTCATGGACCAATGAGAAGTCTTTTCCAACATTTTGGAAAAGGGGCCTTACTTTCTGAAGTATTTGGTAGTTGTCCGAGCAGCTTATCTGATGGCTGTGCTTGGCATTTGTTTGTGTTGGTCCTGCCACAATCCAATCTGCCTTGACAGATAGGGAGGGGCACTGCCATAAACTGGCTCCTGGAATGGCATATTGTCTGATTGTTCACCACACAGTGGAATGTCTTATTGTGACAATACAGGCATTTGTAATATCAGCAGTCCACTGATGGTCAAGACGAAGCTGCTCTTATAAAAATCGCAGACTGGCCGGGAGGCATTTTCTGCTATGTAATATTAAATTCACAACTATACAGGCACCTCATAAATACTGTGTTGACAACACAAACAACATAGGCCTTACTTCTTGTCCCTTCTTCACTTTCTACCAAATTGTCTTTGCTTTCTACATGGACTCACCTCCACCTTTTCCATTTGAATGATCCGATTTCCCTGTGCTCCCTGTTTCTCTCTGCAACAAGAGGTCTAGAGTGTTCGTTTTGGCCTTGTGAGAAGTATCATTCTGCTGGAAAAGCCCAGCTGAGCTGCACTCCCACAGACGTTAATTGTAAGAGGAAGTGGATTAGTGAATAAGGGGGGGATCAGGGAGCTGGCCGGTGCTGAGCTGAAAAGGGATTGGGGAGAGGGGCACACGGTTTGTTTACAACCGAGAGATCAGATCTGTCCATCTGCAGAACTCCAGGGGTCCGAGAGAGGGTTGAGACTCAGATGAGGGATTCATGTTATGGAGACAGGAAGGAAAAGATGTGCAAGACCACATACTATTTGGATATGTGCACAAAGGTCTTTTCAAGTTGGAAGTTCTCAAAGCAAAGGAAATTAAATCATGCATTTGGTGAATAGATTCATTTGTATATGGGTAGTTGACGCATAACGTGTCCATTCATCCATCCATCCATCCATTCATCCATCCAATATGTTGTTTAAAAATAGTTTTCTATGGAGAATTGCATACCGCACAGCATGTAAATGTCCCAAAATAATTTAATATCAGGTACCCAGTTACTTCAATGCCATTTTCATTGTTTGTTTCCTCTTGACATGATTGAGGTGCATATAGATCACTTTTTTATTAGTTAACGGGGACGTCTTGCTCTCACTGCATTTTATGAATGACTTGCAAGGGTGTGTAATTTAACGTTTTTTTTGGCTGGGCTAATTGGTGATATATTTTGGTGGGAGTCTGTTGAGGAGCGGGTCATGGCCTCGTTCTCTCCTCTGATTAGCACAGGTCAGCGATAATGAGAGGTTCACTGTGGCCCCTCGACTTATCAGCACGCATCTTGGGTCAACCTTTTGATCTCTGTGCTTTGAGACCAGGGCAGACTGACCACAAGGGGATAACAGAAGAGGTGGGGGGATAGCTTTTAATTAAGAGCTCTGTCTTTGTAACATGCAATCTCATGGATAAAAAATTACATAATTAAATAATTTGATAAAACAAAAATGTAAAATATTCTAAAACATTTGTTTTTATTTTTTTACATCTAAATTATATATCTATATTATTATATTTTGAGCAGAACAGTTAAACTCTCTAATTTGTTGTGTTGCACGTTATAGTGACATTTGGCACTCTGCATTTTACTTTGCATTTTTACTTTGAAGTAGGTGCGAGTCACACACGGCAATAATGACAACATAAAACATGAATTTCACAATTGTTTCCAAATCCGCACTGAATGGCTATCAGATATGGCAGGTGTATTAATACTACTGATCAGATGCTGCTGGAGTTTTACTAAAAAACAGGCCTATAATTAAAATGAGCTAATTTTGTGTTAATGTAATTGCTTCAAGGAGTTATCCAGCAATGAGAAGATTTATGATCTGATGAACAAAATCAGTATATTTGATGTGCTGTTTTTTTTTAAGCCAATATTGGTTATTAAAACCAAAAGTATAAAATTGATTCTGAAGTGTATTTTGCCCATTGACCTATAATGAACCACTTTTAGACTCCAGGGTTTATCTTAACACACATCCACAGAAGTAATCTGAAAATATTGTACAATTAAAGGAATAGTTCACCCAAAAATGCACATTTGCAGATAATTTACTCACCCTCGGGCAATCAAAGATGTATATGACATTCTTTCTTCATCAGAACAGGATTTAAGATTTTTAGGAAAGTATCCCAGGTTTCCCTATCTGTCACTCATTCGACGTTGTGTCGATGTAGTGACACTAGGGGTCACTCTTGGGAACCCCAAACACCTCTGCTTTTTGAAAAAAGGCCAATGGAAATTGGCGAGTGGAATTTGCATGCCACTCCCCCGGACATACAGATATAAAAGTAGCTGGTATGCAACCACTCATTCAGATTTTCTCTTCGGAGCCGATCGGTTCTATTCATTGAGCTGAATTCACTGAGTTCATTCACCTCATCTGCTGGATTTACGACGCATTTCAGCGGCTTCTCCCCCTCTGCACCCGTGGACTACAGAGAACGCCCCTAGGCACTTCAGCAGAACAGCAAAAAGAGAGTATATTCTAAAAGAGTATATTTTCAACTCTAAAAGAGCGGCACACATGGAACGTCTTTTTAAAGATGCATTTCCGTTTGTGTGTTATTCCTGGTTGTGGTCGTTATCTCGCCACTTCTGACGGCCACGATCACTCTCTTACGTGTCTGGGCACTGCCCACACGGAGACTTTGTTCATGGATGGGTCTTGTCCTCATTGCGAGAACATGACCACGGCAATGACAGCAAGCCACCCCTGTGGCTCCCTGCCTTGGTCCTTCTACCTACGGGTATGAGGCCACGTCAGTTAGCACTGGAGGCGATTTGGGGACTCCAATGGGACCACCTCTGCTGGGTAACCCCCCCATGGACCTCCCATTCCTCAGCTTGCTCGCTTGCCCCGGTCGGGCTCACGGATGAGAACGCCGGCTCATCTCAGGGTGAGTTCGACCTCTTATTCGGGGCACGGGAAGATGATGAGTTATCGAGCGCAGCATTGGAGAGCGGGCTTGCCCATTCTGACGCGGAGGCATCGGCTGGGCTTCCCCCTTCAGGCATGGTCACCTAGTCTCAGGCCGACGTGGAGATGACGGACATGCTTTCCCGGGCAGCCACGAGCATTGGGCTAGAGTGGAACCCTCCACTCTCCCCTGAACCCTCGCGGCTCGATAATTGGTTCCTGGGTCCAGAGCGCCACTCACGGCCACGCCCCACCACGGTTCCTTTCTTCCCGAAAGTGCATGAGAAACTGACAAGATCGAGGGGGGCACCTTTTACCACCCCGGTCCTGATCTTTCATCTCCCCGCTCTCACTACCCTCGATGGTGGGGCGGCCAAGGTGTATTCGGTGATCCCCCAGGTGGATAAGGCCATCACGGTGTACTTGTGCCTGTAGGTTTATGTCATCTCTGACGGCTAAGGCCTACGGTGCCGCTGGACAAGCCGCCTCCGCCCTGCACGCCATGGCTCTCCTGCAGGTACACCAAACCAAGGCGCTAAAAGAGCTGCACGAGGGTAGTTCTGACCCGGGATTGATGCAGGAACTGTGCTCGGTGACTGACCTTGCTCTCCGGGTGACGAAGGTCACGGCGCGGTCTCTCGGGCAGGCGATGTCCACACTGGTGGTCCAGGAACGCCACCTTTGGCTCAACCTCATCGACATGAGAGAGACAGACAAGGCACGGTTCTTTGACGCCCACATCTCCCAGGTTGGCCTGTCTTGCGACACGGTCGAGGACTTTGCCCAGCAGTTCTTGGTGGTGAAGCAGCAGACGGAGGCTATTCAACACATCCTGCCCCGGCACGGCTCAAGACCCCGCACCCCGTCTGCTCGTCACCAAGGGTGTCCTCCTGCAGCAACAGCACCAGCTCCTCCGCAGTCCACCCCCACGGCCAAGCCATGGTGTGGAGCCCATCGCAGGAAGCAGATCCCACCCATCTCACGGCCGGCCACCAAAAACCCTAGGAAGGCTTCAAAGCGTCCCTGAGATGGGTGACACAGGGGCGAGGAGACCCGCTTCCACGGAGCTGGTAGACAGACCACTCCATCCCCCGGTGGAGGGCCAGGAGGAGAATCATTTGTTTCATTTTCCCTTGCCCCGCTAAGGGAAGTGGGCGTCCGCATACTCAGCTACCTCGACGACTGGCTGATCCTAGCTCACTCTTGAGAGTTACTGTGCGCACACAGGGACCTGGTGCTCAGACACCTCAGCTGTCTAGGGCTTCGGGTCAACTGGGAAAAGAGCAAGCTCTCCCTGGTTCAGAGCATCTCTTTTCTCGGCTTGGAGTTGGACTCAGTCTCGATGATGGCACGCCTCACAAACGAGCGCACACAGTCTTGCTGAACTGTCTGAAGGCATTCAGACAGAAGACAGTGGTTCCACTGAAACTTTTTCAGAGGCTTCTGGGGTATATGGCATCCTCAGCAGTTTCCACACCGCTCGGGTTGATGCATATGAGACCTCTTCAGCACTGGCTTCAGATTCGAGTCCCAAGATGGGCATGGTGCCGCGGGACATATCGCGTGGTCATCATGCCGATCTGTCGCTGCCTCTTCAACCCTTGGACTGACCTTGCATTTCTACAGGCAGGGGTTCCCCTAGAGCAGGTCTCCAGGCATGTTGTGGTTACGATGGACGCCTCCAAGACGGGCTGGGGTGCCGTATGCAACGGGCACACAGCCGCCGGCTCCTGGACTGGCCCGCAGCTGCGATGGCACATCAACTGCCTTGAGTTGTTGGCAGTACTGCTCGCCCTGCTGAGGTTCCAGCCATTGATCCAGGGCAAGCACGTGTTGGTCCGAACAGACAACACAGCAACGGTAGCATACATCAACCGCCAAGGTGGTCTACGCTCTCGTTGCATGTCACAACTCGCCCGCCGTTTCCTCCTCTGGAGGCACCAGCGCCTCAAGTCGCTACGAGCCACTCACATCCCGGGGACCTCACCACTGCAGTGGACACACTGTCACAACAGGTTACACTCAGGGGAGAGTGGAGATTCCACCCCCAGGTGATCCAGCAGATTTGTAGTCGATTCAGTCGAGCACAGGTAGACCTGTTTGCTTCCCGGAAATCCTCCCACTGCCCACTTTGGTATGCCCTGACCGAGGCACCTCTCAGTATAGTCGCACTGGCACACAGCTGGCCCCCTGGACTACGCAAATACGCATTTCCCCCAGTGAGCCTACTTGCACAGACCTGCGGTGGTAGACACGATCACTCGGGCTAGGGCTCCCTTTACGAGGCGCCTGTATGCCTTGTAGTGGCATCTGTTCGCTAAGTGGTGTTCTTCCCGACGCGAAGACCCCCAGAGATGTGTAGTCGGATCGGTGCTTTCCTTCCTGCAGGAGAGGCTGGAGGGACAGCTGTCCCCCTCCACCTTGAAGGTGTATGTAGCCACCATTTCGGCACATAACAAGGCAGTGGATGGTAAGTATTTGGAGAAGCACGACTTGGTCATCAGGTTCTTGGGAGGTGCTAGGAGGTTGAATCCCTCCAGACCGTGCCTCTTGTCCTCGTGGGACCTCTCTGTAGTCCTTTGGGGTCTACAGGGTGCTCCCTTTGAGCCCCTGGAATCAGTAGAGCTTAAGGAACTCTCTTTGAAGACTGCCCTCCTGACTGCGCTCACTTCCATCAAGAGGGTAGGGGAACTGCAGGCGTTCTCTGTCAGCGAATCGTGCCTGGAGTTCAGTCCGGGTTACTCTCACGTGATCCTGAGACCCTGACCGGGCTATGTGCCCAAGGTTCCCATGACCCCATTTAGGGATCAGGTGGTGAACCTGTAAGCACTGCCCCAGGAGAAGGCAGATCCAGCTTTTGGCTTTAGAAGCTCCGAGCAGCTCTTTGTCTGCTTTGGTGGACAGCGGAAAGGAAGCGCTGTCTCCAAACAGAGGATCACCACTGGGTCATTGACGCCATTGTGATGGCATATCACGCCCATGATGTGCCGCCCCCCGTGGGACTACGAGCCCACTCTACGAGGAGTGTAGTGGCCTCCTGGGCCCTGACCAGTGGCGCCTCTTTAGCAGACATCTGCAGAACAGCGGGCTGGGCAACACCCAACACCTTTGCAAGGTTCTATAATCATCGGGTTGAGCCGGTTTCATCCCGTGTGTTGTTAGGTCCGAACAGGTAAGTTCCAGGACAGCTGGCCGGGTGTACCACTTGTGCATAATGCCCTTCCACTCCCATGAGGTGAAAACGTTCACTTTTGACTCCCAGTCGTGTTCACAAGTTGTGATCCCAGGATGACTTTCCTCCTTAGCCCTGTGAGTTTGCGGAGAAACACGCTGCCGGCCCAGTATGTGTGCTAACTAGGCCCTGTACTGAGGTAGATGCTCCACATGTGGTGGTTCCCCGTAGGTGACCCCATGTGATATCTTCCGCTAAATCGTTTCCCTGTCAGTAAACTGCATCTTCCTTGGGCAGAGGCCTCTCATGGTGACCGGGGGTGGTCATCATGGTGGTCATCATGCCTCCCCCTCGGGTAGGACCTACCATGGGACTTCTCCACATGACATACTTCCGACGAGACTCGGTGAGACTCAAAATACCCTGTGGTCTTCGCGGTGTCTTTCCCTTCGCAGTGACCGCCCCACCCCCCACCCCGACGTAGACATTTATGGCCCCAGTCGGTTAACAAATTCCACTCTTTTTAGGGAGAAAAAAGAGGAAAAGAGGCTACGTCTGGGCTAGCCTGTCCCTATTTTTTGGGCAGTCGACTAGTTCCCGAAGGACCGTTCAGTGGTTGCATACCAGCTCCTTTTATACCCGTATGTCCAGAGGAGTGGCAAATTCCACTCGCCAATTTCCATTGGCCTTTTTTCAAAAAGCAGAGGTGTTTGGGGCTCCCAAGAGTGACCCCTAGTGTCACTACATCGACACAATGTCTCGTTCCCTCCATCAGAGAATGGAGGTTACGAAAGTAACCAAGACGTTTTAGCGTCATCCAGTGCAAGTGAATGGACACCACTTTTTTACGGTCCAAATAGCATATTTAGGCAGCATCAAAGTAATCTACATGACTCCAGCCGATCAAGTAATGTCTTCTGAAGTGAATCGATAAGTTTGTGTGAAAAACTAATCACTAATTAAAACTTTATTAACTTTAAAAAATCACTTCCTGTAAACACTCAATGCCTCACGTCGCTGTCGTGTGACGTCATCCCGTTGGCACGTTCACATGAGAATCCAGAAGTTCCGCTTTGTTTACCACAGAGGAACGTACTTCACGTGAGAGTTAGGTCAATTCAAACTGCAACAGAGAGCTTCTGGAAGCGCTAATTTAATGGTAAAAAAAAAATTTAATTAGCGATTTGTTTTTTCTCACAAAAATTTATCAGTTAACTTCAGAAGATATTACTTAATCGACTGGAGTCGTGTGGGTTACTTTGTTGCTGCCTAAATATGCTTTTTGGACCATCAGAAATTGGTGTCCATTCACTTGCATTGGATGAAGCTAAAAACCTGGGATACTTTCCTAAACAAGAAGGTCATATACACCTTGGATGGCCTGAGGGTGAGTAAATTATCAGTAATTTTGTTTTTATTTTTGGGTGAACTATTCCTTTAAGACTGGAAAGTCAAGTCCAAGCTTAGCAGCACAATGAAAGCATTGGGCCTCTGTATGCACTACATATTTTGACCTATAAGGGTCACTGTGTGTGAGTGAATCTCCAATGTGGCTGAACTTGTTTGGTAAATTGAGGTTTGTCACATGACTGCACCACCTTAAACTTGTCCCTAACCTGTCACTCCAACCACCAAACTGGTTTTCTATCTTGAGCAACATCCAACCAGTCCTCTACGTTCTTCGCAAGAAACAAAACTGTAAATTCTACAGACAGTCCAGGGACATATGTGTTGGTTACAGAAGTATGCAAGCTGCCACCAAAAAAATCATGAGATGCCAATAGTAGAAATCACATCAGATACAGATTAGTACAACACATTTGTCTGCAATGTATGGCTACAAACCATACGTTACACAGCCTGGTGAACTAACATGGACACATGCCAAAAATTATGTTATCTATGCCGTTAAGTCTACTTCACCTACATAAGAGGAAAACGTTCAACATCAGTTATTAAGGTAGTTTTCAACATTTAGTTCCAAGACATACTTTTAAGCAAGCATGTGATTGCAAACATAAGCTCAGTTTCATGCAAAATGTTTAATATTCCTTGATATTTTCAGGTTTTCCATGACAGTGGGAACCCTGTAAAGAGCAATAAGTGTGAGCTCCCTTTTGTTTATCCCAACATCCGTTATTAAAGCAGTATAAAGTTGATTCAGGACTTTGTTAACTCCAGAAGAAAATATGCATGCACTCTGTGGGTAAAAATCAAGGTTTAACAAAATATAATCTGCCCACATAAAGTGACGTTTAGTCCAAACAGGGTACCTAATGCTGATCTATGCTGAGCAATGATTAAGACCACAAGACCCTCTATAAATCCATTGGCCAAGCATTCGCATCTGTGTTTGCATACATGCACAGAGTACTGTGGTTCTAACGCTGCACAAAAAAACTATATTAAGTTAACTTCAGCTTTTGAAAAGTTGAGCTAAATTTTTCATTGTCCCTCCAACATTCAAATGTACTGTATTGAATTAAAATACAAGGTACAAGTAAATGATTGTATACATCAATAATCATTATTTTAATGACTTTTCATTTCATGATTAGAGAAAAATACACTTTTGTTTAATCACTTTTTGCAGTTAAGGAATATTTATGAAGCATTACCACTAGACATTATACAGTATTACTACAGTGTGATTGTGAACAATGAAATAACAAAGGCGGACAAACAATGTTTGTGTGGACAAACAATGTTTGATTTTTTTATTTTATTTATTTTATTTTATTTTTTATTTTTATTTTTTTACAGTCTTGGAATTGAAGCAAAAAGTCAAATTCCATTCTGTTTGATTACATTTTGGAGTGATGACATTTAGGTGTGTAATCTGCGCACGCAGTCCTGGGCACCAGATCAACTGACTGAATTAATTTAACCGCTCCTCCCTCTGCATAGAGTGCCTGAAGCATTTATTCAGTTTGTTTTACGATGCTCCACAACTCAAATATCCATGCTCAACTTTATAGTATTCAGCTGGTGCTGAGCCAAGTGACCATGACAACACAGAACTGACTTGAATAGATACACAGAGAATTTCCAAGAACACTCAGACGGCATTGCATGCACATCTGTTTAATTAGGTCTCTCTGTTTCCTTCTCTCTGATCATTTTGTCTCTCTCTCTCTCTCTCTCTCTCTCTCTCTCTCTCTCTCTCTCTCTCTCTCTCTCTCTCTCTCGTAACAGGTGAAGGGAACTGTAAGGGTTTGTGTTAATAAGTGCTATGTAGGCTGCTCAGCCATGTCTAAGGTCAGCACTCTGCTGGATGTGAAGTTGTACATGTGAAAGCAGCTCTCAGAAAGCCCTCATCACTGCATCATGTTTGTGCATTCTAAAGGACAAATATTGTGCCCAAATCTGAATAACTCTGGACTCTAGTGAATCTTTTCAAAACCATATTTTCAAACCAAATATTCACAACAGTGACCTAATATTAGGAGTAAACCTTCAGATCCAACATTGTTTTTGGCAAACACTAAACAATGAGAGTCTAATCTTGAATTCAGACACACACACACAATCTCAGTTTGTAGCTTTGGTTGTTGGAAGCCGTGCATCAAAACAGAAAAGGAATGGACTGACTAATTATCTGCAATGCTTCAGTTTGGGTGACAGAGACTGTAGAATTCAATACAGTTGACTCATTGTCTCAAAGTAAGCAGTACCTGAGCTGTGAAACAGTGAACAACAGTTGGGACGCATGACCCAAAAAGATATGGGCTGAATTAAAACAGATGCCACTCAACCAGTTCCTCTACATTTGAGAACTTAACTCAAACAAGTTGAATTGCATACTCACACACATGTACATGCATGCACACACACTGCAAATGCACAAAGCTCTGCACATTACCAAACAGGCTGATATAACAGTATTTCTTATAACTACATAGTTTATCAGAGTACATCCATGATGGATTATTATTATTATTTTTTTTTTATGTGTGCAATTCTGTATTCGCATTGTTGTGCATTTTAACTGATATACGTTCAGTAAATTCACATTAGGTACACACTATCCTTATGCATCCCTCTTATGTTTATAAGATTTAAAGCAAATGCAGGTTAACTTTCCCTTGTATAGCTGTATAGTTGTTCGTCTCTCAGCATCTTCATCCATAATTTTCTGATTTCAGATCAGTAAAGAAAAACATTTAATATAATAATATAATTACAAATCTAAACCAAGCTTTGTCTGATTATCAAAAAAAAAAAAAAAAAAAAAAAAAAAAGTATCAACCAAAAATGTCAACACATTCACATAAATGAGTATTCTGAGAGTATTTTTGCATGTTTATGCATCAGTGCCTTACATATATTATGGATTTACAATAATCAATAAGTCTCAAAGTCAACATAAAATCAAAATTACCCTTGTATATGTAATACACATTCCTGATGCATGTTATTCCAAAGACAATTAATGTCTTCATAATCTTTGTAATCAAAATTATTGCTCCACCTCTGAAACAATGTTCCTTTTTAGGTCAACATCACCAATCCCTCTTATTTTTTTCAATTCCTCCTCTCCAAACACCTGGTATGTATTACTATTCTAGTATGCAGCAAGCACTTTCTCAGCCTAATCTCATAAAAAGTATGTGACTGTGACAACATTTTTACAAAAAGATATTATGTGGTAACACGTTTCACAGCAGTTCTGAGATGAAATGTGCAATGTGTGGCGCTAAAAGCAAGTTGAATGTTCTATCAAAGAGTTGAGGTTTTTAAGATAATGATTGTATACGTTTTAAATAAACACAACCAGACATGTTTTCGAAAGTGAATAAAAGTAATTGTTGTTGTTGACCCTCTAGTGTTTATTTCACCACGGCAATGATGTGTACAACGTGCCACATAAAAATCAGTTTGCAAAAATGTATGTGTACTAATGTGATACTATTAGACCAGGTTGGTTAAATAGTAATTATTACATTTATCAATTAAACAATTATATAATATTACTAAAGAAAGATGATAATGACAAAGATTTTCTATTTATTTATTATACCATTTATTTATCTGGATTATTGTGCACTTAGAGTATAAACGGTGCACAATAATCCAGGAACATAAAAAAACATAATAATAATAAAGTTATTGTAAATAAGGTCCATTTAGATTTCTATGTTGACTTTAAAGTCAGCATTTTATCAAATCTATCATTTGTGATTGTTTTATTCTATTATTGCTGTGATTCAATGAGACCAGGTTGCACTTTTCATGATTCAAACAATTCCCAAATTATAAAAATTAGGTCCCGCCAATTTATTTTTTTCTTATTGAATCTCTCTGTTTCACTCCGAAATACGTAGGATTATGCAAGTAAAATGAGCAGCAAACCCTATTTCATGTTGACTTTAATGGATAAAATTTGTGCTTGGTAGCTTTAAGAAAGACAATATAAATAAATAAATAAACTTCTCAGACAGTCATCTGACATGCATGCACACAAAAGAGAGATCAGCAGTTGTAATTACAAGACTGTTTGTTCCAGAGCTGTACTGTAAGTGTAAAGAAGTGCATAATGAAGAACTAGTTACTCATGGCTTGCGCTGTGTAGCTGTTCTGTTCTGGGGTTGAGAAAAGATAACAAATGTCCACATCTTACCTGCAAGAAAAAAAAAAGAAGAAAAAAAAAAAAAAACATTAACACAACAGCATTCACAAACATGTGTTACAAGCAAAATTGCCTACAATGCATGTATATTTACGCTGCATTCAGAAAGATTGGCATCCTACAACCAGCACAAGCTGTTAATCATTATTTATTCAGGCTTCAACCAATGTTAAAAAAAAAAAAAAAAAAAAAAAAAAATTCTGCAACTGCATTAAATTGATTTTTTGTTTGTTTGTTTATTCTGCTGAATCAGTTTTACTGGAGCAATGTGTAGCCTACACTCTAAGAGTGGTTACACATTACCCCGAAACATGAGGCCAGGAACAGGTTAGACACCTGACTGCAGTTGGGACACATGCCAGAAAACCTTTCTTTCTTTCCTCTCCAGTTCTCTGTACCAGACAGACAGGTTGCATATTTGACTCGGCAGTGACAACTAAATGCAATCTTACTATTCAGCGCAGTGGTGAGAGGGCAACAGTGTTTAATCCTTTTAGGATGGGCAGGGTTGGAAATTAAACAGAAAGTGAGAAAGAAAGCCATAGGGGGCGGAAAATAAGAAATCCTGGCAGTGGCAGGCGGAAAATGAATATCAGTGCTGCTCAGAAACATGTGAACAGAACTAAACGTCATTAATTTTGCTAAACACTACAAGCCACTACAAGACTTTCAGTCATTTTGCTAGACTCCGCCTCCATGACTGTCCAAAACCCCGCTCTCCAAAGACATATCAGTCAGCCCGATATTATCAAATCCAAATGTGCAAAATGACTTGCAGGCAGAGAATATTTCTGAACTTCTGCCCAAAAAATTATTGTGGTTATGATATGCCCTGCTTCTTATTTTGAATACTATTAAGGCAGAGGAGTAGCCTATGCATATTGGGACAAGATACCCCTTTCTCTCTTCCCTCCATTTCTCACAAATCTACAATGCTATTATGCGGTTTGCAGTCAACCGAGCTGCAGATCTGAAGCAAGAGGATGTCTGGAATACCTGTGGTATCTAGTTTAAGCATCAGTCAGTTCAGTGTGTGTAAACTACGGCTGCCTAGGAACTGCAATGCACAGGAGGCTATTTACAAATACAGAGTTAATATTCCTCTCATCTCCTGATAGGATTTATTGTCATTGTTGGTTTTCGTAGGCAAGAGATGATAGTGAATACCCTAGATCTCTCCCTGAATTCTCTGAATACTTAAAAGGCCACTGGAGAAGCTTGTTCACACTGACTCACGCTTGAAGAGATAGTTCACCAAAAAATGAAAATCTGTTCCAAACCTGTATTACTTTCTTTCTTTCATGGAGTACAAAAGGAGATATTGGACAGAATGCTAGCCTCAGTCAAAGAGAAGCTATGGCAGATGTCAAGATTTTCAGTGATTAATGACTTAAATTTGGGTCCAATTCTCACAGAAAGCTTTCAGTAGTTCACAATTTAATGAAATCCTGTTTACAGGATAGTGTAAACGTGTGTGGCTGGCTGTCCTGGGCGAAGGACTCGAGGCTTGAGGCTTGACCTGAGCTCGGATACACCCCCGGACTTAGATTAGTTATCAGTAAATAGATAGATTTTCTCGCTGTGGTTTGAACGGGAGAGCCCTTGTGAATTGCGCTGGGGGAGTCAGGCCTGCCCGAGCAGAGGCGTGAATCCTAACTGCTAGGGAGTGGATCCTAGGCACTCGGGACTACCTCAACCTCTCCTCCTGGCAATTTTAATGGGGGAGTCCTCATACAGGGAAGCCACGATACAAATAAATGTGAGTTAGCTTGCACGGCATTCAAGCGGGAGAACCTCCACAGGGGTTCGAACGGGAGAGCCCTTGAGTGCTTTAGGCGGGCCCATCCTGCATTGTGGGATGGGGGGCTTCCGGACTGGCCAGGGTGGACCCCTGCTGCATCCGAACAGTGGGGCCAGCCTGTGGAAATTCGAGGATGAAGCAAGCATCCCCCTGACCCCATTTGAGAACTTGTGGCTAGTTAATCAGGGCTTGATGGGCCTTCCTGATATGAAGGCGGTTGGTACGGATGTAACCAAGGAATGCATCGGATGACCAGCATTGACATGATGGTCAAATTAAAAAGTTAATATTGTTTCACGCATTCGAATAGAGCTGTAATAGAGCTTAAATAGCGTGTAGCCAGAGCAGCGCCCGTTCACGGAGGCAAGCTCACGTGACGGACCGCTGTGGGTGGAAACGTAGATGAGAGAACATATGAGCAGATGCAGGGAGCTGTTTCACATGTATGAGGCACCAAAGTAGCCGGTTTGCGGAAGCAGCTTCAAGTGAACGGACCACTCCGGGTGGAAAGTTTAGATGAGAACATATAAAAAGTCATAGAGAGCTGTTTGACATGTATACGGAGCCGAAGCAGCCAATTTGCGGAAGCAGCTTCATGCAGTTGGCTGCTCCGGGTGGGAAATTTAGATAGGAGAACATATGAGCAGTCGTAGGGAGCTGTTTTACATGAATACAGTGCAGAAGCAGCCAGTTTGCGGAAGCCACTTCACGCTATAAACTGCTTCGGCGAACGGAGCATAGAAAGAAAGACAGAGTAAAAATATAACACAACGTGGTAGCGGTCAAACTTGCAAAAACAAACGAGCTGCTGTGACAGCTTCTGTTGAATAACGAGATTGTTTGGATGGAAGAGCTGTTCTGATGAAAGCGAATGCTTTGCAGCGGAGTTGCATCTGATGATCTGAGTCACTGCCTGGGTCTGTTTGTGGGCAATGGGCTGGGCCGAATGCTGGAAGACTCGATGCCATGTAGAGGTAAGCGGCTGTTTATATACGCTTACTCATGTGATGAGATTGGTTGGATTAAATGACCTTGATCCTCCCAAACCTAGTTTATAAAACTCCATTTCGAATGGCTTCAGAAGAATTAGAATAAAATGCATGAGTCGTGTGGACTGCTTTTATGATACGCTAAATGAAATTTTGTGTCCTTTTTGAGTCCTCATTGCCATTGCATGGGAAAAAATAAAATAAAAAAATAACCGTGACAATTTTTCAAGGTTTCTCTTTTTGTGTTTTGAAGAAAAAAGTAATATGGGTTTGAAACAACATTAAGATGAGTGAATATTTTGGGGTGAACTATCCCATTAACTATGGACAATTAACCAATTCAGACTCAGTAAGAGCACATTTTACTAAGCAGGGGCCAGCTGCTTCACTATATTAAACTCAGAGGCCGTTCAAACAAACTTATTTTTGCATCTGTCTACCCAGGGCCCCTGATGCATATTAAACAAGTTCTTTTTAACTTGACATGCTCTTTAAAAAAATTGATGCTTCTGATAGACACACTGAAAAAACAGCAAAATGCGATGCACCAGTCCCATTTATTTGGTGAACATCATGGCAATGCTGGAACACCAGTCTGACCACCATAAACCAGCATATGCCAGCCTGGATCCTGAATAATGTTACAACTACATGATGTCCACAGGTGAGTCTGGTATCTAATTTACATATATGACTCAAATCAAATCAAATCAAATCACTTTTATTGTCACACAACCATATACACAAGTGCAACAGTGGGTGAAAGTCTGGGGTGCAGTTCCGAGCAACATAGCAGTCATGACAGTGATGAGACATATACCAATTTACAATAAACATCAGATTTACATATGTAATATACACATAATTACACAACACAATAATAATATACAATGTACAGTATACAATACACACAATATAGAATACACATACACATAATATAGAATACACATACAATAAAAATAGTATATAAAGTACATAAAAATATACAGTAGGTTGTATTGTACTGTATTGACATTCAGGCTGTCAGTTGATAGTCAGTTGCCAGTGTGTTGTTAAGAGAGAATATAATTTATGACAGTCCGGTGTCAGATAATAAGATTAATAAAGTGCGGTGCTGATGTATATTGATCGTGAGAGGTCAAGAGCTCAAAAGCCTGATTGCTTCGGGGAAAAAGCTGTCATGGAGTCGGCTGGTGCGGATCCTGATGCTGCATTACCGCCTGCCTGATGGTAGCAGTGAGAGCAGCCCATGGCTTGGGTGGCTGGAGTCTCTGATGATCCTCCGAACTTTTTTCACACACCACCTGGTATATATGTCCTGGAGGGAGGGAACCTCACCTCCAATGATGTGTCTGGCAGTTCGCACCACCCATTGCATGGCTTTGCGGTTGTGGGCGGTGCTATTGCCGTACCAGGCAGTGATGCAGCCAGTCAGAATGCTCTCTACAGTGCCGGTGTAGAACCGTGTGAGGATGTGGTGGTTCATTCCAAACTTCCTCAGCCATCTCAGGAAGAAGAGGCACTGATGAGCCTTCTTCACAACGGCCTCAGTGTGGACGGACTATGTGCGTTCTTCTGTGATGTGGACACAGAGGAACTTGAAGCTGCTGACTCTCTCCACTGGTGCTCCATTGATAGTGATGGGGCTGTGTTCTCTGTCTTTCCTTCTGAAGTCCACCACAAGCTCCTTGGTCTTGCTGACATTGAGGGAGAGGTTGTGCTCCTGACACCAATGTGTCAGAGTGTGCACCTCCTCTCTGTAGGCTGTTTCATCATTGTCAGTGATCAGACCTACCACCGTCGTATCATCAGCAAACTTAATGATGGCATTGGAGTTGTGTGTTGCCACACAGTCCTGTGTGTACAAGGAATACAAGAGTGGGCTGAGAACACAGCCCTGCGGGGCTCCAGTGTTGAGGGTCAGTGATGAGGAGATGTTGCTGCCCATTCTAACCACCTGGTGTCTGCTTGACAGGAAGTCCAGGATCCAGCTGCACAGCAAGCTGTTTAAGCCCAGAGCCCGGAGTTTCACATCAAGCTTGGAGGGCACTATGGTGTTGAATGCTGAGCTGTAGTCTACAAAAATCATTCTCACATAAGCGTTCCTTTTTCCCAGGTGGGAGAGAGCAGTGTGTAGTATAGATGCAATGGCATCATCAGTGGAGCGGTTGTTGTGGTAAGCAAACTGCAATGGGTCCAGTGAGGCGGGCAGCACAGAGCATATGTAATCTCTGATTAGCCTCTCAAAGCATTTGCTGATGATGGGGGTCAGAGCAACCGGACGCCAGTCATATAAGCAGGTGATTTTGTATTGCTTTGGTACAGGCACAATGGTGGAAGTTTTGAAGCATGTGGGGACTACAGACAAGGAGAAGGAAAGGTTTAAAATTTCCATAAAAACACCAGCCAGCTGGTTCATGCACGCTCTGATGACGTGGCCTGGAATGCCGTCTGGACCTGTGGCTTTATGGATATTCACCCGTCGCAAGGATCAGCTTACATCCGCTACAGAGACGGAGAGTGAACTAACCTCTGTAGCTTTGGCCGCGAGAGCTCTCTCTCCGTGAGGGTGGTGTTATTACCCTCGAAACGAGCATAAAAAGTATTCAGCTCATCTGGGAGAGAGGCAGCGGTGTTCACGGCAGAGGTTTTATTCCCTTTGTAGTCCGTGATTATATTAATTCCCTGCCACATGCTTCTAGAGTCGGTGGTGTTGAACTGTCCTTCAATCTTGTCCCTGTACTGGCGTTATGCCCTTTTACAGAGGGCATAACTGGCTTGTTTATGCTCCTCCGCATTCCCAGAATTAAAAGCGGAGGTCCGCGCATTAAGTGTCGCACGAACATCACTATTAATCCATGGTTTCTGGTTGGGGTAGATCCGTATTATTTTGGTCTGAACAACGTCCTCTGTGCACTTTCTGATGAAAAATATTACGCTATCAGCGTAAAACTCGATGTCGTCATCAGAGGTGGACAGGAACATCTCCCAGTCCGCGTGATCCAAACAGTCTTGTAGCATAGAGTCTGTTTGGTCTGACAAGCACTGGATCGTTCTGAGGGCGGGTGCTTCCTGTTTCAGTTTCTGCCTGTAAGCGGGCAGAAGGAGAACAGAAGAGTGGTCTGATTTGCCAAATGGTGGGCGGGGGAGGGATTTGTAGCCATCCCGGAAGGGAGAGTAGCAATGGTCCAAAACCTGGTCCCCTCGTGTGTTCAAACTGATATGCTGGTGGTATTTTGGTGCAACTGATTTGAGCTTGGCTTTGTTAAAGTCCCCGGTCACAATCAGCGCGGCCTCAGGATGTGCGTTTTCCTGCTCACTTATACTCCCATACAGTTCCTTGAGTGCCCAGTCTGTGTTGACTTGTGGTGGGATGAACACAGCAGTGATAATGATAGCTGTGAATTCCCTCGGTAGCCAGAATGGTCGACATAGAAGCATGAGAAATTCCAGATCAGGAGAGCAGAAAGACTTGACAGAATATACGTTCCTCTGATCACACCAGGATTTGTTGACCATAAAACATACACCACCACCTCTACTTTTACCTGAGAGGTCTTTCGCTCTTTCCGCTCGGTCCACGGAGAACCTCGCGGGTTCGATGGCTGTATCTGAAATCTGACATCCAAGTTTTCGTAAGGCAGATAATGCATCAGTCCCTCGTCTCTCGTTGGAAAGAGATATGCGCTTTCAGCTCGCAGAGCTTGTTGTCCAGAGACTGAACATTTGCCAGTAGAATACTGGGTAGTGGGGGTCGATTTGCGCGACGTCTTACTCTGATGAGAACGCCGGCTATATTTCCCCTTTTTGTTTGTAAACAGCGGGTCGGCATTGAGGAATTGGAAGTCCGGTTTACAGTGTGCAATTGCAGAACCAAAGTCCAAAAGTGTTTGTCTATTGTATACAATAAGGCAGACAACATCCAAGACATAAAACATAAGAACTGTAAACAAAACAAATAAAAAACTGAAATTTTGTGTCAGAGCTCGCAACGCAGCAGCCATACTCGGCGCCATCTTGAGTCCAATATACTTACAGTACAGCAACCCTGTGCATGGTGACACTTGAGATGCTAAGAGGTTTTGGTGCAAATCTAGTTTACAGGGACATCTGCACCTCCTATAAGAACATGATTACAAACCATCCACAATTCCTTGCTGCAGTAAACTACTCTAGAAGCAAGTGCCGCTTATTCCCAAGAAGCAACAGAGACAACACGACTATGAACTGCAGCAATTCACTACAGAGCCCATTGATTCTCCATTAGCACTTACAAAACCAGGCAAAATCAACCTCGGTTGTGATCTCCGCATGTCTTGCAGTGCAATCTTAATTAATTCTGATACAAGGCCAGAGAAATAAATTCCTCACTGTGTTCAATGGCTGGCAGTTAATTTATCCTGCACAGCTTGGTTTTAATGACCATTCTGTTTTCCTTTCAGCACCATCAGACTGATAGCTGTCTCTCTTTCTCTTTCCACTCCTCTTCCTTTAGTCAAGAGACTATCTGCCCCACTTATCCCCATGAAGGAGGTTGAGAACCTTGATCTTAAATACTAACACATCCTGTCAATTGTTGTAAACATTACTAAAACCAGCAAAAACAAATGTTGTAAATAGCCCAAAAATAATTCAAATGAAGCCATGTAAGGCCATATCATTCAGAAGGATGTGAAATGTTTTCAGAGTCGAAAAGCCACTATGATTAACATGTATTTATTTATATACAGTACATAAGCTGTATAAGACATATAAGGCCAAAGTATACTTGGGTTTTCCACGTTCCACGCAAATTTCAACATCAGCATAGTCTGTGCGGACTGTCTGCATGCTGGCCAGATTTTTTTGACACGCTGACATTTCTCGTCTGTGCGCATAGTTTCTGCATGCGCCCATCTGGCACATGAAAAAAATAAAAAGTACAACCGAGCCTTTAGACACCAAAGTCTCGCCCTGCAAAGACATGTCAGCAAATCTGAATGCTCAAAATGCCTCAAAGTCTTGTGACTGCCTAAAGATAATGTCTGATTGGTCTGTCCTTTTTATTGTTTACAGATCCTAGGGTTGTCACTGAGACAAGTGTGATGAATGAAGGCCAAAGTGTACTTTTGGTTTTCCGCGGACTGGTAGCCTAGTTTTTTCTAAAGACAGTCTGTGTCTTTGCATGTCGTTGGTGCATGCACCTGCCATTGACTGTACTAAAAGAGTATCACAAAGCAGTCATAGTGCACATGCATGGATGCTGTCCATATAGGCTCATTGTCAAAAGAGTATACTTAAAAGGGTAAAAGGTGGAGCCAGTGTGGAGTTGATAAAGGTCCCCTATTAAGTCCCTGCTACAGAGGAAACAGTCAATTATGCGTAGAGTTGTACATCCTTCCTTCTCCTTATGGATATGGCCAGCTGCAATAATAATTTGAATTTCACGCCCCGGTGCCTCAGCCAGGAAGAATGGCCTAAGAATGTGAGTAAATTAGTTGCCCTGTGAACACTAATCGATGAGACCTCAGTCGAGCTCTATTGATCTGCCATTTGTGGGTTATAATCAGACCTTGTACCTCAGCGTCCCCTCCTGGCTTTTTCCGTTGCTGGCAAAGCTTGGCAGGGGCCATAAGAGACAGAGGCTCACAGATAACATGGCCTTCTCACCTCTGTAAATGGAGCTAAACTGGTAGATAAGGAACTCCCCAGGGCTTCCAGCCAGCACTTACAGAGCTATGTTTGCCATGAAGAGTCGTTTCCGCCTCACACTTAAGCCTGGTGCACATTGTAAATTTTTTTCTGTTCTTTGTGATTTTTACTTGTCAGATTGTACGATAAGACCCCAGTTAGATCTTTTGGTAAAAGCCAAGGCAGACTGTGTAACATCAACAGCCATTTATGTCAGACAGTATGAAATAGATCTTAGCTCATACTTTGGTCACGGTTGACAGTGTTGACTGTGCATCAAGTCCTCAAGACATCCTCATTTAGACACAAAATTCAAATGATATCACATAAACCCAAGCAAGCCTGTGCACAAACCAGGGCTACAGACTAAATAAATGATATAGGAGCCACTGGCTCCAAAACTGAAACATTAAGGAGCCAAATGGCTATTTTTAATCGCCAAATCACAGAATTGCTCGATTTTGATTGCTGGTCAGAAACAAGATAGAAAGCAGAAGAAAAGGAAGACAGCTGATAACCCATTAATCAGAGGTTTAATAAACAGTTTACAGTTGAGAAGATAAGTTTGCATTCCCTTTTGTCTCATAAATGTTCACACCCCTTTCATAATTTATACAAATATAAGAGATAAAATATAAATTTGTTTATTTTTTATTTAATACTGCTCTTCACAATCCACATTACAGATAATTACATAAAATATAATATGCATATAGTAGTTTGTTGTCTTCTTGAGCATCAATGAATGTACCTTGTGTAATAGTTGTGAACAAGTCCCTCAATTGTCCTAAGTGTCAAAAGCTTGATCTCATATATATATGATATGGGACTTTTAATTATAAAGAAGCCCGAAATACACACGGGACTCTTATTTTGAAATGTCTGCACTCCCAGTTGTGAGCTCAATGACGGCTGATTCGCTGAGAAAGTGAATCTGATTCAAACTGCTAACCTTTGACCCTGAGTTCAAATCCTCAGTTCTTTTCGGGTGATTCATGAAAAGATCCGGTTCAAAAAAGTCATTTGGTCAGGACTCTCTCACGCTGGGTTTGTTGTTACATGTGGTGCAGTGAGCTCATCAGAAACAGAACGGGTGAAAAGAGGTGCGAGACACACTGGTGCACGCTCAATAGATGTATTCAATAACTCACAAGATGATATCTAATGAAACCGCATATTAACGCACACAACCCGACTGTCACCAATGGCGACTAGATTTTAAATTATAGTTGCAATAAATTATTTTTGGTCGCATTTGTGGCCATTTTAGTCGCAGTCTGGAGCCCTGCAAACATACACTTGGCTAAATATACTCCTATAGGTTCTTTATTAGAAGCCAGTCATAGTAGTCACACTGCAGGACTACAACTCAAAAGCTGTATATGAATTTGCACACTGTCAGAGTATGTACTGCATTTGAAGAAGAACTTGCTTCTTGGCTGTTAAAAAAAGTTTTTTTTTAAAACCCATGGCTCAAGGGACACACAAAAAGAGGGACACATGATTTTTGCTAATTAAATTAAGGACATAAAAAACAAAACCAAAAAATATATATTATGTGTACTAGTCAGTACAATCAGTTGTGTAGTACAAAATGCATGGAAAAATGTAATGTACTGTGGAGATGTTGTAACTGCTCAATAAATAAATAAATACATAAATAAAGGAGCAAGAAAAACACAGCTCCCTTGGAACAATCAAACACTTTCAGCCACCTGACACATGATTCTCCAGGGTTTTTATTTTATTTATTTTTTATCAAATTTAGCATTTCGAATCTGATATATCCACAGCTCCCGTGGCATTATGGGAGAGTTAAGTGTCCAGTGAATGTACACTTCAGCATCTCGCTAGATGCAATAGGTCACCAGGTATTTCTCACCTACTGTTTTTTAAATACTGAGGATTCGGACACTCCATTCATTTTGCATACTGCTTTTGGCATACTATATAGTAGGAAAGTATGTGTATTCGGACACATAGCGAAATTTGGACATTTGTCAGAACTTCATTAGAGGCTAACCTCAAAGGCAATTAATTGGCCGTCAGTGAGCATTTCACACTACTGTAAACATCAGAAGACTGACAATTTTGCCCTACCAAGAAATAAATCTTTTGAGTTTCCCAAAATTTGTATAGCATGACAAAATTGTGATCAAAATCATACAGAGCGCACAGAGCTTTAGTCAACCAAGGGTGCGTTTCCCAACAGCATTATTAGCCAATAATGGTCACAAGTTCTATGGTTACTGACATACGTAGTTCAAAGATTTGGAGTTTCTAGAGCTATCCACCTTTGGTTAGAAGCATAGTTTCTTGTTAGTTTGCTGTGTGGACTTCGCTGAGGCTTCTACAGTATATCTTCCATTCCATATACTACATCTTTCATTTTGTTAACACTTTGACCACGTTTACATGCATTTAAGAAAACAGCTTATTCCGGGGTTTTGCCAAAAGCAGTGTTCAGTCAGGATCACTTCTGTCAAATGAATACTTGACTTGAATATTTGAATGAATACTTTATTCACTTATAAAAGCAATCTGTTTAATCTAACAATTGAAGCAATCTTTTGGTGTTGGCGGTATGGTTCTGTTCTGGGCAAACTCTCTGCCCATTCATGCAGCCATTCATGGACAGAGCAGGGAATGTAGCGCTTAAAAGCCCCCAGGGGTTACAGAACAGAGCCAATAGAATAATTACAACATTGTGCAATTCTTTAAACATTCTGACAGTGCAATGCAGTAAAATCCTTCATTGCACAATAGATTAAATGGACAATTAAAATAACTTCAAATAATGTACTGTTATAATGTTTCAAGTTGGTAAATCACAAACAAGGCACAATAACACATTGGAGATAGGAATTCCAAATTGGCAAACAACTGTAGTCTTAGAGCACAGAACACAAGACTGATGAAGAGAAAACTAAAAAGCAAAGCAGCCACAGAAGAAGTGGAGCTGGGGATGGAGGAGGGTGTTAAGTGCAGCTTGCATCTATGCAATGGAAAGGCAGCTAAGGCAATGAATAAATGGAGGACTTAAATAGAAATGTTCTGATAGTGGCTGAATTGTATTAAAAGATGTCAGGATCAGCTGAGCATCAGCTGATTGTGAGCTTGACTCACGTGACCTGCCTGAACTGATGCTACGCTTGATTGCTAAAACTTCACATAAACGTGAATGCAGCCATTTAAGGGATTAAAGACTGTTAAGAGAAAGCGCATTATCACACACGGTTTCTGTCAGAGAACATGGCTTTTATGTGTTTATGTCAATGCATGTGGCATTTATATGTTTTTGAAGAGTGTGCATGTGCTTAAGTGCTCAAGTGCGTCTGGGGCCCCCCAAAGTCTAATGTAGAGGGAAACCCCACTATTGCAGCGCAGTGTATCTGTCGCATTACACAGTGCACACTGCTTTCGTGTCTTCAGCTGCTTTTGTGCATTAAACAGCTTTCTGGTGTACATGTAAATGAGCTATTATAATTGGATATCCGCAAAAGTTATTACACCACCCACTGTGTAAAGTCATTAACGACAGCTCTATATTGTTGAACCAACATGGTTCGAACGATGCATGCACGACCTAGTTACTAGGTTTTCAGGAAAATGTAAAAAAAAAAGAAAATCTCCAATGATGCCTCGTACTATGGTGGTTAAGCAGTGATTTAAGTCATTGTAAGGGAAACACCCAGTCATGCCAATGTCATTCTTCCTGGCCAGAAGAATCACTGCTCTTTTGGTGAAGCTCCAACCTCTCCTCCTACTTGCAATAATAGACTAATCTACCCCAATCTATTTCTCATCAAGCCAGTAGTTCTGTTGAGTCTTGAATGTGTTCCAACTAGACTACACTTGCATTCTTCCTAATTACCTACTAGGTTTCTTACTCAAATTACCAATGCTAAATGGGATCGCACATCTTTTGTCAAGAATTTTAATGTACCATAAAAGAGAATGCATACTGATGTGGCATGGCAGGCACCTATGCTTCATTAAATAACCAAACTGTAAATGAAAGTTGCAGGTTACAAATCACCAGGCATCATTTTGAGAAAATCGGATTAGCCAGTGTAAGGAAGCAGGAGGTCTTTATAAAGCCCTGTGCAAAAGCAACACAGCTGATCTCCAAAGAAGGAAAACAGCTGGCAGATGCATGAACCTGGAGCCGCACTCTAAACCAAGAATTAGAATCATGAAAGCCTGAATGTCATGGCTGAGGGTGAGATTCTTATCTCATGACAACTTGCACAATCAGGTTTTGTTTTGAGGTGTTTTACAAAGGAAAAAGTATGAAAGTTTTACAGCATAGTCAAATTACAAAACATTTTGGAAGTCTCGTGAGCATTCCTCATACCAGCTGAACTGTGTCCGACGCTCGCATGTCCACAGCTGCTGTTAAAATAGGTTTTAAAAAAGCTGTCCAAAGTGGAGTTTACAACTAATGGCACCATGTAATAAAGATGTCTACAACCCTTTAGATCTAATAAAACACTTGGCCTTCAGCTTGAGAGTTTTTCACATGGTGGAATGAGGCCATCTTTGTGGATGTGTAATAGCATGAGAGGAACAGGAGGAGGTACCGTAACAAGCATCTCTACTCTGGGTGTCTTGAGACTCTATTAACACTAAAACAAGCGTCATGCACACATACACACACAATAATTAACTAAGTTTCCCAAACGAACCACTGCGCAGAAATAAGTGCATCTGGGAGCCCCTTCAAAGCATCAATGGCACAGTGGCATGCCAGAGATTGCGGAATGCAAATGGGACTGATGAGAACTTGCCAAAAGCCAATCGTGCTAAAAACGGAAAGACAAGGGTTTATACAAAATACTACGATAACACTGAAATAGAACTTTGCAAACAATACTAATTCAGAGAGTCTGGGGAACAAAGTCCTTTGTGACGAGAACTGGAGTTGCTTTTGACCTTTACAGTATGCTCGTGATACCATGTCGAGTTTAGGGATTTGGGAAAATAGCAACAGAGAATGATGGGCGCCCTGGGTGAAAGTGGATCAAAAAGTGTCATAAAACAACCGTCATGACAGCCCATGCATAATCCTGATGAGAAGTATTTGAGATCGTCCCAAGGCACATGACAGCATTACAGTGGTAGAGGATTTAAGTCTAGTTTTATTGATATCAGGAGAAAGGTTAGGGTTAGGGTACAGGAGAAAAATAAAGAGTTGTTTTTTAAAAAGGTCACAGAGAAAAGCCAGGTTTCCAGATTTCTCTATACCTATCAGTTTATTAGGGGATGAGGAAATTGAGGCGAGTGATCTTCTAATATTTTTTAATGAGTATTCATGGGTATTTGTATGTAAAGAGTGGTTCTATCATGTATAATTTTGTACATTTGCATAAACAACGAAACATACGATATTGACGTATTGACAGCATCTAAAATGTACTTTAGAGACGTACAAATGTTTATGAATCCTTTTGGGTTCAAAGAATTGGAAGTTTCTGAACAATTGTGACAGCACACACACACTTAAGGAAATGAGTTAAACACACTTTAATGATACAACATAACATTGGTAGTGTTTCACTTATATTTTATACTTGTTGAGGTTTGATGATGATAAAAATTTAGCCATACAAAGAGTGGAAATGACTACTTTTATTAGTCCTTTCTTGATGTCATTTATACAAACATATGCCATTAAAAAGTCTTTCTCTGACAATGTTTCTCTTTTACTCACTGATACATAAAAGTCCTGATACGGGATTAAGTGTGAACTTGTTGATCCACAGCGGTATCCTGGTAAAGGAATTTCAGAGCTGAACAGTCATCAGAGGATTTGTATAGATTTACAGTTTTCATATTTATTTTCGTAAAGATTTATAGATTTGCGCTTACATTTTAGATGCTATGAATGTGTTGATATTGTATGTTTCAGTCTCTATACATACAAAAATGTTTGTGTTAATGTTACATACAAATATCTACCAAAACTCATGAGATAACCCTTGCTCTTTGGTTAGGTTTGAAAATCACCCACAATTTCATGCCAATCTTTGATTCCTCACGAGTCAAACTCAGAAGAGGTTTTATGTTATATGGTTTTAGAGCCCACAGTCTCTTTGTGTGCTCTGCCATTGGCAACAGAAGCCGCTTTTCCACCATTGGGGAGAATGCTTTTGAGCATGGTATGGAACGGTTACAGTAGCATTTCCACTTAAAGACAGTTCAGCATGGCACGATTATAAACTGTTCTCTGCATGGATTTTTTGGCACAGTTAGCAAACCGTACTCAAGCGTTCTCAACCATGCTGGTGGAATGGCATTAGTACGTGCCGGCTTATGATTGTCAATTTGCCAACACCAACGTATGATGCTTTTATTTGTTTCTAGCTTGCAAAATTTGCAAATATTTGGATGAAGTTAATAAAAGTTAACAAAAAATAGTGTATGTTTATGATTTTATGATGATGGTTTAACTCGTTTTATAGCCAACATTTATTTTTCTACACACCTTTTTCATCAGGGAATTAGATTAGTAGCTCCATAAAACTCAAAATGTATCAATATATTCTCTCATATTTCATATAATCCTTATATAATATTTTATCAGTAAATATCCCTTTTAGTTTGTGAACTTTTACCTTTCTGTTTTTTGTGTCCGGTGGCATACACAAGCCCTCAGCAACTTATGCTAAACCACTCACCTTTTTCTCTTTGCTTTCCTTTTTGCAACATGGGGCGTGTCTTTCCTGTGTATTAGCAGAGTAAAACCAAGGAAAAAAGCAGTACTAAAAACTGGAATATGTGATCATACTACATAGCGCACTTGCTCCAAAGTTTATCTCTCAAGCTGTCTCCAATAGATGGATCTGTTAAGTACATTCTCCTGATTTCACCACACCATAGTAGAAAAAGAAAGTGTAACTGCCCCAGCTGGCCCAGATCGGCATGGTTCGGTATACTTTTGCAACAAGAACTGCTCGGCCTGATGGTGGAAAAGTGGCTATAGATAACTATCTGACATCTTCTCGATCAAAAGTAAGATCTTGTAATGTGCTGTTTGCGTTTAACTGACTAATTCCTGCAGATGCCTGACCTGAACATGTAAAAACAACTATTATGACAAATATTATGATATGCAGTAGGGATGTATAATGTAATGTAATATATCAAGTGCTACATAATATGAAGTAGCTATTTTGCACTGATGCCAGACTTGTTTTCATTACTTATAAAAAAATAAAATAAAAAATAAAAAAATATAATAATAATCTTTTGGTTTGCATCCATAAAATATATACAGAAATAAATGGAGAGTAAAATAAACAAATAAATAAGATACACTCTTTCCAGACTGTAGAGTTAGGTAATGATCGCCCTACTGCAAACAGCCTCCGGCACTGCCCGCATACACACACAGGGAATCTGAATATCTTCCACTGACCAAAGGGCCTGTGTCTTGTCCAGGGGACAAGTGAAACTTCCTGGAATGTAGGTGGCATTGTTTGCTGTGAGTGACATGTTTGGTTCAGTACATCCATACTTTTATGACCTTGACACACATTGATGTCTCTGGCTAGACCCTGACCCATACCATACTCTATGAATAATTCTGCCTACATCACTTTGTCCTGAAAAAACAGCACTGCTGGAGTCTATGGGATGTGGGCATCTCAATGCTGCAGAACAGTTTTGTTGTGTTAAACTCAGACCTCATTAACTGAAAACAGTGTCAAAAGGGGGGACAGAAGGCCTTTTCCAGAGGATTTACTCTCCAAAACTTGCACACAATGGCTCTATGAGCAGGTGAGAGCCATGTTTGTACCGACTGCATTTACTCATTAAAGACCTTGTCTCATGTTAGAGTTCTAAAGCATTCTACCATCCTCTATGTCCTTGATAATATTTCTAGATAACTTTGAATTAGCATAGGACGTGGATTAGAATATACTATATATATGTGTAAACATGGTATGTTATAATTATATTTGACTCTATAATGAAGCAGTACATCTATTTTGGTCTTATCTTTTTGTCTCTATATATGACAACTTTGGGCATAAACATTTGATCCTAAAATGTTCACTGAAGTAAACAATAGTAGATGTGTGACATTTTTATTTTTATCTTTAGAAGACAGTTTGTATGTCTTTTATTTGAATCATGCAAGTGATCACCAAGAGTTAAATTTTCAATCTTACTATTCAATATACAGTAAATCATGTATTATGTTGCAGTTCCAAATAAAAATACTGACCTACTTTTTACTTGCATTTGGCACTTGGTGAATGTTAATTTTGGACTCTGGTTATAAGGCATAATAATGAAAACTTGACACTCTCTCCAGCTCTTTATTTAATATATTATTATTATTATTATTATTATAAATGTGTATTATTATTATTATTATTATTATTATTATTATTTTATTTTTTACTTTTTTTTACCATAATCAAATAACTTCTTTTGCAAAGAAAAAGAAAAAAGAGCAGGCTTCAACAGCTGTGTCACTGGTAAAATACAAGAAACATTTTAGCCCCCTAACATACTGAATAGCTTTTTAAACAAAGCACCCTCAAGGATTTTTATAAACATTACTGTGTAACATGTTCTTGGTCTCATTAATATCAATGTCCCTGTTCTTTCTTCTTATAAACAAGGTGAAAATGACTGCTCCCCAAACTCTGCCATAAAACATTAGAATTTTCTGTAATAAATAGGCTGATGAATAAATTAATACATTAGCTCATTCATTAGATGCTTAACCAGTTTATTATGTGTAGGCACACTGCCGCTCTCTCGCTCTCTCGCTCTCTCTCTCTCTCTCTCTCTCTCTCTGTGTGTGTGTGTGTGTGTCTGGTTAGCAGTAAGCCACTAACCCAGGCATAATACCACACTCTCTGAAATGCAGACTTTAAAGAGACAGTTCACTCATAAAATACAATTCACACACTCTCATGTTGTTCCAAAGCACAATACTTTCTTTCTTACTCAGAACACAAAAGGAGATGTTGGGCAGTGTGTTAGCCTCAGTCAGCATTCACTTTCATTGCATCTTTTTTTCATACAATGAAATTAAATGGTGACTGAGGTGAATTATCCCTTTAACTCCATAAGCTGTGTAGAGATGGGAGCAGAGAAAAGTTTGGTGTTATCTGCAATGTGCTTTCAGTTGGGATACTTTAATAGTAGTTCATTTTTCAAAGTGAAGGTAAGATTAGAGTAACAGCAACAGAAACAGCCAATAGGCTTGTCTTGTGCATATCACGTCCTTGGAGCTTATCATTTTCAACTGCAGCAGGTTGACGTTGTTCTGCGCCAAATGTGAACAAACTAAATGAGGCAATTAAAGACTGAATAAGCCGGCATTGATAATTGTGGCCTGATATGCCAGCAGCAATTATAATGAGCCCAGTTCTGCTTCACAGAGTTAGTGCTGTTCAGAAACACAGCCAAGAGTTTAATTTTTCCACGAGATCGGTTGCGCTCTCCACCCAGGACAGTCTCATAAGGAAAGTATCTTAACCGCACCAACAAAACATCAGTCTTGTGACATTCTCACCTCAGTTCAGAAGATTCTGTCAAAAGACTTGTCAATCATTGGATATTAGGATGTTTGTGTTTAACCACAATATGTTTTATTTTAGTTTTACATTAGTATTGTTTTTCAACTTCTGACATTTTTGGCACTGCCGACTTCTAGAAAGTAAAGCCTCAATAAAACATTTTTAAAACTCTTACTATTATTTATTTATTTGTTTTTGTCTACAAAAAATGTCCAACAGTGTACTGTACAGTATGTACATGCTTCACAGGAGACTCATGCCATTTTTGTAATTTTTTTCTGAAAGTCTGAAAACATTCTGCATTGTGCAGAAATGACATTTTTATGTTTTTTTAAATAAAATGGCCAACTGCTTTGTCTCGCTAAAGCTGATTTCATAGCTAACATTTTATGTAACCTAAATACACACAAATAAATGTTTGGAAATGGAACCTCAGTGGCGGCTGGTGCTTTTCAAAACAGGGGAAGCACAGATGTCGATCAAAAACAGTGTAATGTTTAATTCAAAATGCTGTTACTCACGTACATCACCATTTGATGATTGGCCGTTTGTTATGTGGTTCATTCCATTTGAGAGCTCAACCATGCTTATAGTGAAGCCAGGCTTTTATGCAGACGGTATAAATAAACATTTATTGAAAGCCCACTGTCCAGTCAACAATCAGAACATTTCCTTCATGCAAATAGTGCTCATGAAGCTCCTGTGGACTCCCAGAGATGCACGGCGTCCAGGCAAGAACCAAAGTGACGCATTTAGAACCTCTTGTACAGTAATGTCGATCTTTTTCTCCGTTCTGACGGATATAATCATGCAGATAACATCAACGCAACAAGCATCACGAAATGTTGAATGCTATTGCACTCTTTTGTGATTACTGTATATGCAATTTGATAAACATGTCATTGCGCAATTGTAAAGAAATGTAAAGGGAAGCCATGCTTCCCGTGTAGCAGTCGACACTGACGTACCTTTACTTTCTCATCTTATCTAATATTCTCGTCTTGTCTCATATTTCATTTCAAGCATGCTGTTAACTGATATTTTTGTTGACTTAGATACAGTAAGTACACTAAGACACTCATAGTTTTTGAAAGATTGATAGAAATCATGACACAAATATTGAAATGGTTTGTTTATTTCACTCTTTCAAAAATAATAATTTGTATTTTGTATTTTTATCATGGATTTTCATAGTTTAATATTGAGAGTCTGGGTCTGAGATTAGGCTATAACAGTAAAATCTGTACATAAAAGGCATTATAAAGATCAATAGATAGATAGAACGATGGATAGAATGATAAAACGACAGTCAGAATGACAGATAGAATGATAAAATGACTGATAGAATGATATAATCACAGATAGAATGTTAAAACAGACAGACAGACAGACTGGTGCAGGATAAAATTCACTATAGTGATATTTCCTTATGAGAGTGTGTTGCTTGGCCGTTCTGTAAAAGTTTCTCTGTGGGATCCGATGCAAGTTGTTCACAGTATCCTTCTCACATCAAGAGGCCTGTTGGTTGCAAGCGGGCGGCTGCAGGAGGGAAGCAGCCTGGCGGAAAATTGGGTCGCTCTTTTATATCCTGTGCCCTGTCATGTCCACCCTTTTATTGTTCATGAAAGCTCAGTTGCTTCAGAGCAACTAGAGTTAACTAGCCATGTCACTCCAATTTGGAAATCAGGCATGTATCTCTTTTTAGGAGGAAACAAATCATATTATGTTTTAACCCTCTGGGGTCTGAGGGTGTTTTGGGCCCTGGAGAAGTTTTGACATGCCTTGACATTTGTGCTTTTTTCAGTTGCTTAAAAACATATTAATGGCTAACGTCTGATATCACTGTATTCAGCACAAACTGGGCTACAATAATATGTGAACAACATGTATGTACATGTTTGTATTTTTGAGAAAATAACGTTTATGTGTGGTTTTTGAAAAAACACAAATTTTAAGTCACTGAAATAAGGCCATATAACACACAAAATATTTGTTCACAAGAATTTTGAGAACTGGATCTTGTAGCCTAGAGTTTTTGCTATAAAAATTATGTGAAACCATCCTGATCACTCATTCATACAAAACAATATAGTCATTTAACTTTTGTAAGACACTTTTAGTGTCAGAAAGGCCATATGCGAGGAGGCATGGATGATCATGAATACTGATGTGATTCACACCTAAGGACCCCTCCCCTGAGAGAAAATGAATGTAGGGAGACTTAGTGATTGAATGTATTGTTTGTAGCTTATTCACAAAATCAAGTTTAAGTTAAAAGAAGTAATCCGACTATACATTTTCTTTACATAAAGACTTTACTTAAAAACTTTAGACCTACACTACCGTTGAAAAGTTTTAGATCTGTAAATTTGTTTAATGTTTTTAAAAGAAGTCTTTTCTGTTCACCAAGGCTGCATTTATTTGATCCAAAATACAGCAAAAAGAGTGATATTGTGAAATATTTTTACAATTTAAAATAACTTTTCTATTTGAATATATTGTAAAATGTTATTTATTCCTGTGATCAAAGCTGAATTTTCAGCATCATTACTGCAGTCTTCAGTGTCACATTTTACACATTTACACCCGAACAGATATTTGCAAGCACAAGCTTCGTTGATGATAATGAGGCAGCATAAACACTAGTTAAAATATAATCTAAACATTCATATTATTTTTATATCATATTACATATCATATTTATATCATACAGCATACAATTTAAATACCTGCTTTAGCCGAAACAACATTTAAATGTAACTAAAACTTGCCTATTAGGACATATTTCAATTTTCAATACTTTGAATCCTGGCTGGCAAGTCTGGAAATAATCCAACTAGTAAAATATGTCCATGTTTATATAAAATAGCATGTCAACTAATATGTAAGTAAACTAAATTACTTACTCATCCGAAATTGTATCCTCGGCTGGATCAAGTCGCTCTTAAAAATGCAAACGTTCATCGTCAGATTCCCGCTCTTCTTCTGAGGAAAATGTGAACTCTTCATCACTATCCAGGAGCTTCCTCACCTGTGTAGCGTGCCATCTTCCAAACGCACAGAAAATTGAATTAACTTGATGCTTTTTAAGGCATTGTTGGGGGTGTTTACCGTTTGCATTGTTCACCTCAGCACATTACCGTATGAATAGTGTACTCTGCTGGTGGGTGTGATCACATTAGCGATAATTAGCTGAGCCAGGAGAAACTGTACATCGCTTTGTTTCATACAGATTTCATTGCAGGAGAATATTTGTTTTAAATTTGAATTGTTTTATTTAAAAGTAGAAATTTTAAACTTTCATTTTAAAATTTCTTTAAACATATGTTTCATGTTTGTCTGATAAGTATTCGCGGAGTTTAAGTTCATTTTTGTGATGTGTTTCAGAAAGATGCTCGCGGAGACAGAGACGGCTGAAAGCACACCCTGTTTATTTTCTTTATTTTACAAAAGCACAAGGTTTTGTTATTATTGTGAGTGTACACAAATAAATGTAGACCCTTTATAGTCTCTAATGATGTCTTACACTTATCTGTATGCCCAAATATGACGGAGTACTTTAAGTTGTTTCCGCTGTTATGAGGAAAAAATCCAGCAGGACACGCCGGCACGTCCATTGACCCCTGAGGGTTAAGCTACAAGACAGTGTACTGTATCTGTGTAAGTGTGTCCAATGCTTTGCCTTTTAGGTCAGGCCTTTTTGCTGTCAGTGTAGCTTTAAGGCGTAAGCTCGTGCTTGGCCAATTACAGCTACTTACTAAAATGAGTCAATTCTTAGGAGCAACACAAAAGCGCTGAGGCAGCCTGACAGCTTCACATACAAAAAGGCCCAGAATGTCCAACTCATCTACTCCATATGTTTCTTAGAAGACCCTTCCCCGCTTGAGGTGATGGATACAGGTGAGCTGATGGATTTTCTATGTTTCATAGAAACACCCAAATCATGAGTAAAAGGGCCAATTATTGATTCATAAACACGTAATTTTCACCTTGTTCCTTACAAATGCTATCTTATGTCATCTAAGCACTCTTACAACAGTGAATGACTTGTTAGTACATATACAAGTTTCAGCACAAACTGACAGAAAACACTTAACAACTCAAATAATTTAGGATGGATGCATCCTGGAAAACACAGGTTCTTATTTGTGTATTTTTTACATCATCTAAATTTTTGGGTTAAAAATAATATGGTTCTATTTTGCATTTTTCTAATGCATTTATTTTATTTATTTTTTCATTAGAAATTGCATTATCAGTTACCCTGCTATCAATTTATTTTCAGTATAATGGAGAAATACTATTTAAAAAATAAATAAATAAATAAAACAGCTCTCATTTGATTATTTTTTATTTTTTTTTTTTACATACTGTAATAGTGAACTTGTTTTAAGTTGCATTTTATAATTGAAAACCCACAAATAGGCAACATTCTGAGCAGTTGTCATTGCTTTGTCTTGGCCCAGTTATGTTGAGTTTCTAAGTACTGTTGCTTTAAGTGCTCTCAGTAATGATGGAATAAACAACTCAGCCTTGGTTCACTTCTCTCTCTTTGAGACCCAATGTCCTCAGCTCTCATCCAGCCCTCTTTAACAGCAAATCAACCCTGACCCACACTGTCTGCAGCCTCTTCTAATACTGTACACAGCTGAGGAGTGACACTTCATGGTTCACTGCTCATTTTCTCAATTATTTATTTTATTGTTCATTTACAGGAGAAAAAAAAAATATGCACTGGAAATATGGAAACATAAAATTGATATTGACTACATGTACATGCACAGAATTTTATCGATCCAATTGCAGAATCTGAATGTTTTTATTACCTCTTACGTAACAAATTTTAATTCTAATAGAGCTATTCCGACTGAGCTGTGTCATAGAAACATGTTAATATACAGTACCTACATTTTCTTTCAGCCAAATCATGAGTAAAAGGGCAAATTATTGGTTCATAAACATTTACTTTTCACCTTGTTCCTTAAAAATGCTATCTTATGACATCTGAACACTCTTACTATAGTCCATGACTTGTTAGTACATCCAGTATACAAGCTTGTTTGAGCATGATCATATTGCACAGTAGCTCAACTGATAGAGCACTTGTCATTCAGATTCATAGAGCACCATAAAATTATATGGTTGCTTCAGAAATTGTTTTGCAGTGTCAAATTGCTTTTTATGACACAATCGGTTAAGTTTAAGGTTTGGGGTAGGGAGGTAGGCAGGTTTTGATTTAAAACTCGATAGAGCATTAAGCTTAAAAACCTCATCCGTTTGGGAGAAAATTCAACTTGCTTGTAGTGTCACTCAGTGGATTATTTTTTATTTTATTTTGCAAAAATGTCGCCACAATCACTTAACTTTCAAGATCAGGCTACAGATTATTAGGCTGTACGTAAATTTAGCAAATGATCCAGATGACAGGAGAATGTGGGAATTGTTTTTGTTTTTTAAAGCTCATGACTGACAACAGCACAGTCCTGAAAAATCAAAGCATCCTCCTTGTTTTTCTTGGTCTGCCAAAAAGCATGCCCAAAGACTTGTACACTAAAATTAAAAGTGCTTAAATGGCTTTTCCTTAACACTGTGAAAAATCCAACCATTTTAAAAGCTGATTGAACTACCAAATGTAGAAAAAATTGAGATAAAAAAAACAAAAAAAAAAACAATTGTATGCCATTCAGTGTGATCAACTTAACATTTTAAACAACAAGAACATACAATGTCAAGTTTGGTCTTCAAGGTTAAACTTACTGTCTTTTGAGCAAGCTCAGTTTGATCACAGCCATCTGTGGCAGAAAACTTCCCCCCGCTTATTAATGCCACCAGTGTGCAATCACTGCTAGTTTGGTTTGATACTTTGACAATTAATACCTTCTTGCTTAATATAATCTATTTATGTTATGGAAACATTAATTAGTGATATTTTTGTCAGATTGTGGGATTGCTGTTTTGACCTTACTTGTTGACAACAATGCACAGTAACTGCATTTGTCTATTTAGTGGATTTTCTGCAGAAACTTTGTGAACTGACCTTTGTGAATGTTACTGTAGTAAGTCAGTTAAGGCCAGGACTCCCACGGACATAGAAAATCAGAAAATATCAGGTAATTTAAAATTTGTGTTTTGATTCTTGAGAATGTTCTCCAGTAGTCTTGGTAAGGTCCTGAAAATTCAAGAGTCAAAAGATGTGTGAAATTTATATTGTTGCATCTGCCACTGAGCATGCCAATTGGAGAATCAATTTGTGTGGAGGCAATACCCATAATCCCTTGCACTTGAATTTATTTACTGCATATGTCTTTAATCAAAATATGGCAACATAAAAGTACATGAAACTAATTACTGTTTAGAATTAATAGATGCTTCTTGTTTTTTGTGTTTTAGTGTTTTAATGATGTCTTGCTGTAAAAAGTTGTTTTATTTGAAGTCACCATCAGGGTGATTAGTGTTCGCTCTGGTGAAGTTTCTTCAGTTTTCCAGTTGTTTTAACTTCTTGGAAGTTTTAGTGGTGGTTCTATACACTGCTTTTTAAGTCAGCCCAACTAATCAGTATTTTGGTGAGGCTGACACAAGAACTTTAGTGAAAATGAAAAGCTGCTTGATAAAGAATATCTTGCTCTAAACTTAAAGATGTCAGCTTGTTGAACTTGGGTATGTATGCAGAAATCACTGTTATTTCTGAGTTTGTTGGACTTAAGTTATCTAGTTAACTGAAAGCACAGACAGACTTAACTCATTTGTAATTTGCCCTTAAGTTGAGAAAACTCAAAAGACCTGAAGCTGGTTGCCTTAATTGTGTAAGTTTTCTCAACTGTTTATTTTTTACAGTGATCAAGAGGACGTGATACACAAATTAAAAAAGCAAGCAGGTGATTTAACAGTGCAGATCAGAGAGTCCCAGTATCCATCGCCATGTGCCTCCGATCCAGAATCTCTCTTCCGCCTAGCGGAACCTTTGGTCCATTGCTCTAGAAACGCCTCTCACATGGCACTCTGGGATCTCACTTGAATCAGGCCAGTCCTTTTCATCAGCTTGGTAATTGAAAAATTTAAGGGAAAACAAGACTCTGATTTCCTTTGGATGGCTCTTTGATAATGTCTTCGGTTTGAGAGCTTTGAAGAGGAATATGCTCTCATCTTCTGACTGCTTTACTCTCAGTCAACTCCCAGAAAAAGAGAGGGAGAGAGTAAAAATATATATATATATATTTTTAATTAAAAGGCAAAAGCCTAATTTTTTATTGAAAAGGGCACGAGTACAAATAGCTGGACTGATATGAGGCAGAGAAATACTATTATATTGAGAATGTGGAATCGACTGCAATGGTGTCTCTCATTAGCATAACACTAGGGCAGGGACTGCAGGTTGGTGGTACGATAGGTTCAATATGACCTCTATTAGCGGCACCAGAGTGTGAAATGACACGTACTGTGCGTATGAGCCTCAATAGGGCCTCTTGGGTCAGCTCTTAGGCAGTAATGGTAAGTCAGTGGGGAGTCGTGCTCTGTAGCGGCCTAACGGAAAGTAATGAGGAGAGATTCGTACCATGCTGGATTTCACACCGAACGCCACCACAGCCCATCTGACTGCTACTCACCAAAGCTACAACTGATAGATCCAGGAAATCAGTGATCTCTCCCATGTCTGAATTCTCCCAGAGGAACATTCCTATGGAATGAAGGACAGAGCATTCATGGCAACTGTGTAGGCACTACTAACATTTTGATAATAACGTTTACGTCACTAGCATTTCACTGGTCTTAAATTCAACTCAAGATGTTTTCCCTTTTTAATTTTTTTTCATGTTGCTATCAAGACTAAGTGGTAGCTTTTTTGGTTTCCTAAGATTGGAGGACCTCTCTATTTGTGTAGAAACTCCCCTCTCTCTACAATAGAGAACACATAATGGCGCTTAAACACTAGAGTCATAGAATCAATGCAGCAAATCTTAAGTAGTCACATTCATGGTCTTATTAGGCAATAGGCATGATTCATTAGTGTGTTATTTTATACCTAAATGTTTGTTTTTCTATAATCTTTAATCAAATGTGAAAATTCTTTATTCAACTTAAATTAAATATTCTTGTTGAATTTCTGCTTCACTCAAAAGTATGTCTGTTACACAAGTAAAATGGGTTGTGTACTGCATTTCAAAATAGACTTTATACTATTTTTTTTTATTTTTGCTGCAACACACTCTAGCATAGCAAAAGGAATTTCAAACTTGTGGGGCCAGTAGTGCTTATGCAATACAATTTGAATTCACACTTGTATTGGCCTTCCAAGTTAGGCCTTGGACTAAGGGACTAAAGATAAGTTTACCCGTACTTCCAGTCTATTTTTGTAAAAATAATAATAATAATAAATTAAATATATATAAATTTTTCCGTCCAAAAAATGTACGAAAAGTATTTGTAAATTATAATTACAATTCAGAGAAAAATACAAAATAAAAACAATAAATTGAAACAACTAGGTGGTGTAAACCACCTCCCCGCATCCAAATATTTACCATACTGAACAGAACATCATGTCCAGGGACACTTTAAGGTACCTCTGGGCCCATGGGCTCGCTGGTCCACTGAGGGGGTATATGTGTGTGGGAACTGCTGTGCACTGTCACCATGTCAACAACCGCATCTCCCGCTGAAAGCCTTTAAACGCGCTCCTCCCACTGGGCCCCATGGGAGTTGTAGGCCCCTGGGCTTCAGGCCATATAAGCCTGTGCGTTAATGCACCCCTGATCATGTCATGGAAATATCGTAGTCCATAATAACAGGTGCGAATTACAGATATACCTTTATTTTTTCAACATAAATGTAATACTAATAATATAAATGTAAATAAACTGTTATTTCTAGAATGTTTTAAAAGTAAACCTCATAAATCTTATTTTCTCAAAACTACTACAACAGTGCTTGATTTCAAACTAAACCAGCCCTTTCCACACCTTAAAATCAGATCTTATGCACTCCTATCTATCAAATGCTCTGTCAGAGCTTTATCTATAGTGTAAGCACCTTAAGTGAGGTTGTCATGACTCAGCACTATGTCACCAATATGTTCTTTCTTCTGAACATGACTTATGTTTGTCAATCACAAATTAAGAATGGAAACCTGCTTCATCTCTTTGGTTTGAGTGGCACTTGTGGGCCAAACCAGGATGTTGTGCACATTAAGCAGTATGGGCTCAAGTTTAGACTACAACACAAATACACATCAGGGTCACACACAAGCTGCTAGTGGTTCAGCGAGTTGCACAGTGAGTGATGAAAACAATTAAGGGCTCTAATTACCTCAGTACATCAGCTCTCAATATGCTGGCCTTTGATTTGACAGAGTGCACCTGACTTTGGATAAGCAATAATCAAGCAACTTCACACAGGAGGGAAAATATCAAGGAATAGCCTGCTGATCTATCTGGCAAATGCTCAGGGTGGGTAAATAAATCTCCAGAATTTATTTGCACTCTCTCGTTCTCTTGTTTTCTCTCTCCTTCTCAAACACAAACTCATGCGAACAACCCGACCACATCTGCGGTGAGTGTAATATCTATTAATGAGAATTCCTCTGGGTTTTGCATGGGTCTCATATACATCACTTGGAAAACCTGCCAATATTAATCAGTGGTAATGATAAATATGTGTAATGTATTGCTTGATCAATATATGTTGTCAGAAAAGCATGCATTAGAAAAGCATTAATCATTTTCAGATTGTCACAGTATTTATATATATTTATGCACCAACATCCTGTCTATTATAAGGGAGTCTTTAATACCTGAAGAAAGCTATCCATTAGCATTCCCATTCACCTCAATGGCAGTTGTTCGGCTGGCACATACTGTACACCCCCAGAAGTATGCAACTTGCATGCTGCTATCTTTCCTCATGAGCACAGTGTTCTGGTTCCATAGAAGCACCACAAAATGACATGATTAATTCAGTAATTGCGTTTTCATCTAGCATTCGCTTTTATGACTCGTGGTTAGGTTTGGGTTTAAGATTTAAGGTAGGGAGGTTGATTTTGTTTATTTAAAATTAGAGCATTAACCTTAAAACATCATCTGTTTTGGAGAAAAAAAATTGCTTGCTTTTAGTGCCACTCAGCAGATATTTCACCTTGGAAATTCTGCAATATGCGTAAGGAGTTGTATACTGTCTTTTTGCAAAAATGTTGCCACGGTCTTCTTTTTTTGTTAGCGAAAAATGCTTTTTACACTCATAATGGTGTAGTTACAGCATCTACCAGCAGGGGCTAACCATTCAATCCTTGACCCCTTAATTACATCCATTCTCCCAGACTGAAATCCTGAGGAACAGACAGTGCAATGCAGCTCAACATTCTTACCAGTTGCAGTGGTTGTTTAGAAATAAGAGATGGTTTTATATTATGCCGATAAGCAGAGGGACAAGATAAAGTGATGGAGCATGTCAGTTTGCTCTCTTATCGCATTCTGCTTGGGAAGAGGAAGTGAGAGAGGTAAAAAGGACGAGAGAGAAAGGTGATTGTGGGGTAGTTCACTGAGCCAGATGCATTCCTCAACCTCAGAAAAGTCACCGTTCAGGACTAGTGAAGTGCGACAGTAGAAATGCTGAATTGCCCATATGGCAGAACACAAAGTGAAGAATACATAAACATTCAAGAACACCTCAGGCACAAACAGACACACCTGCAGCATGTAGAACACAGCAACACATTATACAACCACTGTGCATCGAACTCCACATTTGCTAACTGCCTGTGTATACCAAAAACATCATGATGCAGGTTAAACAAAGAGTGCAGGTGAGAAGGGATTACATAATACATAAATCATCTGCCATTGTACACAACGACAGGAAGGATTTGATATGGGTCTGTACGGTAGAGTGCAAATCTATGCCTCCCTAGTACCATCCTCTCTCCTGAAGCATTGGGTTGCCACTCACCCATGGAACACCACAAGCTATGGGTTGCACCACAGACAATGGCAGTTATAGATAGCATCGGACCCCTCTGCGCCACCGCAAGCATGAAAAATCTACCACCAGGAGCCAGTTTAGCAAACCGTGGGGTGAACACAGATCTCACTCTCACTGGCTGGGCTCAGTTTCTCATGGAAAATGAACAAAACAAGGTGTAAATGAAATTTAATTTTGCAAGGATGTTTAAGTCGAGTCATGAGAAATTTTAAGCAAGATTACAGGATCCCAAAGAAAAGAAATATCTCTTTAATATTGTCTCCTAAACAGCAATGAGATTAAATTGAGAAAAAAAAAATTGTGACTTTTGCTAATGAATCAGGGAATCATTTTTTTTCTGAACTAGTTCATACATGAACCATCCGACAAATCAATTCACTACATTTCACTATAAGTAAGTCGCGTTTTAAATCAGGGCTTCCAAAACAGGGGTTCGCAAACCCCTGGAGGTTTGTGAAAAAGTGAAGAGGTTGTGTACCAAATTATTTCCATCATTTACAGAATTGTAAAAACATCGATGGATAAGTCACTTTTTTCCATCATTTGACAAATGAATGAAAGAAGAAAGAACACATCTTAAATTTTCATTTTAACCATTTTACTTTTAACCATCCTTGTGTTTATGTGGCTGCTCTCTCTCTCTCTGCCTATGCTGTGTGAGTGTGTGCGTGTGTGTGTGTAAGAGAGAGAGAGAGAGAGAGAGAGAGAGAGAGAGAGAGATGAGAGAGAGAGAGAGAGAGAGAGCACTCTCATGCTACTGACGGTGAAAAAAAAAACGGCCATTTTAATGCAAAAGTAAATTAAGCACTACTCTCCAAACAGTTATGACAAACAGTTATTATTCTGACATTGTTTGCCCAGTAGTCCTGAAAAGCAATAGGTGATGGTTCTACCTCCCTGAGCTGTACTGTTAACAGTTTGTGTGATGGTTCAGTTTAATGCCGAACCGAACAGTTGATGGAGGCTTAAGCTAGATCTTGTGTTGTATATCTTAAAGGTGTTGGCTGGCAACTATTTCTTTGCATGATTTCCAAACTCTAAAAATATAATGTAAAATTTCCTACAAATATAAAGATAATGTTTCATTTTCTAAAATAATGTCTAGAAGCAAGGGGGACGTGTCACCCCACCCCAGGTTATAATGGTTGCAACAGTATATGACTGGCTTTGTCACTTTGAAAAGTACAATGAAAAGATATTTTTAATGATTGACAATGTAAATATTGGCTATATATCATATTAATATATCAAATGTACATACACAAATGGAATGACACATGTTTATATAATTATCAGGGAAATAAAAAAATTAAAAAAATGGGCAATAAAAATTGACCATTTTCCTTTTCTTCTTTTTTTTTTTTTTACAGTCAATTTGGTAACACTATTTTGATGGTCCTCCTACAGATACTCAACTGACTATAAGTGACTTATCAACTGACTTACTATAGCTAGTAAACAGTGTTTTTTAACAAACATTCAGTAGACTTTCAGTAGCTTGTATATAGATATTTATTAATGATCTACTTACAATATTGTTGAGAACATAAGTTCATTAAAATTGTTGGACAAAACAATGATTTCTGTACATTTATATTTCTTTTACATACAGTCTATGTGCTGGTTGCAATGTGGTGCTGCAATTCCTGTGTGTTATTATCTGTATTTACCATCTGTTGATAGTCTGTTTGAAAAAAAAAGGAGACATGTAGCAGTCAGCTAACCGTATTCCTTAGATGTTCATTTTATTTTGATGGTCCCTAGGTAACTATAGATGAACAGTTGATACTACCTTAAAGTAAATTGACTCTGTACTGATAGGAAATTCATATACAACAAACAGTCAGTAGAGCATTTCCAAAAAATCTTTGGATAATTAAAGGTGAAATAAGAAAACAAGCAGGTAAGCAAAGAAATGTAAGTAGTTCATTAATAAAATCTGTATACAGGCTAATGATATCTACTGAATGTTTGTTGAAACACTGTTTACTAGCTATAGCAAGTCAGTTGATAAGTCACTTATATTCAGTTGAATATCTGTAGGGGGACCATCAAAATAAAGTGTTACCATTGTGAATTAAATGAAATAAAATGTATACATATTTTAAGAAAATAAATGTTATAAAGTTTATATATATATATATATATATATATATAAGGTAACACTTAAGAATACTTTTCCGTCATTAATGGGTAACTATACAGGAGCAAGTGAGTAGCGCAACATTAACATTTTATCACTTCTGTTAATTAATACACAAGAAATAAGTTGTATAAGAAGTATTAGTGCAAAGACATAAAATTTTGAATATTTCAAAAGGTTAACATTACTTAAAACTGAAGTAGGCCTATGCACTTCCTGCGTCACTAGCGCCACCAAACGGAATTGCAAAAATAAACGTTGTTTTTAAAACAGCTTTCTGAATACACCTCCCATCTGTCATTGGTCAAACAAAGAGATAGTCCTGCCCCCAACTCATGGCATTGGCTGAGTAACGTTGTTGGGGTGGGCCTAAATGGGTCGCTCAAAACAAACATTCAAAGCGCAACAGAAGACAGTACTTACAGTTTTCGAGAACTTTTCCCTATGAATAGCTCACTTATAGTTGTCTCTGCAAATTAAGCATGGAAAGGAGAAAGTGTTGTAGCACAGAAAAAGTACATCAGCTTTAAAATATCAGGGGGCACTTCAAGTAAATAATTTAGGTCAAAGGGGTTCAGCTGACAGCAAAGTTTGGGAACCTCTGACTTAAATGCTTTGGAATTCCCAACACTACGGAAAGAATGGTTTTGGTAAGCGTGTTTGATTACACCTTCCCTGTATAACATAGCCATGCAGACACATTAATTATTATCAAAGAGCTTAAACCATGCTCATTTTTAAGAGCACAATCTAACAACATGACAAGATCAACCTGACCATCATAAAAAAGGAAAATATATGATACTTCTCAATCTTCTGAGATACAGAAATGTTCAATATACTGTATAATATTTGAGCAGCTGCTTCCCGCATACATTTCCATCTCACAAATTCCAACATGACAGAATAGTTTAAGGCCCCTGCAATGTTTCTTTGAATTAACTTGAGAGAGCATCTTCATTAGGGTACCATCCCCAATGGCAGAGGGCCGATCCAAGTCTTCCAGTTACATTTTATCACAAAAGAGAAAAAATACAAACATGAGGAGCCGAGAATGAGCTCTATCCCACTAAGGCAATTCCGAGCATGGAACATGGCCTCAAAGCAGCTGATATGAAACAATCCTACATTACAAAAACAAGATAAAAACAATGTAAGGCCTTATAATCAAAAAGAAGAAAGAAAAGGCGAGGAGGTGTGAGGGAGCTTTGAACTGCCTGTGTTTGCATACGACTGAGTTTCCTCATAGGGTGCATCCTAAAAATAAAGAGGGTACATCAGGCTTTTAAGGGCTGTGGAGATAAAGTAGGCCATTGGTTCTCTTATTTGGGCCTGTTATTCCTCTGAGTGCCTTTGAGAAGGGACATGCCAGGCCACTCTGTAGCGTGACTGTGCTGTGATTGAATTTCTGACAGGTAAAACCTCTGAAGAGCCCATAAGATAGTACCAAAAAGTCTGCACTACACATTTTGTAGATCTGTTTAGTGATGCAGTTTTTACTGTTTATTATAAAGGCTATAGAGATGGAAATCGTTTGAAATTCAGATTTCACTTTTGATTCCGGTTTCACTCCACTGACAATGGAGACTTTCAAAAAAATTCTCCATAACAGTATACTTTATTTTCCATTCTATACTGTCATCCTTTTCCAGAGTTTTCAAACCCAAGCATTTTTTTGTTGAAAATTCTTTGATTTTGCTACATTTAAGCTTCTCATTTTGGAACTGTTTTTCCTCTAGCAGAAATGGAGAGTGTTAAACCTGAAAGCGGAGTTCTCAAATTAAAATGCATTAGCGTGGCCTAAGATACAGTTCTAGACTCCAAACCCTAATTATATATGAAATAAGTTTAATGATGTCTGCTTAAGCCTATGTTGACTTTTCTACAAGAGTTCAAGTTTTAAAGCTAGTTAATAAAGCTACTTATTGAACCATTTGTCAAGGAGTGATAATTTACTTGCATAATGCACCATGTATACACTGCAAGCAAAACTAGTACATTCTCATTATAATCAACAAAGCACTCTTTACTGCGAGCAAGCATCATCGCTTGTCAGACCGAGGGCCAGGATAAGCTGGAACCCCCCATCAGCAGTGTTCAGCGGCGAAGGCTTGGCACGATGAGAAGGCATCCACTCCTGCCTCTGTTTATATATATATATCCACCCCCAACCAGGTCTGGCACCTCCTCCTCCCTCACGTGCCCTTCCCTTGAGCCTCCATCATGCAGGTTATATTTAGCCATGACCCCGTTTTGCAGGGCCGCCCGTGGAGGGAGACAGGTGGGCAAGAATCCCCCAGCTGCACATTCCCACAGCTTGATGATGATGCTTACTGTGTGCTGATGGGGACTGAGGCGGTTCGAAGCACAACTGTCCCTTCTTAGCAGCTGGTGAGGACCATTAGATGAGATTAGAGCATGCAAACATGCCCTCTCGCCCCTGTCATCATGGGAATGGGCTCAAAGCAAGGCCACCTTGACCTGGACTGGGGAACATTTGTATGGCTCTCATCCCCTATAAAGTGTTAAAACCAGATTGCCACCATTCTAACTTGAGATGGGCACAAGGTTATTATTGTTAACGAAAACTAAAACACGAAAACAAAAAATGGGGTGGCCTTTTTTTTTTTTTTTTTTTAAATAAAAATTGACAAAACAAATGCATTACAATACAAATGAAAACTGTAGAGAATCAAATAGAATTGGATGGTCTGGTTTAATTAATCTCTTAATACACTTCCATCATAAATTGTGTCAACATTAATGTATTCCATCATAAAGAACTGCTCAATTAGACACGTGGGAGCCATAAACTGAAATTGAAAACCAAAAAAACACATACTGAAATTAAAAACCATTTAAATTTTCAAAATTGTAATAACATTGGGCAGAGTGATGGTATATACCATGCAATGGTAGAAATATGTCAACCAATAGAGACACCATTTATAAAGTGGAATATCTGTGTCACTATATGAAGAAAAAAAAAAAACGACGAAATCTACTTTGTAAACCAAGTCGCAGTGGACAATTTCGAGTGTTAACAGCTTTTGTTATTATAATGGAAATTATTTTGTCTGTTGTAGACAGCATAATTGTACATTGTAATTGAAAGGTTGCTGGGCAACGTTGCAACTCGCCACATTAATATAGGATACAACTAATGTACAGTCACATTGTCAAAACTATGTTTATATTAACAATGTTACAGTAGTTTGAAACAGGACTCCAACCCAATCATATCCATAATGTATTTATATAATGTATTTATAATGTCATGTTTTATAATTGTATAAATATTCAATTATTTATACTTGTAAACAATATAATGTTGTCTATTTTTATTTTATTTTTATATAGTATTAATGTCAATAAACATGGTAAAAAAAATATTTGCACATTCCAGCAAAAATTACTAAATTGAGATGTACGTATACTGTAATTGTTCATACCATGATATAGCTAAGATTTTAGTCATACACCAAAGCTCTAATTCTAAGGTAACATGACATCCTTCATTTTTGGCAGGATAACACCCCAACCAAAAGTACAGATGACCAAAATATTTTCAAAACAAACACTCCTTACCAAATACTGAAACAATATGTTAACCATTCAAAGAAACTGATCTTTGTCAGAGGCTCCCCAGTGCAGTCCACGATAGTCCCAGTAGACATTAGGGACTGAGGTGGCTATGAAGCTAGAAATAGCGAAGAGATTAACTGCTGTAAGAATGTCTTCAAAATGAACCCTAGGGATCATTAGTTAGTCTATTAATTAAATCAATAATCAAAATCATTAAAACTCTCCGTCAAAGGTAGCTCATTCATCGCTGCTAGTATGATACGTTATGGAAAGGCAGCTGCTTGAAAAGGTCATGAACAATGTGTCCTCTGCCAATAACCACAGGCACTATGCTGGAGAGAAGAAGCATCATTCACATAAGAAAAAGCCGAACTTGTTGAAGACGTGCACTGACAGTGATCGTAAAGATTTACTTCAGAGTGTAAAACAGCTTGTTATGCAGTTAATAACAGCTGACATTCAACATGAAACAAATAAAAGAACAGCAGAGCAGGTGTCGCCTGTGAGAAATGTACTTTATGCTGCACAGCGCACCGTAAAAATATTTGACACAATGTACTCTCTGGTTCTCTCATTTTTTACAAAAGGCCAGCACAAAAGAGATTTTGATAGAAATACGAACAAAAGAACCTTGAGCAGTGAAAGGACCAGTGTTTTTTTTAATTATTATTATTATTATTATTATTATTATTATTATTATTATTATAATTATTAACACGGCTTCCTGTGGAGACAAGAATTTTGTGTCAAGGGGAAGTAAATATAAAGAGAATTGAGCTCACATTCAGGAATGCAAACTCACCAAAAAGGTGAGACAATCACTGATCCACAAACATGTTTTCCAGGCATATTTCTTTTTTCTTTTTTTTTTATCCCCTTTTCTCCCAATGTGGAATGCCAAATTCCCACTACTTAGTACGTCCTCGTGGTGGTGCGGTTTCTCGCCTCAATCCAGGTGGTGGAGGACAAGCCTCAGTTGCCTCTGCTTCTGAGACCATCAATCTGCACATCTTATCACGTGGCTCATTGTGCATGACACCGCGGAGACTCCGCATGAGGAGGCTCATGCTACTCTCCGCGATCCACACACAACTTACCACATGCCCCATTGAGTGCGAGAACCACTAATCGCGACCACAAGGAGGTTGCCCCATGTGACTCTACCCTCCCTAGCAACCGGGCCAATTTATTTGGTTAGGAGACCTGGCTGGAGTCACTCGGCACACCCTGGATTCGAACTCGCGACTCCAGGAGATGTCACTAGGTGGTGACAAATGAGCATCTTCTGTGCTATGAGCGAGTCATTGAATCACTTTGAGTCGTTCACGACCAAAATCTACCAAAAGACTTTATAGTATTAAAGCATTATAAAATTAAAGCAGATCTATAATTTGTGAATTAATTTGTGAACTGCCGAGCATGACTTATCCAAAAAGACAACAATAATAATAATAATAATGAGTATCAACAACTTACCTTCTCCTTCATTTTGCATGTCTACAAATCTACTGACTTACAGTATAATGCTTAAAAATTCTACTGAAGTACAAAGCAAATGACATCTATCATTTTCCTAGAGTATTTAAACTGCTGAGCATGACTACAATCTGAAAAAACATGTGGAAAAGAAGACGTGTAATATAACACACTAGTTGCATGGATTACTTTAATGATACTTTTGGGTCCTTTTTAAACTTTAATGTGAGTCACTATCAACTGCAATTGCACTGAAAAGAACTGTCACGATATTCATTAGAACATCTTCTATTGTGTTCTACATAAGAAAGTTATATAGGTTTGAAATGACATGCGGGTGAGTAAATGATGACATAAACTATTTTGAACTATTCCTTTAAACTTGGATATCAAAAAGCACAATGGGTATTTAGAATGCAGGGCTCGACATTAAGCATTGTCATGTGCTTGTCCTCCTGACAAGTAAATTGGTCAGTCACTTGTCCGAGTAAAAAAAGTTACTTGTCTAGAGAGAAAAAAGGGCATTTAAGTTACATGCTCAAGTAACATGTCAAAGTTTATGTTGTACATTTCTAAAATTATGACCGATGCCCAACCTAATAGTGTACCTATGCAATCAACTTAATTCTCTGCGTCAGAAATGTAAACTGTACTGGGTAGGGGAGGAGGCTATTGTCATATGATAATTATATTATGTTACATATGGTAGTCAAATAAAGGAAAGCCTCCATCACCATCATTTACAGCAGGGATGCTCAGATTTCTATGGAATGAGATCTAATTTTTCATCATGTTACTGCAGCAAGTACAATAAAGGCTATATATTATCACAATACCAAAATTTCATTAGCTGGTAGTGAAATTTCATGATTCTCAACATCAGCTTCAAAACCACAACAAATAATAACACTAACTAATATGTTAATTATGGAAGAATGTTTTCAAGTTATTAAGTAATTATTCAAGACTAGTAAACAGTCAGTAATAAAATAACAATACAAAATAGCAATGAATAGAAATAGATTAAAAATAATAGAACAAAAAATACAAATAAAGAAAATTCAGGTGCTTTTTTTAAAGCTTTAAAAGTTTTTTACATCAGTATCAAGTATTCAAGGAAACATTCAGAATGAAATGCAACATAAAACTACTACTGGTCTTCTCTGTATGATTGTAATACATTAATACTTTTTAAAGTTACTAAAGTTACCCAGTCAAGAGCAGTGAGTGTTTTCTCTTTTCTTGTTTGATTATTATAATGACACACTAGACGGCAGCAGGTCTATTACCTTACATTTATACTTACGAGTCCGACATTTTAATACAAATCTGCTTTTTTCTCTGCTGTTTACTTTCACTTTAGACATCAATCTCTGCATTTACATGAATACTTCACCAAGACGGGCATGGAATTTTTAAATGTATTTGACCGTTCAGGTGCGCATTAGCGTGAGCATTATCGGAACATGCGCATGTTCAGCACACACACATATGCTGCCTGTCAATCAAACAGTGTGTAGCTGTTACTAGATCGCTTGTGAATTATACAATTAGATGCTCTTGATTACTTTCAACAGCAGAATAAGAATATGAACTTTCTAATAAGTAACACAGGCCTAGGCTATCACAAATATATCTGGTTATTTTTTTATTTGTATTTGTATTGTTACTGACGTTTTAATCAGTCTGCTTGTCTGGTCAAGCAAGTAAAATTCTCTTTCACTTGCCTCTTCAAAAATCCACTTGTCCCGGACAAGCGGACAAGCGTTAATGTCGAGCCCTGCAATGCTCAAATGTAATTTCAAAAACAGGTGTAAAAATACCAGCTTTACAGCCTATGGATAAGGAGAGTTTAAATGGAAGTCTATCAAGGACCCACAACATTTATGACCACTGCAGCAGGCTTAAGAAAACATTAACCTGACACTAGATAGAGCAAATGATTCTTGGGCGAAACCAAGACCGAGTGGATATACCATTTTACGGGTACATAAATTTCCTGATTACTCTGAAATTAGGTTATCCATGATAGCATGTACTTAAAGGGACATGGCACAGTGATAAGGGTGTCACTCTGGTTGAGTCAATTTCTAGCGACTTGGATTTCTAGACGAGACATCAAACTCTCAATATTGACTTTGACTGTATAAAGTGATAAAATAAACAGCATGGGCTCTAACAGCATTCTAAGAGCAGAGCAGTGCATATATGTGGAGCAATGCTGTGCTGCAGGCTTTGAACGCTGGTGCTCTGCTCCTCTCCTGAGAAGGTGCTATCAGGCAGAACCACAGGGACAATTGTTCAGGCTCAGACAGGTGGGTGAAACGGCATTGAGTTAAGGACTATTCCAAACACATAAAATCATGTGAAGGTCCCATGGATGGCCCGTTTAACGGAATTCTTAAAGAGCACAAAATCATACCACCCAGTACTTCCATAGTATAAGACGAAATTGTGCTCAGGAGCATCAAAACAAACTCAAGCAGCAAGTGAACAATGCAGTGTGGGTGGATAGCTGGGCTTAGTCTCGACAGCAAATCCACACGCTGAGGGATTTCTGTCAGCCTCAATCCTGACAAATGTCTTTGGCTAAGACTACGGTGTAAAACAAACGGACTGAGACAGCTATGAAGGTGAGGCGAAAAACATTAAATATCCATCTGAGTGTGTGTGTGTGTGTGTGTGTGTGTGTGTGTGTGCGTGCATTCCAAAAGGGGGCCTTTGCTGACAGAAACCAGCAGGTGACACATAGTGTATGGGCTCAATTCTGAAGGCCACTCTAAAAATATCTCAAGCCTTCCCCCAGACACCGTGCTGCCCGGAATGCACACACTCACAAACATACACATACACTAACAGGGTGCACATTTCTGCCAATTGGCTGGCAGAAGTTTAAAATGCTCAGTGTTTAGTACAATTGAGATCCCCCTCATGTTTGCTGTGCTCCACCCTACATTTGTGGGCCCTCGATATCTGTCTCCAGGGAGGTCCTGAGTCAAAGGCTGGGGTGGCCTGTTTTGGAGCCCAAATGAGACAGACTGGATTTTGGCTCTGTGTTGGGGAGAACCCAACGACACCATCTGTCTCTCATCTGCTCTGCTTCAGTGTGACGAGTCGTGGCGCAGCACTTCAAGGGATTTAGCAGAGTTTTTAAAGCGCATTTACAAACATACGGTATGCACACTTGTACACACACACAGAAAATCCAGAACAATGCTTTATGCGGTGACAGCAGAGCCTTCAGTGATAGAGGTATGTCCTGACAGGCAGCTGTGTACACACCTGAGGTTTGCTGTGGGATTGGCAACAGGCATCTGGAAGACTTGACTGTCTGCATGTTGAAAAGCCTCTCAGGCTCTGTTCTGTGCTGGGTAGCTGTTTTATCCCCTCCTTTATTTAGCCCTACTGTTTGCTCTGAGCTAGAAGCAGGTAGACAGACGGAGTGATATGGAATGTCTGCAGTTTGGCTGTCAGGTTACAAAAAGCAATACGTCCAGCCGTCACCTCCCTAAACAGACTCCCATCACTCAGCTGTCATTGTGCCACTGGCCCCTGAATAGAAACCAGTTTCAGACTTAACACATGCTGACACAGCAAGGGCTTCTGACACACATTTAGTTTGTGTATACATACAAACATATTGAAACATATTAGATGCATACACATAGCCAAGCACATCAAAAGAAAGGACAGAAAAGATAGAAAAGGTAAAAAATTAAACAGAAAAAAAGGAAAAGTTAGGAAAAAGAAAAGAAAAAGGAAGCATAATAGGTGAAAAGGAAAAGAGATAGAAACAGACAAGTAGAAAAGAAGGAAACAGACAAGGAAAATGAAGGATAAAGAAACAGGTGGGGAGAGGAGAGGAGAGGAGAGGAGAGGAAAGGAAAATGGCTCTGTGTCGGGGAACCCAACGGAAGGAAAAGAATGAAGGGAAAGGAAGAAGGAAATGAGAAAACGAAGAATGGAACAGATGAGGAAAAGGGGGTAAATAAAAGGTATAAGGAGAATGAAAATGAAAATGAAAAGGATAAGGAAAAAGGAAAAGGAAGGGGAGGAAAAGAAGGAAAAGGAAAGGAGAACAAAAAGGAAAAGAAAGGAGAAGGAAGTGGTAAAGGAAGAAGGGAAGGGAACGGAACATCACTTTACTCCAAGCACCCATTCACAATGCTTTTCATTTCAGTAGAAGACAGCTGTCGTGAAAGCAGAAGAACAGCACCAATATGTTTGGAAGATGTCTTGGAACTGGTCAGGCTTGTCCATGAACATCATGTTACTGGACAGCTACTGTATGTGGACTGCTGGGTCTACATAAAGGTTGCATTAATCAGTTGTTCAATGTCTACACATAGATTAGGACGATACAGTTTAGAATTTGTCACCCATGTTTCAAAAGTCTGGCCAGCAAGCCTGACCTTTCACCTAACCTCTGCCACTTTTTTTTTTTTTTTTTTTAAACAACTCAATAGGAAGTAGAGAGGGTCTTAAAGGGATAGTTCATCCAAAAATGTAAATGCTGTAATCATTTACCTGCCCTCATGTTGTTTAAAACACGTATGACTTTCTTTTTTTCCATGGAAAAAAAATAAAATAAAAAAATGCTGGGTACTATGCTAACCTTTTTTCAATGAAAGTGAATGATGACTGAGGTTGTTATTCTGCCTAACATATTCTGCTTGCTCCTGGGAAAAAAAGAAAATCATAAAGGTTTGGAACAACATGAGGGTGAGTAAATGATACCATTTTCATTTGTGAGTTTACCATCCCTTTAAGAGGTGATGGTACTTCTGGAAACTCCCCAAGAACACGCAAGCATGTGAATGTGAATTAACCTCCTGAGAGATCCATGATTAAATGTTCTTTTAATAGAGTGTGTAGTGCTTCAGTCCTTTAAGAGGCTTTAGTATAATTACATCCTATCTAAAACTAATGATTTCGATATGGTATTTAGTCATACATGCTCTAAAACACTGCTCAACAGGACCCCACATGGGAAGACAGCACAGATTAAACCTGGATTTGCTGCTGTGATTAGAACCCAAGTGTTCCCTCCCAAGATGAAATAATTTTATTTTTTTGCTCAGAGAATTGTCATCACATTTGGCAATATATGAATGTTGTAACTGCAATCTGTTTAGAGGAAATAAAGATGCATTATCTTACACCATACCCTTAAAACCATCAACAGTTGTGTTCCAGCCAAACAATGACATGATAATTGCAGGCTGTCAAATGCTTGCTGGCAAATACAATGGACACTGATCTGGATACAGCGTTAACAAGCATGTCTATGCCTTAAGCATAGCATCCATGTGCATAAGTGGATAAGACTGTGCAGAGTTGTGTGTTGGATGGTGTAAAAGTAGTTTTATTCCTGGCTGGATGAGCAGGAGTCAAATGCTAGCTCTGAATTGCTTTCTCCAGTGCCCTCTGTTCCACTCTGATTGGCCCCAGGGACTCTGCTGGCATGCCGTAGCAGTGGCAAGGCTGGATAACCCGGTTACAAATAGCTCCAAACAATACGGCAACTCTTTGATTTTGGATAGCATTACAAATGTGATTTTATACAAATTTGTACCAAAAAAAAAAAAAGGATTTCTTAATTCCTCATCAGAGATTTATACAGTTTGCAGCAGTTCACATGCATTACTTAAAGGCCTCAAGATATCAAACTTCGACTTTTGTGGCTTTCAGTTCATGAGTGTATATACTGTATGCTGTATTGATATACAGGGGCATGTTTTACCTTTACGAGGGAATTTGTTGATCTTACCAGATAAAAACACAACATTTTTGTCCAATACTTCAACTGAAAAAAATAACTGAAATAAATAGTCAATTTGAACAATCATTACTTATAAACTCAACATCAGAGCACATTAGATAAAGATAAGGCACATGCCTAGAATAGAATATTATGAAATATATTAAATGTGACATGTAAAAAATATCATTTCTTACTCTGAGCTGGTTTAGTCCTAAACGTTGCCAAACTAAACGTTTTGCAAGTACGCACACACTTAAAATGTACAGTCTTTTACTTCCAAGAAAACTGACCAAAATATTGAAGACTCATCTTGCACTCACTCATTTTGTCAAATAAAATGCTCTCTAGAGTGAGAATGAAAAGCAAATCATGTTCATGGCTCTGACATTAAGTAGAGTCTAGTGACTCTTTAAAAAAAAAAAGAAATGCAAAGAAAATTACTTGTCAAGCCAATTCAATGGGTCTTTAAACTTACATTTTAAAGATTTTGTTTCAGAGACATTCAAGTAAAAAACCATCTCCCATTTAGGATGAGGATACATTGTGGGATGATAATTGACCCATAGAAGTACACTCAGGGGCGTAGATTTTCAGCAGCACCCATGTATCCATAGTCACACTCTCAGACAAAAAGATAGGACACCAGATATACCAAATACTTGCTATGAAGATCCACTTAAATGCCATGATGTTTTATTAAAAGACAGATTCAGGGTCAAAATCAAGTATATTATGCTATCTTTAGAGACCTTGAATGGAAGTAAAAGTGGCATAAGTCAAAATACTGTTCAACTGCACAGCCAGTCTGACTTCATTCATAAGCTACAAGAATGTGAACGATATTCATTTTAAAAAACATATAACCAGGTTAAACCAGGCAGCATGCAGGAGATCCATGGTGCAGCTCATGCAGATCACCTTATTTAGCTCTTGTCTGCCTGAGCAGAGATGAAAGAGTGTGAAGGAGAGGCAGGGCATGCATTTACCTCAGATCTCTGCTCTACGGTTAAAGACATTCAAGAGAAAACGGTCTGACAATATACGCTGCATACAGAGAACAACTATGATTCATGCGCAAAGACAGCACAGAGGAAAAAAAATATCAACTGTGATACCTGCATCACTGCAGTTTTCAGTGCCATTTATAGTCTCATCAAACTCTCATTCTTAGAAAGAATAGGATTAATCTGTAGATGGCATGCTGGTTTCATTCATAAACTGTTTTATTATGGATAATGTCTCTCTCCCTTGCTCTCCTGACTGTTTGCGACAGAAAAACATATTCTTTTCATGATAATCTACTGATAAATTGATTCAGTGCTTTATTGTTATTACCTCTCCTCTGTGGGAGAGGCCAGTTATCCATTAGTGCAGAAGGTAGTACCAGGACAGCTTGGCCAGGTTTGTGTGAGGAACGGTGCAGGAAATTTTCCCTGTGGTGGTGGTGAACATTAAGTGCAAAATGCTACAGGAAATGGTATAATTTATATAATTTAGTTTAGAAAATAGAAGGGATTCAAGAGTTTACATAGTCTATTAACCTGAAAATATGCTATCCAGATTACACAACAAGGTGTAATCTGGATGGGTGCAATTGTTTGGAGTTCCATAAAATTCTTAAATGAATTGTGACTAGCGTCAGAATTGTCACTGGGGAACACTGGTCACTATTGGAGACCCGGTGCAATGACCTTGGCAAACTTTAAAAACATCAACTGTGCTAAAATTAATATGCAAATTGTGATGTTTAAACTATAAACATCCCTCTTGAACACATCAGCTCATCTACATTCCGAATCCAGAGCTCGAAAAACAAATCCATCAACTGGCCGTAAACTGCCCTCTTTTCATCCATCTCTGACTTTATGCGGATTTCACAGGTAAATATCTCATTGCTTTTAATTACTTATTTCCCCTAGTATTGACCTTTGCTTCACCACACTGTTTCTCAGTTCATTAAGAACCAGCAGAGTTTGAAATTTGTCAATATATTTAACAAACGTCCTCTTAAGAAGAGTTACTTGCCTTCTCAGCAACTTCTTAGCAGAATGTAATTTCTGACTGGCATTACATTTTGGGAAGGAAAAGGAGATAATCAACCAAGGAGGCCAGAAGGAAAATACTATTAATACATTACAGGAGACCATTTTCCTTTCTTTATAAAGCTAAATTTAGGGATGGGAAAAGCAGGATATATCGGAGGTGTGTGTGTGTGTGTGTGTGTGTTGGGGGGATTAAAAAGGGTAAAATTCACGCAGGTTTTGAGGCAGAAACACAACACATCTCATCCTATTACATGTGCAGAGGGTTCCACCTGGCAAAGGCCCTGAAAGCAGAGCGAGTGAGGACCCATGTGGCCCTGTTTGTGCTCTTTCCATCTGGAGAAATCCTCCCTCTCAGGACAAACACTCTGCTCCATATATGACATCACTGCCGTGGCAAAGAGAAAGGATACAGGCTGGGTTTGCATGATCTTGGATGATGCCACTCTGTGGCGCATGGAAGGGGGAAAATCTTGCTGTCTCACATGGGGGGAAAGAGGTTCAGTACCAGTCAGACAAAACAATAAAAACTACTTGTCTGATCAGTAACAATCAACAATTAAACCTTCATTCACTGCACCTGTGTATTTACAGCCCCTCCTTTTTTGACTTATCTCCAAAGTGACTTACAGTGTATTAATTGTATTTCCTTTAGCATTTTATCAGTATTATCCCTGGAAATAGAACTCATGACCCTGGTGTTGTACCAGTTAAGCATTGCTCACATATTAGGCATATCTTGTATGGACAACAGTAAGCACCGCTAGAAAGAATCTACAAGGGAATCCTGCTAAAAAGACTGGTCCAGGCTGGCTTATGCTGATTTAGTGCTGGTCTATCTGGTGGACCAGCATGATCTTCCTAGTGAAGTTGGTCAACAAAGTAAGCCTTGCTGGTTAATCAAGTTAGGAAGCCCGATTGGAGCACTAGCATCTAAAGACATGCTGGTGACCATCCATGCAAGGAACAAATAGGTTGCAATGAAAAATTTCCTCATAGGAAATATAGCCTCTCGAGTTTCACTGGTTAAGAGTGTGGTAGACCGTTGACCTGGACAATGTTGTCTCTGAGGGTGGTAGCTGTCAGCTAAGCATCCATCACCTCATTGACCACACACCAACAGGGATGTGGCATTTCTTCTGGGTGTCACAGATTGATGGTAGCACACAGAAAGAGCTTCACACACCAGAGCAGGTGATCTGCTTCACTGCTAACAGATGGATAAAAACCGAAGAGCGCATTGCTGTTTCTTGCCATCGCTCTTCCTGTTTTTCTCTCTTCCTTTCTGGAAAACACCTGCTTCTTCCCCTTCATCTATATGGTTGAAGAAATTTGGGCTTAAACCAAAAACACTTGTTTGTTCTCTCTCTTCGTCTTCTCAAACACGACTCACTGACCAAACTCAATTACCAGCCATATTTATCATGTCCTTCTTGGTTTTGGAGTCTAGGCGTAAATCTTTGGCTCAAGTCAATAATCTATTCACCCACACTGAGGGCACTCCATTGTCATTAGCCACCCAGAAGTGAGAGGAAGACAAAGGCTCATCCATCTCTTTAATGGTGGCATGGTCACACTTCATTCGAACACCTAAGACAGCATCATCTAGTATGGCACTCTACACCATAAACTGTGCCTGTCTGGCAACTTTCGAGTAAGGGGAAGGCAGCACAGCTATCAAATACCAGCTGGCTCCCATTACACTCACACCCCTAAACCTCACTCCCATCTGGGTCACTGCACCACTGGCACCAGTCCTGGCCGAGTGGGATTCGAACTGGGGTCTCCGGCATGGAAGTCATGTGCGCTAACGAAGAGGCTAAAGGCTACAGCCTCTAGCGTCAGTCGCTAGTGCGCCTCTTGAAGCCAGGGGAGTGAGGTTTACACGCACTGCACAGCTATCACTACCAGCTTGCTCCTGTTACATTAGACCATAATTCATAACAACGGAAGTATGCATTCTCAGCACTGCCACAAGGGAGGCTATAGCGGACATTATTGTGAGCTGGCTGCTTCCATGGTGAGTTTTCTGTTTCAAGTCAACTACTGTAATGGCAGAGCATCAGTTTGAATATAATATTGCTAAGCAAGTAAGTTAGCAAGGCATTATATTTATAGTAACTTCCCTGAATAACACAATCAGTTTATTGGCACAGTCTTTTGAAGGTAACTCTATCGCCCCATTTAGTACTGAGGTTTGTTACCATTACAGTAATGTAGGAGCGCATGTTAAACATTTCCAAACAGACCACGCATTGGCAATGTGTTGGCCAAGTGCTTGCATCTGCATATACTTGCCTAAAGTATGTTTCTGACCTTTGGCTAATTGATTTTTTTTCCCTTTTTTTTTCAACTTCAAAACATTTGACACTAATAGTAAAAGTGGTTTGCAAAAGTTCCAAAATGGGGGCTAATTTTTTATTTGACTCTCATTTGTTACGAAGACATTTTGGGTACCTTGTGGTCTTATTGGTTAGAGGGGGATGGTTTTAAAATTTAAACTATTCTTAAGATGTCATGCCATCTTAAAACACATTACTCATGCTGCAAGACATTAAAAAAAAAAAAAAAAAAAAACAGTTAGGTCAAAGACATCTACAGTACATGGCTCTTTTCTACATAGGCAAACAATGACCAAATGCTAAATGATAAAATGACCAAATTGTACATTTCTAGTGTTGATTGGGGAAGGGTAGGCTCAGCCTCATATGGCATGCCCACAGAGTTATTGAACTGTTCATCTGATGCATAATGCACACGAAAATGGCAAGAGCTTTCTTAAAATCACAAGCTCAAAAGGCTTGCTTTATGCAATTTCTAGGAGTCTGTTTTTGCAAGGACCGTAGCATTCAAGTTTAGATTTATCCCACATAAAGAGGTTGTTTTTTATATATTTATTTATTATCTATATGTTGGTCAGATGCGTCTTCTTGTATAAGTGGGCAGTTTTGGGCCAAAAAAGCTAAATAAAGCAAAAGACTGTAGACCAATACTTCGTGGCTCTGCAAGACACTACAGATTGTGGTGGTCCGGAGAGAGCTGTATATTAAACACACGTGCTCTTGCTGCAGTTGAAGTTGACTGCGAGTGTGTGTGTGTGTATGTGTGGGTGGGTTTGGGTGGTTTAAGAGGACATTTTTTATTTATTTTTTAGGTTACGAACTGGTAATTACAAGTGTATTATGCTATAAATGTGGTTTATGAGGACATTTCTAGTGTCCCCATAATTCAAATCGCTTAAAAAAACAAAAAACAAACATACTACATACATTGTTTGTTTGTTTGTTTGTTTTTTGTTTTTTTGAAAATGTAAAAATGCTGAACGTTTTTTGTGAGGGTTAGGTTTAGGGATAGAATTAGGGGATAGAATCTATAGTTCGTACAGTATAAAAATCATTATGTCTATGGAATTTCCTCATAAGGATTGCCGCACCAACACGTGTGTGTGTGTGTGTGTGTGTGTGTGTGTGTGTGTGTGTGTGTGTGCTTGAGGAGAGTGTGTGTGTGTGTTTGAGGAGAGTGGAGTTGAGTTCCAACCCAAAGAGTCCAGCATCACATTTGGGATAATTATGTTGAAGAGCTTCATCTGTGTGGATTTTGTTTCCAACAAATGGCTGGCAAAGTGGGCTAATTAAATGTGGAGCAGGCAGAGAGCAGAGCCGGGAAGTGGGGCTGGATAGAATAATGACACTCATGAAGAGCAGAAGGAACAAAATAAGAGCAAGTCAGATACACAACACATACTCGCTAAATCAAGACTGAGACGAGACAAGATGGACCAGCAAGCTGCGTGACACACACACAACGACAACAGAGAAGGATTTGGTGCCAAACGCATACACACAAAGCCCACAGAGCCAGAGTGAATCTGTGAAGCAAAGGAACTGCAGGAATAAGCAATATGAAATAAAGATTGCTATAGCCGAGTATCAAGGGTGAAAATGATGCATACTGTGGCATGCCGCCATGCTCATTAGGTGTGCATGCGGATGAAATGTTTATGTTAATGGTCGGTGCTGTGTGGAAAGCAAACACATTATTCCTCTCCATGTAACTCATTCTTCGTGGCTGTCAGGTGAAGGGAAGTGCAGGGACCCTCTCGTAAGCCCAGCCCAAATGTTTTTGTTTTTTTTTCAAGAAATTATTATAAAGGTCATTTCCTAGCGTGCTCCAAAATACCCTCTGATGCTATTAAATTGTTTCAGATACTTGGCAAAGATTGCATCCCACACATTGACACCATTTAATAAAAAATGGAAAAAGAGGGACAAATGAAGCTGTATTTATTTATGATGAAAATATTTAGAGACCTCTACAATCAACAAGATACTGTGCCTGACAAAGTTCCAGTTTGTGCAAAAAGCATTTGAAAGTAAACAGAGAGAAACGGATGTAATAATTGAAGAATGTCGAAATTTTTTGTTTGAACAATAGAAGTGTTGGTCATACGATCAGTCGTGGCCTACTATCTGGAGGTGAGAATTAGAGCCCCCAACATACCAACTGCAGGACCCAACAGTAGATACAACACCATAAAACATAAGGGGGACACTGTTGTGCAAATGTCTCCCTGCAAAACCATCCAAGCAATCAGCATGAAATGATTGTATGTGTGTGTGTGTGTGTGTGTGTGTGTGTGTGTGTGTGTGTGTGTGTGTGTGTGTGTGTGTGAGAGAGAGAGAGAGAGAGAGAGAGAGAGAGAGAGAGAGAGAGAGAGAGAGAGAAAGAGAGGGAGAGATTTTATTTTTTATTTTATTAATTACCTGGCACCTTATTTTAATTCTATTTTTATTGTTATTTGTTCCTGTTTTATTACTTTTTGTTTTGTCATTATCTGTTATTTGTATTAATGCCAATATTGTATGTAAACACAATCAAGCTAATAAAGTACTTTAAAACTGAAATTGAGAGAGAGAGAGAGAGAGAGAGAGAGAGAGAGAGAGAGAGAGAGAGAGAGATGCTCACAAATGTTCTTTCATTTTTTTTTTTTTTTTGTAACAGTACACAACTTTCCTTAATTTAGTGACATATTTGTCCAATCAAAACACTTTGATGTTTTGCTTTACAAGACCTCAGACACCTTTTGTTAAAGATGCACTCAGTAACTTTTTGCTCGTGTCATCTTGGACTTACAGTGACACCTAATGGTGTGGATGCTGCATCATTCAAAATCAATAATTTTCAGTTACAGATGCCATTGTAGAAATCCACAATTCACAATTAGCCATGATTAATTTAATCCAAGAGTAAAAGGGTCCAATAAAAATAATTAAGTGAGTTGTATTCAACTGGTCATGTGATTCTAAAATGGCAGCCCCTATGAGATTGTCCCTGCCCCATGTAGAATAAAAGAGCTTTTATAAGGTTACTGGTATGACTAGAGTTCTCATCTCATATAAGTGGTCATGATTGTATACATATGTTTCAAAACTACAATTTATTTATTTAAGTTACTCAAAGTTCAAACCTAAATTTATCAGTTATAGGCCTACACACTGGGTCGAAAACTTTTTTCTTCTGCTCCAAATGGTGGGTGATTTTAGGTCATAAAACGATATTTTGTAGTATAGAGGAGACAGGGCTAGTTGTCACACGTGTACTCCAGTGAGTTTTTTGTATTGTTTTTTTTTTTATTATTATTATTTTTACTGTTTTTGTGCAAAACACACTTGCACAATTAGACTTTTGGCTCCAAATGTTATAAATACTGAGATATATCTAATTAGGGTTGGGAGGGTTACTTTTGAAATGTATTCCACTACAGATTATAGAATACATGCTGTAAAATGTAATTTGTAACGTTATTCCGTTAGATTACTCAAGGTCAGTAACGTATTCTAAATACTTTGGATTACTTCTTCAGCACTGGTAGATTTTTTCACTTGTTTTGACTATAAAAACTCTGCCAGTACAGTAAGACAAAATACACATGTTAAAAATACATTCTCTGAAAAACCTAAATATCTTATAAAGTGTTGTTTCTAAAACAAGATAAATCAAACTGATCTTGTTTTAAGGATTTTTAGATATTTCTACAGGAAGACAATATAAAAATGATTATAAAAAATACGATTTTTGCCCTAATATTAAAGATCTTACTAGAAAAAATAAATTATGATCTAACGTGAATTTTCTTGATAAACAAATATAGTCGTGTCTGGTAACGTGCATGTAAAATGGCTAGAAATAGCATTTTAGCTTAGCGTAAAGCTGACAATTTACACAAGGTTTATTTCTATTTCTTCTGCTCCAAACTTACTTCAAACTTACTTCTCTGTCTGCTCGTATGAATGTAACACATCATAAGAAAGTGTTTCACTGCTGTTCAAATGCACATTGTATCGCATCATTTATATGTATAAATGTTTTCCATCTGAAAGGACTAAATATTAAATGAAACAAATTATAATAAAATGCAAAGTAATCTCTTCAGTAACCAAAATACTTTTGAATGTAACTATTCAAATTACCAATTATTTAAATTGTAACTGTAGTGGAACACAGTCACTTATATTTTGTATTTTAAATACGTATTCCCATTACATGTATTCCGTTTCTCCCCAACACTGTATCTAATACTATATGTTTTGTTGACAGTTTTTATTCTTTGTTTTGACACATCTCTTGCATCAAATTATCATTCTAACAATTTGAATTTGGCTAAACCATGCAATGTTGCAGTTCCTAAAGAAACTGACAAGTAATTCAATTTATTTTATTGCCCAAGTCCATTTTAACTCACATTCTGGCCCCTAGTAACACTGTTTTAAACAACAATTTGAGGTTATTTAGTAGGGGTGTAATTCACTCATCTCACGATTTGGTTCAGTTTACCATACCGAACTCATGGTTCAGTTCAGTTTACGATTCTTTAAACTAAGCCTGAATCAAGAAAAGTTAAGATTGAAAGTTTTATTATTATTATTATTATTATTATTATTATTATTATTAGTATTACTTTAAAAACATATGGAAAACATTTAAAATTTAGCACTGTTATTAAAAGTGCTATATGATCCATTAGAGATGTACTGGGATTAAAAATCAGACCAGAAAAGGGCAATGGAGACAGTGACACCAAATGGAAATATTAGCTAACAATTCTGCTTACTGAAAATACAGAATTATGTTAGATACATATGCTGCTTACACACTGTCACTGATTATATTCATTTAAAATATTTTAAATTAAAGCTGTATTTTTCTAAAATAATATTGTCTCTGATTACATCTAAATATTATTTTCAAAAATACATATGTAATGTAAGGGTATGCTTATCCAGTTAAATGATGTCCCTACTTAAAACCCTAATGAAATGTGCTGATGAAATCAAATCAGACATGGCATTTGTCATAGCATAGCATTATTATACATATTCAATATCATATATAGTAGATTAATATGGCACTATCATTAAACCTCTGTAAACTTTCATTTTCTCTCACACAGTCAGAGCAGACCACTAACGTGCATCAGACGGACATCAGATCCCTCCCACCTAAAAAGGCGCTTCTCTCCTGCTCCCTATATTAAATCCGCTTACATGGTTTCACTTTCAGTTCTCACAGATGAAGTGATTTCCATGTGAATGCCTGCATTACGTATGCATAGGACGTTGCGCGTATTGGACGCTTATAAAATAATCATCAAAAAAATATTTAAAAAAATGTCCAATTTCCACGATGCATATCGGCACATTTTTGAACCGCGATGTATTGTGCCACGATACACCGTAACACCTATATTATAGTGCTGGCATCATCTATATACTAAACTAAATTCAATGGAGGAGGAAGTGCAAAACCTAATGAACAAAGCATGCAGTTCCTTAATCGAGTCACTGATCCTGATATAACACTCTTTCAATCAAATGCCAGTGCATTGATTAAGAAAATGCTGTATGAACATGCATCTCTACGTGGTGGAAAAAGAGCCTGGTGCTAATTCTGATGTTAGTTCGTGTGAATGCACCAAACACATGACTTGTGAGCCCTGACATATAAGAATGAGCAAGCCATTCACGGCTCGTCTCGCTCTTGAAAAGAGCTCTTTATTTCTGCTTGACCCCTATATTACCATTTTTGCTCATCAATCTCCCGGTTTCATTAGCTCCCACAGTCTCTACCATCTTCTGTGTCTTTGCTCTGTGCTCAGTGTCTGCTGCCTGAGGTGATAGCTGAATCGGTGCTAAAGCACTCCTGAGGTCGAGGTCTTTAACGTTATACACTAAGCACCAGACACATTTATGGGCCCCTGGGGTCTGGGTAACATAGCAGCTGAATATAAATTGTTGCTTTTCCCTTCTCACCACCAAACCACTTGACCTTTCCTGCAGATTTATGTGGATATCGAACTCGCCCGATCAATTCGGAAACTAGTCTGAGGCTGAAGGATCCTTGACCTGGATGCAGACCGGGGATGGTGACTCTATTACAGAAAGAGAGTTTGAAAGATGATCAATACGGCAAGAGGAAATAGAAAGATGTGTTGAGAAAAGAATTGTTGGCCAACACTGCAACACAGGAGAATGCCTCGCTCATAAAAAGACCAGCATTTGTGGTGTTTTGGATGCTGCTCCCTAATATAGGATGCTGGTGTGCTGATGTCCCCACCAGGCTTTTTAACCACCTTTACAAGCAAGACTTCCTTTGTCATCCAAAAAAAAAAAAAAAAAGGTTTAATAGCTTAAAATGCATTCCTTGAAAACTATGTAAGGATTTGCTTCAATAAAAATTAGAAATTCTGGCATAAGTAACTGAATGTGTTTATTTAGGGTATGTGTGATTAAGTTTGGGTGAGCGGGCCAAGAGAGTGAAAGTCCATCTAATTATCTGTGTTGTAACTTTGTTGATTGCTTTACAGTTGTTGTTTTAATTGCTTGTGCCATTGACTCAACTTCCTCATATTTGATAGCAGGCATGATTTTACTGCAATTATGGCATTGATGGAAGTCATGTACAGCAGCGCGCGCCTCAGGGGCGCGTTCATTGCTCTGACCTCAACGCTTATCAGCTTCAGCAAACAGAAAAGTCAGAACAGAGTTAAATAGTAGCCCGCCCAGACTCCCACCCACACACACACAAACACACAACATAATCCAGCGCAACTACTGCTCAGCAACACAAATGCACACCAAAACCCAGTACATACCACAAGCAGCCATAGTCTGCTGCAGACAGCTTTAAAGCCTCAGAGAGGTGTTTAATTTTAAAGGGACAGTTTACCCAAACATTAAACATCTGTCATCATTTACTTACCCTCTGTAACATTTTGGCAGGCTGAAGACAGGAACAGACGAAATGATGGTGAAATGTAGAACCCAAATGCAGTTTTATTCCAAAAAAATCTAAACGTAAAATATTCCAAATTGTGAAAGAAACATAAACACTAGATTAGAATACACTATAAAACAGGACTGGACTAAACTGTAAACTTTACTAGACTAAGATTAACTTGACTTGAACTAGACTTGATTTGATTCGACTCGACAATAGTATTAAAAATCACAAACAATACACCAACAATACTCGACAAAGGACTATAGCAAACATGAGGGCTTCAATGCAATGACAAGGAAAACACATGACAAAGACAACCAATGACAAGACTTAACTAATAACAAGAGGTGTGTTTGACTTGAACTGCATTGAGATTTTCCGATCGGAGAGATTTGCCGTTTGCAGTCGGGGGAGGAGTTGAAAAGAGAGCAGCCAAGCCGTCTGCTAAACTTACATCAGTCACGGAAGATCATGCAATGTTTGCAGACGAAATGTGATTCAGATAGACAGATGCTTGAATTTTTACACAACATAATCAGAAACATTATTCATTTGAAAGGTTTATGTGCTGCTTAATACATTGCATGTTGGGTGTGTAAGAAGAAAGTACAATAAAAGCCTGTATTATTTTAATACCTATAAAGGAGTCAGTATTTGTAATCATTTTGAATGCTTTTAATGAATAAACATTGTATTACTATGACAAACATAATATAACATGATATAAACATGATGTACTGTTATAAAAACACAGAGTAGTAAGAGTTTTCGCCGAAATGGAGGTGTCAGAATAAACACCATGGTAATGGCATACTACCATACTACTCTTATTTCTGCCATAGACTGACATAGCAGAAGTAGTAAGAGTAGCATGTGAAGTATGCAATTATGAACGCAGCCCAAGAAACACATGTAACCATTGTCTGGCCAATCGTGAATGAGCTGTGTTGTCATCAGAGCTTGTGCAGCTCCTCTGCAGCAACTGCAGCGACTGCACCGGCCGGCTGCTCTCGAATCACTCTTGTGGTACTTTGATGGCATACCTAACACAGACACAGCGGTGGCGCTGGTTCAAGTCGGACAAAATTTCTAAATGACATGCACTGCTTCAAATCCAGCACCGATCGGTCTGCGCAGCGCTGCATGAAGTTGAATACACCTAAGATAACAAGACTACTAAAACATGAACCTATGAAAATACAAGACTGATAACAAGTTAAAAAGACAATAAACCAATGAGAACAAGACTCATGAACATGAGGAAAACAGGATATCACAAGACACATAACCAGAAACAGGAACAGGAAGTAAACTAATTTCAAAATAAAAGACATGAAAACAAAACATGAACAAAAACACATTTAAACATGACACCCTCATGTTGTTTCAAACCCAAATGACTTTCTTTCTTCCATGTAACACAAAAGAAGATGCTAGGCAGAATGCATCTTTTGTATATACAGTACAATACTATGTAATGCAATTTTCCAGTGGAGGGCATGATTACCAGGTGCCAATGGGACAAGGTGCACTGACATGAGAGGAGGCAGTCACTCCATGACAAATATTACAAAATCATAGAACTGCAGTCTGAATGCAGAACAGGTTTATGTATTGTTTCATATTAGTAATTCAATATATGGTCTGACTTGGTAGAGTTTGCCAAGCAAAACAGCACAGGCAAAGTTTGTCGGCACATTATGCAAATCCCTGTAGAGTGGGATGTGATCAGGACCAGGCTGGAACTGAACACAACTCGGTACTTCCTCGATGTGATTAAAGGAATATTCTGGGTTCGTTACAAGTTAAGCATTTGTGGCATAATGTTAATTACCACAAAAATTAAGACTGACATGTCCCTTCTTTACTAAAAAAAAAGAAGCTAAAATCTGAGTCACAATGAGGCACTTACAATGGAAGTGAATAGGGGCTAATTTCTGAATTTTAAAATACTCACGTTTTCAAAAGTATAGCAACAAGACATAAACAAGATGCGTGTAAATATTATTTTAGTGTGATAACATCACTTAATAACCTTCTCTGTGTAAAGTTAGACAATTTTACAACTTTGTTGCCATGACGATGTAGTCAGCAAACCCTAAAACCCTAAAACGACTATAAAAATTATGATTTAAACAATATGGTATATTTTTATTTATTCAGTTAATCCATTTTGATAACTGAATTAACATGTATGCAATATGCAATGATCAAAAAATGACAATGTGTAATCAACGTACTATGATAAACTGCATTATGAATGGTATTCAATATGTTACATATTTAATCATTCATTTATTTATTTAATTATCATTTATAATTATAAGATACAGCTTAGAGAGTCACAGTCTATCTCTGTGTCTCCTTGTAAGGCCCTTTCTGTGAATGCTTTTAATAGAATAGAATCAGACAATGCATGATTTGATGCAGACAATATGTGGAATAGGGAGTATTGGGTTGAATCGGGATGCATGCGTCAAGAGGAATAGGGAGTCTCAAGGATAAAAAAATTAATTAAAAAAAAAAAAACCCTTTGGCAGCACACACTTCTCCATCTCACAGGGATGAGTTGTGTGTGACCAATAAACTGAAATAAGGGAAATCATTTAATATACTAATCAAATTAATGCAGAAAGTAATGATTGTTAGTTAATATAAAATATGTAACCATATGAAGTGATTACAGTGTGTTTTATGCATATACGTAAAATTAAATACTTATGCTTTTGCCACCACTGAAGTTAAGTTAAGCCTGGATGTCCTGTTAGAATGAGTGATGACATAAATAATTGAGGCATAAGATTTCACTGGATGATATTATTGGATGATATTATGGGTTAATTTTACTGGACGAAGAGCCCATCCTCAAAGAAAACAGAAACTGTATAAAATAGGCATCTTCTAAAATGTAATTTTAGATGCTCCACGGACCACCTCGGCTTTGTTACTCTGTAATAAAACTGTATTTTTTAAATCAGAACTTTGCGCCTCTGAGAAATCTCTGACTCGACAGTGCTTCGATGGCTGCTTTGGAGAATCAGCCACGACAACAACTTTACAGCTCAAATAATACACAAGTTTTAACTGAAGAATAAAGTAAGTGCTTTTATAAAAGTATAGGCTTCACATTTCGGCCTTTAAACCCTCCAAAAATTGGCCCCATTCACTTCCATTGTAAGTGCCTCACTGTAACCTCTATTCCCTATCTGTGACTCACTCGATACTGTGTCAATGTAGTGACACTAGGGGTCGCCCTTGGGAGCCCCGAACACCTCTGATCTTTGAAAAAAGGCCAATGGGAATTGGCGAGTGGAATTTACATGCCACTCCCCCAGACATACGGGTATAAAAGGAGCTGGCTTGCAACCACTCATTCAGATTTTCTCTTCGGAGCTGAGCGGTTGTGTTCAGCGAGCTGAATTACTCTGCCGATCCATTCACCTCGAAAAGCTGTTGGATTTACGACGCATTACAGCAGCTTCTCCCCCTCTTGCACTGGTGAAGTGCAGAGAATGCCCCTGGGCGCTTCAGCAGCTAAAAGAGTATAGTCTTCCTACTAAAATATTATATTTTCCCTTCTTAAAGAGTGGCATTAATGGAGAGCGTCTTTTTAAAGATGCCTCTCCGTTTGTGTGTATTTCCTGGTTGCGGTCATTACCCTTCCGCTTCCAATGGCCACGATCGCGGTCTTACGTGCTTGGGCACTGCCCATGCAGAGACAGCGTTTGTGGACGGGTCATATTCTCACTGCGAGAGCGTGACCATGGCAACGTTGCGGTCACAGTTTTTACTTTGTTAGAGGGAAAGACCACCCCAGCGGCTCACCACCTCGGTCCTTCTACCTACGGGTTTGAGGCCACGTCAGTTAGCACTGGGGGCAATTTGGGGACCCCAATGGGAGACACTCTGCCGGGTAAATCCCCACGGACCTCCCATTCCCCAGTAGGCTCGTTTGCCCTGCTGGGATGAGAATGCCGGCTCGTCTCAGGGCGAGTTCGCGATCTCGTTTCGCCGCTCACAAAGTGGATGAGCTCTCGATTGCAGCATCGGAGAGCGGGCTGTCCAGTCTGATGCTGAGGACTCGACTGGGCTCCCACCTTTGGGTGCAGTCACCCAGTCACAGCCTGACACGCTGCTGGCAGCCATGCTTGCCCGGGCGGCTGTGTGTATCGGGCTGGAGTGGAACCCTCCACCCCCCGAACCCTCACAGCCTGACAATTGGTACCTGGGCCCGGAGCGCCGGTGATGGCCGCACTCCGCCCCAGTCCCTTTCTTCCCAGAGGTGCACAAGGAGCTCATGAGGTCATGGCGGGCACCTTTCATTGCCCGGACCCGGTCTCTGAGCATCTCCGCTCTCATTACACTCGATGGTGGGGCTGCCAGGGGGTACTCGGCGATTCTCCAGGTGGATAAGGCAGTTGCGGTGCACCTGTGCCCGCAAAACACCGCCACCTGGCCGGGCCACCTGAGACCCCCATCCAGCACCTGTAGGGTTACGTTGTCTCTGGCGACTAAGGCCTGCAGTTCCGCTGGACAGGCCGCCTCCGCCCTGCACGCCATGGCTCTCCTGCAAGTGCACCAAGCTAAGGTGCTAAGAGAACTGCACAAGGGTAGTTCTGACCCGGGATTGATGCAGGAGCTGCGCTCGGCGACTGACCTCATTCTCCGGGCGACGAAGGTCATGGCACGAACTCTCAGGCAGACGATGTCCACCCTGGTGGTCCAGGAGCACCACCTATGGCTCAACTTGGTCGAGATAGGGAAGCTGACAAGGTACGGTTCCTTGACGCCCCCGTCTCCCAGGTCAGTCTGTTCGGCGACACCGTTGAGGACTTCACCCAGCAGTTCCCGGCAGTGAAACAGCAGACAAAGGCTATTCAGCACATCCTGCATCGGCGCGGTTCAAGACCTCACACCTCGTCTGCTCATCGCCAAGGGTGCCCTCCTGCCGCAACAACACCGGCTCCGCCGCAGCCCGCTCCTGCGGCCCAGCCCCGGCGTGGAGACACCAGCAGGAAGCAGACGCCACCCGTCTCACGGCCGGCCACCAAGAACCAGTGGAAGGCTTCGAAGCACCCCTGAGATGGGCGACCCAGGCTCGTGGAGACCTGCTGCAGGCCTAGAGATGGTAAGCGGACCACTCCATCCCAGGTGGAGGGCCGGGAGAAGAATCCTTTGCCTTTTCTTTGATTCACCGCATGCCCGAAGGGAGCGGTTTCCTCATTCCCTGGGTAACATATCCGGTGCTCACGGCTGTCGTTATCACTACCACCGGCCACCGTTCCTTTATGGCAGGAATGGTGCTCCAGGGGCGCCCCCCCTCCCCTGCACACCCAGCTGTGGCACAAACACACCCATGCCAGGCCGGTTCTGACGGACTGCAGGGACGACTTTCCTCTTCCCCCCTCCCTGACCGGCCCTATGGTGGGTATCCGGAGCCAGGTAAGTGCTTCGATGTTCCCAGACACAGCACGGCCACGAAGTCAGGGCTCCGACGTGATTTTCCCCTTGGTTCCCCTCGCTCAAAGCTTGTGGGCGTGGCTCGCGTTCCCCAACCCGTTGCAGTGGTTGATCAGGACCCTCGGACTCGGCTACGTGATTCAGTTCGCCAGGCGCCCGCCCAGGTTCAGCGGTGTCTGCTTCACTTCGGTGAAAGGCGAGAACTCTGCTGCCTCGCGTGCCTGTTCCTCCAGCCCCTACTTCATCGTACCCATAAAAGGCGATGGGTTGCGGCCAATCTTCAACCTGCGAGTTCTGAACCGGCCCTTGCACAGACTCCCATTCAAGATGCTGACTCAAAAGCGCATTTTGGCGAGCATCCGGCATCAAGATTGGTTCGTGGTAGACCTGAAGGACGCGTACTGCCACGTCTCGGTTCTACCTTGACACTGACTCTTCCTGCGGTTTGCTTTTGAGGGCCGTGCGTACCAGTACAAGGTCCTCCCCTTCAGTCTGTCCCTGTCACCTCGCGCCTTCACGAAGGTCGCAGAGGCAGCCCTTGCCCTGTTAAGGGAAGTGGGCGTTCGCATCCTCAACTATCTCGATGACTGGCTGATTCTACCTCACTCTTGAGACTTGTTGTGTGCGCACATAGACCTGGTGCTCAGGCACCTCAGCCGGTTGGGGCTTCGGGTCAACTGGGAAAAGATCAAGCTCTCCTCGGTTCAGAGCATCTCTTTTCTCGGCATGGAGTTAGACTCAGTCTCAATGATGGCGTGCCTCACAAGCAAGTGCGCGCAGTCGGTGCTGAACTGTCTGAGAGCGTTCAGGTGGAAAACGTCAGTCCCACTGAAATTATTTCAGAGGCTCCTGGGGCATATGGCATCCTCAGTGGCGGTCACGGTGCTTGGTTTGATGCACATGAGACCGCTTCAGCACTGGCTTCAGATTCGAGTCCCGATATGGGCATGGCACCACGGTGCACACCGCGTGCTCGTCACGCCGGTCTGCCGCCGTCTGTTTAGCCCTTGGACCGACCTGGCATTTCTACGGGCAGGGGTTCCCCTAGAGCAGGTCTCCAGGTGCATCGTGGTTATGATGGATGCCTCCAAGCATGGCTGGGGTGCCGTGTACAATGGGTGCACAGTTGCCGGTCCTTGGACTGGCCCACGACTGCGTTGGCACATCAACTGCCTCGAGTTGCTTGCAGTATTGCTCACCCTGCGGAGGCTTTTGCCGTTGCTTCAGGGCAAGCATGTGTTAGTCTGGACAGACAACACGGCAACGGTAGCATTCATCAACCACCAAGGCGGCGTGCACTCTCGTCGCATGTCGCAACTCACCCGCCGTCTCCTCCTCTGGCGTCACCAGTGACTCAAGTCGTTGCGAGCCACTCACATCCCGGGCAACCTGAACAGCACAGCAGATGCGCTGTCACGGCAGGTCACGCTCGGGGGAGAGTGGAGACTCCACCCTCAGGTGGTCCAGCTGATCTGGAGTCGATTCGGTCAAGTGCAGGTGGACTGTTCGCTTCCTGGGAATCCTCCCACTGCCCGCTCTGGTATTTCCTGACCGAGGCTCCCCTCGGCACAGATGCACTGGCACGCAGCTGGCCCCTGGGGCTATGCAAGTATGCGTCCCCCCAGTGAACCTACTTGAACAGACATTGTGCAAGGTCAGGGAGGACAAGGAGCAGGTTGTCCTAGTAGCACCCTACTGGCCTACCAAGACCTGGTTCTCAGACCTCACGCTCCTCACAACAGCCCCCCCGGCGAATTCCCCTGAGGAAGGTCCTTCTTTATCAGGGATGGGGCACCATCTGGCACCCATAACCAGACCTCTGGAATCTCCATGTCTGGCCCTTGGACGGGATGCGGAAGACCTAAGTGGCCCACCACTGGCACGATCACTCAGGCCAAGGCTCCCTCTATGAGGTGCCTGTATGCCTTGAAGTGACGTCTGTTCGCTAAGTGGTGTTCTTCCCGGCGCGAAGACCCCCAGAGATGCACAGTTGGATCAGTGTTTTCCTTCCTGCAGGAGGGGCTGGAGGGGCAGCTGTCCCCCTCCACATTGAAGGTGTATATAGCCGCTATATCGGCACATCACGATGCAGTAGACGGTAAGTATTTGGGGAAGCACAAACTGATTGTCAGGTTCCTGAGAGGCGCTAGGAGGTTAAACCCCCCCAGATCGCGTCTCATCCCCTCGTGGGACCTCTCTGTGGACTTCAGGGCCTACGGGTAGCTCCATTTCAGCCCCTAGAGTCAGCTGAGCTAAAGACATTCTCTTTGAAGACTGCCCTCCTGACAGCGCTCACCTCCATCAAGAGGGTAGGGGACCTGCGAGAGTTCTCTGTCAGCGAAACTTGCCTGGAGTTTGGTCCGGGTTGCTCTCATGTGATCCTGAGACCCTGACGGGGCTATGTGCCCAAAGTTCCCAAGACCCCGTTTAGGGATCAGGTGGTTCACCTGCAAGCGAAGCTCCCCGGGAGGAGGTAGACCCAGCCTTATCGTTTCTGTGTCTGATGCGTGCTTTGCGCATCTATTGGGATCGCACGCAGGGCTTTAGATGCTCTGAGCAGCTCTTTGTCTACTTTGGTGGACAGCAGAAAGGGAGCGCTGTCTCCAAACAGAGGATCGCCCACTGGGTTATTGATGCCATCGCTATGGCATTTCATACCCAGGACGTGCCGCCCCCCTTTGGGCTACGAGCCCACTCTACTAGGAGTGTGGCGGCCTCCTGGGCTCTGAACAATGGCGCCTCTTTAGCAGACATATGCAGAGCGGCAGGCTGGGCAACACCCAACACCGTTGCGAGATTCTATAATCTCCAGGTTGAGCCGGTTTCGCCCTGTGTGTTTTCAGGTACGAACAGGTAAGTTCCGGGACAGCTGGCCGTGTGTACCACTTGCGCATAGCACCTTTCCCCTTCCCCCAGGTGAAGACGTGTGCTTTGACTCCCAGTCGTGTCCACAAAGTTGTGGACCCTGGATGACTTTCCTCCTTAACCCTGTGGCAGGCAGGTCTGCAGAGAAACTCGCTGCCAGCCCAGTATGTGTGCTAACTAGGCCCTGTACTGGGGTAGGTGCTCCACATGCGCTGGTTCCCCGTAGGTAACCCCATGTGATGTTTCTTTCGCAAAATGATTTCCCTGTTGGTAAACTGCGTCTTCCTTGGGCAGAGGTTCCTCTGCCCCTGGTCACCGTGTCTGTAGAGCTCCTCCCCCCTCCGGTAGGACCTACCACGGGACTTCTCCACATGACATACTTCCGACAAAGCTCGGTAAGATCATGTGACATATTTTCACTCAAAATACACCCCCCCTCCAGGTAGGGTGTGGTCTCTGCGGTGTCTTCCTCTTGGGAGTGACACCCCCCTGACGCAGACACTTATGGCCCCCAGTCAGTAAACGATTTCCACTCTTTTTGAGGAGAAAAAAGATGAGAAGAGGCCATGGCTGGGCTAGCCTGTCCCCATTTTTTGGGCAGTCGACTTAACCCCGAAGTACAGGGGACCGTTCGATGCTTGTAGGAGTGTCGGGGGAGGTTACATGATGGCCTGGTGCGCTGGCTATGAGGCACACAGCGGTCTGCCCGTCTCGCACTGCCAGTCCACGTAACAGTTCATTCGTTGTGGCGTTTTGTATAGGGACCCCTAGTGTCACTACATCGACACAACGTCGAGTGAGTGACAGATAGGGAGCGTCCTGGTTACTTTCGTAACCTCCGTTCCCTGATGGAGGGAACGAGACGTTGTGTCCCTCTTGCCACAACACTGAGCTACCCGCTGAAATGGCCGGGACCTTGTCTCGGCTCTTCAGCACAAAACCTGAATGAGTGGTTGCGAGCGAGCTCCTTTTATACCCGTATGTCTGGGGGAGTGGCAAGCAAATTCCACTTGCCAATTCCCATTGTCCTTTTTTCAAAGATCAGAGGTGTTCGGGGCTCCCAAGGGCAACCCCTAGTGTCACTACATCGACACAACGTTTTGTTGCCTCCATCAGGGAACGGAGGTTACGAGAGTAACCAGGACGTTTTTGCTTTTTTTTTTTGTTTTTTTTTTTTTTTTAAGACAAGGAGGGACAAGTCACATTTTATTGTAATTTTTTTTTTTTTTTTTTTTTATCAACATCATGCCACAGATGCTGTCGATTGAGCTTAACTTGTATTGAACCTGGAATGTCCCTTTAAATAAACAGAGAAAGAGGTAGGTTGAGACGGCAAACTGTCACAGACCAAGAGGGATGGGGCCGCATTTAAAGTCATAGTTCACTCAGAAATGCATGGACCACTTTTATGACACTTTTTGGTCCTTTTTTAAGCTTTAAAGTAATTATCGACTGCCAGTGTGTTAAAATCAGCAAACAAGACATCCTGTAAAAGTTCTTTTGTGATCCGCTTTTGTGTTAAGCAGAAGAAAGAAAATTATACAGATTTCACACATAATAGGGGTGAGTAAATGATGACAAATTGTTTTTTTTTTTAATGAAATATCACTTTAACCTTTTTTTTTTTATTATTATTATTAACAAGAATGCTCTATTATCAAAATATGGTTCTCCAGAACTAAACTAATACAAGTTGGCAGAATGAACAGCTGGAGAGACTGAGGGAGAACGGCAGTGCAAAAAGAGTTCATGTAGGGAGGCATTTACAGGTATTACTGCTAACATAGTGATGGGAAAATGAGCTACATTAGCAAGCTACCTTTCCCTCAGGGACATTAGCTTGCTAACTGCGGGGTCTATGTTCATTAAAAACAGGCATAAACATGTTACAAAGACCCAGGGCGTTTAATGGAGCCTGAGTGGAAGGCCAAAAAGGCAACCTCTTAATTTATTATTTTACAAGACACACACGGTCTTTATTGTACCTTACCTTCCAGCAAACATGGCAGACAGCAAGGTACATCCTGCAGTGTGAGGCTTAGGATGTTGTTAGTTACCTACTTCAAAAACAACAGGTGCCCGATCTGCAAATGCTCTGCCTCACTCAACAGCGAAAAACCATTCAGCTGGTGGTGGATTTGATACAAAAGCAAAAAATAAAATAAATAAAAATAATTATGATGATGGTTGAAATAGCCATTATCTTAATCCTCTGCATTTCTTTTTTTTTTTTTTTTTTTTTTTTATTAATGCTGAGTATGTCTCTCGGAAATTAATTATGAGATTGTTGTTTGGAAGAGGACTGTTAAATAAGCCATACATGGCTGATTATTCACAAAGTTGCATTAGAAGTTGTTATTCCACAACATGTAAGGATCAGTTTTAGACAGGCCTCTCTACTCTTGGCCATGACTGAGTCACAATGGCACAACTGTCCACGAAACTGAGAAATTGTGGCACTTTATGAGTGAAACAATGAGTAAGTGCCCTCAGAAACACATGTCTAAGCGCCGACATTAAGTGTCAGACCGAAGCTATTCTAGTGCGGGTGATATAGCACAATGCTTATGAAATGGTTTTGCTTTAGGACCTAGATTTTATGTAAGACTTCAAGTGGCGACCCAACATAGTACCAAAATTGTTCATCATAAATAATAACATTATAATCAAACATTACCCTCATGCCATCCCAGATGTGTATGACTTTTTTCTTCTGCAGATAACAAATGAAGATTTTTAGAAGAATAATTCAGCTCTGTAGGTCCTTACAATGCAAGTAAATGGTGATGCAATATGATAGGTGTGGGTGAGAAGTTTAACTTTCACATTCAGCCACCTACTGGTTGGGGCTGGTCAAAGGTGAAGATTTATAGTTAAAAAGGACTTAAAAATCTGTTTTTCACCCACAACTATCATATTGCTTCAGAAGATATGGATTTAACCACTGTAGTCATCTGGATTACTTTTATGCTCCCTTTATGTCCTTTTTGGACCTTCTGAGTTCTGGTCACCTTTTACATGCATTATGAGGACCTACAGAGCTAAGAAATCCCTTTAAAAATCTTTGTTTGTCTTCTGAAGAAGGAAAGTCATACACTTCTGGGATGGCATGAGGGTGAGTAAATAATGAGATCATTTTAATTTTTGACTGAACTATCCCTTTATTTACAAATTGATTAAAGGGGTAATTCAGCCAAAAAATTTAAATTATGTCATCATTTACTCACCTCACGTTATTCCAAACCCATATGACTTTCTTAATCTTTTTTTTCTCTATATACAATGAATGTGAAAGGTGACTGAGGCTAACATTCTGCCCAACATTTCCTTTTGTGTTCCACAAACAAAAGAATGTCACATTGGTTTGGATTCTTAGAATGACATGAGGGTAAGTAAATGATGACATAATTTTAATTTTTCTGTTAATTATCCCTAAAATTACCATCAACTGCATAAGTTCAAAAAAATCCTAATTATTCACATGATATAATAATAATAATAAATAATAATAATAAATTGTTTTTATAAGTGCCTTTCAAGACTCTCAAGGACACTTTACATACATAATCAAGTTTACAATAAGAACATAAAAGATACAAATCTAAAATCACAAATAAAAATATGCATAATCATAAAAATGTATACATTCATAAATAAAGGTTATTTGTAGTAAGCCAATTTAAAAAGGTGGGTTTTGAGGAGAGACCTGAAAGTGGAAAGACAAATCACAATTACGTATATCTGGCGGTAAAGAGTTCCAGAGTCGTGGAGCAGCACTGCTAAAGGATCTGGACCCCATAGAAGTCAGACGAACCGAAGGTATCACAAGAGAGAGAGAGGAGCAGTATATAAGAGTACGGGTAGGAGAACATATATGAAGAAGATCTAGAAGATAGGAAGGTGCTAAATATATATATGGGCTAAATAGGAACAATTCTGTAAATGTATAAACAGCAGCAGAACTGTGATTTACCAGCCTAGAATATGGAACACTGGTATTAACCATTTACTAAAACCATCTTTACACTGTCAAGGTGGCACAGAAGCTGCATTTAAACTGGCATTTAGATGCATTAGATGCACACAGACTGTTTAATGCTGCTCAGAGCAGGCATAAATTCATTTACACAGAAATTACAATTTTATACATAATATGAGATTAATGTTTTAATATAACATTTTGAATATAGAAACATAAAATTAATAAAAATATGAAATGATACCTTGAATATGAAACTAATTTATGAAAAATAAGCACTGTCATGACAAAAACAAAGTTTAAGGCTGCTCTGAAGTGGATTAGAGCAGGCTTAATTTAGACTGGCTTTTATGCTGCATTGCGTCTTTACACTGCATTGCGTCTTTACACAGAATGTTAAGTAGGCACAGAGCAGGATTAACTCGGATATGTAGACTTTGCACTATGATTTGGATGTGTAGCATTTGACATCAACAATTTTGCTATTGTATCCTACACTGTTATGGAATTGCAAAAGATGACCATCGGATACTATCAGAGCAGACCTGCGGCCCAATAGTAGAGAAACACTGATTAGACCATTGGTTCTATTCTGTAGGTGTTTATAAATTGTATGTCTTAAATGGCAAGTAGGTAGAAGCATACTAGGCCCATAAAGTTCAGCAAAAAAGAAAAAAGTATTTAACAATGCACTGAGATCTACTTGTGCCAAGCTGAAATATACTGGCACAGCATGACATCTAAGCAAATAGGTAATGAGAGAAAGAATTAATCCAGAGAATTTATGAAAGAAAACAATGTTGATGCCCATAGACACACTCATTTAAATGCTGCTGAGCTTATGTGGGCATAAAGGTATTAATTTTACTCATAAGAATATGTCTATTGAAGTTAAAAGTTAAATAAGTAAAGATTATATATACACACACACACACACACACACACACACACACACACACATATACAGGTGCATCTCAATAAATTAGAATGTCGTGGACAAGTTCATTTATTTCAGTAATTCAACTCAAATTGTGAAACTCGTGTATTAAATAAATTCAATGCACACAGACTGAAGTAGTTTAAGTCTTTGGTTCTTTTAACTGTGACAATTTTGGCTCACATTTAACAAAAACCCACCAATTCACTATCTCAAAAAATTAGAATACATCATGAGACCAATAAAAAAACATTTTTAGTGAATTGTTGGCCTTCTGGAAAGTATGTTCATTTACGGTATATGTACTCAATATTTGGTAGGGGCTCCTTTTGCTTTAATTACTGCCTCAATTCGGCGTAGCATGGAGGTGATCAGTTTGTGGCACTGCTGAGGTGGTATGGAAGCCCAGGTTTCTTTGACAGTGGCCTTCAGCTCATCTGCATTTTTTGGTCACTTGTTTCTCATTTTCCTCTTGACAATACCCCATAGATTCTCTATGGGGTTCAGGTCTGGTGAGTTTGCTGGCCAGTCAAGCACACCAACACCATGGTCATTTAACCAACTTTTGGTGCTTTTGGCAGTGTGGGCAGGTGCCAAATCCTGCTGGAAAATGAAATCAGCATCTTTAAAAAGCTGGTCAGCAGAAGGAAGCATGAAGTGCTCCAAAATTTCTTGGTAAACGGGTGCAGTGACTTTGGTTTTCAAAAAACACAATGGACCAACACCAGCAGATGACATTGCACCCCAAATCATCACAGACTGTGGAAACTTAACACTGGACTTCAAGCAACTTGGGCTATGAGCTTCTCCACCCTTCCTCCAGACTCTAGGACCTTGGTTTCCAAATGAAATACAAAACTTGCTCTCATCTGAAAAGAGGACTTTGGAACACTGGGCAACAGTCCAGTTCTTCTTCTCCTTAGCCCAGGTAAGACGCCTCTGACATTGTCTGTGGTTCAGGAGTGGCTTAACAAGAGGAATACGACAACTGTAGCCAAATTCCTTGACATGTCTGTGTCTTGATGCCTTGACCCCAGCCTCAGTCCATTCCTTGTGAAGTTCACCCAAATTCTTGAATCGATTTTGCTTGACAATCATAAAGCTGCGGTTCTCTTGGTTGGTTGTGCATCTTTTTCTTCCACACTTTTTCCTTCCACTCAACTTTCTGTTAACATGCTTGGATACAGCACTCTGTGAACAGCCAGCTTCTTTGGCAATGAATGTTTGTGGCTTACCCTCCTTGTGAAGGGTGTCAATGATTGTCTTCTGGACAACTGTCAGATCAGCAGTCTTCCCCATGATTGTGTAGCCTAGTGAACCAAACTGAGAGACCATTTTGAAGGCTCAGGAAACCTTTGCAGGTGTTTTGAGTTGATTAGCTGATTGGCATGTCACCATATTCTAATTTTTTGAGATAGTGAATTGGTGGGTTTTTGTTAAATGTGAGCCAAAATCATCACAATTAAAAGAACCAAAGACTTAAACTACTTCAGACTGTGTGCATTGAATTTATTTAATACACGAGTTTCACAATTTGAGTTGAATTACTGAAATAAATGAACTTTTCCACGACATTCTAATTTATTGAGATGCACCTGTACACTGAATTTCTGAATCATGAATATCATGATATCTTGAAGTTCTCTTGAGATTATTCCATATGCAATTTGAGAAAACTGATTCTTAACATGTCATGCATAAATCAAAATATCTGACACGTTTGGACACCACCTACACTTGTTTGTTTTGTTTTTTTCACTTCAAGCCCAACAACAACAAAAAACAAACCAAAAAATAAAACAGCATGAATTATAATTCAGAAATTGACAACATTTTCATCATAGGAGATGTGTTTTTAAGTCATTGTATGTATGAATTATATTGCTTTTGAATTTTTTAATAACTTAATAGATCCAGACCACAAAGCATAAGCATCACATCATTGACCCTAGCATGAAACATAGAGCCACACGTCTATCTGAGTCAAGCCTTTATTATGAGTGCAATAGAGTGACACAACAGAGTGGATGATTTCTGTTCCCTCTGGTCCCACCTCGTCATCCTCTCTCTAAACAGATTACAGCAAGGACCATTACCTCCTTTTTTGAGAGCTGTCTGGGGTCGATCAATGGCCCCCTTGTCTAGAGTCCCCCGATTCTCCTGATGAGAATTTGGAGCTGTGTTAGAGGAGGTGTGTGGTGTCAGAGGGCAGGTCCCACAATGCCCTTCCCAGAAGTCTCAAGCATCGCAGGAGGAAAAGGATAACCATGGCCCCTCATCTGAGCTCAAGAGGATGAAATAATGTTTCCACTTCAGGGGGTAAGGAACAACTGGGGCCTGAAGGCTACGCTGTATTTATAAGTGGTGAGTGTCCTCAGTAGGCAGTTACATTCTTCTATCCCATGTTAATGTGCAGAGACAACTATATGCCACTTCTATGCTGACTTCCTGAAGAGTCTTAACACAGTGGCTCTGTGGTGTTATCAACATTGCTCTATTTGTTTGTCAACTTCTTTAACTTCTTGCTAGACCAATGGCATGAGTTTGGGGGTGGGACTACCTGATTGTCCGAAAACAACAGAGATGGCAGGAGGGAAACTTGTTTGGAAATCTTTATTTTTGCAAACTCTGTTTGGTGCTGTTGGTAAAGCAAAAAATTATATACTTTTTAAGTTATTTAAAAATACGTTGCCTTTAGGCAAGCTTCTAAAAGATTGCCAGTTTTTTAAGAAAACAAAAAAACAAAAACTTAAAATATACATAAATATATAAAAACCTATCATGTGTCAGAAGCAAAAAAGAGGTCCATAATTATGTAAAAGAAGCAGATCATCCCAAATAAGCATCTGCTTGCTTTGGCGACAGCTTGACTTCCCAGAACATTATTAGATAGCTACCACATATTGCTCTTTCATTGCTCAGGAGACTTCAGTTCTCAGTTATGTCTCATTTAAGTATCAACTTTGTCTCAGAAAAAATATGTTTTTTTTGTAATTCAGTAATTTTGTCATTCATCATTGTCCACACTTATACATTTTCAGATGAAAACGTATCCATTTTCTAACGTCATAATTTTCCAAAGTATGTGGTACTAAAGAGCAGAGGAAAGCACCATTCCAATATGGATGAGAGAAATAAACACAGCAAAATCATTGCATTTTCAACCAAAAATATATGTTTATGGACGTGGGCTAAAGTACAGTTATACAGCTTAATGTGGAAAAGCATATAGCTCAGATAATTTGGTGTTGGAAGAACTTGATGAAAATTGTTTGAGTTCATACTGAAATCTTTTACTTTTGATTGCAGAATTTGATATCTTGACAAATCTGAGCACAATTGATCTTTTCTCAAAAGAGAAAAATTTGAGAAGTAGAAAACTCAAAGTAAGTCTGCATTTGCTCTCTATCTAATCTCACTGATGTCTAGGAGAAACAACTGAGATAGAACAAAACACAAATGATATCATTTTAATTTATATGTTAAAAATCAAATGTTTATTTCAAAAACCAGTAGAAGATGAATTTGGTGTCACTTTGCTTTGGCCTAGTTTGAAGTCTATGAGTGAGTGCTGTCAGCACATACATTCTAATGACCATCCACAGCATGACAGAATGAGGCAGCTCAAGTCTCCAGACACACACAGAAAACCCTGCAGGGGAAACAAACTCTCCCACCTACATCAGAGCCAAGGTACCTCACCTTTCAACACATTTGTTGTAAACACAAGTTACAACACAAGTACAACACAGCAACACCTTTATCTAGGCACTGCAAGTTTTAGACATTTAGTCATTTTCTGTCCTTGCTGAAAGCGAAATTCTATGTGAAGCAACAAAATTGAAATTGACAATTTCATCATATTTGATTAAAACAACAAAAGGACAACAGGACAACAACATTTTGAACCAATGAGATTTTGCTGTGGATGGGATGTCTAGCACAAAACTACAATAACAGAAACCAAGTGAAGAAAAACACAGATTAAAGTCACCACACTCAAAAATATAATTTAAAAAAAATAATAACTAATAATAATAATAAATGTAGAATTGTCATATTTCAACTTCTTAATAAAGTCCATCAAATTGAATGGAGTATTGAAAAAACATAATAATATTTTCTGATTTATTAATTTAATTTTGTTAAAAAATTACACAATTTAATTTTATGGAATTTTGTCATGAAATTAAAATGTGTAGCCTAAATCTTAAAAAAGGGGCTACATTTTTTTTTGAGTGCATGAAATCTAGGTACCCTAATTACTACACTAACATAGTACACATCCCTGGTGTTATTGTGAATGATAATACGAGTTGTATTTTTTTGTTAATCCAAAGAATAGTGATTTTTAGTTTTATAAAATATTTATTCACATAAAGACTAACCAATCTACAAACATAATTATGAAACAAAACTTCTGAAATCAAATTTGGTTACTCATTCCATATTTATTTATGCAATACAAATGACCAATGTATGTGAATAACCTGTATTTCGCTTACCTTGTCTCTTTCTAAACCCCAAATGTTTTCTTTTTCCCATTAAAATCATGGTTGGGTTTAGGCTTTGGGTAAGGAGTTAAACTAAGGAAAAAAAATAAAAAATAACTTTGTTACTTGGTTTGTTTATTTTTCTCAATGAAATTAAAAGTCATCTCACCATCTCATAACACTATTACGACTTGTCATGAGACTGGGTTGGTAATCTTTAAATAACTTTAAAACAATGTTGCTCCACCTCTTGATTTTTAACCCCTGCCTTCCAACCAACTGTCATATAGAAACCACTTTTCACAAGCCAAACAATTCTGGATGGATAAAAAGTCCCGGCCTCCATTTTTTAATTATTTTTATTTTTTTAATTAGAAATAGTTTGCAAACGCTGCTTCATATTGACTAAAACATGGAAGAGATGTGATTTATTGCTTGTCACTTTATTGTATCGTCCCTAGTTAGGACATACAACACTTCTATGCACAGAATTCCAGTTGATATTTTTTTCCTCCAAAGTTCAGTATCAACACAATCTTAGGGCACTTCAAGCTAAATGAAAAAATAATAAAAAAAAATAATAATATAAAATACCTATAAAAGCAATCATTGCTTGCAATGAAAAATGTAAGCTAAATATTACAGTTCTCTGGGTGTGTAAAATGTTTGTAACAGGGTTCAGTGGAAAGGAGGAGGTGGGAACTGGACGAAGCATCAAAGTAATGTTTTTAATAAACTTAAACACAAAGACACACAAACGTAAACGCATACAGGGCAGCTGCCTGTGGCTCTTTCTCTCCTGCACTGCCGTATCTCGTTGCACTTATCCCTCTCCTCGGCTGATTAGCCTGATTGGGGGCCAGGCGTGCATAGTCCTCCTTGTCACAATGTTATTCTGACAAAATAAATAAAAAATAAGGACCTATTTTTAAAGTCTGGCTAGAACTTTATAGCCTGATTCAGACAGATGCTAATGGAGGGCAAACACAAGCCTGATTAAAAGGACACTTCCTCCTTGGAGACCAGAAGACACTCACTTCCCTTTCCCTCAGAGCAACGGAAGCCTTCACACGGCAGCAGAGGGTCCTGATAATGGGTGACTAATTAAATTAAGCCTCCTTTAATAAAAGAGGAAGCAGATTTAACACTTTAATTCTCCCTTTGCCACCAAAGGCTCCAGCAGAGAATGAAAAAAAAAAAAAGAAATACATAACCTGCAGTTATGAATCTGAATCTCAGAATTTCGAGCACCAAAAAAAAAAAAAAAAAAAAGAAAAAGAGATTAAAATTCAGTTATTTTCCTTTTTAGTTTTAGGTGCAGTGTATCCCAACATCACTTTGCTTAAAGTACAGCTGAGCACAAAAAGTACAGTTATTTAATTTTTATTTATTTTTTTTCAATTGTGAGCCTAACTGCACCCTCAGAGCAAAAGAATAGGCATAAAACTAGAATGTATACATACTGAATCAAGACAAATCTCACTGTTTCCTGCAGCAAAGCAAAGACAGACAAACTTTACATTATAATTTCATAAAATTAAATTTCAGGGTTAACACACAACATGTACCCAAAACATTTCATCTGAATGTATAAAAATGTTCCCTAAAGCACAGCAACTATCAAACAGTCATTACATTTGAAACATTCGTGAGTTAAACTGTGCACTCACGGGTCTGGTAGTGTTTAACACCCGCATATTTCAGTTCCTTTGCAAAGCTTGAATCATATTGAGCCAAAAACATACAATCCACGCTGAAATGTTCTTAATAAGCAAATATAATACAGTCCATGGTGATCTTGGGTGCTTCAACTGGCTTCAACAGGCCAAAGCAGAGACGCTGGTCTTCACCGGAGCGATATCTCATATCTTCTGTGTTTGTATTCACACAGAACGGCATGTGTTTCTCCCAGACAGCGGCAGCAGCTGAATGAGATGCATTTTTAAAAGTTGAGCTTGTACCACTCTTAAAATTTGGTGCACATCACCAGAAACGCATCGAAACAATTAAAGACATCCATCTAGTCCATGTTTACAAAAGACCAACAATTAGAAATAGCACAGATGGGTGCAAAAATGGCCCAGGACGCCTTCAAAAGAACAGGAAACAGCGCAGCTGAATGAAACACAATGAAGGTCTCCTATATAGAGTTCAAACTTGATATTGCATCTTTTAAAAGCTGCGCTAGATGCATGATAATGGTCAAAGCTGTTCATTAAATCCAGATTAGCACATGAAGGTGTCCTGTGTAAATCCAATTTGCTATAGATGAATCTCCCATGACAGGCCCATCCTCTTCACCTGTGACTGACTGTGAACACCAGTGGGTGGGGCCAATGGTGCAATGACTAAAAATAGGTGTTGATGTCTTGCTGGAGGCAGTCATTATGCAGATATATTTGGTCCTTGTGATGTCAAACATTCCACAAATAGGAAACGGCCCATTTCCACAGCCTTGTTTAAATAAATGCTATTTTTTCTATTAAGGAGGATGTTTTCAGTTCTGAAACTTACAGTATGTTTTTATAGTACAATGACCTCTTATTTGTCAAAGGACCAAGGGAAATTTGATTCCACGTGTCATGACCCCTTTAAGTGCAAAAATCTGCATTTTATTCATAAACCATACACAATTCAGTTTAACCAGACATTAAATGTGCAGGAATAGTGCTGTGCCATGAGTATTAATTTTTTTTTTTTTTTTTTTTTTCAGACATTGCACCTTTCAATGTGATAGTAATAAAAGGCTTATTATAGATTTTGCCTTATTCACAAAAGTCAGCACTATTTGCCTGGCACAATTAACATTACATTGTCCATGTTAACTAGGTAGTAAACAGAATTTTATATTAAAAAAATATATATATTATATATATATATATATATATAATTATTATTATTTAGCATGGTAGCAGTAATTCATCAAATGATGATAAAATGATTATAACTGGGCACATTTACAGTCACACAGTGTAGTCAAACGCACATTTAGCATTCCTGCAAACAGCCTATTCAGATGCCTGCATCACAGTGGTTGAGTGATGCTGTACATTCCTAGTAATGTATGCTAGATAATGGTAGTCTGCAGCATCCTCCACGACCTAGCACTCTTCCTTGCATAGTTTCTTCAAGTGCTGAAACAATGCAGACAATGAGTGCAAATACACTATCAGTGGTTATACATTTTCATCTAAAAACCTATTATTTGGCACCTTAAAAATACATTGCAAATATATTGACCTTGAATGATTTTTAAATGTTGTTGTCTTTTAACCCAGGAAGATGTATTGCATGCAGTGACTGATGTGCAGAAACTACAGGATAGGATAATCACTCAAGTCAAAGAGGTTTGGAACGGGTCTTCTTTGAACTCTATGGCACATATGTACTGTATATAGACCAGCACATCCTCTCTGACCAAACAGGGAAGAGCCGTCTGAAAACCTTTCCTTGTTGTTATGTAAACGATATGCAGAACTATTCATCAGGGTCCCCCGAGAGATAATTACCAGTGGTTTCCCACCCTAATTGGTTAAATCTAATTTCTTCTTTCTGTGTTCTTCTCACTCACTCACAATCTTACTAACTTTCTCTCTCTCTCTCTCTCTCTCTCTCTCTCTCTCTCTCTCTCTCTCTCTCTCTCTCTCTCTCTCTCTCTCTCTCTTCAATTTCCTGCTCATGTTTTGTTTTTAAACAGGAAGTATTTCTTGCTTCCATACATTTTCCTGTTCTCTGTGCTTCCCACCATCTTTCCTCTCTTCTTTTAACCTTTGGACTTTATCTTTGAGCTTTTTTTACCAAAGCATCTGCTCCAGCTGGCACAAAATACTCACCAGATTTTACAAATCACTAATTCCAGCTATTTGGCCACACTAATTACTATTGGACGAGGAAGATATGAAGTTTGTCAGAGAGTGAGATTTCCATTAAAAAAAGTCATCATTTACATTCTATCATCATTTACCCATATGTAATTTCAAACCCGACTTAAAGGTGCACTCAGTAAAAATGTTTTTGCTGTGATGACACCTAGCAGCATAGATACAGCATCGCACAGAAACAGAAGTTCTCTGTTACCGATATCTTTTTAAAAAATGCACTATATGTAGACAATCTTGAATAATTTATTCCACAAGTGAAAGCGGCTTATTTCAAGGGATTATTTAGATATTCAGTCTATTTAAAAGTTTAGCAATTACAGTAGGAAAAAAAAAATACTCTGCAACATCAGTTTGACCAACAGTCATTATTACACAACTATGGAATACTGATTTTGATTGGTCAGTCACGGCATTCTGCAGTCAAAAATGTACGTATATTAACAGTTAACCTGTAAAACTGATAGTTTCTTAAATAGTTTTATTAGTTTCATTGCTACTAGTTTCATTCTGTTGTCTCTTTCTCTATGTCATGTCCATTTATTCACTTATTTGTAAGTAGCAGATAAATTATCAGAAAAATGTACAGTCAGCTGGTCATTATTGCAAAATAAACCCCTTCAGGGTGGCACAAGACCCTTCCACTTTGTGTCCGTCTTTATTTTGCGATAATGACCAGCTGTTCACTATCCCTTACTTAACACACTGCTTTGTGTGTGATATTCAATTCCCACCAATGCAAAATTATCAGTGCCTCAAAGTAGACACAGCTTATGTTTAGAGCCGCTGAGAGCACAACCTCAGCTTTGCTGCATCTGCATTCATGGAGGAAAGAGAAGGAGGAGGAGGTGACACTGGAGTATAATGAAACTCCATTTATCTATTCATCTTCCAGGGCTGGCCGGACGAAGGGAGAACCCTTCACATGGCCGCAGATTGATGGCCTGCCAATTCACAGCGCACCACTCCACCAGCCGGGGCGTGGGCCGCACACAAAGGAAAAGCCGTTAGCCATTTAATTAAATGACAGTCAAGAGATATGGATTATGACCCAGGGAGTAAAACCTGGGCCATTGTACCATGACAACATTGCTGTAAAAGGCAGCGGAGCAGTGTGGCTGAAAAGCTGAGACAGGCTTTTCTTTAAGTGTGTTTTTGAACAATGCAGTCAGCTAAACAAGGAAGGAAATGTCTTAAACAACAGGCCTTCGTTAGCTGAAAATGGAGGTAAATACAAATTCAATAATATTCCACAAAAAATAATTTCCCACCACATTGCTATCACCCCTTACGAATACAACATTTCTATGTAAATTATGTGTTCACTAACATCACAGGCAAAAGTATATCTTTTTATGTTTAAAATGTGCATAATGTATGTACAAAATGCAGCATGAATCATGTTAATAAACACTTTCATGCAGGGTTTTCAATTTATACAGACCCATGGGACCCCCACAATCTCAACTGACACAGGGTCCTCTAATATAAAAAAAAAAGCTAGGTTTTCATAGTAACATTTATAATAACCAGAAATTCTCATTCATCATTTACTCACCCTTGTGCCATCTCAAACTCGACTTTCTTCTGTGGAACACAAACAAAGGTATTTGGATATGTGAATAAATTCATAAGTTAATGTGGACCAAAACTTTCAAGCTTCAAAAAGGACAAAAAGGCAGAATAAATATAATCCCTATGACTAAAGTGGTTTAATCCATGTCTTCTGAAGCAATACAGTACGGTTGTTTTTTGGTGAGAACAGACCAAAATGTAACTCTTCATTCACTGTAAGTTTTTACATCTGCTATGCCCTAGATGTGCGATAATGATTCAAATTTAATATGTAATCAACCTTTTAATAATGATCAAGTTGGCTCCATTGACTTGCATTGTATGGATACTGTATATTCAAATCATATCTCCATCAAAATATCTTTATTTGTGTTCCGAATGAAGAATGTAAGTCTTAATGATACGAAAATTATCATTTTGGGGTGAACTATTACTTTAGCTATCTTTGTTACCTTGTATAATGCTTAACAGTTTGTTAATGCAACAAATTGAGAAGTACATTTTAAATATACAGAATATTTTTAATAAAAATCCTATTTTATTATTTTATTTTATTTTTAAATCTGTCCACGAACCCTCTTTCTACATCTGTCAATTAATATAGAGTACGAGTCATATAGACTACTTTTATGGTGCTACTTTTTTATGTCCGTTTTTGAGCTTGACAGCTGTTGTCACTGGATGCTTTCATTGCATGGAAAAGAGCATCTTCAACATTCTGCAAATATCTCCTTTTGTGTTCCAAGAATGAAAGGTGTTTTGTGTTTGGAATGACAAGGGTAAAATGATGAGAATAAAATTATGACAAAATATTTACATTTTTGGATGAACCAACCCAAAAAGAACAATATATCTCATTTTAACCAGGCTAACAAAATAGTATGCCACAGCTGAGTGAGATTATAAAAATTCTGTGTCTACACCATAACTTTCAGTCATCACATGATTTTACTCTAATAAATGCAATTTCGAAAGCGATTCCACCTAATGAATTGATCAGGAAGCACATAAAGAGACCATTTCCATTTATTTGACTAGCCGTATAAGTCCTTTTCAGGTACCAAAGCTGTTGGCTGTTCTACACAAGGCTCTATCAGTTCTGCTACAGCTGGTCTTTTATAGATAACTGCAATATTTAACATCCCATTTCGTGAATACTATTTACTGACAGTAATGAAGAGATAGTGTGGAAAAAAAAAATTAAAACAGCGGACAGAGACTAAAGAATAAAAGAGAAAAAAATATGACAGAAAAATGAGGAAATTAAGTTGAATAAATGTGGAAAATTAAAGCATTGCACGGAGAGAAAAAAAAAAAAATATGAGGATAGCAGGATATAGCCAGAGGAGAAGCTTTAAAAGCAAAACACAGAGAAATTCGTTGCCTCTGTTTAATGTTTGCTTTCCAAAAAGTTGTTGCCAACATAGCTGAACATGCACTGGCGACACTGATTATAAATCCCACACAAGAGACAAGTTAGAAACATGTCCTTTAGGCCTGTTGCAGTTATTATATATTTATTACATAATTACCTGATTGTGATGATTTGCTTTATCACATATTGCCATTCAAATAAAGGAATTTTAAGTGTTTATAAAAATGCCAGAAAATGCCAATTTTTATGTCTCCCTGTACAGTAATGTGTTACAGTTTCTGAGAAGCTGTAGTATCCATTTTCTCTCCATTAAAACTCATTGCTGTCTAGGATAAATAAACAAGATCCTACAGAGATCTCATTTGTTACTGTATTTTTCTTTCCTTTGGAGAATTTTATAATTGTGACAGCCCTAATGCCCTTACTGACTCTCCAAATGCTCTGATTTCACCTTCATGCTCTCTCAAGCAGCCACTGCTGAACATATGATGATTACGTTTAGAAGTTGTGGCATCCACTTGTCTCTCCCAGCAACTCTATGATCCAGGTTCTTCCCTTTCTATTATCATTCAGTGAGAACAGAAAAAGGCCGCACTCCAGGGGCTTTTCTCACAGCCAACGGAGAGATGCCACAGGCAGAATTACGCTCCAGCAGTCATTATGGTGATTAGAAGCAACATCAGTCAAAGAGTGTCCCAGAAGCTAAAGAAGACATGCTGATGAACAATTAAAACACCTCATAAAGACAAAGTGCCCACCTTCCGCCTCTGTGGAGAACATTAAATGCGATGCACAGTTCAAATGGTATGCCACGTGGCCAGTCTCTCTAACAGGCTCACAAACAACCTTCCACTAATTGAGTCCAACTATACACATAAATCAGACAAAACTTCAATCACATAACAATACAAAAATAAACAGATTAGCAAAGAATAAAAAAAAAAGAAAAGAAAAAGAAAAGAAATGTTAACTGTAATAAAGCATACATATTTAAACAGCCTGATCTCATGAAAATTAAGTTTCCGTGGCAACATTTTTTGCAAAACTCAATTATGTGCTTTATTACAAGTTTTGCTGCAGTTTCCCAGTCAAATTTCCAGCAGGGGCAGCAAAAGCAAGTGAACTGGTCTCTTAATCAGATGAGCTTTTCAAGGTTAATGTCAGATACAGGTTTTAATGAGTAAAACTTTAAACTAAACCTAACAAATAGTGTCCTAAAACAAATGAGTGGTTAACAAAAACAGACATTCTTACCCTTAACCAACACCAAAACCTAACTGATAGTGTCCTAAAAGGAAATGCGATATGAAAGGAACATTTTCTAGCAAATCACATTGGAATAAGTGTTGCAACATGATCACACAGGAAGTCGGCATGCTGTTTCCGAATGTTCCGGCACCCTAAGATCAGCGACAGTTTGCCAACTCACTGACATTCCCACCAGACATTTTTGCATCGGTTTCTGTGTGTTAACCTTCCCACGTGGCTCGCCCGGCAGCGAGTTGCCTCAGCAGCGTAAGAGACCCGGGTTCGTATTCACGTTGATACCATGTTTGCTTAATTAGTGACAAGCGTGATTCTGAGGTTGTACTTTTCCCCTAACATTTCATTTTTACTTCACTAATGGTTAGGTTTAGATTTGGGTTTGGGTTGGGGGCTAGAGTCCATAAAATATGCATTCCTCTTCACTTTGTTTCATCCTTTACAGCTGAAAAGAACTTGCTTCACAATTAGCTTTTGGCGACCTCTCCTGGACATAAACTGAGCTCACACATGCCTATACGTCCAATAACACATACGCTTTGGCCACTGGGGGCAATGTTTTAAATTTCGGTAAGCATATACCAGTTTTTGCTAAAGAAAAGTTGACCTACAGTTTCCGATTTTACTGTGTGTTCAGGCTGGTAAATGTAGGTGGGTCTGTAATACAAGTATTAAAATGTATAGTTTTCCAAATTATGTGTTAGAGTAAAGGTGTTTTGATGTCATGGTATGACAGTGTGTGAGTAATAGAGTGAAAACTATGTGTTTATATAGTCATATATATATAGTCTATATAAATTTACCTTTGTGCCTGTGGCTATTCAGCTATGTAAAGGATGATATCAAAGTTTCTTATCATTATTATCGTATTTTTATGTATTTATTTATTTATCTTTAATATTTATTCTCAATGTGTGATCTGGTATGCTGTATTCTTGTTTAGTTATTGTGTTGTTGTGTGAAGCACTGCTGTAGCCCTATATTAATTGCCCCGCAGGGATTAATAAAGTTCTAATAATAATAATAATAATAATAATAATAATAATCAGCCACTGAACTCGTGATTTGTGAGAAAGTAAATAAAATGCACAGCTGTTGTAGCGCCACTATTGCTAATTTCACCAGAAAAATGCAGCGAAATGTAGAACGCTGGACGTAAAAATCAGTTTGAAAAAATTTAGTTAGAATAACGTTCATTCTATGAGACTAAGTTGCATTTCAAAAGTGTCATATATGTATTATTTAATTGGTCCACTTCAAACATCAGTCTGAATTTATTTTTTCATAAGCATTTTCCTTCTTCCCTCTGACCACTAGAATTAAACAGGCAGCTTTTATCTGCTGTGCTTTTAAAACTTTTATGTAAATGCTTTCTTCACATGTGAAATGAGAGAAAGTTCTTTATTTGTATGTTACGAGCTGCAAGTTTGCTGTCGCTCTAATATTGTTGTTGCTGGACTAAATATATAAGAGCCATATAATTGCTCCATAACCATATTTTGCACTTATCATTCATTCTTACTCTTAATGTGTTTAGAAATAATGTTATCTGATCTTTTAAGATAGTAACTTTATTACTAATAATGTTATCTTTTCTCATCTACTCTCCTCTATATTCTATTATTACTCATGTGTTGTTGAACACGTGGCATTTATTAGCCGTGCTGACAGTTTCTGTTCTCGTTTATATGTTGTATATTGTTTTTTTGTGGTATTTTGTTTGTTTGTTTGTGTTCTGAAACTTAATAAAAACAGATAATCACAAAAAAAAAAAAATTTGAATAATAAGCACAATGTAAATTGGGGACAATTTTTGGTTACCTAATAGTCACTGTTGACATACAAATGTGAGTTACATGTTAACATTTTACATTTCTGACATCAGAAATCCTAGTATTTCAGAATGAGCCATTTTTGCACGTTAGTTTCATTAAATGGTCTTTTTGGCCAGGGTAGGAAATTTTAAGCTCTGAAAATTACTGTATGTTTTCATAGTACATTGTACTATCTCAAAAGATCGAGGAAATTGTAATTCCTCATGATGTGACACCTTTTAAATGTGTTTAGCACAGAATGGTTCATAGTATGACACACTTCATATCAGTTTGCCTACACATGGAGGCACAACAGCAGTCAGGGTGAATGAACAACATTCAAACTCTAGCATTCTGAGGTGTGTTTATGAACTCCACTCTAACGTGGGTGTGGATGGGTCTCCTGAGCACTAAAGAATGACACTTTAGCAGAAACGAGAGGTCAACTGTGTTACAGATATGCCATTTATTAAGCACATCAGACCGAGCTCACAGCTGTACACTGAAACTGACTGACAGTACTGAAAAACCAGCAGACATAAATCCCATGATCCTCTCTTATGTGATACATCCCTCCTTGTACAAAATGGCTGTGTCTCGTTTGGAAGGCTGCATACTCTGGAGGTCGCATTTGTCAGCCGCATACGTCATCGAGGCTGTCTCGTTTCATAAAAGTGATTAGGACACTTCGAATGCGACCTTTTTTCATGGGAATTCGGAGGATGCAAGAGGTGTATCCTTCATGGGCACTCACAACCCACAATTCTTTGCTTCAACGGAAATGTCTAAAAAAAAAACGGCAATTTGCCCGTAAATTGATGTTCAAACGCAAGTAATGTTAATTCCCAAGTTGAAGTACCTCAGCAGATGGGTGCAGAATATATAATACATATAATTATATTAATATATAATTAAAATAAAGTATTAGACTAAAAGTACACCTGTAAAATCTATTTTATTTTCTCTTTACATCATTATAACTCTCCTAAAATGTATCTCATACATTCCCTTCCAAAGGGAATTTGTCACTTTCTTACATGAAGCGCTCACGCTTGTTAAAGATTGGCGTGCTGTCATAGCAACCATGTTACATTATGTTTCCATTCGTCCTACGAAGGCCGTCTCGTTTAAATGAGACTTGTTTATAGGAGGACGCTCGGTATACTGCAGCCTTCAAAGGACGCATCCAAGCTTGCACGCAGCCTTCGAAATGAGACACAGCTAATGTGATCAATGGTGTGTGATCAACAGGAATTTCTACACAATAAAAAGAACTTCCTGATTATTAATGGTGCACAATAAAAAAATAAAAAAATAAACACATATAAAATATGTAAAGACTACATTCTACTGCAGCATGCGCTGAAAGGCAACATTATCTTAAGTGTGTTATATAATTTTTTATGAAAAACAAATGGAATAATGGGCAACCAAGATTAATTAGTGCCTTTAATTGGCTTGTTCCTCATGGTACTGTAGGGATGCATTTCTAAACAACACTGATCCATTGTACTGAAGTACATTACGATAGAAAGATGTGTTGTCTCTTTATTATTTTGCTGAAGCTAATCATTCTCTCTCATCACATTATATTCAGACTGAAATCTTATAACTGCCATGGCACTGTATATTCAGTAGTGACACAGCCCTGAATAGCAGTGCAGGAACAGACTGATTTCAAAGTGAAATCGTTGACAGTAGATCGAAGGTTATTTTGCTAAAATTGGTCTGTGCTTACTAAAATTTGATACACTGCCCCAAGTGGCCGAAGCTGGAAGTGTTGTTGAACGTTGGCATGTGTGTGCTCCATTTTCCAGGTGCAATGTCTACAGAATGGCGTAAAAGCAAGTTGTAAATGATGTAATACTATGAAATGTAACAGAAATGCATATTTTATTAACCATACGGCCTAAGCCAAACCATAAAACTAACCGGCAGTGGAGAAAAAATGTAATCTTAGAAGAAAAATGCCACCTCTGCATAACGTGCAACATTGATGTCAAGTTCCTATATGATCATGTTGGCAGGAAACAGAGTGTTTTAGTGAGTTGCACCGTCCACATTGGCAGAAGAATGTAGAAATTAAAAAACCATTAACGAAACCAAATGTCATAATTTATTCTGTTCCAGTACTTTTTAAAAAGTGAACTGATTCTGAATAAGAACAATTTCTCGATTCCCAAACCATACTTCCCACATTAATTAAGTTAACGAGGACAATAAGATGTAAGCTTTTGCTATTCTTGCATGATAATTCATTCCTACGAGGAAAATGATTTGTTTATGTGTGTGTATGAGAAAGAGAGAGCGAGAACACAGTTAACCTAGTTGAGGCAGACTCTTCCGATCTCCACAACCATACTGTTTAGGCTGGCAGTAATTAGGTGCAAGGGCTAGCTGGCTTGCCGACCACAGCTTCAGTGTTATGATGCAAATGTAGTCGACATCCTGCCCACCCCTGTGCCAGTACCACATTTAATTGTCTTTTTTGGTCTGCAGCTAATTCCACTAATTAGCAGCCTATTCTAGAAGTTGAACATTTTGTTTAGCTTCTAACGGCTATAGAAACTTGACTGGGCCTCCTGCATGAACCAGGGGGAGACGGGAAATTGGATACCTTGATGAGCAGACAAACACAAAACAAGCTCATTCAGCTCCAACAAGAACAGAAGCCTAAATGTATGAGACAGATGAGCAGTCACATGCAATCACTCCGCATGGTTGAGCACAGATGCTGACTTCAGCCTTCAATTGCTTAGAATCAAATGCAGTAAACATGAACAAATTCGGTAGGACACACACATTAAACACCTTCCCCCATACAATTTGCACGAGATGCCTAACTCATTGTCCTTGTGCGCAATGACACTGAACCTAGGTAATTGTCCACTTTGTACAAACGAAGCTCTGGTCCTATCATAACATGGTATACCCTAATGCTGCATTCCATTCAACTCGGAAAGTTGAAATGTCCAAATTCCTATTAGGAAAAGTTAAATGGAATGCCACTTGAAGTCCCAGCTCCGATTTTGCCAAGATGCAGGTGCATGACGTTGTTAATTTGGTTGCTAAAAGACATCTCTAGTGAGAACTGAACACCTGCTAAGATAATGGGAGTACTGCAGTTTTGTTTGTTTATACAGTATGTCGTCCTCTGAGAATCGGACAATGGAATTCCTTTAAGGTTGGAGATCAGGGATACCAAGTTGGAATTTCCCACATCCAACTTTGAATGGAACACAGCATAAGGCCCCTGGAGGACTCTTATGCCTGAAACATACTCTGCACAAATAAGTGAACACAATGCTTCAAGCTACCCAACCTCAATTTCACACATTGGTTCATGAAATTTGTCCGAATGCAAAGTACATGTTACATTCTCAGCATTGCTACAAGGAGCCATTCTGGCATTAGCGTAAAGTGTCTTCTTCTACAGCCGGTTTTCTCTTTGTGGTCAAAAACTGTCATGGCGGAGCAACAGTTTGAAGAGTATCTTGCTGAGCAAGCTAGTTAAAGTTAGTTAAACTGTTGACATTTTTGTAGCTAGCTACCTGAATTATAAAACATTAGATTTAATGGTATACAACGGTGGCCAAAGGTTTGGAATAATGTACAGATTTTGTTCTTATGGAAAGAAATTGGTACTTTTATTCACCAAAGTGCCATTCAACTTATCACAATGTATAGTCAGGACATTAATAACATGAAAAATTACTATTACAATTTGAAAAAAAAAAGAACTTATTAAACTACTTCAAAGAGTTCTCATAAAAAAAATCCTCCACGTGCAACAATGACAGCTTTGCAGATCCTTGGCATTCTAGCTGTCAGTTTGTCCAGATACTCAGGTAACATTTCACTCCATGCTTTCTGTAGCACTTGTCATAGATGTGGCTGTCTTGTTGGGCACTTCTTAAGCACCTTACAGTCTAGCTGATCCCACAAATTCTCAATGGGGTTAATCCATAACACTCTTTTCCAATTATCTGTTGTCCAATGTCTGTGTTTCTTTGCCCACTCTAACCTTTTCTTTTTGTTTTTCTGTTTCAAAAGTGATTTTTTCTTTGCAATTCTTCCCATAAGACCAGCACCCCTTCTCTTTACTGTTGTACATGAAACTGGTGATGAGCAGGTAGAATTCAATGAAGCTGTCAGCTGAGGACATGTGAGGTATCTATTTCTCAAACTAGAGACTCTGATGTACTTATCCTGTTTAGTTGTATCTGGGCCTTCCACATCTCTTTCTGTCCTTGTTAGAGCCAGTTGTCCTTTGTCTTTTAAGACTGTAGTGTACACCTTTGTATGAAATCTCCAGTTTTTTGGTAATTTCAAGCATTGCATAGCCTTCATTCCTCAAAACAATGATTGACTGATGAGTTTCTAGAGAAAGCTGTTTCTTTTTTGCCATTTTTGACCTAATATTGACCTTAAGACATGCCAGTCTATTGCATACTGTGGCAACTCAAAAACAAAGACAATGTTAAGCTTCATTTAACAAACCAAATAGCTTTCAGCAGTGTTTGATATAACGGCAAGTGATTTTCTAGTACCAAATTAGAAATTTAGCATAATTACTCAAGGATAAGGTGGCTGCTGGAAATGGGGCCTGTCTAGACTTTTCTCTGACTTTTTTCAAATAGTGATGGTGCTTTATTTTTACATCAGTAATGTCCTGACTATAATTTGTGATCAGTTGAATGCCACTTTGGTGAATTAAAGTAACAATTTCCTTCCGAAACAGCAAACTCTGTACTTTATTCAAAACTTTTGGCCGCCAGTGTAGATATTTGAAGTGTTTGAATTGTGGTTGCATCTTTACCTACAATAGGTCAAAACAAATGAAAACATATACAATATAATCTGAACATACACTGCCATTCAAAAGTTTGGGGTCACTTGACTGAAATGTTTCTCATAATCTTAAAAATGCTTAAATGTATGAAATTAGTTTTGTAGACAGCAATATAATTGTGCCAACATATTAATTTATTTCATTACAAAACTAAAATTGTATAAAAAAATACAAATAAAAGTTTTTGAAATGGATGACTTGGACCGAATAATAAAAACAAGCAGCTAATAAGTGCCCAGTATTGATGGGAACTCCTTCAATACTGTTTAAAAAGCATCCCATGGTGATACCTCAAGAAGCTGGTTGAGAAAATGTCAAGAGTACATTTCTGCAAAGTCTGTGCAAAGGGTGGCTACTTTGAAGATGTATATGCACTGTTATAAAGTATAACAGTTTTGATTTATTTTGGATTTTTTTAGTCACAACACAATTCCTATAGTTCCATTTCTGTTCTTCCATAGCTTTGATGACTTTACTATTATCCTTAAATGTGAAAAATAATAAAAATAAAGAATAAGTGACCCTAAACCTTTTACCGGTAGTGTATGTAAAAGCACCAAGAAGTCTTCAAAGCAACCTTCAAGTAAAGTGAAATAGCTTCTTGACAACAGTAATTTCCTCCTGATGGGATACTGAGATAACAGGAGGAAAATCTCCAACTGTGTTCTTACAAGAAAGGATTACTCAAAAAAATAAAAAAAAAATAAAAATAAAAAACAAAAAAAAAAACAAAGTACTGGATGATTACCTGTGAGCTCAGCATATGGACATCAGTGAATAAATTCTGTTTTCATTGTCTGCTGATTCAAGACTTACATGATTTGTTTTAGGTTGATTTTAGGATAAAACAAGTATTATCCATTGCAAATGGACTTTTTCATTTTACTAAATGTCTGATACCAGTGAGTGACTAATATGGGTTTTTCATTTGCCAAAGGCCAATATAATGGCAATGTATACAGGACATAATTCAGTTAAGTCATAGCAAATGAGATCTACAAAAAATGTGAAAACACAATTATTTTGACAATCTGGGTGAGCTTCTTCCTCTATTATACATAGATAAACCTGTTGAAAATACAAAAATGTTACTAGAGGTCCAAAAACTAAACCCTGCATGCGTACAAACAACACATATAAAAATGGGTCAGAGGCAATAAAAGAAAACCAAAGCAGCAAGGGGGTGGAGCTAAAGCAAGAAGACATCCCACGCCAATCAGTGCATGGCCTTTTAGCCCGACTCTCCGCCTGAGATGCCAGCTATGAGTTCCGGTGACAGCTCTCAGCATGGGAAGTCTATGTGTGTGTGTGTGTGTGTGTGTGTGTGTGTGTGTGTGTGTGCGTACAACTGGGAAGGCAGCAGAACGTACTACAGCACAGAGCGCCGCTGCCAATTTGTAGATGCCCTTTGTTAGAGCTTCTGTTAGGATGGCTGCACATATTCCTCGCCTCACCTGCAGCACTCATAAACAATCCGTCCTCTTAGTTATTCATTCATGCCTTCATTAGCATCCCTGCCATTAGTGCTAAATCCTCTACCATTCACAGCCTGTCAGGCAGACATCCTGTCTGTCAGTGAGAGAGAGGAGTCATCATCTCTAGCAGTTCTAATGCTCTGACTGTATTTTCTGTTTCATCCCTATGGAGTCCAGCAGTCTCACAAAGCAAGTAAGAAGGGGGGAAAGATAAGTTTGACGTATGTAAATGTAAAATATGGGTTCAAAATCAGTGGTTTTAGTCTGTGTTTTTGACTAAAACTTTTAGCTGATATACACATTTAAAATTTACAGTTTGTCTCTTCTGGGAAGTTGTAAACAGAACTAAAATATTGATGACTCATGTTTCACTCCAAATATTTTGTCCAATCAAATGCTATCTAGAATGACAAAGTCCCTCCCCCTAATACCACCTGAAAAAATTATTTTCAAGACAAGTATTTTTGTTTTGTTTTCCAGTAAAATTATCTAAACATTCTTAAAACATGATTTATTTACCTGACAAGCAAATTTCCTAAAGATTTTAAGTCTGGTAAGATAAATGCTTCAAAAAAAAAAAAAAAAAAAGAAAAGAAAAAAAAATACTTAATTCAAAGGGAAAACAAGTGTATATTTCTTACCTCACTGGCAGAAATATTTTCTTGTTTAAGGTTAAAGTTCACTTAATTTTGTCAGATTTCTCTTAAAACAAGACATAATATCTTATGCCATTCATATATATATATATATATATATATATATATATATATATATATATATATATATATATATGTTTTTTTTATTTATTTATTTATTTTTTTGTTGTTGTTGTCGTTGTTGTTGTCGCTGCAGTGAAGTAACAAATCATAGTTTGTTGGCCGTGACATAAATAAAGTCTATTAGATATTTGACAAAAAGGGACAACCCTTTGATATCTTTCAACCATTTGAAATTGCCCATTGTTGCCAAAGGTTTGCTGCATGTTCACCACTACCGGTGCTGTTTGGACGGAGTGAAGTTTACATATGTGGCTTGAACAGCCAGATGCAATCATTACACTTGACAGAGTTTAGAATGGAATGCGTCTAAGACCACCTCCGATCGTGATCAGATTTACATTTGTCTTGAATCATTCTTGGAGGGCATTTACACTCTGTGTTTTCACGATCAGATAGCAATCCCATCAGTAAAACTCATGAAGTGACCAAGTGTGAATACCCCTTAGACAGCAAATGTAAAAGTTTTGAGTCTGGAAATATAAGTGTAACGAGGATCCCATTGTGGCTCACATAGGATGGACAGAGTTTCCGTCTGTCCTCTCCACCCCTCCTACTTAACTGTGACTAGCCACAATCTGGAGTGTGGCTCTAATGAGAATTTTGTCAGGTTTGTTGCTCTAATTAAATTCAATTAGGCAAATGCAGGGGCAGATGGCTACAAAGCAGGGAAATTATACCACTTCCTCTCTCTCCACCTCTCTGATGCCCCCAGAACTTTCCACAGGGAGCTGGTACAGATGTGTTGGCTGAAGGACTGGTAAGGAAACTAATCACCCTTGATTAGATGCTACTGATCTGCACATGTGGACACACAAAACCCCATTGATGACTTCCAGAGGGAGCTAACACCATGTCCTTACTCAGGTTAGTGAATAGAACTTTAATGCAAAGTGTTATGACATTTTTTTTATTAAAGGGATAGTTCACCCAAAAATGAAAATGCTCTCATCATTACTCACCCTTGTGCCATTCCAGATATGTATTACTTTCTTTCATCTGCTGTGAAGATTTTTAAAAATGAAGATTTTAAGAATTTCTCAGCTATGTTGGTCCATACAATGCAAGTGAATGGGTGGCAACATTTTTAAGCTCCAAAAATCATAAATCAGCATAAAAGAAATCCATAATAATCCAATGGTTAAATCAGTATCTTCAGAAGCAATATGATACACACATATACACATTGGTATATGTCTTTATCACTGTCTACTATGTTGCTCGGAACTGCACCCAAGAATTTCACACACTATTGCACTTGTGTACATGGTTGTGTGACAATAAAAGTGATTTTGATTTTGATTGATTTGATGGGTGTGGGTGAGAAACAGAACACTTTCACCTCTCTTGCGTTTTTGGTGATTTGCATTCTTAATGCATACCACCCCCTATTGGGCAGGGAGAAGAATTTCAAGCAAAAAAGTACTTAAATATTTATCTGTTGCTCACCCACACCTATCATATCACTTCTGAAAATATGGATTAAAACACTGGAGTTATATGGATTACTTATATGATACCTTTATGTGCTTTTTGAAGCATCAACATTTTGGCACCCATTCACTTGCATTGTATGGACCTACAGAGCTGAAATATTCTTCAAAAAAATCATAATTTGTGTTCTGCAGAAGAAAGAAAGTTATGGGTGAGTAAATTATGAGATAATTTTCATTTTTGGGTGAACTATCCCTTTAAAATTATTAATAAATGTTAATAAACTAATGTCTTATTGCTTTATTAAAATGGAAGATATCTATGGTAGTTTTATTACATCATGCCTGGTTAATGACAAGGAGTAAGGCCATCTGAATTCAGGGCTGGGAACACTCTCAGGGGCCTTTGGCCCACTAAGCTCCTGGATGGTATTGCCCACTCAGTGATTCCGGGACCTTTTTAAGCAACATCCCTGTTTAGACGTGAAAAGTATGGATGTATATACTGTACTGTATATATGTGTGTGTGTGTGTGTGTGTGTGTGTCAGAGGTGGGTAAAGTAGCCAAAAACTGAACTCAAATAAAAGTACAATTACTTGAAAAAAATAATTACTCAAGTAGAAGTAAAAGTAATGATGTTAATAATTACTTGAGTAAGAGTAAAAAAGTATCCAATTAAAATAATATTCAAGTAGAGAGTAACTAGTTACTTTCATATGTAAAATAACAGACGTTTCCTCCCCAATATTCCATTACATAATACACATTTAACATGTATTACAGAATAATAATTATATAATAATAATTATTATTATTATTATTATTGTAAAATCTTTCATCATTCACCCTCATGTTGTTCCAAACCTGTATGACTTTCTTTCTTCAATGCAACACAGTTAAGGAGATGTCAGACAGAATGTCATAGTCACCATTTACTTTCACTGCATGTTTTTTTCCTCCATATTTTTAACAGAGTGTCTGTTTGCGCCCCTGTGTAAATAGCATCTGACACACAGTGCAGCTATTTGCACCCCAATAGTCTGGTGGACTCAAGATGGCGCCGAGTATGGCTGCTGCGTTGCGAGCTCCGACACAACTTAGCAATGGTTTGTTTGTTTTGTTTACAATTCTTATGTTTCTTGTCTTGGATGTTGCCTGCCTTATTGTCTACGACAGACAAACACTTTTGGACATTGGCTCAGCGATCTCACACCGTAAACCGGACTTCACATTCCTCAATGCCGACCCGCTGTTTACAAACACGCAAGCGGAGCCCTTTGTCTGGGCAGCACGGCCGCGGAAACGCAGGAGGAAAAGGGGAAACAGAGCCGGCGTTCTCATCAGAGTAAGACGCCGCGCAAATCGACCCCCGCTACCCACTATTCTACTGGCAAATGTTCAGTCTCTGGATAACAAGCTCTGCGAGCTGAAAGCGCGTATCTCTTTCCAACGAGAGACGAGGGACTGCTGCGTTATCTGCCTTACGGAAACTTGGATGTCTGCGGAGATTCCAGACTCAGCCATTGAACCCGCGGGGTTTTCCATGCTCCGAGCGGACAGAGCGAAAGACCTCTCAGGTAAAACTAGAGGAGGTGGTGTATGTTTTATGATCAACAAATCCTGGTGCGATCAGAGGAACATACATTCTATCAAGTCTTTCTGTTCTCCTGATCTGGAATTTCTTATGCTTCTGTGTCGACCATTCTGGCTACCGAGGGAATTCACAGCGGTCATTATCACTGCTGTGTACATTCCCCCACAAGCCGACACAGACCAGGCACTCAAGGAACTGTATGGGAGTATAAGTGAGCAGGAAACCGCGCACCCTGAGGCCGCGTTCATTGTGACCGGGGACTTTAATAAAGCCAGTTTAAAATCAGTCGCACCAAAATATCACCAGCACATTAGTTTCAACACACGAGGGGACCGGGTTTTGGACCATTGCTACTCTCCGTTCCGGGATGGCTACAAATCCCTCCCCCGCCCACCATTTGGCAAATCGGACCACTCTTCCATTCTGCTTCTGCCCGCTTACAGGCAGAAACTGAAACAGGAAGCACCCACCCTCAGAACGATCCAGTGCTGGTCGGACCAATCAGACTCTACGCTACAAGACTGTTTCGATCGCACGGACTGGGAGATGTTCCGGTCCGCCTCTGATGACGACATCGAGCTTTACGCTGATAGCGTAATGTGCTTCATCAGAACGTGTGTAGAGGAAGTGATTCCGACCAGAACTGTGCGAATCTATCCGAATCAGAAGCCGTGGATCAACAGCGATGTTCGCGCAGCACTTAATGTGCGGACCTCCGCTTTTAATTCCGGGAACGCGGAGGAGCATAAACAAGCCAGTTATGCCCTCCGAAAAACTATCAAAACAGCAAAACGCCAGTACAGGAGTAAGATTGAAGGACAGTTTAACACCACCAACTCTAGAAGCATGTGGCAGGGAATTAACATCATCACGGACTTTAAAGGGAATAAAAACTCCGCCATGAACACCGCTGCCTCTCTCCCAGATGAGCTAAATACTTTTTATGCTCGTTTCGAGGGAAATAACACCGCCCTCGCGGAGAGAGCTCTCACGGCCGAAGCTACAGAGGTTAGTTCACTCTCCGTCTCTGTAGCGGATGTAACCCGATCATTCCGACGGGTGAATATCCGCAAAGCCGCGGGTCCAGACGGCATTCCGGGCCGCGTCATCAGAGCGTGCGCGAACCAGCTGGCTGGTGTTTTTACGGACATTTTCAACCTCTCCCTCTCTTTGTCTGTAGTCCCCACATGCTTTAAAACATCCACCATTGTGCCTGTTCCAAAACAATCGAAAATAACTTGTTTAAATGACTGGCGTCCTGTTGCTCTGACCCCCATCATCAGCAAATGTTTTGAGAGACTAATCAGAGATTACATCTGCTCTGTATTACCACTCAACCTTGACCCGCTGCAGTTTGCTTACCGTAACAACCGCTCCACTGATGATGCCATTGCATCTACAATACACACTGCTCTCTCCCACCTGGAAAAAAAGAACACTTATGTGAGAATGCTGTTTGTAGACTACAGCTCAGCATTCAACACCATAGTGCCCTCCAAGCTAGATGAGAAACTCCGGGCTCTGGGCTTAAACAGCTCGCTGTGCAGCTGGATCCTGGACTTCCTGTCAAGCAGACGCCAGGTGGTTAGAATAGGCAGCAACATCTCCTCATCACTGACCCTCAACACTGGAGCCCCGCAGGGCTGTGTTCTCAGCCCACTACTGTATTCCCTGTACACACATGACTGTGTGGCAACACATAACTCCAATGCCATCATTAAGTTTGCTGATGACACGACGGTGGTAGGTCTGATCACTGACAATGATGAAACAGCCTACAGAGAGGAGGTGCACACTCTGACACACTGGTGTCAGGAGCACAACCTCTCCCTCAACGTCAGTAAGACAAAGGAGCTTGTGGTGGACTTCAGAAGAAAAGACAGAGAACACAGTCCCATCACCATCAATGGGGCACCAGTGGAGAGAGTCAGCAGCTTCAAGTTCCTGGGTGTCCACATCACTGAGGAACTCACATGGTCCGTCCACACTGAAGTCGTTGTGAAGAAGGCTCATCAGCGCCTTTTCTTCCTGAGACGGCTGAGGAAGTTTGGAATGAACCGCCACATCCTCACACGGTTCTACACCTGCACTGTGGAGAGCATCCTGACTGGCTGCATCTCCGCCTGGTACGGCAATAGCACTGCCCACAACCGCAAAGCACTGCAAAGGGTGGTGCGAACTGCCAAACACATCATCGGAGGTGAGCTTCCCTCCCTCCAGGAAATATATACAAGGCGGTGTGTGAAAAAAGCTCGGAGGATCATCAGAGACTCCAGCCACCCGAGCCATGGGCTGTTCTCACTGCTACCATCAGGTAGGCGGTATCGCAGCATCAGGACACGCACCAGCCGACTCCATGATAGCTTCTTCCCCCAAGCAATCAGACTTCTGAACTCTTGATCTCCCACGATCAAAATACATCATCCCTGCACTTTATTACTCTTTTATCTCACACCGGACTGTCATAAATTATATTACTGTCATTATATTATGTCTCTCTTAACAACTGACTATCAACCGACAGCCTGAATGTCAATACAGTACAATACTGTACATTCTATATATATACTTTTTTCATATATATTTTAATTTTTATTGAATAATGTGTATCTATATAGTATCTATATAGTAAAAAACAAAAAAAAAAACACAAAAAACAAAAACAGCATATTGTATACTGTGCAATGTATGTTATTATTGTATATTGTTGAGTGTAATTGTGTATAACAGATGTTTAAATTGTGTTGTGTTAATTTGATGTTTTAAGTTGTGTAATTATGTATAACAGATGTTTAAATTGTGCTGTGTTAATTTGATGTTTTAAGTCGAGTTTAATTATGTATAACAGATGTTTAAATTGTGCTGTGTTAATTTGATGTTTTAAGTCGAGTTTAATTATGTATAACAGATGTTTAAATTGTGTTGTGTTAATTTGATGTTTATTGTAGATTGGCGTATGTCTCATCACTGTCACGACTGCTATGTTGATCGGAACTGCACCCAAGAATTTCACACACCATTGCACTTGTGTATATGGCTGTGTGACAATAAAGTGATTTGATTTGATTTGATTTGATTTGATTTGATTTGGTGGAACCACAGAAATATATGACAAACTAAACTGTAGACGTCGCTGCAGTGGTGTGGGGTGTAAAGACGGTGTGTGTGAATGTGTACTGTTGTAATAGCGACCATGGTTCGAATCCATGTTTTGTCCCACTCTTTTCCTGATCCGGTTTCCTGTTTCCACGCTTAATATTTCCTCAAATATTACTTAGAATAATATATACAAATTAATATAAATGTTGATTTCATCACAGTGATTTGGTCACAGTGAAAGTCGTGGAATGCAGAGAAGGGATTGATCCAGGGGCGGGGTCTGTCGATCACACTCATTTGCCCGGTTCGGCAGTGCGTGTGTGTAGATTGCATCACTGTATTACTAATATTGCAGTAACCATGTATTTTTGGCAGAAACTATAGTTTTAATGCTGCTAGAGAGTATGGCCAGCTACGCAGCATCTCGTTCCCCTCAGGAAAACAAGGTGTGGTGAACAATCGGACCAGAAGACATTCCAGGAGACATTTTATGGCAGAACCCCTCCCTAACTGTCAAGGCAAAGAAGAGTGGCTCCATTTTGATTGGATCATGGCAGGACCAACACAAACAAATGCCAAGCACAGCCATCAGATAAGATGCTCGGACAACTACCAGATTCTTCCGAAAGTAAGGCCCCGGACCTTCCAAAACGTTGGAAAACACTTCTCATTGGTCCATGAGTGGTTTCTTAGCAACGTCTCAAAGCCCTCCATCCTAAAGTTTGCCCTAAGACTAGAGGTGAGAAGGACCATAAAAATTCTACAAGACCTCTTGAAGCAGCATTAACTTACCATGTGGCAAAAGCTGAAACAAAGAAGCCACAAAGACAAATCTTTACACACAAACTTTTACTCCTATCATGGACACCAGCTGCTATACATCCACTCCATGTTTGTTTTCAGAACTCTTTATATAAATTGCAGTTGTTCAGTTAGCACAATAGTTCACACAAACTGAACTATGGTGGTATAAATTAATGCATTTGTAATATTTAATCTTTTAATATCATGTTTGGTCTCTATATCTTCAGAAAAATTCCAAGAGTATTTTTGAAGAGGTTTGGAAAAGGAACAATGCACAGATGAAACTTTAAAGACCTTGTTCTAACCATATACTTTAAAATATGCAAATGTTCCACACAGAGAAGGGAGGGTGAGCCATAATGTGTGGGCCCCTTCAGCAGCCAGTCATAACCCTGAAACAAGAAGCGCCAAACTGAAATCTCCTCCTCATCAGGAAGGTATCAAACTATACTCCAGATGACCACACCTTTGTCCTGAGTCCCCGTCCTGAGGGTCGTTAACACAATACACTTCTATAACACTTCTCCGTACTAAGTTCCTGGCTGTTCGAGTTCTGGAGCAATAACAGAATAATAATCAACATACTGAATCTCTGGCCTGAGTGGTAGGAGATGTAACAGAATACAAACCATCCAACGTGCTAAGTCTCCGCTTCACAGAAAGAGAGGATAACAGATCACCTAACATGCACAGTGTCCATCCGAGAGACAGTAGAAAATTGACCAATTACCAAGCCTCACCTCAAGAGACTATTGCAATGGCAAGTTTGGAATCCCTACACCAGGGAGATAACTACAGCGACAAGGTTTAGCTCTAGCGAGCAAACCTTCTCTTCAAGTTTCATGCATCTGCTTGTTCCAGATGATGAATCTTGCACTGATATAAGGGTTGTATATCTGTGTGTTCCAGATTGCAAGAACCCTCTCTGTGCCTCCAAGAGATCAGCATTCCTCAGCTCTTGAAACGGAATCCAGCTCCTTCCCCATTGTAATGTGTCCTGAATCATTGCGAATCATTCAGATTGTTTAGATGACCAACTCCCTCCAATTTACATATTTTTAATTTATTGAATGGTCCATTTGGATAATTTTTTATACTGTTAAGGTGGAACTCCTTAGCTGGTGCCCAGAGGATGGAGGGAGGGGCCGTCTGATATTAATAATCTCAAACACATACACCTTAAGTGAAGTGTGATCAAAAATCACCACATATTTGGTGTCTTGTGTGAGGCCCAGTTCATTTCGACTGGTGCCAGGGTGATTCTCACTCCAAAGGTTATGTACATAACCGAGACGTTCCCTTTCAGAGAACTCGAGCTGCATATGATTGCTGTGGGAATGAATACATTCATGCCAAGCAAACAGTAGCTGCCATCTGTCTAAGCCCATGTGGCAAGCATATAGCGTCGCACAAGTGAGCTAAAGCGTCTGAATAAAAAGGAACTATGAATTTACTCCTGTTCCAACAGAAAGTACCTGGGAAGCAGGAGTCAATCCCTTGTCCAGATAATAAAATCTAACATATGTATGTGGAGAGGACCACCCTGCCACCATACAAATGTCCTTCAAGGAAGCAGCTCTAGCCAAAGCCCATGAGGATGCCATGCTCCTCGTAGAATGAGCTCGAATACCTGAAGGCGAAGGTAAACCGCGCACTTCGTAAGCACTCAAAATTGCATCAATAAGCCAATGAGTCTTTGCTTGGACACTGAAACACCTCTGTTGCGGCCACAAAAGCACACAAACAACTGTTCCGACTTATGCCACTGGCTTGTATGGTCAACATAAACTCGCAGCGCCCGAACTGGGCAAAGCATATGTAACATTTCATGCTCCTCCGACTCAAATGGTAGAGGAGAGAAAGCCTGAAAATTAATGGTCTGTGAGCAAATCGACATAGAATTAGGCCTGGGCAAATAGCCCAAACAAGGTCTTAACACGACCTTTAAATTTCCTGGTGCAAAATCCATACACAAAGGATTGACCGACAGGGCATGCAAATCATGACTCTCTTAAATGATGCCAATGCCACTGTCAGTGCCATCTTGAGAGTCAAAAATGTATCAGTAACTGTTGTCGAGGGCTTGGACGGAGCACCCGAGAGTGGCTCTAAAACAACAGATAAATCCCATAAAGGAACATGGACGGGACAAAAAGGTCTAAGCCTGCGTACCCCACACATAAAGCGAGAGACAAGAGAATGTCTACCGACAGATACTCCATTGGTAAGCGCATGTTCAGCCACTACAGCGGCAACATAGACTTTAAGCGTTGCTAGGGAAACACCGGCCCCGAAATGCTCCTGCAAAAATTCCAGCACTGTACCAACAGGGCAGTGAACTGGATTTTCACTTTACTGTACACCAAGAAGCAAAAATATGCCACTTAAATATATATAGCCTTCTCGTTGATGGAGCTCTATCATTAAGAATGGTATCAAACACAACGGGGGATAACCCATCATTCAAAAGAGCGCCCCGTTGAGGGGCCATTCCCATAACTTCCACAAGTCTGGCCAGGGGTGCTAAATGCTGGTTCTGACTGAAAGTGACCAGAGTTGAAAACCATACTTGAGATGGCCAATATGGCGCCACCATCAGAAGCCAAACCTGACCCTCCTGAACCCTCTGCAGAACTGCATGCAGCAGACTGATCGGTTGAAATGCGTAAAGACGTGCTGTCAGCGCATCAATGCCCAGTGGTGCTGGGGGCAAGAGAGATAACCAGAGGGGACAATGCGCCATCTCGCTCGAAGTGAACAGATCCACTTCCGCTCCGCTTCCGCCGAACCTTCTCCAGATTTGTTCCATAATCTGAGGATGTAATATCCACTCTCCGGGCATCAGACCCTGTCTGGACAAGAGATCTGCCCCTAAGTTCAACCGGCCCAGAACATGTATGGCTCATATATACAGTACATTGTCCTGTGCCCATAGAAGAATGCAATGTGCCAGCCTAAGCATGGACGAGGACTGGATGAGGACATGGCTGTCCTGAATCTCCAGAAGGAAAAACTTTAATGGCAGCAGTACCGTGAGCATCTCCAGCCAGTTTATGTGCCAATATTGCAGCTAGCCCGTCCAGACTCTATAGGCTACAGCGCCCCAACCCGTGGAGGAGGCATCTGTTGTTAACACCTTGCAGCGACACATCTGTCCCAATGGAACGCCCGACATCAGAAGGCGGGTCCGTTTCCATGGCAGCAGAGTTTGGTAGCACTCATGCGTCATGCGCCGTTTGAAGGGACGAAGCGCGTGTGTCAGTGGTTGAAGTCCCTTTGTGGAGTTCCAATCCGAACCCTCCACAGCCTCTGTGTTGTGAAACCCCAGATAGGAAACACACATGTCGTGGGAATCCTCACCGACAATGAACCACGTACATGCAGGTAAGCACTTCTTAAAATCCATCCTGTGTTGCCACTCAAAAGGGAGAAATAATAATCCTTGCTTCCACATGAGTCGCTAGTACAACAGAAAATCTGGCTCTATGATGCGAAAGCGAGCGCCTGTATGGAGCCCATGACGTAGCTCCCTAGGGGGCGTCGCATAAGCGGCATCAGCCAATAAATTGGCTTCAGACCACATGACACTCGGACAGTGTTCCACAGCGATCATACACAGCTCGAGTTCTCCGAAAGGGAACCATGGTTACTGTAGTAAAACCAATTTTACTTTTTATAAGGTAAGGTTTAGGGTAGAGGTTAATGTAGTGTGTCTGTGGGACTCTAAATAAACACAATAAACACACTGCAGTGATGCCCATACTGTATGTTAGTGTTTAAATATGGGTGCAAATAGTATCTGACACTATTTGCACCAGGATGCAATTAGTATCTACCATTATTTGCACCAGGATTGGGGTGCAAATAATATCTGCCACTATTTGCACTGGGGTGTAAATAGCATATACCATTATTTGCACCAGGGTGCAAATAGCATCTGCCTATTTTAAAAATGAATGGTGACTGAGACTGTCAGTCTCTAACATTCTGTCTAACATCTTTTGGGTTCCACAAAATACAGAAAGTCACACAGGTTTGGAACAAAATGAGGGTGGGGAAATTATGACAGAACATGAATTAAAGGCTGTACTATCTCTTTAAGGATGCTTGTCAGGTTTGAACGAATCTGTAAATTAGAAGAGAAGTTTGGAAACCAGTTTCTAGTAATCATTATGGTGAAAAGCGTGAACAATATTCCACAGGCCCAATCATATATAATGCTGAAAAAAAGCAAGATCATGCTTTATTATTGGCTCCACTATTCCACAGCTTTTTAAAGTCCTGTATGGATTCTTAGTTCAGTGTAATTACAGTATTTTCAGTGTAGAAAGAATTTAGATCATTAGTACTGTACAGTAAGGGTAAACTGCACCTTGAATGAAACGTAGATAATGCTGATGTTTACGTGTATTAATACAGAATGCACTGATATATTTCAGCACTAATATACAAATATATACTTAGAAACTGAGGTCATAAGAGCCCATAGTTACAGAATCACCCTGAAAATGACCATCACCACAACACAGACAAGCCCACGTAATCACAATCGCTAAAACTTACCGCAACAAGTTTTCTTAAGTTGGAGCTGCAATTCTCATCTTGAAATATCCACTTGTCTTGGTGTAAAATTAAGGCATTGCATGACGAAAGTGTTTGTTCTGAGCGCTTGCTGCTGCTGCAGTGGTGGACTGGAGTGACAAAGCGCAGCCGTAAAGTTCTGCTGTCATAAAATTCCCATTCAAAAATCTCTCAATAAATTATGTGTTTATTAAGACATATTTAATTAAAACCTGTAATGTAATGAAAGGAGTGTCACCCATTGTAACAAAGTAAAAGTATTTTTATTTTAATTAGAAATGTACTTAAGTGAGAGTAAAAAGTACCCATATTAAACCTAATCTTAAAAGTAAATTTTCTACAAAAATGTACTCAAGTAAATGTAACGGAGTAAATGTAGCACATTACTACCCACCTCTGGTGTGTGTGTGTGGATTCAGTTCCCTATCTGTCACTCACTCGACGTTGGTGTCGATGTAGTGACACTAGGGGTCACTCTTGGGAGCCCAAGACACCTCTGGTCTTTGATAAAAGACCAATGAAAATTGGCGAGTGGTATTTGCATGCCACTCCCCCGAACATACGGGTATAAAAGGAGCTGGTATGCAACCACTCATTCTGAATAGCACTGTTCATTCACCTCTGCTGGATCTGATGGCGCATTTCAGCGGCTTCTCCCTCCTCTGCACTGGTGCACTGTAGAGAACGCCCCTGGGCGCTTCGGCAGAAAAACTAGAGAGTATATTTCTCTAAAAGAGTGCACATACAGAACGTCTTTTTAAAGACGCGTCTTTCTAAAGATGCCTTTCCGTTCGTGTGTTATTCCTGGTTGCGGTCGTTTTCTCTCAACTTCGGATGATCATGATCGCTGTCTTTCGTGTCTGGGCGCGACCCACACGGAGGCAGTTTTTATGAATGGTTCATGTTCTCACTGCGAGAACATGACCATGGCAACGTTGCGGTCGCGGCTTGCTTTCGTAAGGAAGCAAGCCACCCCAGCGGCTCCCCGCCTTGGTCCTCCTACCTACAGGTATGAGGTCAGCGCGGCTGGCACTGGGGGCGATTTGGGGACCTCAATGGGATCGCCTCCGCCGGGTATCCCCCCACGGACCTCCCATTCCCCAGCACGCTCGTCTGCCCCAATCGGGCTTCTGGATGAGTTCACCGGCTCGTCGCATGGCGAGTCTGGCTTCTTGTTCGAGGCCCGCGAAGATGATGAGCTCTCGAGCGCAGCATCGGAGAGCGGGCTTGTCCAGTCGGATGCAGAAGCCTCAGCTGGGCTTCCCCCTTCAGGGACGGTCGCCCAGTTACAGGCCAATGCCGAAATGACGGACATGCTTTCCCAGGCGGCCGCGAGTGTCGGGCTAGAGTGAAACCCTCCACTCTCCCCTGAACCCTCGCGGCTTGATGATTGGTTTCTGGGCTCTCGGCGCCGCTCAAACCAGCCACGCCCCGCTCCAGTGCCATTCTTCCCGGAGGTGCATGAGGAGCTGATGAAGTCGTGGGAGGCACCTTTTAATGCCCGACCCCGACTCCGCAGTTCCCCCACTCTCACTACCCTCGATGGCGGGGCGGCCTGGGGCTATACGGCGATTCCCCCGGTGGATAAGGCGCTCGTGGTGCACTTATGCCTGCAGAGCGCCGCCACCTGGCGTGGACACCCTAAGCTCCCCTCCAAGCCCTGTAGGCTCACATCGTCCCTGACGGCCAAGGCCTACAGCGCTGCTGGACAAGCCGCCTCTGCCCTGCACGCCATGGCTCTCCTGCAGGTCCACCAAGCCAAGGCACTGAAAGAACTGCACGAGGGTAGTTCCGCCCCAGATTTCATGCAGGAACTGCGCTCGGCGACCGACCTCGCCCTCCGGGCGATGAAGGTCACGGCGCGGTCTCTCGGGCAGACGATGGCCACACTAGTGGTCCAGGAGCTCCACCTGTGGCTCAACCTGGTAGAGATGGGCGAGGCTGACAAGACACGGTTCCTTGCTGCCCCCATTTCCCAGGCGGGCCTATTCGGCAACACCGTTGAGGACTTTGCCCAGCAGTTCTCGACGGTAAAGCAGCAGACGGAAGCAATCCGGCACATCCTGCCCCGGCGCGGCTCAAGACGCCGCATCCCGTCTGCTCGTCGCCAAGGGCGTCCCCCTGCGGTGACTGCACCGGCTCCGCCGCAGCCCGCCCCTCTGGCCCGGCCCTGGCGTGGAGCCCACCGCAGGAAGCCGACGCCACCCGTCTCACAGCCGGAACGAAGAACCCACGGAGGTCTTCGAAGCGCCCCTGAGACGGGCAACCCAGGGACGAGGGAACCCACTCACGTGGAGCTGGTAGAAAGACCACTCCATCCCCCGGTGGAGGGCCGGGTGGAGAATCTTTTGTTGCCTTTTTGTTTGATTTCGCCACACGCCCAAGTGGCTGCGGTACCCAACAGTTCAGCAAAAGAGTGGCTTCCTTCCTCCCTGGGTCACATACCCGGTGTGTACGGTCGTCACCACGACTACCGTCCACGGGCTTTATCTTGCAGGATTGGCACTCCAGCGGTGCCCTTTCCGCCCCTGAGCACCCAGCTGTGGCACAAATCCACCCCCGATGTGACAGCCTCCACGGGTCACAAGGACAGGCCTCTTCCTCCCCCATCCCAGGCTGTTCCGGGGGTGGTCACAAGGAGCCAGGTAAGTGCTTCGATGTCCCTAGACTCAGCACGGCCACGACGTGCTGTGGCACCTCGCGCTCCGCCCCACCGCGAGGCCCCACCTGCCGGTACGTCCGAAGATGTTGTCCCCTTGGTCCCCCTCGCACGGACTTTGGACGCAGGGCTTGCGCTTCCCAATCCATCGCGGTGGTTGATCCGGACCGTCCGACTCAGCTATGCGATTCAGTTCGCCAGGCGCCCGCCCAGGTTCAGCGGTATTCACTTCACCTTCGTCAAGGGCAAAAACACTGTTACCCTGCGCGCGGAAATCGCTACCCTCCTACGGAAGGGCGCGATAGAACCTGTCCCTCCAGCCGAGATGAAGAAAGGGTTTTACAGCCCCTACTTCATCATACCAAAGAAAGGCGGTAGGTTGTGGCCAATCTTGGGCCTGCGAGTATTGAACTGGGCTTTACACAGACTCCCGTTCAAGATGCTGACGCAATGACGCATTTTAGTGTCCGGCATCAAGATTGGTTTGCGGCGGTAGACCTGAAGGACGTGTACTTTCACGTCTCGATCCTTCCTCGACACAGACCCTTCCTGTGGTTCGCGTTCGAGGGTCAGGCGTATCAGTACAAAGTCCTCCCTTTCGGCCTGTCCCTGTCTCCTCGCGTCTTTACGAAGATCGCAGAGGCTGCCCTTGCCCCGTTAAGGGAGGTGGGCATTCGCATTCTCAACTATCTCGACGACTGGCTAATCTTAGCTTACTCTCGAGACGTGTTATGTGCACACAGGGACCTGGTGCTCTCGCACCTCAGCCGACTAGGGCTTCGGGTCAGCTGGGAAAAGAGCAAGCTCCTCCCGGTTCAGAGCATCTCTTTTCTTGGTTTGGAGTTGGACTCAGTTTCCCTGATGGCGCGCCTTACAAATGAGCATGCCCAGTCGGTGCTGACCTGTTTGAAGGCGTTCAAACAGAAAACAGCGGTTCCACTGAAACTTTTTCAGAGGCTCCTGGGGCATATGGCATCCTCGGCGGTGGCCACCCCGCTCGGGTTGACGCATATGAGGCCGCTTCAGCACTGGCTCCAGACTTGAGTCCCGAGACGGGCATGGCGCCACGGGACACACCGCATGGCCATTACGTCGGTCTGTCACCATCTTTTCAGCCCTTGGACCGACCTCTCGTTTCTACGAGCAGGTGTTCCCCTAGAACTGGTCTCCAGGCACGTCGTGGTCACGACAGATGCCTCCAAAACGGGCTGGGGCGCTGTTTGCAATGGGCACGCAGCCACCGGCCTCTGGACGGGTCCGCGGCTGCGTTGGCACATCAACTGCCTCGAGTTACTGGCAATTCTGCTCGCCCTGCGGAGGTTCCGGCCGTTGATCCAGGGCAAGCACGTGCTAGTTCAGACAGACAGCACGGCAGCGGTAGCATATGTCAACCGCCAAGGCGGTCTGCGCTCCCGCTGTATGTCACAACTTGCCCGCCGTCTCCTCCTCCTGAGTCAGCAGCACCTCAAGCCACTCATATCCCGGGCAACCTCAACGCTACAGCGGATGCGCTGTCACGGCAGGTTTCCCGCAGTGTGGAGACTCCACCCTCAGGTGGTAAAGCTGATTTGGAGTCGATTCGGTCAGGCACAGGTGGACCTGTTCACCTCCCAAGAATCCTCCCACTGCCCGCTCTGGTACGCCCTCACCGAGGCTGGTAGACACGATCACTCAGGCTAGGGCCCCCTCTATGAGGCGCCTGTATGCCTTGAAGTGGCGTCTGTTTGCTAAGTGGTGTTCTTCTCTACACGAAGACCCCCAGAGATGCGCAGTCGGATCAGTGCTTTCCTTCCTGCAGGAGAGGTTGGAAGGGAGGCTGTCTCCTTCCACCTTGAAGGTGTACGTTGCTGCCATAGCAGCACACCACGACGCAGTTGACGGTAAGTCCTTAGGGAAGCACGACCTGATCATCAGGTTCCTAAGAGGCGCTAGGAGGCTGAATCCTCCAGACCACCCCTCGTTCACCCATGGGATCTCTCCGTAGATCTTTAGGGCCTACAGAGAGCCCCCTTTGAGCCTTTGCAGTCAGCCGAGCTTAAGGCACTCTCCCTGAAGACTGCCCTCCTGACTGCGCTCACTTCCATCAAGAGGGTAGGTGACCTGCAAGCGTTCTCTGTCAGCGAAATGTGTCTGGAGTTCGGTCCAGGCTATTCTCATGTGATCCTGAGACCCCGACCTGGCTATGTGCCCAAGGTTCCCACCACTCCTTTTAGGGACCAGGTGGTGAACCTGCAAGCGCTGCCCCAGGAGGAGGCAGACCCAGCCCTGGCGTTGCTGTGTCCGGTGCACGCTTTGCTCATCTATTTGGATCGCACGCAGAGCTTTAGACTCTCTGAGCAGCTCTTTGTCTGCTTTGGTGCACAGCGGAAAGGAAGCGCTGTCTCCAAGCAGAGGATCGCCCACTGGCTTGTTGATGCCATATCTATGGCATATCTCGCCCAAGACATGCCGCCCCCGGGAGGGCTATGAGCCCATTCTACCCGTGGTGTAGCGGCTTCTTGGGCCCTGGCCAGAGGTGCCTCTCTAACAGACATTTGTAGAGCAGCGGGCTGGACAACACCCAACACCTTTGCAAGGTTCTACAACCTCCGGGTGGAACCGGTTTTGTCCCAGGTAGTGGCATGCAACTTAAGCGGATAAGCCCGGGATAGCCGGCCGGGTGTATCACTTGCACATAGCACCTTCCACCTCCTTTTGAGCTGAAGACGTGCGCTGTTAATTCCCAATAGTGTTCACAAAACTTGTTCCTGGTTGACTTCCTCCGAGCCCTGTGGCAGTCGAGTTTTTGGAGAGACTCACTGCTGGCCCAGTACACGCGCTGACTAAGAGCCCTGTTCTGGGGTAGGTGCTCCGCATGTGGCAGTTCCCTTTAAGGCTAACCACATGTGATCTATATCTTCCGCTAATTTGTTTCCCTGCTGGCAAACTGCGTCTTCCTTGGGCAAAGCCCCTCTGCCCCAGTCTCCATGTTGTAGTACCTCCTCCCCCATTGGGCAGGATCTACCTTGAAGGCTCTCCACATGGTTGGAAAGACCATGTGACGTATTTTTCCACTTAAATATCCCCCCTCTCTGGGGTGAGGTGTGGTCTCCGCGGTGTCCTCCCCTTGGGAGGGACACCCCCCGACTAGACCTGGTGGCCCAGTCGGATAATCCCCTTCTTTTTTAGGGAGTGGAAAAAGAGAAGGGGAAAAGAGGCCACGACTGGGTTAAGCCCGTCTTTATCTTTGGGTAGTCGACTTGTCCCCAAAAGGGGCCGTTTGACACTCATAACTGCGTTGGGGGAGGTTACGTGTCGACCTGGTGTGCTGGCTAATGAGGCACACAGCAAGTCTGCCCACCACACACCGCCAGTTCATGTAACACAGTTCAGCCTTGTGGCATTTTGTATAGGGACCCCTAGTGTCACTACATCGACACCAACGTCAAGTGAGTGACAGATAGGGAACGTCACTGGTGTAACCTCCGTTCCCTGATGGAGGGAACGAGACACTGGTCCCTCCTGCCACAACGCTGAACTACCCGCTGAAATGGCAGGACCTTATATTGGCTCCTCAGCGTAAAACCTGAATGAGTGGTTGCATACCAGCTCCTTTTATACCCGTATGTTCGGGGGAGTGGCATGCATATACCACTCGCCAATTTTCATTGGCCTTTTATCAAAGACCAGAGGTGTCTCGGGCTCCCAAGAGTGACCCCTAGTGTCACTTCATCAACACCAACGTCTCGTTCCCTCCATCAGGGAACGGAGGTTACACCAGTAACCATGACGTTAAACAGCATACTGTTTATATGTGTGTGTGGATGCAGTGTATGTAAGTTGTTATAAATTCTTACTGGCAGCAGAGCAAATGACTAAAAAGTTGCTGTGGTCTGCAGTTGATGATGGCACAGGAACTGTTGAAAAACTGGCCAGTGATGTGGAAATGCTCTTCAGACCAGAGCGTCCTGGGTTCCCTGTCCGTATGCGGCTATACAGTATATTAGATGACATTTAATAATTTGCACAGCTGATATTCATAACATTGTGTAAACTGAAATGAGACGATAAAGCAAATTTAACAAAGTTAACCCAAAAATAAAAATAAAATCTCAAAATCATTCTTTATTCAGCCTAATGCTATTTCATATAATGCAAGTGAATTATGCATTATTGGCATCTGTGTTGTCAAGCTCCAAAATGACAAAAAAGCAATATTTTCTGTGAATAAGCCCTTAATTTTTTGTCTGTTTCTGATATTTTTATAATATAGCAATATATATATATATATATATATATATATATATATATATATATATATTCTTGGAGCTTGGCAGTATAATTCCACATCGCCTTATCGATTGCAGACTAAATTACCATTGATCGTGAAAAGAGAAGCTTGGACAGCTAAGATTCATAACATTGTGTGAAATTCGATGTGATTATTCTTGAGCTTATTAAGAATAAGATTTAAGGCATACAGAATACTTAAAGTGCTAGTTTACCTAATCATTACAGCTTCAGTCTCAATTCAGTTTCATTATATGTAAAACAAATTGCAATAAAAGTGAATGGTTTGGACTTTGGACTGTGACGAGCATCTGCCTAACATCTCCTTTAGTTTTCCACAGAAGAAAGGAAGTCATACAGAGTAAACTATGATATTAAATAAGCAATAACATCTAATCTCTCTCATATGCACACACATACACACAATGACACAGCCAGCAGACAAAGTGAGACTGTCTCTTTGCTGACCTGGCTTATGGAGAAATGCTGGTGGGGAGAGCAGCTGAACCTGCCAGCTCCCCCAGGGCCATGGAGTATGAGTGCCCATTAGAATTATGGGACCTGGCAGCTGGGTGTTCTTACACCCTGCTAATTAAACCCATGCCACACTAAAAACGACAACACTGCTGATTGTAACTCAATGCGGATGGGAGGGTATTTGGGGATGGACTCTGTGGGGACTGGGGAGGTCACAGTGTGATTATAGTGCTTGCAAGGCAGTACGATATTGATTTTCGTAAAATGCTCTTGTTGGGGTTTGTTCTGAACTCTATCATGTGGCTTGTTGAGTGTGTTGACATGGAGACATAGTGCATGTGGAGGCTTCATGCCATCCACTGTGGCAACCATGCTCAACTCACCATGTGCCCCACCAAGAACAAACCACATTATAGCAACCATGAGGAGGTTACCCCATATGACTCTACCCTCCCTAGCAACTGGGCCAATTTGGTTGCTTAGGAGACCTGGCTGGAGTCACTCAGCATGCCCTGGGATTTGAATTAGCGAACTAGCAAACTCCAGGGGTCATAGCCAGTGTCTTTACCACTGAGCTACCCAGGCCCCCCTACTTGTGTTACTATTTTAATAATCAAGAAAAACTATGAAAAAAAAAAAACAGCAACGTTTGTTTGTTCTCAAAACACAAAAAGACTCATATGATTTAGATATTATATTACAGCTTGTTTATATTGAAAAGCAAATGTTGCCAAATTATGCATATGCTTATTCTGAGTACAGGTGAGGGTGCCACTGTCTGGTATCATGATTTGGTTTGTACAGGTGGAGACAGGGGCACTGAAACATGTACAAAATGAGGTGAACAAGTGTTCTAATTAGATGTGAGCTTGAACGAGTCATCAACTCTGGAAAGTGAGTGCGAAGTGGAAAAGGGCCCAGCTGGTTCTGCAAAAAGCTAGTTTGCATAAGAATAAGAAAAACAAGAATACCTGGAAAAGGGCCCAGCTGGATGTGTGCAGAGAGAGAGAGAAAAAAGAAAACATACAGATGCAAGAGAAATGCATTCTTGCTCTATAAAACGTAGCAATTTATCATACTACCATCAGCTTGCGGGCAAACTGAAAGGAAGGGCTTTGATCAATGACAAGTTTTCACTTTTCCAATAAGAAAATCTGACCATTGGACAAAAGATGCTGTCTTGTACAATATGTTTTATTCATTCTGCTGCCTGAGCTGTCAGTATGTGTGCCTGTCAGCAGGTGAGCAGGAAATAGAGAGAAAGAGACAGCACATTTACCTCTCACACTAGGGATGGGCAAAACCACTTAATGTCTTTTTGATCTGATACAATATACTATCAAGGGCAATACTGCAGATATCAACACCAATACCAACACTAGAAGCATATTTTTTTTATTATTATTACTGGTTGGCGCTGTTTTGGCAGCACGAGGGAGACCTACACAACATTAGGCAGGTGGTTTTAATGTTGTGGCTGATCGGTGTAGAAGCTTATGGAACATTGCTGTAAAAAAAAAAAAAAAAAAAAAAAAAAACACTAGTAAAACACAAAGGGGTAACACACCGGACTTGTCAAGGCGACGAGAAACAACATCCTTAAAATTCAAAACCATAGTTTTCTGCGAATGTATGCACACCCACAAGTTTCTTTTCATGGTTTTATAGCTTTAATAAAGCCTAGGCTACCTACTGAGAAATTGCATATTAAACGTCATTCTTTCTGATCTTTCAGTTTGCACAGCTACACAGTTTTTTTTCATGTTTTGTGTGCGATCCCTGTGCCTTGTCCAACCTGCAACCTTGTCTTACACCTGTGCTTCCTGTCCGGTGTGTGACCGGCTTTAAAATTGACTTTTTTTTTTGTGAGGATTCATCCTATAGATCCAACATCAGTATCAAAAATATTGATAATTCAAGATTGTTCCACCCATCTGTTATCTCACACTTCCATCTTTTAGTGCTTGCACAGAATAAATGCAAACCTGGATCCACAAAAATGCTTTCAGGTGGATATAAAAAATATATAATGTGTTTACCTTGACTCTTCTTTAAATTATTTAGGTTTATTTTCCACTGACCCATGTTGTTCCTAATAATCCCACTGAGCAAACAACCCATTGAACCTAATATTAAACTGAACTCCTTGTCAACGCTACATACTGAATCTATTTTCATTGCAGGAGGAAAAAAAATGAAAAGACAGAGAACAAAATAAGGACTGTTAGATTCAGAAATTAAAGATTTAATTTACTGGTTATGATGTTTGAGGTCTAAATCTACAAAAATAATCCAAATTGATGTGTTTATTTAGTAAAATCTGAAGCATTTAAATTTTTAAAGGCATAGTAGGCTTATTAAGAACACATGTTCCTTATAAGCCCACTCCAGACTTTTCACGTTTGCAGTTAAATAAAGTAACTTAATTTTGTCAGTTTATCACAAAACATATCATGAGTTTTCAGATGAGAGATTAAACTTTAATTTAATACTCGCTCCCTATCTGTCACTCACTCGACGTTGTGTCGATGTAGTGACACTAGGGGTCACTCTTGGGAGCCCGAAACACCTCTGGTATTTGATAAAAGGCCAATGAAAATTGGCGAGTGGTATTTGCATTTTTTTTTTTTTTTTTTGTGAGGATTCATCCTATAGATCCAACATCAGTATCGAAAATACTGATAATTCAAGATTGTTCCACCCATCTGTTATCTCACACTTCCAGCTTTTAGTGCTTGCACAGAATAAATGCAAACCTGGATCCACAAAAATGCTTTCAGGTGGAGCTACCTGACAGACATTTCATCACGTGATTAGAGAGCCCCCTCGGAGACGGCTTCCCCTCACAGCGGCTGAGACAGCATGCTTGTTGTTCAGGACTCTGGCCCGTTCCCGAGCACAGTGTTCTTTCACAGGCTCAGTCCCAGGAGAGAACACAGGACTCGGGTAATAGGAGAGAAGTCTGGGAAATGCCATGCTAGCTATTATCACTCCTCAGGCCACAGCAAAGACACCCAATCACATGCTAAGAGGATGACAATTGTACCTGAAAGTCTCACAAGCAGACCAGGTTAAAGGTATAGTTCACCCAAAAATGAAAATTCTCTCATGATTTACTCACCCTCCTGGCATCCCAGATGTGTATGACTTTTTTTCTTCTACAAAACACAAATTAAGGTTTTTTAAAGAATAGTTCAGCTCTGTAGGTTCTCACAATGGAAGTGACTGGGTGCCAAAATTGTGGAGCTCCAAAATCCACATAAAGGGAGCATAAAAGTAATCCATATGAATCCATATGACTCCAGTGGTTAAATCCATGTATTCAGACACAATATGATAGGTGTGTGTTAGAAACAGATCAATATTTAAGTCATTTTTATCATAAATTCTCCTCTCTGCGATATGCATTAAGACTGTGAATCATCAAAAACAGAAGAAGAATAATGGGAAAGTGAAACTGAAGTGGAGATTGACTGAGCAGGGAGGACAATTTAAGGTAAAAAGGCCACCAACACCCACTGTATCATATCGCTTCAGAAGACATTGATTTAACCACTGGAGTCGTCTGGAGTACTTTTATGTTGCCCTTATGTGGATTTTGGAACATCACATTTTGGCACCCATTCACTTGCATTGTATGGACCTACAGAGTTGAAATATTCTTATAAAAATCTTCGTTTGTGTTCAGCAGATGAAAGAAAGTCATTCACATCTGGGATGGCATGAGGGTGAGTAAATGATGAGAGCATTTTCATTTTTTGGTGAATTATTCCTTTCAGTAAGGATACTCAGTGGAAAAAACCCTTATGCAAAGACCAGCATTGTTGGTCACCAGTATATGTCGTGTTTTGGATGCTGTTCCCCAGCATAGTTTACTGGGATGCTGGTGTTTCAAGCAGGCTTTTTAACTATCTTAATCAGCAAGAATTTATTGGTTAAACAGCATCATGAAAAAGACAATCCCGGTCGACCAGCTTCACCAGCTAGACCAGTGAAGATACTGTTTTTAATGTGCATTAGCTGGACCAACCAAATAACAACAGCTAAAGAAGCAAAAAAAACAAATTGTCGATTTTACATGTTATATAAACTTAGAAATCTTCAAAACTGTTGGCTTTCTTTCTACTTTCAAGTAAACTGGAGCTGTACTTGCATGTCAAATGCCTAGATAGAAAATAGCTGCCCAGGGGTGTCGCCAAGATGGCCACTGAACTGAGTGGACTGAATTGCCTTAAATGAGACTTTGGTCAATGACCATCATGTTTGTATCCCTACTGTATATCCCAGGCTTACCCATGGTGTGTGCAGCAAATCAATTGTGGTGTGTTGGTCAAGGTTGATAACATGAGCCTTTGCTTTCAAGGCCTTTAAGAACAAGAGTTCAGAGAGAGAGAGAGAGAGAGAGAGAGAGAGAGAGATAGAGAGAGAGAGAGAGAGAGAGAGAGAGAGAGAGAGAGAGAGAGATGTTGAGAAAGAACAAGAGAACAGCAGTTCCTCTCTAATAGAGTTTAGTCAAGCTTTAAAATCAACAAGATCAATAGTTCACTCACTCAAAATGAAAGATAGATGACATAAAATAACAGAATTTATCGCAGTGTTGACAGATTTACACAATCATCCACACAAATGCACAATCACAAATAAAATCACTCTCACATACAGTACCAAGCCATGACATAAGTGACAAGGAGAAAATTGAAAAATGTCAAACAAGGGAGAGCAGATGAGTGAAAGAGATGTTTTCTTTAAAGAACGATCCTGTTAAGGTTAAACCATCCAGTGGCACCTCGACAGTACACAGAGAATGCATGTTGCATACATTTGGCAAAACAGACATGTCAATATAAACTCTCTGTGACTTATGATAGGCTGATTCCCTTAAAAGTGTGAACACTGTGGTGTTCTTGCACTGTTTGTTTGAATATCCCCAATAAAGTTGCCTGTAGCTGTATAAGATCAGTTTCTCCAACCCAAATCCAAACCCATGTCCTAACCAGACACAATGCAATAAAACATTTTCAGTGACAAGGAATTCATATGTCCACACTGAAAGCAAAACTGCTGCACGATGAGGCAATCATTGATAATCAGTATTTGATGTTTAATGTTGACCAATGAGAGTTCACAGTGGGCGTCTACCTGATGTGACACTGCAAAAATTTAAACCAAGAGATTGACAAAATATGTCCCAACAACAACAGTGTTAGTGTGATGGGAAAAGCTGACTCTAGATAAGTGTCTGCGCACAACCTCATCTTGCGTTGTTTACTGTATACAGGGGGAAGTGACCCAATTAAGCCCACGTACCATATAAGCCACTTACTGTTTTATTTTGAAATATAAAAAAAGACATAAAGCAAGAGAAACAAATTTTTATGCAGAGGAAATACACACATTTGTTGGTATCATTTAACTTTTTATTTGCACCCAATCAAATGTTTCACTCTTGAGTTATTTGGGAACATGTGCTACCACTGCACAGCGGACATTTTGGAAGTTGCTCCAAAACTGAACTGTTTTTGATGACCTCAAAAAAAAAAAAAAAGCAATTTTTCTGTAGTCAGATGAACAAACCAGGCAAGGAATGATAAAAAATCTAAAATTAAGAGATTAATAAACCAAATGATACTTGATATTACTTATTTTCTTTGTATTTGAAAAGAAGGATTTCATGAGTTTCTGGAGTTAGTGGTTGACACTGCCTGAGTGATACTCACAAAGATAGATGCAGTAAAAGAAAATAATTTAATAAAAACGGCTGAAAAACACATTAAATGAAAATATTTAAGAAGCTTCTTGAGCTCAAACAAGATTTTGTGCTCTGTCTGTAATTATAATCCAGAAATATAACTTTGTTTTCATGTGGGCTTTTAAGGAACAGTGCCTTTGAAAAGACTGTTTTCTAAAATTTTAGAAGCAGAATCACTATTTGATTTGTTTAAACAACAATAACAAACATGCTCTATGTTGTAAAATATAATGTTTTTTATTCATGAAAAAAAAAAATAATGTGTTTACCTTGACTCTTCTTTAAATTATTTAGGTTTATTTGCCACTGACCCCTATTGTTCCTAATAATCCCACTGAGCAAACAACCCATTGAACCTAATATTAAACTGAACTCCTTGTCAACACTACATACTGAATCTATTTTCATTGCAGGAGGAAAAAAATGAAAAGACAGAGAACAAAATAAGGATTGTCAGATTCAGAAATTAAAGATTTAATTTACTGGTTATGATGTTTGAGGTCTAAATCTACAAATATAATCCAAATTGATGTGTTTATTTAGTAAAATCTGAAGCATTTAAATTTTTAAAAGCATAGTAGGCTTATTAAGAAAAAATAATAAGCCCACTCCAGACTTTTCATGTTTGCAGTTAAATAAAGTAACTTCATTTTGTCAGTTTATCACAAAACATATTATGAGTTTTCAGATGAGAGATTAAACTTTAATTTAATACTCGTTCCCTATCTGTCACTCACTCGACGTTGTGTCGATGTAGTGACACTAGGGGTCACTCTTGGGAGTCCGAAACACCTCTGGTCTTTGATAAAAGGCCAATGAAAATTGGCGAGTGGTATTTGCATGTCACCCCCCCTCCCCCCCTCCCGGACATACGGGTATATAAGGAGCTGGTATGCAACCACTCATTCAGATATTCTCTTCGGAGCCTGTTCATTCACCTCTGCTGGATCTGACGGCGCAATTCAGCGGCTTCTCCCTCCTCTGCACTGGTGCACTGCAGAGAATGCCCCTGGGCGCTTCAGCAGAAAAAGGAGAGTATATTTTCCTGAAAGAGTATATTTCTCTAAAAGAGTGGCACACACGGAACGTCTTTTTAAAGATGTCTTTCCGATTGTGTGTTATTCCTGGTTGCGGTCGTTACCTCTCAACTTCAGACGGTCACGATCGCTGTCTTCGTGTCTGAGCGCGACCCACACGGAGGCAGCATTCGTGGATGGTTCATGTTCTCACTGCGAGAACATGACCATGGCAACGTTGCGGTCACGGCTTGCTTTTGTAAGAAAGGACCCGCCTCGGTCCTTCTACCTACGGGTTTGAGGCCAGCACGGCTAGCACTGGGGGCGATTTGGGGACCCCAATGGGACCGCCTCCACCGAGTATCCCCCCGTGGACCTCCCATTCCCCAGCACGCTCGTCTGCCCCGATCGGGCTTCCGGATGAGTCTGCCGGCTCGTCTCATAGTAAGTTCGACCTCTTGTTCGGAGCCCGCGAAGCTGATGAGCTCTCGAGCGCAGCAACAGAGAGCGGGCTTGTCCAGTCAGACGCAGAAGCCTCAGCTGTGCTCCCCCCTTTAGGGTCGATTGCCCAGTCACGGGCTGATGCAGAGATGATGGACATGCTTTCCCGGGTGGCCGTGAGTGTCGGGCTACAGTA